>NC_141596.1:52127451-52800755 GCF_047967505.1 Dipteris shenzhenensis | reverse complement strand
TGTCTATCCAAGCCTCTGGAAGGGCTGTCTCAATCTGTAAGATCCTCCCTGCACTCCCTCTGAGATGTCCTGTCAACCTTGACTTGGTTTCCTCTGGAAGCCTACGGAAAGCTTTCCAAGATCCCAAAGAAGAAGCAGGTCCCCTCTCCCACCTGGCCCACTGCATGTAGAGTGAGGCACCCAGTGGTCTGCCACGATCATCTAAAATACTGTCGTTCCACATGATGGGCTGCCTATCAATCTCTTCCCGAGAGGAAGGAGGAATCCTCCGAAGAGAGCTTCTGAAACTAGCCCAAGCTTTCAGAATGGCAACCATGAGAGGGGATGAAGGTGATCTGAGGTGTGCTGAGGTGAAGATCCATCTAACACTGCTCATCCAGTCTCCTCTTGAGGAAGGTGTGCACCTCTATATGCTGCTGATAAGAAAGTCCTTCCACGGTTCCTGTCCTGGCATAAGTCCTCGCACCACTATCTTGCAAAGTAAAGCTCTGCACTGTAAATCTGGATCAATAATATTGAGACCCCCATCCTGTGTAGGGAGGATGAGGGTCTCCCAAGCCACTCTGGCTAAGGCATCTGCTGTGCCATCAAGCCCACTCCAGAGCAAGTTCCTGATCGGTCTTCTGAGCTGAATGATGCAGTCCCTAGAATGGCACCAACATGAACAAATAAACCAGGCACTGGCCAGGAGGACCTGGTTGACCACCACAACTCTAGAGGCAAGATCCAGCTTGGCTAAGCTCCAAAAGAGAAGCTTCCTTCTGATGCTCTCCAACACGGGAGCAAACTGCTGCGTGGTAGAAATACCCAAGCCGACCTGGCAGCCCAAATACCTGATAGGCACACCCCTCTGAACCCAAGTGAACCCTATGTCAAGCCCCCAAACTGGAGTGTCCTCATCACTGATCCAAAAGCCATTGGATTTATGCGCCCCTGCCGCCAAGCAAAATAAATCCAATGCTGTCCTGAAAGAAGTCAATGTCTGTGGAGAGGCATCCAAATAAATCGCTGTGTCATCAGCCAACTCACTGTCAAGCAGCTCCTCTTCTCTTCTGATGGGAAGTCTCAGCCCAAAGATGTCAGCTTGAGATCTAACATAGATGATCATAGCTTCGGCCACGAATAAAAAAAGGAAAGGAGCAAGGGGGCATCCCTGACGGACTGATCTCGAAATCTGAAATCTCTCACCCCTTACCCCACCAATAAGTACCTGGCTATGGGCTGATCTGTACAAAGAGGAAACACCTCTGATCCAAACATCAGTGAATCCAAAGCGTAGAAGGGTGCCCTCCAAAAAACTCCAATCTACTCTGTCATAAGCTTTTTCAAAATCCAACAGTAGAATGGCAAGATTCTGGCCACTCTGCATGGCCCACTCTGAAGCTTCCCAGAAAGAAAAAATGTTATAAAAAATACTTCTGCCATGCACAAATCCCGTCTGAGTGTCATGAATAAGATCAGGGAGAAGTGGCTGCAATCGGAGGCTGATAGCCTTGGCCAGAATCTTGTAACAAGTCCCCAGAAGTGTGATAGGCCTCCACTGGGACAATAAATTTCTGCTACCTCCTTTTGGGATAAGGTGGATGAGGCCCTCTGTAAGCGACTCAGGCATCTCGCCAGAGTCCCAAATGGCCTGCATGGCTGAAGTAATATAGTCTCCAATCATATCCCAAAATGCAATGAAAAAAGACGGGGTGAGGCCATCTAAACCTGGGCACTTGCCCTTGTGAAGGGCTGAAAGTGCAGTCCTGAACTCTGTGTTGGTGAAAGGTGCGTCAAGTAGAACATGCATATCCGGATTCACCAACACTGGGATACTCTGCCAAATAGCCTGTCTAGCATCCTCTATATCGTGTGTCTCAGGATCAGCAGTAAGGAGGGTGGCATAGAAATCTGAAGCTATGCGTAAGACGTCATCTGGCTCTGTCTGTAAAACCCCATGTGAGTCAATAAGCTGAGATACACTCTCTCTACTATGTCTAGGGCCAAGAGTAGAGAAAAAGTGTTTATTGACTCTACCACCCATCTGAATCCAGAAGGACTCGCGTGCATGAAAGGCCTAGCCTTGCCTTTGGGTCTTCCTTTCTTGGGAAATCCATGCCCTTCTTTCTTGGCAAATACATGCCCTTCGTTTTCTTGCAAATCCTTGCCCTTCTTTTTCTTGGCAAATCCTTGCCCTTTGTGTGACTTTTCTTGCTCCTCAGAGCACTAGGCAGGCACATGCCCCTCTTTTTTCTTCGGCCTAAGGCTTTGGCCGCTCATGACTTTTCTGCTCCTCGAAGTGTTGGGCAGTCACATGCCCCTCTTTTTCCTTACCAGAAAAATACTTTGCTTCCTTAGTCAAACTATTTTGGTGTAAAACTGGCTTTCTCTTCCATGGGCTTTTGTGTCCCCCTCGGCTTCTTTAGCTGCAACTCTATCTAGGAACCATTAAATGACATAAACACTTGGCCAATGAGAATCACTGCCAATGCTTGAGTATATCATACTATATAGACTTCTCATTCATGAGGAGTGTCTTTTTGGAACAAATTCAAGAAGATGATCCACTTTTCTCCTCGCATTGCCATACAAGGGTTATGTCTTCAAATAAACATAAGGCAGACTTTATCAACCTAAAACGGACACTTCACCTTGGATATGTAAAAATTATTTCTTGGAGCCTTTCTGTCTTCTTTCCTTGAGATACTTCTCAAGTCCTCTGGAATGGAGTGATTTGCAGATAAACTCCATACTGATACTCTTCCAAGTGGTGTGAACCTCATCTTGGAATTGCTTTGGGAAATATTGTTATTTGAAGACTTTCTTAGATTCCATTCACTGCTTAAGTGCTTTCTTTTCCGCAAGATGTTCTCCTTGCCAAGCACTTACCGTGCTTGCTAGGGGTAAGCTTACTGTCCTTAACTTGGATGGATCCCGAAACTTCTCTGTCAAAAGAGTATGTTACTAACAGATAAATTGTTAAGGTGTGACACTCTAGCCAAACTAATCCATGAGAAGCCATAAGAATTACTGTAAGTACCAACAAAGGAAACTGTAGATGACTGAAGAAAAAGATACTTGGCCGATGATGACCATATGAAATACTGCCATTTAAAGAGGTGGTACTCGAGCATATTATGCTCCATAATAACAAAACAAAGTAACTGAAATCCTTTGAAATGAGATAAATGGAACATATAACTGTCATAATGGAGTAAAACCTGTTTCATGGCTGTCAACTGGGCTAATCTTAGAATGTGCTACTCTCAAGCTCTGTCTGACCTTGAATTCCAAAAGTATTAAACTCTTTAAGCTATGCTTTAATCATAAATATTATCTGTTCCTGAAACAATCAGGAAGACAACACACTTCTCTTCCTTAGTAGATCCACATATCTTTGGCATATTAACTTGAATATCTTGCTGTGTCCAATGCTTGGGTTTTGTCCCATCAAGAAATTCTTCTAAAAATCCATGGAAGTAGTAACTTTGATAAATAATCAAACCAAGTATGTATTACTCTTTGATAAATAAGTGTAAAGGGCCATTTAGCTTTTTATGTTTTAAATAAGAGAGAGAGAGAGAGAGAGAGTTTCTAGTTTTTTGGAAGTTTTTGTTTCTTGACTTGCTTGTTTATTTTTGCTTAAGTCACCTGCTTCGTTTCTTCTTTATTTCTTGTTTTCATTCCCTTTTGTTTATTTGACGTATTTTAGTAAGCACTGGGTTTGCCCAAGAGACTCCGCGGGTCTTTAGAAACCTAGTATAGCTGCTTATGCTTGGGCACTGATGACGACATAAGTGTTGCTTTGCTTGCTAAGTATGTCTTCCTTTTGTTTTTCATAAAAGTTTTTGTTTACCTCTTATGTCTTCCTTTTGTTTTTCATAAAAGTTTTTGTTTACCTCTTTTTTCTTCTCTTTCATTTTCTCTTTTATTTTCTTTGTAGATTTTTTATCTTTAGAACAACAAAAATTCTAAATTTGTATGATTGGACTTATTCTAGTCTACAAAGGTATATATTACTCTTGTTTCCTAAAATAAACAAGGAAAACAACACACAAATATTCAAGGATTAAAGACATAAAAATAACTATGAAATCAAATATACTTAGCCTTTAATGGGAATTCTTGTTTGAATAAGGAATTCCACATGTATCTGATCCTTCGATCATTTTGTAGATCTTTGTGATCCTTGGGTTTTTGGTTCCTTGAAATCAATGTTGATAATGCTGTCCAGTGAATGCTGTCCAGTGTTGAAGTGCTAGAATAATCCTCAACCTAAACAAATCCCAAATATGGGTTGTTCACCCATTTGTCTACCTATTCTCAATAGCAACCTGCAAGCCGAGTTTGAATAGGGAATTGATCTTCTGATAGGCACTCTCTTTCTTGGCTAATCGCAAGGTTTTGATGACACTGCTTGGGCTGCTTCGAATCAAGTGCAAACAGCTCACAATTTCCAGATTGTGAGTATGCAGCTCAAATCACGATCTAAGCAGGATTGTTTCGAAACTCAAACTGATTCTGAATTTGCAACTTGGGACAGCAACACAAATTCAGACTTGAAACCAGTACTTGCTTACTACAAGCGTCGAATAACTTGCGGTTTTGGGGCAGCATACCAGACTGAATCAAATCTCAAGATTTGGAATTGAACTGAGCTTGAAATTCACAGCAAACAAGGCAGAATTCTCCATGCCCATTTTTGGGATTGCTTGGAGTTTGAAATTCGCTTGCTTTCTTGGCTGAATTCACAAACTGAGACAAGCTGATTAGACTGAACAAGATGTGCCCAAAATTGCGATCAAATTGAGTACTCCTTATGTGGATTATTTGCGCTCAAACTTCTCTTTTTGCTGCTCATTGAAGCTGTCTTCTCCAATTCGCTGCAGTTCTCTACTATCTCCTTGGGCTTGGGATCGTTGTCATGGTTCACCAAAGAATGTGACAAAACTGTGGAACCTTTCTTGAAATAAAACACAACTTCAAGGTTCAATTCGTAGCAAATCTGAGTACTTAGCACTTCAAAAACGAATTTGAAGAGTGGCTGGAATCTCAATTCAGCAATCAAACAAACGATGGAACTAGAACATGAATCGCAAAAGAAAGAAAGAAAGAAAGAGTATATATTGCATGTAGTCTACGGAAGACCGAAAGGTCTATGAGACTAAACAAACCCAAATAAGTTAAGGACAGAGAGTCCATCAAACTAGAGTGTCAGTTAAGAACTGAGAGTCCATCCTACTGTCTTAGAAGACTTGTGTGTTACATCAGGTATAGATTCGAGAGTCTCCACATCTACGTTGGTGTCTTAGCCGATTTGAAATAATTAATGAGAGCAATACCTTCTTGATATACTACCGACTCGCCATTATTTCAAGCTTCCCATACTCTTAAAGTTCAGAAGCCTTCGTCTTAAGCTGCTGAGGAGTGAGATCTTCCATTATCCATATCTTGGTGCTTTTCAAGGCTTTGGTTTGGCGAAGGACTACCAACCTATCCTCGCGTGTCTTGAATGTGATGATGGCATGATTTTGTGGTGTGCATTGGAATGTCTCAACTACTGTAGTATCCCAAGTGATCATGGCGCTCACTATGTTATCAAGGCATTGTTCAAATGGTAAAAGAACTTTAAAATCCTCACTTCGCCAATGCTCTAGCAACCCCCCAATCTGCACATTAAGTGCAAGTTTCTTCCTAGCTTTCTCCTCCTTAAGCGCTATATCCACATGTTTGTTTGTTTGACCTCATGCGAAATCAAATTATCAAGCTTGGTAATGTCATGTGGAGGGTCACTCACACATTGGTGTACAACTTCTTGAATGCGCTCGGGGCTAGATTGTTTCTCGAATTGGGCCTCCAGTGCAACTAGATGCTTGAGTACCCCGTCCATTTGCATTTTTAGTTCACAATTCTCTCGTTCGAGTTTTTCGATTTGCTCTTGTGGACTTAGAAGTATGCTTTAGTTCACCTTGCGTTGTTCCGGCTGCAACCGAAGAGGCTCCTACGGAAGAACTCAAAGCTTTTGCAAAGGATTTGACCTTTGTTTTGGTCATGTTGAGGAAAATAGTCAATGTTCTATATTTCCATCAAAACGACAAGGTGCTACACTAGTGCCTAGAAATAAGGGCTGGATCCCCTTGAAGGTCTTTGACAACTCTTTACAACTAGGTAACGATGGAGCATGAAACTAATACTACGTGGGTTCTCCATACAATTGGGAGCCTAGAGGCCCTTATTTTATAGGGGCCAATGAGCTCTCTATCATTGAACACATCTAGGGCCGGCGTCAAAGAATATAGTTTCGATTTTTCAATGCTTTTAGGATGAAAGAGTCTAAGGATTTTTTGACTAGAACCTTTCAAGGCTGCCTTTGAAGAGTTTTGTTCCCTCAGCATCTGGACATCAGATCATGGTCCTCTAGTCCATGAGCACTCCATTTTAAATGTTTTCCATTTCATTGACTGCAAGTACTGAGTTTCCTTTCTGTGTCAATGTTTGTCTTTTGCTTTTATCCCTCCATTCAAACTTTCAATATCTGAGCTGTAGAATGCCCTAGCCTTGGAAAATTTCCCACCATCATTGTAAGTTCTTTATCGGATCCTAGTGAAAGGCCTATTGGTTCATGGCAATGAATCTTGGGACTTCAACCAGAGTCTGGACAGTTACAAGGCCACTTAGGCAGTGGTTGGTTTCTTGGGAAGCACTTTGAAACATAGCTTTTTGCATTAGAGTACAAATGGAGTTTCCTCTCGTTCGATAGTTGAGTGAGCCCTGGGACTTCACCACGGAAGGGGGTCAGGGCATATATCTCTGCTGGATTGACCTAGCCAATATAAATCTCTTCCTGTATTTCCCCTTTTTAAAACCTTTGTGAGCAGCTGTAATTCAAGACAGGGAGGAAACCTGGACATGCAACATCTTAATTGCAATTTGTTTTGGAAGCTACATTTTGAGCATTATGACATGAAGTGTTAGGTCATGAATTTGTCATGCAGGTGAAGCAAATTTTCTTGGAGGAGTGGCTCAGGCATATGGCTTGAAAGATTTGGATACTGTTTCAGCCAAATCACGTTTCTTTGAGATATATCTAGAAAAGGTATTGAATTGTGATCTCTGATTCTGATTCCTTGCTTGGCCTTTGGATAGTTGTGGTTCACGGTTCTTTGGTTTTATATCAGTTCTAGGTTGGATTGTCATGTATATTAAACCCAGCAATCTGGTATGTTTATGTTTACGTCTACTTTATTTGGACTGAGCAGTATGCTACACCAAATTCTGGTCTTGGTTTTCCTGGAGCATTAGAATTGATTCTACAGGTATGTCTGATTGTGAATGCATGTCTAGACTTCCACGTCCAACGAAAGCTATGCAAACTTATTTAAGATTGAAAAAATGTAGCTGTTCATTGCCATGGGTTGAACGAAAGCAGTGCATCAGGATTTTTATTGTTAATGGTTGTAGTCAAACTCTGAAGTGCGTTTGTATCAATCTTCGTACAGTGCAAAAATGCAGGCTTAAAAGTTGCACTTGCATCAAGTGCTGATCGGCTAAAGATAAATGCAAACCTAGCTGCGGCTGGCTTGCCTAATTCTCTGTAAGTCTCCTGATACTTACATTTTCTCTGTAGATAATTACTATACTCTGATTTAAGGCAATAGTTGTGGGCACAGTCTTAGGGATTCGGGGTTAAATTATGGATTCTTTGCTTTGCTCTACTAGGTAAACACTAAAAGTTGCATTATGGATGTGACTTGCACACTGCCGTTAGGCATTGTCGAGTTAAGTAGGAATACTGTAGCATAGGCAGAGAAGAAAAGTTGCTGATTTTTTGTCTATGTCGGTCTTCTTCCTTCTCTCGAACTAATAGAATTCATGAACTTGTGAGGAGAAGGGTGCAGTGTCCCAGGCCTACCCACATCATGACGACCTCTTTTTGTTTCCTTTTGAAATGATTCAGCCAGTCAATTTGAGTAGTTGAAGCTGTCCCCTCCCAGCTAATCTAGAGCTGTTCTAGAAATGATGGATCAAACGACGCAGTTTGCGTACTAGGAGTAGCAGTAGTAGTAGTAGTTATTGCAGTAGCATTAGAGGTAGGAGTAGTGGAACAGTAACAACAGCAGCTGGAGTAGTGGTGAATTATGTCCCCAAACGTGTTGACTTTACACTAGGTTACGACATGTGTAAACAGTCTACAAGGTCCTAGATCATTTGTAGAGTTCCGATCCGCCGACTTCAGCTATTGAAGGAGTATAGGGTCCTCCATAGATTGGTACAATAACACTTCTTTGCACTGTACATGTGGCACTATGCCATCTGTAGCTCTAGACTCAATCTTAGTTTAGGATCTAGTATATCGTACACAACCTATAATCTCTTTATATTTTAAATTGTGTGCAAAATTATTTTAACTTTTCCAAGCTTTCTCCAATGTTGTGCAGAGAGCCCACTCCCACTAGGTTTCTAAGCCTTCCTCCAAGAATATGCACCTATGAACTGCTGGGGGTGACTAGAACATGCGAGGAGTTAGTAAATGGTGTATTTGTAGAGAAGGGGGAAGGGGCAGATTTGGAGATGGGGAGAGAATAGCAGAAGAAAGGGAGGAGGAGAGAAGAGAAGGGGAAGGAGAGAGAAAGAGAGAGAAGGATGAGGGGATAGAGAGATAAAGAGAGGGAGGAGAGAGAGAGTGTGAGCGTAGGCAGTAGGAAGCAGGAAGGAGGAGGGAGAGTAGATAGGATTAGATGTCACATCAAAAAGGTACCATACAAATCATAAGGGGCTGACTTATATAGTCCCCTTTCTTAATCCTATCTTACCACCAATTTCCCTTCTTTTTCCCCACCTATTTCCCACCTAATTCCCTGCTATTTCCCACCTTCATTACAGCCATCCCTCCTCAAGGAATTTTTCCCTCAAAATTTTATATGCGGGCTGTTAAATAGGTGCAGCAAACAGCAAATAATAATCAGCCTGGTAGGAGATAGGGGTTGTCCTAGACAATGCTCTCTGGCTGCCATGAGTTCTCATCCTCAGGAAGTCCCTGCCACTTGATAAGATACTCGGTGTAGACTTTGTTTCAGAGTACGAGATCCGTGAAACCCATGATGCACTCTGGAACATAGAGTATGTGGCCCTCCTCATCCATAGGTGGTAGCTCAGGAAGGACTTGGACATGCTGTCCGACATGTGGCTTCAGCAAGGACACATGGAAAACATTATGAATCCTGGAGAACCTGGGTAGCTCCAACTCATACACCACCTCGCCAACTTTGCCGATGATCCTGTAGGGACCGTAATACCTGTGAGCAAGCTTCGTGTTGGTGCTACCTTTCAGGGAGGCATAACGGTTCTTATGGAAGCATAGCAGTCCGTACAACTGTATGGATTCCGTACTAGCGCCTGCTCCTGTCCGTACACCCGCGCAGAAATCGTCCATACAGTTTGTACGACTATACGGATTCCCGTACCTGCATGTCAGTTCCGTACGACCGCTCCTATAGTTCATCCGTACAGTTCCGTACCTGCGTGTCAGTTCCATCCGCACAGTTCCGTATAGTTCATCCGTACAATCCGTACAATTCCGTACAAGCAGTTTTTTGCAGGCTGAAGGTGTCCGGTGTCCGTCATGCTGCTGCAATTTATGCAAGGTGATCAGCCTTGGGCAGGGTTCATTTGCAGGTTCAGTAGTGCATTCAGCCATTGTTTGGCTTAGCTTTTGGGAGCACATTTGAAGCTTTAGCAGACATTGTAGTAGATCTGCAAGTTTTGGAGAATTTTGGGGCTTTTGCAATTGCACTGCAATCTGGCAGTGCAATTTGGGGCTTTTGCAGGGAGAATGCAATTTGTGCAACATTTGGGGCTTTCAGAGCATTTGCCCTCTTTTGTATGCAATTTCAGAGCATTTGCCCTCTTTTGAGTTGCAATTTTGCAGGTAAAAGAGCATTTTGGAAGTTTGCAAGAAATTTTGGACTCTGTATGAGTCAATTTGCAGACTTTTGCCACTTTTTGCAGATTCTATTTGCAGATTTTTGGGCATTCAACAGAGCATTGAGGTGCATTTTGAGCCTTTGAAAGGCTGTGACAGTATTTGTCACTCTGGGCAGATTTGGTTCCCCCGCTGAAAATCAGAATTTACAGCAACCTCCTCTCGATCCACATGCCCCGATTTAGCCACCGCCTGATTTTGTACCTCCACAGGGTGTGGATGAAGTTGTCAGGTAAGAAATTCAAGGGATACACGTAGCTAAAACAGTCCCAAATTGGTTGCTTCAGACTCTCAGGGAGAGTAGGCACTTGCCCCATTGCTTGGCAGAACTCGTAGTGCAGTAAGGCACGCAGGGGGGGGCTCTTTCAGTTGAGACAGCTTATGCAGGGACTCTTCTTGATGAAGAGGAGCCTGACTCTTTTGAAGAAGCAAAGGATAATGTGCATTAGATGCATGCCATGCACAATGAGTTGCAGTCCATAGAGATAAATCAAACTTGGGATGTTGTGGATTTGCCACTAGGTAAGCATGCCATCGGTACCAAGTGGGTTTTCAAGGTGAAAAGGAAGCCAGATGGGTCTATTGACAGGTACAAGGCAAGGCTAGTTGCCAAAGGCTATGCACATAAGAAGGGCATAGATTATGAGGAGACTTTTGCTCCTACATCCCAGATGACCCACCATACGGTCAGAGTTATTGCAATGGTTGCAAATTTTGTGTGAAATGTCCATCAATTGGGCATAAAAACAGCTTTCCTTAATGGGGACTTGCAAGAAGAGGTTTATGTCAAACAACCTCCTGGTTTTGAACTTTCTGGCAATGCACATCAGGTTTGCAAGCTTAACAAAGCTTTATATGGGTTGAAACAAGCTCCACGTGCATGGTATGCCAAGATAGATGCATTCTTGGCAAGTAAGGGATTACACAATAGTCCCACAGAAAGCACCCTCTACATCAAGAAGGATGGGGGGGATATTTTGGTCATCATTCTTTATGTAGATGACGGGGTCAAATGAGGATATAATTGCAGATTTCAAAGCTGAGTTGAAAGCTGAATTTGACATGACAGATTTGGGCATGTTAAATTTTTATTTGGGGATCCAGTTTATACAAGACAAGTGTGTCATCGTTATGTCTCAATCCAAGTATGTGCAGAAGCTCTTAGATAGGCTCAACATGCATGATTGTAAGCCTATTGCCACTCCCATGGAGCGGGGGCTGAAGCTTATTATGTATGATGCAGGGGAATCAGTGGATGTCACACTTTACAGCCAGGCTGTTGGATGCCTCATATACTTGTGCTATCAGGCCTGATATTCAGTATGCAGTATCTCAGGTGAGCAGATATATGCACAGCCCAAAGACAACACATTGGCAAGCTCTAAAACGCATCTTCAGATATTTGCAAGGCACAAAGTCTTTTGGCTTGATGTTTCCTAGGGGGGGTGACTTGTAGATGCATGCTTACAGTGACTCAAATTGGGTTGGAGACTATGATACCAGGCAGTCCACTAGTGGTAATTGTTTCTTTTTGGGCAACGCTTGCATTTCTTGGCTGAGCAAGAAGCAATCTATAGTGGCTAGTTCCTCATGTGAAGCTGAGTACAGGGCAGCTTTCATAGTGACAGTTGAGTGGATTTGTGGCTGCGACGTTTGTTCGCTGATCTTCGTCTCATATTGGAGGGTCCTTCTATTCTCACTAATAGTCAGAGTGCTATTGCAGTGGCAAAGAATCCTGTGTTTCATGCTCACACGAAGCACATTGAGGTTCATTATTATTTTGTCACAGAGAAGTTGCATGTAGGGGAGATCAGTATGATCTATGTGTCAACACATGACAATGTTGATGACATCTTCACCAAAGCACTTCCACGTGAGAAGTTTGAGGCATTTTGCAGTGCCCTAAACTTATCTCCTTTTGGTGATTGATCACTACCTTGTACACCACATTGGCACTGCAGGGGGGTGGTAGAATTATTATCATATTCTAGGCATTGACCAATGTAATGTAATAAGTGAGTTAGGGGCACTTTTCCCTCTTAAAGGTTTTTCCCCCTAACCACGGTCTAATCTCTAACTACGGTTAGTGATTAGATATGGTTTTGTCACTTAGAAAAAACACTTATCTCTTTCTTTGTACTTCACTTCAGTCACTTCAGTTTAGTACACTTTGGGAGTGAACTACGTTCAGCTCACTCTCCATCTTGCTCACTCTTGCTCTCTTGCATTTTCTCACACAAAAGCGCCTGCATGGCAGGGCCTTTGGGCCTTGTATGGAGCCTGCTACAGGTCGGGAGAAGGGCCAGCAGGTGGGCAGAGTGCCTGGGCCTATGGCAGGCTGCCACGTGGCTAGGCGGGTCTGAAGAAACAGCCCCCAACATGTTGGTTTACAGACTGGGGGGGACAGACTGGTTGGCCCAAACAGACCCTAAAAGTCGGCCCTACCAGGTTGGTTGATTCAAGGGCCTTGAGCCCTATAAAAGGAGAGGCCCCTTGGCCTCATTCAATATCTTCTGGAGCAGCAAACTTGCAGTTGACAGGAGCAGCAGTTAGGGCATTCTTGGACCTACTCCCAAGAGGTGAAGAAGACCTGCAGAGCGCTGTAGACTGAGCTAGCAAGGTGGTGCTCACCTAGGCTGATTCATAGGCAGTAAGGTGCAGAAGAATAATCTGGACAGAGAGTCTACAAACGCTCGAGGTGGAGGATGTGGGCTCAAAGATCTAGAAGTGCTTGACATCTAGTAGGAGAACCTTTTGGTATTGTATCCTGTCCTACTTTGTGGATAGACGGAAATATAAAGAGTTTCTTCTATCTTTGTCTCTGAGCATTGTCTATTTACGGGCTTGCACATCTATGCACATTAAGTTAAGAAGTTTGTGATTCCACACCCCACACCACATTGTGTGAGAGCTCCTGGGAAATTCTATCGGTCTTCCACTGTGTTTACCCTTTGTCGGGTACTTTCTAACATGGTATCAGAGCCCAAGTAGGAGGCTCACAGGTGTGGGAGCCTGAAGGCAGGGACCTTGCTGAAGGACGACCCTGATTCAGAAGCTCTTGGGAATCAACTTCCACGACTAGAGGATAGTGCCCTTCCGAGAACGAGGGTGACTCAGGTTGAATCAGGTGCGTTTAGAGTTCTGTTGTACTAAAGATTGAGTTTGGTTGACTTTGCTGTGTGGTTAAGCGTGTGGTTAAGCAGCAGAGATGTCGACTTCTACAGCCTCTTTAGCGCCTGCTCGCCCTTCCTCCTCCCCCACTTTTCTTTCATTCACTATACCTAACTTTGGAGAGTCTGGGAAACTAGACGGGACCAACTACCCGATTTGGAAGGTGAAGATCTGGAGTCATTTAGTGGCTCAGAAACTATGGAAACTGACAATGGGAATGGAGGCGAAGCCGGAGGACATGGTGGACAGACAGGGGAAGATACTCATGGTAGTAGACAAAGAGGAACTCGAAGCTTGGGAAGACAGAGATGCCCATGCCTTGGCCTTGATCATAGGGACATTGACAAACTCTGTGCTTCCTCACATCCAGATGGCCGAGATGTCAGTAGAGGAGTGGGTCACTCTGAAGGATTTGTACAAGACAGACAACACCTCCCGGATTTTGCATCTTCAACATCAACTCTACAATCTTGATATGGAAGAGGGAGATTCGGTACATAGCCACTTGACGAAGGTCAAGGTGGTGAGTGATCAACTGGCATCAGTTGGTCAAAAGGTGGACTCATGCCATTTCGCCTTGATGGTACTGAGGAGGCTACCTTGGAGTTTCAAAAGATTTGTTACGACTGTGATAGCAGGACAGAGGACCAAACCTCTGACTTTTGAGGAGTTGGGTCCATTACTGCTACAGGAGGAAGCTAGGGAGAAGCTCTACAACGACGACTAAGACGACAAGGCGTTGCTGGCAAAGGATTACGCTGGCAAAGGAAAGGGCAAGCCTAACAGTGGCAAGTCCAAGAAAGACGACTCTGATGACGAGGATACTTCCAAGAGGAAGCAGCAGAAGAAGAAGTGCTTCTACTGTGATATGCCAGGTCATTTTGCGAAGGATTGCAGAAAGAAGAAGGCGGATAAAAAAAACAAAAGGAAGGAGTCCAACTCAAATTCAAAGGGTGATACAAAGGCCAAAGCAAATGTGGTAATCGAAGAGTTGTTTATGGTGACATCTCTGTGTGTTACCGAGGTGAGATATGTTGACTTAGAAACGACAGCGAGGATGTCTGACATTGAGATGTGGGTCGACAAGGAGTCAGATGCCTTTGTGAAGGTGACGGACAGCATGGAGTGCTTGGCACCTTCCAAGTGCATCGTTGTTGACACTGACACGAGGGTGGACTCCATAGAGTGCCCTAGGGTCTCATGTTCAGATGGATGCTGTACTTCAAAAGGAGACAGTACAGTGATTCAATGATGTGCATAGTTTGCTTTCAAAGCAAGCACACAGGCAGTACGACGGTCTGGTATGTACTTGATGTTCTGCATTTGAGCCTTTATAGCATGTTGTGGAGAGACTATGCTCTTCATTTGTCTCAGGTGATGCGAGATTGGAAGGAATTGGCCTTCTTCAAAGGCAGAAGGGGAAGTATTGGTGCTTCTTCAAATCTCAGACGCAGATTGCTGGAAGGTGATGGACAAGGAGTACTGAAGCCGGAAGAGTACCTACTGGAGAGCTCAACGAGAGTTCGTGGTCCAGGTTATATGGAGATATTCATTGGTTGCAGACCTCGCCAAAGGACGGACGGGTTGAAACAGACCCTCAGAGCATGGTGCCTAGAAGACTCCAGGTTGTTCACTCATTATGAGGGGGACAACTGGAAGATCGTGACGGCTGCATTGCTCGAGTTAGAAGGCAAGAACATGATTGAAGGAGGTGGTGCCAGGAGGTGCTACCAGAGATGGACCTGTGTACTAGGATGCTGTGCGGAAGTGGAACCAGACCTAGTGAAGCAGAAGCCACTGGATGAAAAGCACGAAAAGATTTCGACTTCAAAAAGTTCGAGAGCACTTCGACCAAGGAGTTACTGGAGCATCATCATCGACATGTTGGCATTGGGCCTAGATGTCGGTGAGAGGGGGTGTTGGGATGGTCATCTCCCCATCTGTAAGCCCCCATATGAGGAGAGCATGGGCAGAGAATGGGACTGCCACATGGGCAGAGAATGGGACTGCCACATGGGCAGCAAATGAGCTGTCATGTGGACAGCACAAGAGACCTTGTGCAGGAGAGATGGCAGGGGCATGTAGCCTTGGATCTGACCTAGCAAAACGGAACCTCAGAGCAGGCGTACAGCCTGCAACAGGGCCCTTTGAAGGGTGCGATGACATCAGCAGAGTACGGCCCCACTGTACGGGACTGTACGGTGGTCTACTGGATCGTTGTAGAAAACACCTGCAGGCCAAGCTTGGCAGAAACGTTCCCGTTGTGCGATGGTAGCTCGAGAACCTGGAGAGCCTCGCTCCCAAATGGCGTCAAGCGTGAAGATGATGTCCTGCCAGATGGCTACCAAGGTGGCCGACGGTGGAACATGGTACTGGCCCATAACCCAGCTGCTAGTATTGCTTCGATCCCTTCTCAATTGATTCTTCAATCATCATTGCGGCATCAAATACCTCTGTTATAGTTTTGCAACTATAGTGATCAAATCGCTCTTTAATTTCTTCATGCAATCCCTTGACAAACTTTTAAATAATTGGTGCTCTTGGTGATAGTGTTTTTCAGCTTATAAAAATACATCACAGTATCCCGATTCTTTTAAACTACCCTTGCCAATGTCACTTTTTAAATCCCGTTATTTGATCTTTCATGATTGCCCAAATTTGTGCGCAATGCATCCTGATGGATATTCAGCATTGCTCCATCAGCGACTACTGCAAATTGTAGCATAAAATATTGTCCGACTTTTAGGGTCTGTTTGGGCCCACCAGTCTTGCCCCCCCCCAGTCTGTAAACCGACCTGTTGGGGGCTGTTTCTTCAGACCTGCTTGGCCACGTGGCAGCCCGCCATAGGCCCAGGCACTCTGCCCACCTGCTGGCCCTGTTCCCGACCTGTTGCAGGCTCATACAAGGCCCAAAGGCCCTGCCATGCAGGCGCCTTTGGCCACTGCAGATCCCGCCTTCAGCCAGGACACCATCAGCCCTGTCCTCACCTATCACTAACATGTGCAAAATGGAAAGTCAACCAACAAGCAAAAAGAAAAAAAATATTAAAGGAGCTAATAAAGTTAATGTGAATGTACAATCAACTAATGACCCCGGATCAATGCTTACAAAAGTAGATTGCACAAAGGGGGAAGAAATCCAAAACATGACACTAGAAAGTTGTAACACATATCTATGGCATGATGCAAACCCCAAGTGTGGCATTCAAGAACATCTCAGTCACGAGGGCTCTTCAAGTACAACACTTCTACATGAAAAGGATGTACAAAGCATCCTTTGTGATATGTAGGCCAACCATGGAAGAAGAACTACATGTTGGCCATTCACCAGACGATTCCCCAAAGACAACTACAAAGGTATAACAGTCGGATCCACTCTCTTATCAAAACCATCGAAGATCAATTCTTGTCACATTCACGAGGGGAGAACAAGAGGGAACTGGCCCACCACAAGATCTACAACAACTCAAGGCTGTTTTCCAAGAGCATGTTCAACTAATGCATGAACTCCAGAATACTTGGCAACAACAGTCGTCACAGCTCAAGTAACAACTACAAGAGGAACATGATCAAAAGAGCAAACTTACTTCATGCCGTGTAGAGCAAGACAATGAGATCCAATAATTAAAAGAGAAGCTCACTCAACTCAAACAAATGCTTGCAATTGACACTAGTCCCTATTGAATATCTACACCAATTGTCAAAATTCAAAATTGTCACAATATCAAGACAACAAGAAGAATCTCACGTCAAGATATGCTCCACAATAACAACCAAAGAGGACTCCAAAGAAAATCACACAATCAGATTGAAACACAGGAAAATGTCAACATGGACCCATAAACGGGAAAGGAAAGGGTCACAACAAGCATTCCACTCCGTATAATTGGGTACAGTGGAAAAAACAAAGGACAAAATCTATGTGGATACAAAAGAAGGATGTGCAATGCTTTGTACCGAATAAAGATCAACACTCGGATTTTACGAGAGATTGAGTCAGAGGAGCATTTTGCTTTTAGATGCCTTGTGCACTATGAGATCCGAGGTGGTCACTACTGCCTCATTAGGGATGGATTTAGGCCCCTCTCCAATCGCTTGTCTCATATGGACTAGGGACATCTAGTGACTTTCATTCATGAGGCCGCCGACACAGAGACCATTTGATCAGGGCACATGGATGAGATCAGGGTGCTCAGCCAAATTCCATCTAGATTGTGATCATTGAGTTCTTTTAGTTGGATGACACAGACCAATAGGCCCCAGGGAGACAACGTAACTGAGGCCTAGTGCAAGAGATGTGACAGGCCGGTCAGCATGTTGAAGCACTCATTGGGCTGGGGGGTCCTACCTCCATCTTCATGGGCGGTTGATGGGTGTGACAGTGGCAATTTTCCAATGCAGGACCATGGCTAGGAGACCAGAATGGACCACTCATATTGACCGACATCATTGCTCTATCATGGGTTTTATGCTGCCGCAGCCCGTAAACCGGAGACTCTCGTGGACTTGGCTCCTTGGCCAGCATACAGAGGACCACCACAGTGACGGCACACTGCAGCTCCTGTTCTCTGCATGCGCTTAGACAATTTGTGCTAGTGTTTTATGTTTGTGTTGTATTTGTCTTGGGTGCAGATGCCCACTTAGAGGCTCCACCCAGCTCTTTCTTGGTCTTTCAGTCTCATAGTCCCTTCAGTCTTTCAAAGACTTTAAGTAAATCTTTCTTTTCTTCTTTCTTTCTCACCCACCAATCCTACCTTCGCAGTTGCTCATGACACATAATTCACCCCATACGTTTGCTACTGCTATTGCAACACTCACATTTTTTCACACCAATTGACTATTGAGTCCTAACTAGCCATAAGTACTCTCCCTTTATCAGGCTCAGCATGTTCCCCACATTGGGGGTCTCTCCTTAATGTGCTCCTCCAATATCACAGGACCGCTGCCTACAGATACTGCTGAGATTTCCATGTGAAGTTCTTGCCAAAACAGTTGGCGGGATCTTCCCGCGTCTTTCAGCCACCCTCCTCTAGGGCCACTCACGGTGGGCCTTTGTCAACGGGTCCTTCAGTCTCCGGCTTACTACTGCTCAATCCATTTGGCTCCAAGTTCCGGCGGTTGGCTAGCTGACATCCTTCGTCGTGCTTTGGGGGTTCAACAGCCCATCTATTAATTATTTAAATAAAGCAACACAAGGCAGAACATATGCCTTGGCTGCATGAGGTCACAAATTTCATGAATTTAATATTTTGGCACGTAATATAATATTCTCTTGTCAGGAAGAACAAATTGGTCATTCTTTGGCCCAAGACAAAAAAACACTGACCTTTGGTTCAAATGGATGATGATGAATGGACTTGAGTAGTGATATGGATGGGCCTTTTAAAGGAGGGATCTGATGTTTGGGGCTAGTCTGGTTGGTCCCATCTCCTGGGTTGATGTAGACCTAATCTTGCAGTGTTTTATTTGTCAATTCAATACCCTAGATTAAGTGTATGATAAAAAAGATGGCCGTACCTGCATCGTAGTTACCTTAACTTGCAAAGATAGGCAGACCTCCCAAGAAAGTATAAAACTGCCTTCATCTGTTGTATTCAGCAAAATATGGAATGTCCAGCAGCTGCTTACGTCTGCCCTTACATTTTTTCAGCATTTGCAAGTGTGATCTCCATGGTATGAAAATGTGTACTGAATAACAGTTTCTTCCGAAATCCTGAGAAAGCCTAAGCTAATTAATTTTTTGTCTTCTCAATACGGTTCTTGAAGATTTCTGGTATTAGGTACTGGGCCTACCAAACTTTTGTCACTCCATCCTGAACTTAGTTTGTATAAGGATGCTTTTTGTTGGGATGTTGCTAGCTTTAGAGCTACGTTATAACTCAAGTATAAGTTCCTGGTGATGCCTGGATCTCAAATATTTTAAAACTGTTGCCCCATCCATCCTTGGACTTATGATTTCAAGACAAGTACATCATGCTTTAATGTGTCAACCAATCGGCCCTGTCAGCTCTTGGGAAATTAGCATCATGCTTGTTCCTTGGAGAGAGAACTTCCAGGGCATACTTGTGTCCTTTAGGGTAGACGAATCATTGAAGTGCTCAGTCATAACCTATTTCTATGCTCAACACTTGAATGCTTGCTCATTGTTTGATACTGTTGCCAATCCTGCAGATTTACCTTAGTTACAACAACTTATGTAAAAAATGGTTTAATTACCTAGTCAGTGTTTAATGTCTCAAGCCACTGTACAAAAAGATGGGACATGTGATTTCGACCCATTTAAAAAGGGAAACTAGTGTTGTGATTTATTATGACTATAAAATTCTAGTGAACTTTATCAGGTTTTGATTCCTCTGGCTATCTGTGCAACAGCTTTGACACAATTGTATCAGCGGATGCATTTGAAAATTTGAAGCCAGCTCCTGACATATTTTTAGCAGCTGCAAAGGCACTGAATATTCCTACGAGTGAGGTAATCTTCGGAAATGAGTGGGTAATACGTAACTTTTACTAAGTTGAATTTGTTTTTGCTATGACATCACTAGGAACTGAAGATCTGGCATTGACACGTCTCCATTCTATTTTCATGCTTTGTCTCTTTGCCAATTAATTACCATTGAAACAATCCTTGCATGTATTTGAAGTAGAAGCGCACATGACTTGTGCTGTCTGTTACTGCAGTGTGTCGTAATTGAGGATGCTCTAGCGGGTCTACAAGCTGCAAAGGCAGCAGGAATGAGGTTTTCCTCTTCTTTACTGTTTTTAATGATGCGGCCTCCTTTTTTTAAAATTAAAGGTTTCAAGTAGGTCTCTTTGTTTGTTATTGATGCATAGTGGGGATAGAAAGAAACTGTTTGCTAGTTCAGGGAAAATGCATATTGTAACGTCGGGTTGCTTTCCAATGCAGATGCATTGCTGTTGCTACCACTTTGAGTGATGCAAAACTTATGCAAGAAAATCCTTCTCTCATCAAGAAAGACATTGGACATATTTCTCTGGATGACATTCTCAACCTGCAGGCCCCTGGTGAATATTGATGCCTGTTTGCTGAGCAAGGATGATGAGGAATACACTGACAATTCTTACATGATTGATCAGTATCAGACTGCCTACCTTAAATGAATGTTTTGTGCACGAGAATTATTGTACATGCACTTTGAAGGAAAATCTCAAATGGACACTGCTGGAAACATGATGCATGGTCTAGCTCCCATATAGAACAGAGAGTACTTACTAAATATTATTCCAATCAATTCTTGTCCTCCATGGTGTCCAGGATTATGCTTTTAGTTTTGCACTTGATGCAATTGTCAAAAGCTTAGGGGAATCTCAAGATGGGACTGCCTTTCAATTTCTAATGCTGTGGGATTGCTTTTCAATTTCTAATGCTGTGGGATTGCCTTTCAATTTCTAATGCTGTGCACACACACGCACATGCACACACGCACGCATGCACATGCATACACATGCACGAGATGGATCAAACTCGCACCAGATGGATTTGTGTGATATGGTGTGATGAATAAGTGCAAAGCATATATATATATAAGCAGGTGCTTAGTAATGCCTGAGGAAAAATTGTAATGCACTTTAAGTAGAATCTCTTAGCATTTTGAGCTTATGATTTGAATGTGCCTTAAGTGGAACCTCTTAGTATTTTGAGCTTATGATTTCTGAATATGAATTGTTCAAAGGGATACTTGAATTTTCACTCAGTTCATGCTTTCTAATTGTAATTTCCAATTGAACAAATT
Organism: Dipteris shenzhenensis; assembly: GCF_047967505.1. NCBI lineage: Eukaryota > Viridiplantae > Streptophyta > Polypodiopsida > Gleicheniales > Dipteridaceae > Dipteris > Dipteris shenzhenensis. Next base: position 52,779,866 of record NC_141596.1, on the reverse strand, counting down.
ACCCTACCTCATAGAGGGGTAATGCAACCATTGCTTAAAGAAACCCCAAGAAGGTAGCTCATTTAGATCGAACTTCTAATTAGCTTCGTAAAATGACAGTAAAAGCAAGAATGCAAATGTGTTAAACCTATTCTCGTAATTCAATGTTTCATGTCTAATAAGTTCAAATTATGCATATTAGGTGACATTGATGATTTCAGAGTAAAGCTGTATGTATGCATCTCTTTCCAATTCCTCCTTATGTATGTGCATGATTTCAGAGTATAAATCTGTATATGTGCATATGTATCCTCATGTCTCCTGAGCTCTCCTTTGAATATATTATTTCTTGCTAGTTTGTGGCTACATCCCCTTCATGGTTTTGTCTCTTTATTGCGGCTAATTATGAGATATTGTGCTATAATAATGCCTCCTAAAATATAAAGCTTTCCAATGCTTTCAGTGATATAACCATGTCCAATTGTGCACAATACCTTATTCCGTAAGTCTGTTTCCATAGTTGTCATGTACCTTTGAAGTTTGAACTCAGGAAAGGTGTGCAAATTGGTTTGGAACGTGTGTGTGGAATGGGATATGGTTATATGTATATGATATAGCATGTTGCAAGGTCATGACGTTGGCCTCATATATTGCCTTTTAGCATTCCTTTACGACGTTGGTTATGGGTGGTTAATGATGAACCTCAACTTGTTGCACTGATCTTGTCAACAACCATTGGATCACTTTTGTTAAGTTGTCATCAAGCATGGAGCAGGTAGATGCACATTTCCTTATATTTGTGCTAGAGTAGATTGTTGGCATTAGGTTTGCATTTTCAAAAACAACATTAGCAGCTGCAGCTGAAGAATTCTTACATGGGTCAAGGGCTGGTGAAGTTTTTTCTGGAGTCACCATGTGGCAAGCTGCACTGGTACAAGGTTATACTTATTGAGGTCCATGATTAATGGAGCTGTCAAACTTGGTTTGGAATGTTTGCACATGTATCCCTGGTTTGGGGAAATTTACAACACAAAAATATGCTACTCTTTTTGTTTTTTTGCATGTGACATTGAAGATCTTCAAGGAGGTCCCATAGCATCTCGTGTTCTAAATCTCAATCCTTTTGCAAGGGATAGTGCAGGGAGGATTTTTTTTCCTGAAAATTGAGCGTTTTGTTGATTGTATCTAAATACGATATATAGCGGCTTGTGTACACTGTATACAATCTATTGGAGAAAAATGTAGGGTAGTTGCTTGCTCTAGGCCAACTTCCCTCTCAGTAAAAGATTTACCCTGAGATCACAAGACGATTAAAAGCAACTTTATTATGCACATGCTTACTGAACAGTAAAGTGAGCAACACACATCTGAAAGAGAACTCAGATGTGAAGCCAAAGCAGAATAGATACAATGGTGAAAACCAAGCACAAGAACTACTGACACATGTACTTACACCTTCAGCAAAGAACTACTGAGGTAAAGTACCAAATCTGGCTCCGATTGCCTCACCCTCTGATCTAGACAACTCGTCATCTGCCATGTGCCTCTGTGTAGGCTCTAGTACCTGCTCAAGGGTGGAGCACTCCTAGAAAGGTCTGCTCTAGGGTTCATTGCAAATGAAGCTTCCTCCTATGCACATCCTTATCTCTCCTACAGGGTGTAGGTCTGCACCTAGTATGCTCTGGTTTGCTGGGACTTCTGCTCCTGCAAGACCTGACTTCTAAACCTCCCTGCTGCTTGGGACGCAACTTGATCTGAGGCTCTGTGAAGTGCAAAGACCCCTGCAATGGTGCCTGTATATAGGGGCTGATCCCACCCCCCCAAAATGGCCAACTGGTCTCAGGTGTTAGGCTGACCCTGCTTCAGACTGCCCGACCTGTCTATCAGCCAGCCACAACCTATTCTGTCCCTGCTCTGTTCAGCCAACTCTAATTTGGGCCTATTTAAGTTCCTATTGTAAGGGCCTGTTGTTTTGCCCTAACCCTTCTGCTGTCTCCAGGCCCTACACCAGCTTCCGTACCTGCTGCTGTACTGCTGACCAGCGGTGCCAGTCTCCAGCCACCATGCTATACAGTCAGAACTGACCGGGTCCCAAGAACTAGCATCATTATTGTGACCCTAATATCTTCAATGACCACATTATGCTTCAGCGACCAGATGGCTCTCTTTTTTCGTAGAGAGTTGAGATTGCGGGCCATCAAGATAGTGTCGGATTTGTCGACTCTTTGGGACATCACTAGAGATTGCCAAAGGAAGAAGAAAAGGCCCAAGAAGACTTCATGTGGCGTCTCCCATCGGTAGGATGCTCTAGTGACACCCCTGGTCCTTGTAGCCTTCGGCATAGATGGGTTGTGGTTAGAGATGGCAAATCACCCTGAGCTGCCCCTCTCTCCTTCACCATAACATGTACTACCTCTTGATCATGGACTTCAGGTGCTTCCCTCAGGCTCCTTTGCTACCCCCTTGCAAGCAGGGATGTTACTGACTCTCGCTCCTTTTCATATGTTTCAATGTAATACTTTTTTACCTTTGGCTAATTGTGGAGACCTGGCAATTGTGCCTTCCACCTTTGTAGACACTGCTCGTCCAGTTCATATTGATACAGCGTCAACCTCCGTTGGTTTGGGGATCCTTTCCCCAGTTGAATTTTCTGGCCTTGCTCCCCTCCACTTTCCAAGAGATCCTCTTCGCAAGGGGAAGCACTAGGTCGGGAAGGCTATTCCAGCTACTTCCTCCCATTGATGAGGATTGCTAGCTGGAACATTCAAGGCCATCGTGGAGTTGCTCATCATAGCCAAAGGCAGCTGATATGTAATCAGCTTCATCCAGCTGTTATTGGGGTCGTATTGACATTCTCTTTATCTAGGAACACAAGTCGTAGTTCCTGCTGTTGTGGTCTCCATATTCGATGTGCTGTCTTGTCCCAGCCCTTGGCCCTTCCCATGGGCTTATAACTGGGCTCCAAGCAGCTCCAATCAATGCCCACACTGGGCTGCATGTCAGCCATCATTGCTGACTCGGCTGCCTTGAAAATAACGTAACAAGAATTTGTTCATACTGCCCATGTGGCAGCCTGTTTGCTACTCACATGGCAGCCCTCATTCCCCTTTCTCTATCCTAACAAACAGAGTATGTCAACTTGCCCCATGTCCTCCTCATGTGGGGGCTCACAGGTGGGGAGGTTAACCCTTCTCTTGGCTCATTTTTATTTAACCTGAGGTGCCCGGATCATTTGGCACAAATATGTGGTCTAATGCGAAACATGTCAAACATGGGGGGCTTGGTGGATTTATACAATATTGGATCTTTTCAAAAGCCACCCTCACTAGGAAGGGTTCGCTCTGATGAGGAGCTTGATGTGGTGGGAGGCACTATTGCATAGGTCTTCCTTGATCCATCTCTCAATGGAGAGTCAATCACCCATCTGGCACCCTAAGTTTTGGGACTAAGTGGGGGTCATCATGGGTGCCAAGAAGTACATTGGTTGGGTGCGGTGAGATAGTGGTGCAGTCAAGTCCATAGGGATGAAATAGATTCTCCCCCTCCCATGGTATAGTGGAACCCTATGGATGACCTCTTGCTTGACACATTACACCCAATAGAGGATCAGAGAAGTAGGGAGGTTGGGCAAGTTGAGACATCAACCCATAGCCAACCATAAGAGAGTATGCACAGTGGTGCCTCTGGTGTGGGATGGTTGGCCCCTTAAAGAGGTACAAAGAGTAGTGGATTGTATAGGCTCTCTCTTGTACACTATTTGCATTAGCGTATGTCTCTAGCTAGCAGCTCCCTTGTGTCAATGCATTGGCTTGACCAGCATGTATCTCCTTTTTTAGATCATGGCTCAATCCAATCATCAGCCGTGGAGGATCTTCTACTTCTTCTGGCTAGTGGCCCATGGAGAGCTCCCCATAGGTTCTTGGCTTGAGCAGATGAGGAGTACATGAGTACATGCAATGATTTTAGATTGGTTATAGAGTTGCTCTTGATAGCAACTCTATAGAGTTGCTCTTGAGAGCAGGGGATCTAGCAATGTCCGCTGAAGATCATCCCGTAGTTACAACATGTATGGCGAGTGTTTACTTGGAAGATGACAGCCTAGCTCTTTTGAGATACGGGTGGTTTTCCCTACTTGGTGAGCACAGAAGATGATCACATGCCATGAGCTGAGAAGTAATACATTTGAGAATGACTCACAAAACCATGTGTCATGGTCCTCAAAGCTGGAATTAAGTTGTAGAAGACAAAACTTTTTGTGTCATTAAGGACATCCGCAAGCCTTGCAAGCAAAAATCTGCCCCAAACACCAAGTGAGAAAAAGATGTGAGGACGGTCCTCCTGGAGGTAAAGGACAAGAATAGATTATGCATGTCTGCTGTGAACTCAAGACTGACAGGAAAAGGAAAATTCGGGAACGAGTGACAAAACCATGTGCTATGGTCCTCAAAGACTAGATCAAGTCACACAAGGCAAAAGCCAATGTTGCATATTGGAGCCCCAATAGCCATGTGGCACAGCCTCATCCCATCTCATATTATCTGCTAAATTGCAAAAGGACCTAAAATGGAAAATCATTGGCGTTCTAGTGCTCCATCTTTTGCTCCCAAATTGAAGTACAAGTATCTTTTGTGTTGCCAATGTATCTGCCAAAGATGCCTCAAAACTTGAGTCTTTAAATCATGCTTGATACTTTATGACAGCAGTGTTATTGAAGGAAGGCTGTCCATGGTGCAAGCTGCATTTTTAATTGTACAGGAATGCACAAAATGTACCCAAAGGAAGAGATATTTCTTGTTTATTTGGTTTCCAGGTTGGGATTACTCTCTTTGATTCCTCTGGACCTTACAGAGTGTGGGTTGTTCTGTAAGGACAAATGTCCTCAAACAAAGTAGGTGGGTAAATGAAAAGCTCAACCTATCTTCTACTTCATCCAGGAGGTACATTCTTGTCTTGTGGTAGGAGAAACAATTGGAGGTTTTATATTAAGAAAGTATGCATTTTATTGGAAATGATGCTTTTAAAAATATTTCTATGTTTTGAAATGTTTCATCCTGAATGAATCGTGGGTTTTTGTACACAGTCTTCGACACATGTCCTTGTCCTGAGTTGACAGTTGCAGTTAATATGTAGTTCAGATTGGAGGCTATGTCCCCATTTTTGGAATGCATCATTTCAAACATCAGGATACAAACACATGGTATGGGTTTGCATTTCAGGGGAGAGTGGAGCCATGGCCTCTTACTATCAACTTTTGTAGTTTTATAGTCTTAATGCTTGCAGTCTAAACAAGTTCTCCTTATGGACTCTTATTCTAGTTATCGTTATTCTCATTAGTTGACACATAAGGTTGTTTATTTTATTCATGCCACGGGGTAATCTATGGCTGATCCCCTGACTATTTGATGCTATTTGTTGTCAAGTTGTTGATCTTCCAAAGATTAAATCTTAAGGGAGAATGCAGATTTATCTTTGCAGTAAATTGGTATTGGAGAGAGCAGTGCAGATAATTGATGATGATGACTATTGACTATTTGAAGTGCATGAACCTAATAAGGGTAAGCCTCAAGTAGGGCTTCGTGCCTCTCCATGTCTCGGACATACCATAGTCATTATTACCACAGATGCTGACTAGCCATTAACTGTTATACATGTGGCAGAGTGCCATGTGACCTCTTATCTTACAATTTCACATATCTTGTGAATATCTCACAAGCCTCTGAGAACCTTACCCATATATGTTCTATATAACATTCAGCTTTTGAAGCTCTTTAGAATGAGCAGATGTTCCCTTTCATCCCTTCTCTCGATCAACTTTTATAACACGAGAAGAAGTATTACAGCCAAACAGACTCGGCATTACAGCCATTTTGTCCAACAGGATTGAGCTCACAGTTTGAAATTCAATTAATGTGGATAAAGTTTATGAGTACAGTTAATTTATTTACTTTTATGAAAAACCAATACATAAGTACAAAGACTCAAGATATCAATATACCATGTGAAGCTTGGAAAAGCCAACAAGTTGGATGAAAATGCCAAGACAAATGAGAGCGGGACTCAGAGAAGAAAGGAATGTGTCTCCATTCTCTAAGAAAATTCATCCTCTTTGCAATGGCTGATCTGGAAGGGGCCTGGATTCTTAACCGTGTAATCTAGTCCTCCAGATTTGGCAGGCCGTAATACTGGCAATGATTCCGAGCTTGTATCCATTGAGGCTCGGGGGGTTCTGAAGCGGGAAACTGGAACAATATCCATATGACCAAAATGAATAATATGAGCATGAACCTTGATAGCCATGATGAGTCCTCACTCTAATAGAATACCTGAGACCCAATCAAAGATAGCCAGGCCACGTGAGATACATTTTCGAGGGGATCAATCTACCCATAAGCCCCTCCAATCCCTATCCAAATAATCCTGGCCTGTCTGCAATACCAAAGGCAGTGCTGGATAGACTTTGAGACATGTGAGCATGAAGTATTTACTCTAAAAGTCTCCCTCCACTTATAACTGCAATCCCTCCCTGAATAAAAAGGCAAAAGAAAAGAGAGATATTCCTCTTCTCGTGGGATCTCCAAAGCCACCTCCAAAAGCAGCTTTACAAATCCACAGTAATCTGAAATCTGTCCCAATGAGCATCCCCAAGTAGCCCAAATTTGAAATTTTCTGGCATTGTTGATTGTAAAATGGGAAAAGAGGTGGCTTTTGGAATGATGACCTTCTGAAATCCAACTCGCTCCCAATGATCCCGCTGCAAAAATCTTATGGGAACACCCATAGTTTCGAAGATCTGAAACACATAGTCTGTGGTTGAGGGTCAACTTATCAACACTTCCCCACCTGTTCACACCTTGGTCATCTGGAATGGCATCCTCATCCCGAAATCTCAACAATCTGCCCCCAGACTGAATAGTGAAAGATAAGGTATCCCCTCCCTTATCTACATAATGGCACTCACTTTGAGGGGCATACGTATACTTGAGAAAACTTCCATCAACCTAATTATGCCTGGTTTGATTTCCATCTTCCATGCTGTACTTCAGGGTATACTTTTTGTCAATCTGAACCATCTTTCTGCGAGATGGTGTGTCATTTGGAATACTGGTCCTTAGGAAGGTCTTTAAAGTATCTATTGAGGGAATGCTATCTCACGTGTACCACTGCATGTACCTGGACGCTCCCAGAAACTTACTCTGGTCATCCAAACTTGATCCATTCCACATGATAGGCCATCAATCAGTCTCATCCACTGTGGAAGGAAGACTCTGCCTCAATGAGCTGTTGAAACTGCATTAAGATTTCACAATGACTTTTAGAAGGAGAGTAGGTGGCATCTTGATGTCTGCTAAAGCCAAAATCCACCTACTGGTGTCCAACCAATCGCCACCTGCTGAGGTGGAGTACAAAAACGGATGCCATATAAGAAAAAATCCTTCCACAGATCAGCACCATGATATAGCTAGTAGTGCAATATCTTGGAGCAATAAGAGGCAATATCAATGTGATAACAGCATTAGCGAAACAGTTTTACATGGTATTACCAGATGGATGTCACGAATGCTCTCCTTAATGGTTATCTTGACAAGGAATGTTCTTGTTGTAGTCACTTGATATTGTCATTCATTGAAAGGAGCATATAGCATGTGACCTTAAGAAAGTGTTGTATGGTGGAAAGCTCACCATGCATAGTATGACACATTGATGATTATTGCAAGTATTGGCTTTAACCGAGGAATGCTGATTTTAACTGATACACTGCGAAAGATAAACATGGCATCGTTCTTGTGGTCTTCTAAGTGGATGATCTAGCAATTGCAAGGAGCAATGAACATTTCTTGTAGCAGGTCAACTATGACCTTTCCATGGTGCACTGGTGTTCTAATATGGAAGTGATAAGGGTAGGGCAAGCTAATTTGCTACAAAAGGCAAGTATCCATTGGATTTAATGAGAAGTTCATTATGCACAATTGCAATCCTTCAGCAAAATCAGCAGATCCTAGCAAGATGTCGTTGGCAAAGTCAGATCATCAGTTAGTTGGTAGCGTCATATACTTGATCATCACTAGACTAGACATCTCATATACAGTTGGAGTAGTGAGTCAGCTTATGGCTTCATCTAAGAAGAATCATGGAATAGCTGTGACTTGTATACTCAAGTATCTTAAGGGCAGGTGGCTGTATGGGATCGTATGTACCAATAGGGACAACTGCATATTGATTGGTTACACCTGTAGTGCAGCCTGCCCTAGGAGCACAGATGATCGCAGATCAGCACCAGGATATAGCTGGTAGTGCAATATCTTGGAGCAATAAGAAGCAAATCGTTGTTCCATCTTTGATCGAGATCGATGATAGAGGAGCAACAATTGTCACAGGTGAAGCAATATGCCTTAGGTATTGGCTTGGTAAAGCAATATGCCTTAGATATTGGCTTGGTGAAGCAATATGCCGCAGGAGCAAGACCCCATTTGTCATGTAGGTGACAATGCTAGTTGTGTGCAACTAGTAGCTAACCTGTCTGCCGGTCTGGCACACCAATACCTACATCATCAGTCATTGGATATAAGTTACAAAATGTAGAGATTAACCTTGTTTGGTGCAATACTGAGTGATTAGCAGACAGTTTTATCAAAGCATTGAGCAAAAACAATGTAGAAACGTTACAGAAGGTCTGGAAAACAAGGTAGCCATTAAGGGGGTGTGCTGAAGCCAAGCAAAATTGCCATCGAGGAGGGTATTGAAATTTTCCTCATGTACATAATATTCTACATGGGATTGCATCTTATTTCTTGTAATGTTTTTGCATATGTGAAGAGATTTCTGATGATATAGTATGTACGTTGGGTCAGATGGATCCTTGACTAGAGCACCATATCATAGTTCATAATCATAATCCCAGTCAGTGCTCATGTGAAGCACTCAAGCCTCCCATCAAAGCTTTTGTAACATACTTTGCTATAATAGAAGCCTCCATTCTTCTGCATTGTACTGTAGCATGCTAATGGGTAGTCTTAATGTGATGGAATGCCTTGTTCTTACCTGTAATATCCGGTATACCCAGGCCTGTAGTCTTCTTTCCTCATCAAGTTAATGCTGTGCATTTGGAAGTGTGGCTCAAAGTAATTCATAGGGAGACAGTTTAAGCCATGACTAGGACATGGAGATCTTGTATTAGGCTTTCAAATTGTATTTCTCAGTGTGTTTATAGATATGATGAAGCAACGCATCAAAAGGATATGCACTTTAAAATTTAAATCTAGGAGTCCAAAGTGTGTTTCTCATCACAACCCTGTTTGCAGTTGTTCACCAAATGGCTGGATCACAAGTCAGTGCAGGATTGAATTCAAAGTCTGAAGACGTCCTTGGTACTTTGTCATTACTGAAGAAGAATCTTGAAGAAGAAGTGCCACTCCCAGCTGGGTAAGTCCCATTCAGCTTTTTAAGTTCAGGTACTGGGTTTGCAAATTTCAGACTCCATTAGCCAAAGCTTCATGCAGAGGAAGGTAAGAAGGTCTGCAGAGCAATGTGTTCTAAGGCCAGATGAGAATCGACAATGGGATCTACATGTTATCCATCATTTGGTTTAGATGATTTTCTTAACATGTACTTTTGATAGTACAAACTACAGATGAAATCGCTGAGACTTTAAACAAAAGGGATATTCTCTTTGTTAAAGAAATGAATGGTGTAATAAGGTAGGCCCTTTTTTTCTAAAATAGAAAATAGCATTCTATTAATGAACTCCTTAGTGACACGAACAAGGAAAACAACTCCCCAATGAAGGGTAGAATATTAAAAAATACAAGGACACCCCTTGGCTGGCTGCTCTGTGGGCGATTACCTCATACAAAGGGCTGAACAAATAGCTACTTCGGTGGTTTATAATGCCATATTATACCACCATCTATGCAATGAAGGAAAGGGCTCGGCTTCATATACTGATAAAAGTTCCCCCTCCTGCACCTAGCACGATCTGAGCCTCCTTGGATTCTATCCCATTTACCTCTGAGAGTATGACTGATATCTAGCCAAATGCTGGCCACTGTCTTTGAGGCTGATGTGTTTTGTTGCTCTATGGCCTGCTTGCACCTAGCTGTCCATATCTACTAGGCCATTGCGCTCACTATCAGCTCCAATCTCTAGCATTGCCCATGTGTCCTCACTGTCTCTGTGAAGTCCTGAGTATTGATGAAGGTCAACTCCTGCCCTCCCAATTGAAAGGACAAGAAGCTCCGCCAAATGTCCTCATAACCACAAGTAGGTCCTCTATCTGAAGCCCACTGCTCCCCAGGTCAGCACCATCTCATTGTGGATCCCAGAAAAGACGAATCTCAAAGCTCTTATCCAAACCTCCTGCACCAAGGGCAATCCCAAGTGCAATGACTCTAAGGCTCCTCTTCGAAACCACATTGTGAGAATGTGGTGGGAAAATGACAAAACTGAAGCCAAGAGCCCACTGCAAGGGCTCTGTGTGCAAGCAGTTAAAGGAAGTGGGAGATCTTCCTTGGCCTGTAATTGTCTCAAAGCCTGCACCAAAAATTCTCTAGAAACCTTTGAGGGAGTCCCTATCCATGCCAATGCTTTGCTGCGATTGGCGTGCCATCAATCCTTCCCGTCTGGATCCTCCTACCTAATCTCACTAAATAGCTTAAAAAAGGAATCTGGGGGCACCTTGAATGAAAGGGTGTCGAGGCACCTTGAATGAAAGGGTCTCTCGAAAACCACTCCTGTCTGTGCAAGGGGGGGTACCTCTGTGAAAGAAAACCACTCTTCCACTATATTGGGGCCACGGTTTGAGAAAAACCTCCCTAGGATGTTAGGTCTTTGCCCAATGGTCCGATAAGGTCATTGAAAGGGAGGGATTGTCACTTCGAATGACGTGGGATGCCTCTGAAAAAGTTTCTCTTGCAGAGCATCCAAGGTCTGAGAATAACTGCTGCAAATCTCACCTTTTGAGGTCCTTCCCAAGCGAGTATCCCTCTTCCTGGAAAAAGTCTGCCTAGTACTCAGATCCCCTGGGCCTTCCAACTCTGGCCGGATCTCATGAAGTCTGTGAAGGAGTAGCTCCTTCCACGGTTCACTGCCAAGCAGCATGGCTGTGATAATGAACTTCGCGAGCAACGCTCTACTCTAGCACTCTGGGTCCACGGTGCCTAGCCCTTCTTTGGACTATGGCTAAATAATGACATCCCAAGACACCTTCGCCCTAGCGAAGCAGCCATGTTCTCCTAACTAGATGAAGTTCCTGATGAGTCACTTCACCAAGTCGGTGCAAGATCTAGAAAAGGCCCAACAAAAGGTTATGTACCACATAGGAGCAAGCAAAACTTGGTTGGCAACCACTACTCTACTTGCCAAGGATAGTCTGGTCAAGATCCAATGCAAGAGCTTCCTCCAGATGCTCAGAAGTAGTGGTGCCAATTGCTGCTGTAATGTGATGTCCAGCCCTAAATGACATCCAAACTATCATACTGCAGTCCCTCTAGGCACCCAAGTAAATCCTGTGCGGTGTCCAATAGTCTGGATGTGGTAAATCATTTACCCTAAACCTGTAGGAGTTATACTGGTAATAAGAGCTCCCAAAGTTAGGGAAAACATGGCTGAAACAAATGAGCTGAAGAAGAAAAACCGATAAGTCCTCTTGGCAGAATCGTGCAAATGTTGTGGCCTCCCAAAAAGTAAAGATTTAACGAAAATGCTCGTCTCATACAAAACTTGTTTGGGTGGGCTGAATAGTGTTTGCTAAAAAGTGGCAAGCCTTAGGCTGATGGACTTAGCTAAGATCTTGTAAGCAGATTCAAGCAAGGTAATGGACCTTCACTGTGAAATCTCAAGCCCTTTGTGCTGCTCTTAGGAATAAGGTGAATCAGCCCCTCTAAAGTCTGTCTGGCATATCCCCGGTTTCCATGACGTCCTGAAAAGATGTGAGAATGCCTGAACTCATAAGCTCCCAATGAGCCGGAACAAGGATTGGCAATAAATTATCCTCTCCTAGAAAATTGCCTTTTGGCAGTGCTGTGATTGCTCCCTTGGGCTCGTCTGTAGGTGAAAGGTATCATAAGACTAGTACTCATCTCCTCCATGAGCGCTCTCCTCGTACTCCTCCCTGGTGGCCAAGTGTCCGTGAGGTCAGTAAGTAGTGCCAAATAGTGATCTATAAAAGTCCATGGCGACAATTCCCACATCCTATGTGCTAGTTACAAGGGTGCCATCTGGCCTCCTCAAACCCTTGATGCTCTTCCTCTAATGCCTGGGCCCTTTAGTCTGAGAGAAGTTCTTGGTAACTCGGTCTCCGCTTTGATCCGAGGCTGCGATAGCATGAAATGTGTACTCTGATCTAGCCTCTTGCATGGCCTGAATCTTTGCTCTGGCAATCTGTATCCTCTCCGCCATTGAAGGACTTCTTGGTGCCCTCTCCTCCAATCTCTGTAGGGATACCATGCTCTCATGAGAGGCCCTCCTTCTGTTGAAAAGTGCCCCTCTCCTGGTCTCAGCCTCAGGGTGCGGAGAAGTGCACTGTCTCCTGTAAGCAGTGGTCTAGATCCTGAGCTGCTGATTCCTTGCAAAAGGTCTTAAGAGTGTTTCACCTTGTTGATAAAGACAAATACTAATGAGTGGGTACCTGAATGGCATAATGAGCAAAGACCCTCTTCTTAAGAGATTGATATGGTTGGTGTAGGCATTATCATTGAGTGTGGTATTGAAGACAGACTCAGACACTCAACAGGCATGAGTATTTGAGACCCTCTTCAGTGATGCTTACAATGCTCAGCTTGGCAATACTGTTGATTTGCTGATAAAAGTAGCGATGCCATATAATGCAGTATTCACTATGCACTCTGAAGTTTTCAGGCTGCACTTTGTGAGTTGAGAAGATTGGTGAAGGGATACTTCAAATTTTTAATGGCTCAGTTAGGGTACCGACCTAGCTCTTGAGTGTTTGGAGAGTTTGTCATACTTTTAAAAGTGTGACTGTGGTTCTTTGAAAGAAGTTGGTACTCCTGAAGATTGAATGTCATCTCTAAGCAAGCTTTTTTTTAAATTCCTGACATCAAGGTTTGTTTTAATGACTGTTCTTGCATTCACTCTTCTTTCATATGACTGCTTCAGGAGAGCAGTTATGAGTCTAGGTGTATTTATTCAAATGTGATTTTAGTGATATTAATTGTTTGGAAGTATGGATTTATACATATTTTTACTAAATTCAGTTTTAGTGCACATGTTGAAGCATTTGTCAGAGTAACCGTCACCATATTTGCCCCCACATTGCATGGGCCTTTTAGTAGAGCAATGAGTTGTCCCTTATAAAGTGACTTTGATGGCTGCAACTGGTTTCTTTACATAGTATTCTTATATCTGCAGGCTATTGATAGAAGTTATTGCCTTTCCAGCTTGGTCACGACTCGCCGTGATGTCTTGAAGTTTGGAAGCCTTCTTGTTGCCTTGTCAAGCTCTTATATTGCGTTTTCACATTGGAAGGTATATAACAACTTTTTTTCTTATTGATTTGTTTAATCTATCATGCAGGTGGAAGTAGTATGTTTAGCCTCGGGAAGGGAGTGTGCAAATATTATGATGATGGAAAGCTTAGGAGCTGTTTGGGCCTGTTATATGTTATTGCTTAATGTTTACACCTGATACGAAACATGTTGCAATTCAAGAGATAGAATGAAGCACTCAGCTATTGCAATGTTTCCCACACAGGGGAGAGATGTCACATAAAAATGAGTGTTTGTTCAGAATGATCTGCGAAGTGTACTGAGATCGAACCCTAAGAATTGAGAGACCCTTCACACCAAGCTTGTGAAAACGTTTGTTTTCATATTTTGGTTTAAAAGCGCTTTAAAATATAAAGTCCCAAAAAGACCATATCAAGAGATTTGTGATTACATGACAAGGTCATAAGCAGACTAAGGATCAGCAAATGCATATATCAGAAATGGAATTGGAAGAGGATAATACATAGAAATCCCAGCAACACCCAAAGTAAAAATGTAGTCCTATCTGCAATTGCACAAATATCCATCACGGAAATTTTAGGCAGCTTTAAAGCCACGTTGACAAATGGTTGCAAATACCACGATAGGTATGAATCCAATTGGATCAAGGGGCAACCAAATCTGATACAATGATTATCAACATGAGTCAAGTGTGTCTTTCGAATGCCATTAAGCCTTCTTATCACCTACTCTTTGATCCTGTTCTGGAGGACTGTAAGTTACTCCAGAGTCCATCCTCACTATTGGTTCCCAAGGCTTCTCAAAGTTTACTTAAAGCTTCTCAACAGTATTGGAGAGGAATTCGGACAGCTCCTCGAGATCCCCAAGCTTCCAACTGTCGATTCGTCTGCAGCTGCAGCTGTCACTTTAGAGGGAGATAGAGTGCCTAGAGTTTGGGTCCTCACCTAAGAAAAAGAAAGCAAGAAATCTCTATTAATGTCCGTGTAAGACCGGAAAGATCAATGGGACCAATGAGTAGCTTGTATATCAAATCCCCAAAATCTGAGTGCATGAAGCATTTCCACCATTATCATAAAGCATAACTATTCTCTAATGCTAACATAATATAGCTTTCATTAAGTCAGTTTAAGACTGAGAAGAAAGAAAGAAGAAAGAAATTATATTAACATCATTAGAAGGCCTCACGGGACTATGAGACAAAGTACACACCAAAAAAGTGTAGCTACTACATCTCTGAAACTCAGAGAATCAAGGAGTGCTCATGGCATCTCAGCTCGAGATTATTTAGTACACATCTAAGTTCTAGTCTTATATCAAAAGTGGCCTGCATTACATCAGTTTAAGGGTGAGGGTCTTAAGGTTTAGATTTGAAGTCTCCAATTAGAGCCATTCCATCACGGTAGACTGCCCATTTTCCTGCTTTGTGTGCATCCTTCACTTTAGTAAGTTCAGCATTCGTTTGTTTGAGCTGAGTCGGGGTGAGCTCTTCAAATATCCATACCCGTGTACCTCTCAGCTTTTTTGTCTATCGGAGAATCTTAACTCGTCTTGCCCTCGCATTGAAGTAAACTTGCACTTGTGTCCCCTTTTGGGAGATACAAATGATGTCTTTTTCAACCCATTCTATTTGTGATATCCCCTTCTTGAGGCATGTAAATTCCTCTTCTTCTGTGTGTCCCTCCTCACCATCAAAACACTATCCTTTGGTAGTCCTCCAATGGGCAATATTTTCTTATTCTGTACTATGGCTTCCTGCTCTTTTACTTCTGCATAGAGATCTGCTTTATCGATTTTGTTGTTGGCCACAGTGGCCATTTCTTTCTTGGCTGAGCTTACCTGAGTGGTGATCATCTCTTCAACTGTGGAGACAAGTGTTGGCACGACTGGAGATGTGTTGCATTTTTTCATAACCTCTATAATGATTTCTCGCTTGCATTCTCTCTCCATCTGCTTCACCTTTCTTCCAAGAGCTGCAACCATAAGCCTGAGCTTTATCACTTCTTGCTGTAGAAAGTATATTTGCTCCTGTGGGTCAGATCCAATCCTCCGCTTGTAGTGTAATGTGTAGGGGCTTGGTGTCGATATGGAGGCTGTAACGTCATAGTAGGAGGGCTTTCTAATCGGTGTAGAGGCGAAAGTTTTCATCTTCGGGAGCTCCATAATGGCCTGTGCAAACTTTGATGTGCCCTTTTTTGAAGCTCACCCCAAGCGAAGCCGCTCAGCTCAGTCTTGGTGAAGGAAAGAACTGTACGAAGAGGTACTACGGGGAGAGAGTGTACGATGGTTGTATGGCTGGGACTGTACCAAGAGGCTAACGATGGATGGACAAAAGGAGTAGAGCCTAGTCCGCCTTCACAGCCACCCTCATCCACATTTAAAGCAAATGAACAACACCATCAGAAGGTAAAAGGCTTTCATTGAAAATCCTTGTCTTTACACACCTCTATATACAAACTCATACTTTGGCCACATTTTCTCCCAAGCCAAACAACCTAAACAACCCAATGGATTACAGAGCTCAACACAAGCTGTCTTCAGTATTGGACTTCCCTCAACAACTCAGAAAACATTCAGATTCATAATGCATCCAATCTCACAACTCACATGACAACCACCCACAAAGTGACCACGGTCGGAAATCTTATTATATCTTTCCCAAGATTATCAATCAAGCACTAGAAATGATGCAGCCCATCTCCTTCACGTGATCATCCAAACACTGCAATTTCCCCTCTACTAACACATCACTGCCCATAAGGACTCAGATATTTTCTGTCAGCATCCCACTGCCTTAGAGAATTACCATAAACTCAATGTAAAGGCAAGACACCATCCGCCTTTCTCTGATGCATTAAGGCCTCCTCTATCAAAGCATCAAAATTCCTTATCCACTATGCAGTCCATAGTCCTATTACCTGAACCAAGGCCTCTTCCCTTGTTCAACAATGAGCACCTTACTCGCTACAACCAGCCGCCCTCAAGCTCCTATCAATCCTTGAAAGCTGAAGTGAGAAAGCACTAGTGTCATAGCTCATCATCCTTGGCTTGGCCATGAAAGGAATGGGTAGGAGAACCCTCACGATCAGCTGCAACACTTAGTGGCTACTTCTCTGCAGCCATGCACAAGCCCTTGCAAGCACAAGTCATCACTGTGCACACTTCGTCAAATCCTTTCTTATCACCTTCTGCAGTACAACGCATCAATGGCCAAGTCCACCTACTGCTTAGTCTCTTCTCATAGCTGCTCCTTCAGCATATTAGAGCTCACGGCTTCTTCCCAGGAATCGTCCCTATCCATCTTCCATAGCTCTCTACACAGCTGCAAAAACTTCCAAGCCTTGTGACTCCCTATTGCAAGCTTACACAATCTACTCTCTATGTTCCAAGACCTCTCCAGCTGCGTAGTCCTTCTCTATAGTAACACCTTTATCTGGTTATTTCCCACTCGATTAGCTCCTCACCTCTTCTAGCTGATTGCAGCTTCTCCTAAGATCACCCATGAACTACTAGATGGCTTCTTCCTAGCTTTTCTCCCGTTTGCGAGCTACTGGCTAAAGCCTGACCACAAGCATAAGGGCTGCAGCTGTTTCACGCATGTTCCCAAGACCTTCATGCTAGTTCTTTGATCACCACCTCACACCACTGTTGCTGCATCTTGCACCCAACTATTCAAGCATAAACTATTCCATGCACTTGGACTGATGGCACCTGCCTATCTACGTGATAATAGCTGCCTCGCAGCTTCTCTCTTGCTCACGGAGCTCATAAACATGCATAGTAGCGACGCCCATCCAAATTTAAGAACGAGCCACCGTCGACTCTTCGAGCAAGACCCCCGTGATTCTTCTCATTAGAAAATACTGCCTTTCGGCTTCTCTTTTGCACACAGATCAGCACATGCTTCCCTTGTCTAAGGAGTTCCCTGTGAAGATCCACACTTTTCGAAAATGCAAATGTGTGCAATGCATGCAGAATTTGAATGCCGATTGGCCCTCCAATGGGGAAGAGCGCCCTCGTGAGAGTACTCGTTTTTTTTTCGACCTACATGCAAGGTGGGAGAGAGATGATGGATGAATGCAATGTGGTAGAAAGAATGCAATGTGAGATTTACAATGAAAGGGTGATACCCTTTCATTAATGTCCCTTGAGATCACTCAAGTTCCATCTTCCCATTTACACCTACCCTTAGCCTATGACCCATGCACCTACCATTCAATGCACTCTAATGCACCCTTTCCCTTTCCTATTGCCCCTAGGACCTAGACACGTGTGTGCACATCTTTATTATCAATCATTGGCCAATGTTACATAGTTTTGGCGGTACTATTTACACCGCTTGATCGATCATAAATACAATCATATAACCGCACCATCAAATTGGCGCCTAACAATAATAAAGTTCTAATGACTATTAATTAACTAAATAATCATTTCTCTTGTCATGACACTCCCTCTTGCTTGAATGAGCAGAAGTCCTCTTCTGGATTATTGCTTGTCTCTTCCTCTTACGTGCACTTTCTCTTGTTACTTCTGCCATTGCATCGCCTCTTTGTAATCTGCGAGTATCTGTGGAAAATCTGTAAAGAACTCTTCTTCCATCCATTGTGCATCACTAGCTGGCTGGTTTTTAAACTTCAGTAAATACATATATCTCTTCTTTCCACGAGTACTCTTCTCTTTATGGTACACAATCTGTTCCGGAGTAAGAACTTCAGTCCCATCTTCAAGTTCAGGTTCTTCTTGATGCTGAGTATCCAAAAACGCAGAAGTATCGCCATGGTATCTCTTCAAATTGCTCACATGAAAGATGTTCTTCATACGCCAGTGGGCTGGTAACTTCAGCTCATACGCTCTGGATCCTTCTTCTGGATATAAAGCTGCTGAAATTTGAAATGGACCATAAAACTTTGGTGCTAGCTTGACATGTTTGGTACTTCCTCTCACTGACTTGATTCTTCTTTTATCAATCTTCAATAAAACCCAATCATCCTCCTTGTAATAAACTTCTTTTCTTTTTTTATTGGCTGCCTTGGATTGTTGAACCTGGGCCTTCTTAATATGTTCTTTTACCTGCTCAATAACCTGTGACATATCCTCAGCAAACTGGTTAGCAGCAAAAATTCGCTCCCCCAAGTGTGTTATTGGAGTGGGTAAACATTGCCCATAGATGATTTCAAATGGGGCTTTCTTGGTGAAAGTATGTACAGTGTTATTATAAGCAAACTCTAACAGGGGTAAGAACGCTGGCCACCTTCTAGGTTGGTCATGGACATAAGCTCGAAGTAAAGTAATTATGGTTTGATTAGCATTCTCACTTTGTCCATCTCCTTGAGGATGGAAGGCTGTAGTAAATTTCAGTTTGGTTACGAGATTCTCTAATAGGGCTGTCCAAAAGTTGCTAATGAAATGGCCATCATTATCAGATACAATGGATTTTGGTAACCCATGTAACCTGAAGATTTCCCTAATGAATAACCTTGCTATTTCAGGAGCAGACAACTCTTTTTTATAGGGAATAAAATGAGCTTGTTTACTCAGCCTATCTATAACAGTGAAAATCTGCTCAAACTGACCAACCTTGGGGAAAATCCCACCTTTCCGAAGGAATAGGCAAAGGCTGCAAAAGACCAGCAGTCTTACTTGTGTCAGATTTAATGCACTGACATACGTCACATTGTTGAACAAAGGTCGAAACTTCGTTGCGAAGTTTAGGCCAATGGAAGTATCTCTCAATATTGTCAATGGTCCCTGTAATGCCTCTATGTCCAGAATATGGACTCGCATGTAACTCACTCATGACTAGATACCAAAATGTTTTGGGTACACATATGGCACGTCCCAAAAATAAGTATCCATCCACGATGGAGTAAGCCTCTAAATCCTCGACCTCATTACGCTGAATCTTCCCATAAATGTCAGCGAAGTCCTCATCTAAAGGATAAGCTTCAACCATTGCTCCTAATGATTTCTCCTTAATCACAGAAACGTGATTAACTTGGGGCCGTCTACTCAAAGCATCAGCTACTAAATTCTCCTTTCCTGGCTGATATTCGATATTTGGTTGCCCAAAGGATTGAATATATTCAGCCCATTTGATTTGCCTTGAAGAAAATGGGTTGAGAGAACAAGTGCTTGATACTTTGATGGTCAGTCTTAATCTTGAAAGAAGAACCATATAAATAATGCTTCCATAACTTTAGAGCATGAATGACTGCCAATAACTCCTTCTCATACGTGATATATTTCAATTCAGCCCCTTGAAGTTTTCTACTCTCATAAGCAATGGGATGCCCTGCTTGCATCAACACTGCCCCAATCAAGGTACCACTTGCATCCGTACATACAACAAATAACTCTTTGTCCATGTCTGGAAGTGTTAACACTGGTGCAGTCACCAATGTTCTCTTAAGCTTCTCAAAAGCTACTTGGTGAACCTCTCCCCACTCATACAAGGAATGCTTCTTGAACAAATCTGTTAGTGGGGAAGCAAGACGTGCAAAATTCTTAATGAATCTGCGATAATAACTACACATCCCTAGGAAGGATCTCAGCTCATGTATGTTTTTGGGTATTGGCCATTCAATTATGGCCTTGACCTTTTTAGGGTCAACCCGAATTTCCTCGACAGACACAATGTGTCCCAAATACTCTATTTCTGTCTTGAAGAACTCACTCTTCTTGGTATTTAGGAACAATCGATCCTTCCTTAGGAGCTCCATCACCTTAGCAAAGTGATCCTTATGCTCTTCCTCATTCTGGCTGAACACTAAAATGTCATCAAAAAAGACTATGACAAATTTTTCCAAGTAGGGTCGCAAAACCCTTCTCATCAGCCTACTAAAAGTGGCTGGAGCATTAGTTAGGCCAAAAGGCATGACCAAAAACTCATAATGTCTAGTGAGAGTGCGAAAAGCAATCTTATGTTCATCCCCAGCTTTCATACGAAGTTGATGATAACCAGATTTCAAATCCAATTTGCTAAAAACTTTAGCACCTTTAAGCATATCCAATAAATCATCCACTCTTGGAATTGGATACCGGTTCTTAATCGTAAGTTTATTCAAAGCACGGTAATCTATACACATACGATATGATTCATCCTTCTTCTTAACCAATAATACAGGTGCTCCAAATGGAGAACTGCTTGGTCGAATCAGGCCTTTTTGCAACAAATCTTCAATTTGTTTTTCTACCTCCTCCATTTCTATCCTGTTCATCCTATATGGGGCTCTACATGGAGGAGAAGCTCCTGGCTCTAAGTCTATGGCATGATCATCTTCTCTCTCCATAGGCAATTCAAATGAGTCATCTCTTGAAAATCGATCCTCATAAGCTCTAAGGAACTCATTTCTCTTCCGATCTTCTTTTGAGATATGAAGATCTCGTGAATCCCGTATATACACAAGATTACAATCTACCCCTCTTTTTACCAATCTTTTTCTTGGGTAGGAGTAATCAATGGAATTGTATACACGTCCCGATCCCCTACGATCCTTATGTTTTCATGCTTATGTACAAAGCAACAATGATGAGTATGAGGATGAATAGCAGGGTTAAAATCATACCGCCATGGTTTACCTAGAATCATGTCAACGTCTTGTAAAGGGGCTACTAGAAAATCCCTTCGATCTCTATATTTTTGTATACGAAAAGGAATATTCCGTACTATGGATGTGTCTTCTTCATTGTGTCCCCTAAAAGCTCCTCAAAGCGACATGTTTTTTATAGGTTCTGGTTTAAGATGGAGTAATTTTGCCAATCTATCACTTACTAAGTCATAATTACATCCATCATCTAGGAGAACCACTATTCTCTGTCCATTCATGAATCCATACACCTTAAAAAGATCATGAGGCCCAAAGGTATTGGCTGAATGGACAGCATTCACTATTGGCTCAATAGTCACAGTAGATTTCGAGGGTGACAAGGTAGAAGCCTCACCCTCCTGCTTGGATGCCTTGGCTTTTCCTTTTACTGAATTCGTCTTGGCAATCTTAGCCAAGAGAACGGGACACTTATGCCATACGTGCCCTGGCTTATGTTTCTTACACCCGAAACATTTTCCCTCCTTAATCAACTTCCTCTTCTCTTCGTCAGTCATAGAAGGAAATGGCACCCATCCAGGACGTGATTGGCTGTTCACATTCCTTACAAGAGCTTTACCCTTCCCTTTATTATTCTTAAACCGGTTTGGTTTTCTAAAAGTGGGTATATTATTGGTCTTAGATGATGACCCGTACTCCTTATTGAAGGGTTTACGAGGATATAATTTTCTCTCGGCTATTTCAGCCAGCTTAGTGAGGTCCTTAAGCGTGGTCGGGTTAACCATTTCAACCTCGTACCTTACTTTTGGGCTTAAAGCTGCTAAATACTTCTTTCTCCTATCTTCCTCACTCTTTTCGGGTAACTCTAGAGAGAGTTTCCAAAATCTGGCTGTAAAATCTGCATTACTCTCATTATCGAACTGCCTAAACCTCTCCCAACGAAAGGTTAGGTTCTCTTCATGCCTCGGTGGCATGAAAGTGGCTTTCAGTTGCTCCACGAATTTAGCCCATTCATGAATAGGCTCTTTTCCTGTTTGTGACAAGGACCACCACATTAGGGCATCCTTCTACAGATGCAATGTGGCAAGAGCAAGCTTCTCTTGCTCGGTCTTGTCTTGATGGGCAAAGTATAGCTCAAAATGACGAATCCAATTGAGAATTTTGTCAACCTCCCTTGCCCCATCATATTTGGGGAACTCAATTCTCTCTCGCGGTTGGAATTTGGACCTCTTAGAAGGGTTACTCAACTCTTCATCCCCGAAGTTTAAAGTCGTCTTAGTCCCTAATCTTGTCATAATGGACTGCTCAATCATATTGCTAAGCTGGAAAACCAGCTTATCAACAGGAGTCTCCTCTCTTCCTCTTGCACTTGGATTATAATCCATGTGTATTGGGTTTTGAGTTGAAGGCGTGAACTCAGCCCCTTGTTCTTGGTTGGTATCATTTCTTCTTTCATTACGAAAGGAGAAATCCCTATCAAGAGGTTCTTGAAGGAGAGACTGCTGTAAATCTATTTGTGGGTTATCATACTCAAGATGTGTATAACTCTCACCTAATCCATTCTCTTCAAGAGGGGGTGAAGGTGTTCTTTCTCTCTCTCCTTGGGGTAATGGAGGAAAAGGAATAAGTTCATTGTTATATGTCCCTTCCCCTTCCATTCTTTCCTTTTAGTAATACAAGGGAGAAAATGTCTTGCTGTAATTTCAAAAAAAAAGGTTTATTTTACAGCAAACTTCAAGTGTTGTAGAGTTGGTGGTACTTATCTGACTCCCGCTTTGTTTGTGTTGAGAAGACACTTAAAATGACCTCCTTTCCCTTCTCTTTCAAGCTTTTCTTTTGTATTTCTGCTGTAAACTGGTACGCTCTGTTTGGGCTACTTGTTTTGAGCGGATTGGAGCTCTAGATACCGTTATAGGGGGTACTGGATGGGTGGATCACTCCCTTAAAATCTTATTCCGATCCGACTTCCCATTGGGTAGAACGGGAATCCCTTTTCTCACGGTTTAAGGGTACATTCACCGGGGGGGGGGGGGGGGGGTGGGGAATCCACCCCGTGAGGACACCCCGTTCACCGTTGAAGGCCATAATTTTTCAGAAAAATCCCTTGTCTCAGAACCTCGAGATCGGTCAGTCGTGATCCTTTTCCGCAACCTCTCTTGCGACTTCCGTCGTTCGCAACTGTCGCCCTCTTCTTGTCCCGCTCGTGGATCGTCGCCGCTCTGATACCAAATGTGAAGATCCACACTTTTTGAAAATGCAAATGTGTGCAATGCATGCAGAATTTGAATGCTGATTGGCCCTCCAATGGGGAAGAGCGCCCTCGTGAGAGTACTTGTTTCTTTTTCGACCTACATGCAAGGTGGGAGAGAGATGACGGATGAATGCAATGTGGTAGAAAGAATGCAACGTGAGATTTACAATGAAAGGGTGATACCCTTTCATTAATGTCCCTTGAGATCACTCAAGTTCCATCTTCCCATTTACACCTACCCTTAGCCTATGACCCATGCACCTACCATTCAATGCACTCTAATGCACCCTTTCCCTTTCCTATTGCCCCTAGGACCTAGACACGTGTGTGCACATCTTTATTATCAATCATTGGCCAATGTTACATAGTTTTGGCGGTACTATTTACACCGCTTGATCGATCATAAATACAAACATATAACCGCACCATCAAATTGGCGCCTAACAATAATAAAGTTCTAATGACTATTAATTAACTAAATAATCATTTCTCTTGTCATGAGATTCCCAGCCAAGCAAAATAGAGACGCCATGCCAAGTCTAGCCACACCCACGTGCCGATCAACTTGCCTTTCTGCGGCACCACTCTTGTCGGCCGTCAGCTTCACGTGATCTGAGCAATTCAGCTTCTCTTGCTCACAGAGCACCTAGCTCTTGCAAGGCTTTCCCATTGCATAGTAACCACGCCATAGCCCACCAAACTAAGAAACTCTGGATCTCCATGGAACAAACGACCTCTCCCAGCCAAGCTCGCTCAGCTTGTGTAATAGTGATGCCACACCATGTCCCAAGGTTCTTCCTACACAGTAGAGATGCTACCTCTGTCCAACAGCCTCACAACCAATGTTTCATCCCGTAGCCCATCCTTCAAAAAGCATCTCTGTCACTTATCTCGCCTTCTCACGGACTCATGTCACCCTAGGTTCTCTAGGCCTTCTTCATAGCGATGCCCTTCAAATTCAAGAACGCTCCCTCCTATGATCCCTCCCCAAACATGACGACCGTGCAGCTCCCGGTTCTCCTCTCCACCCCCCCAAAGCTCCTCTCAGAGATCCCCCTCCCTACAAAGAATAGCCGCCTCCTACACAAGAAGCTCCTAGTCCTTGAGCTCGCGTGCCCATTCTATGTGTGTCCACGAAACCTTCTGGAATTCTCCTACAAGCCCCTGCTCCACTTACGTGCTTCCTCATCAATCTAGAAGTTCCTTCCTTCATCACATAGCCCGTTTGCATGCCTTTCTTGATTCCAGCCACGTCACCCTTCATTAGCCACCTCATGCTTACATTTTTACCACTCTCAAAGTTCCTCCCAAAACTTAGACCAAGGCCATTAATGCCTATATTCCAACCTTAGGCACACCATTCAACACCGTCACACTTAATACCATGCTGTATTCAAAAGCTGCTTACACAAAATCTAATTGAATGCCAACAAGCATACACACAAGTTGAAGATCACACATGTACATATGTACAAGACGACTTTGGGGTGTTCAAAAATCTTCACACGACAGACTGTATGGAGAGGCAAATGATTGTACGGAGAGGCTAACGACGGACTCTACGGGGTTGTACAAGGGTACGGCGGGAACTGTTCATAGATGTACAACTTAGAGAGAGAGAGAGAAGAAGAAGAAGAAGAAGAATATATTATCGTCCTCTGAAGACCAAAACCGGCCTATGGGACCTGGGCAATACAATATCACAAGTACATGAAAGCTCCTCCCGAAGATGGGAGGGGGGAAAGAGAAACCACCTTCTAGGATTCAGGTGGATTCCTATGCTTGAAGAGCTTATACACAAATGTTCCTAAAGCTGAAGGTGACCCTTTATGCAGCAAATCAGCCAGTTTGTTATGTCCCTCAAGGAGGTGATTGAACTCTTCCCTAATGTGTGCATAGTGAGGGCATATCATTACCATGTGTTTATCTGTTTCAACCATACCTTGATCACATAGTTGGCATATTCTACTCTCCCTTGGCATCTTTTTCCATCCCCCTGTTTCTATTTGCAGCTGGTGTGATCGGGTGCGAAGTGAGGCTAAAGCCCTCCGTTTATGCACTGCTATACGTGTACATATGTACTTCTGCGTTGTTGTCTCCCTTCCTGTATAAATTGACCAATATTCGGGGTTGATATATGTGCGATAGTACTCAAATTTATCTTTGTTTTCTGCTGTTTGCCATTTCCTGTGTAGTGCATTCAGCAGGTCATAATGAAATGCCTCTTCATCAATCTCCTCTGAAGAGTAGTTTAAATACTCTTCTACTTCCCACTTCTTGAACCATTTTTTTAGGTCCTGTGCCCATCCGGATGTCAAAATCTTGCCCTTGTTTGTCTTTTGAAGCTTCTGACTTTCATTCCATGCTCTCTTTGGTAGCCACTAAAGGCCGAAATGGGCCCATGGGACATCAAGAACTCTGCATACAAGATAGCACAAAATCAACGTGCCACAAAGAAGAGGCATCGTCGAATATCATCTAAGTGCTACGCAATACAATGCAAGTGAAAGTGCATAATGTCAAATCTGAGCCTAAATACAAAGTAAACTAGATGCAAGGAAACCGCCCCTGGGTGCAAAATGGGGGGATGAGTACAATATGCCAATGCAAAGATACAAGTCCAGGTGTCACGGAGTCTGAGAACCAAAATAATACTGGAAATCCTGTCCATCGACTCTGCCTCCTGCTATGAGAGTACAAATCTGAGCAAAGGTGAGGTGAGCGGCTGGTGGGGCGAGATCTCCATGAGTAAGTCTCCTCCGAAAAGCTGCCATCATCCTGGATCGTCTGGAGATGAAGCGACGAGTACGTCCCCTATGTAACAAGATCCTGCGGCGTCTACAAACCATCTCATATGTAGATCCACAGGGTGGAGGCATGTGTCCTGTGTGAGCTCTGACCTCCTCGTGCTCCTCCTGGTCTCTGTCCTCTGGTATAGCGTGTGCCTGAGCTCTATCAGGCTGGGCTCTATCACGCTCCGGTCTGTGCTGATGGTCTCTGAGGTAGTCTCGTCGAAGCATAGTGGCCTCCCTGACATAAAGAGCTAGGCAATGCTGATCCTCATAGTCCATCACTCGTGAGAGAGGTCCAAAGCCATCCGTGAAGAGACAGTGGAATCTACCTCTGAGCTCATAATATAGCGAGCATCTACAAATGAAGTGCTCCTCTGACTCCACCTCTCCCATGGTGCAACAAGGGCAGATCCTGGTCTCTCGGCCTGGTCGCCGTCCATCCTCCATGCGTCGCATCCTACCAGCCTCTATCTCGAGCTGATGCGAAGAGACTCCAAGCTGGCCAAGGGCAATCCTCTGTGAGTGGGACATGTGGATACCTGTATAGCTTGGTGGAATGACAAATCCATCCTCTGAGATCCGAAGGAAGTGGTCACGATATGTGGCCATATTCGTCGGAAGTTGCGTGGGATAAATCCAAGTGCGATACGTATGAAGCTGCAGCAAGTCTGCTCTCGTGACCTGGCTAAGCTCGTGGCGAGTCACTCGAGATGAGGGGCATCTATGCTGTATCGGAAGGGAGGCAGTCTATCCATGTCTAGTCCAAGAGATGTGAGCCACCTAGTGAGTCTGAAGTACCAGAAGTATCGGGCCCCAGATCGTGCCAACTCCATAGAAGATGCAAGTGCTAACCATGGCAACCGAGCTCTGCCTGCTGCTGAGTCTCCAAACTCCCTAACCCTGTGCAAATACATGACCGACCGAAACGCAGCATCCAATGCAAGGGGAGTAGCTCCGAACTCTGCTAGCATGATCTCGTGCGGAACTGTAGCCTTGGCCCTAATGAGCCGAGAGAACATGATGATCTGTAACCTCTCTACTCGTCTCCAATCTGCAGCGCCGAGGTCTTCTGCCCAGAAAGGAGCTGCATACTTGCAGCTGGTCTCACCAATGTATCAAAAAGCAAGGATTTCGTATCGGGATGCTGAAAGTGGGACTGAAAACACTGACGCTCAAGATGAGCCAACGAAGCATACCCTTTACTAATCCTATCTCGTGCTGCATATGTCATGGTGAAAACCGGTCCCCTGAAAACTGCCCCCAAATAAGTGTACTCTCTAACAAGCTCAATGGGCTGTCCGTCATAAGTGAAGCAAAACTCATCCGTGCTGTAAATACGATCAGAGGTGTTGAAAACCATAACCTTGGTCTTGCCAAGTTTACGGTCAACCCCCTGTCCTGGCAAAACTTGTGGAGTGCCTCAATATGTGCCTGGAGGCCCTGAGCAGTAGAGGAAATGAGAACCACATCGTCCGCATAGAGGAGGATAGGAATGGACGATCCTGAGAGAGTAGAGCCCACACCGCCTGTCATCTGTACAAACATCTCTAGCTCATCAATATATAATCCAAAGAGAGTAGGAGAGAGCGGGCAACCCTGCTTCACCCCAATCGTGCTGCATACCTCCTCTGAGAGCCCCTCACGTGTCCGAACCCGACCAGTGACCCTCTCATACAAAGCCATGATAGCCCACTGTATCTCTTCACTGAAGCCCATCTGGCGAATCCTCTGAAACAATCTGAATTGCGGAACTGTGTCAAATGCCTTCCTGACGTCCACGAAGCAACAATAAAGCCGTTGCCTTCGTGACTTCGCCTCCTCTACCAGTGCCCTGAGTGTGAGGATGTGGTCAAGTGTCGAATGATCCCTGCGAAATCCAGCCTGCCCTCTGGCTCTGAGTCCTGTCGTCTTGGCATGGTCATTTATACGGCTTTCCAAAACTGATGCATAGATCTTGTCCATAACGTGGCCAATCATGATGGTCCTGTAATTCGACGGCTCCATAGGGTCCTCCGACTTGTGGATAGGTACTATGGTATTGCCTAACCAGGACTGTGGTAGGCCTGTACAAACAGACTCATTGAAGAGACGAGAAAGAACAAAATCTAAGGCATCAATCCCATGGATTACATACTCCGCTTGCAATCCATCATGATCCTTAGCTCTCCCGTTCTTCAATCGGTGGACTGCTGCACGGGCACTCTCTGGCGTGAAGAGACTAGATGAAGCTGGCCTAGGCGAATGGGATAAATCGATGGCTGGCTGATCTGGAACATCGTATAGAGCTGAAGTGTATGCAGACCAGACACGTGGATCTGTGAGGGGGCTCTGAGACTTCGAGCGGAGGAATTTTCTCCAGAATTCCTTGGAGTCACAGCTGAAAAGCAAGCTTCTCAGCTCCTCCTCATTCCGGGCTAGAAATTGACGTTTCTTGCGCCTAACCAACCACTTGTAGTCTCTCTTGGTTTCGACAAGGAGGGGAGACTTCTCCTTGGTCTCAAGGTGAAGTTTCCTGCGGAGTTCCTTACACTCCTCGTCATACCAACCGTTGCAAGGAACAAGACCAACCGGTGGGGGACTAGACGAATGACATGTGGCAGGGAACGACATGTGAGCGGCAGAAACGAGTGAAGTATGTACAAGTTCCCACCGGTCCTGCGTGGATGGTAGAGCATCTAATAGATGAGGACGGAGTAGGCGGCTGAGGCTCTGACTATATACATCATCGAACTGGTGGTCGAAATGAACCTCGTAATAGGGTTGGCGGTCATGATAACGAGGGGGGGGGGGTCATGGGAGACATGAGTCAAAATAAAGTGGATGAGTGCATGGTCGGCAGAGGGCATGAAGGGGCTAACAATAAGGCTATGGATGGAAGGGACTAGAGTCGGGGGACCTATGATGTAGTCGATCACGCTAGTACCACGCCCAGAAGCAGAAGAGAATGTAGGCATGGAAGACTGTGGCCACCTGGACAAGCCGTTATAAATGACCATACTGTGCGAGGTGAGGAGCTCTAGTAACTGACATCCCTGATCTGTGGGCTGTACTGTGCAGTCTGATGAAGTCCGACAGAGGCTATCATCGTGAAATGCTGGGAGTATGACCGGATCCTCCATGAAGTCATAAGTGAGGGCCTGTCTGTCTGAGGTCCTCGCGTTGAAGTCTCCTAAAAGGATGACTTCTCCGCGATGTGAAAAATCTGCAATGTCCGCTGAGAGATGCTCAAATATGGACTGGCCTGGTCCAGTGGAAGAATAGATCGACTGCGCCGGGGGGAAGTAGCAAACTGCAATAAAAAGATCTCGCTGAGGGGCTCTGCGGTGGATGCGTACCCACAAGAATCAAGCATGTGAATCCGCTCTCTCCACTGTGATGATCCGATCGAGATGCTCTCTGTACAAAATGGCCACTCCTCCAGATCCTCTCACTCCAAATGTTCGAATGTGCTGCCTGAAGGCAGATCTCCATGTATACCCTGTCACTCGTGGCAAAGGTCTCTCTGGACTGTTGTGTGTCTCCGTGAAAAAGATGATATCTCTCCCAAAGAATGCCCCCCGTGGATTGCCTGGCTGTGCTGTAAAAGAACCATTGCAGTTCCATACAGCGATGCGTAGACTATCTGACGGGTAGTGTGTCCCATGGGCCCTGTCCCGTCAAGCGGTCGCAGCAGGAGGTGGAGGTGGGGCTATATCTGCTGGTCTGCCATCTCTAAGCACTGTGGGAGCACGCCTCAAGGTGTCTGTGATGAGTCTGCCATCCCTGATCACTGCCCACTTGCCCTGAGCTCGGGCTGCATCTCTCTGAGGCATGAGCGCCTTGCGCTCCTCAACCTGTATCTGAGGCAGATCCTCGTCCATGGAAATCTGTGGGTGGTCTCTGAGTGTCCCTCTCCTCCTGAGGGCAGCTAGACGTGCCTGGGCATCTTTGAATTTGATAATGAGGGGCTGCTCTCTAGTACGATCCCTCCCGACTCTATATGATCCTACTATGCCATGATCCTGTACTCCCAGTGTCTGAGAGACAAAGGTCACAGCCTGTGTCATCGTGGACTGTGTCGCCGAGGGCAAGATACCACGAATGCGAATGTTGAGGGCCTTTGTGGCCCTCTGCTGTGACTCGGCCAATTTAGCTGATACAGTCGATCTCTGAGGCTGTGATGCCTGACGGCGGACGACATCCACCCACTCTGTGGCTCTCTGGACCTCTATCTGAAGGGAGGTCAAACGCTCCTCAACTGCTGCTACTGCTGTAGTGGGAGATGTGTCTATGTGCTGAACGCGAGTCTCGATCTGCTGCACTCGCTCTGTGTGTCCATGAATCTCTCCAGCAAGAGTCCTATGAGTCGCCTGTAAGACCTGAAGATCTGTCCTAATAGACAAGATCTCCCGATCCTGCTGTGTCACTCGATCAGCAAGAGATGCAACCTGAGCTGTAAGTAGAGCAATGGTCTCGTCCTTCCTGTGAAGCATCTGAAGGGCAGCTCGGAGGTGGGTCTCAAAGTGCTGAAGCTCTGGTAGGATGTGGCGGCAAGGACAAACAGTGCAAGGCATGGAAGGAGAAAGAAAGGGAGAAAGGGGGGAAACCGGTAAGGTGGGTAGCGGGGATGAAGGAGAAGGCTGGAAAGGGGGAGAGAAAGCGGGTACCGGGGATGGGTAAAGTCTGTAGAGAGGATGAGGAGGAGGGAGCCTCTGGCAAAGTAGGTAAAATAGGCAACAAAGGGGGGGAAGAGGTGACAGAGGGCTGTGAGAGGGGGAGCAAAAAGGGTGGAGAAGGGGTAGGAGAAGAAGGAACCTGAGAGGGGAGGGGTGAAAAAAACTGCGGGTACAAAGTAGCTATGGGCGGAAGATGAGATAATGGAGCTGAAACCGGTGTACCTGCGACTGGGAGTGCGGCAAGTGCGGGCACTGCGCTGGGTGGAAGATGAGATAGTGGAGCTGAAACCGGTGTACCTGCGACTGGGAGTGCGGCAAGTGCGGGCACTGCGCTGTCCTTTGAAGAAGATGCAAGTCCTCTTCTACTATAGTGCAGCATATCGGTCGTGGCGGCCATTGATGTTGCTGCTGTTGCTGCTTCTGTAACACCTTTGTCACCGGGCTACACTTTTCAACATAATGCTCTTTCCGCTTATCAGGCACGTCTGGATCGATGGTATAGTGTCGCTCCCCAACAAAATGCCTGATGTAGAGTTTGATTAAATCCAGGAATAAAGGAGTTCATGGAAGCCCTAGCCGCTGGAGAGGGTGTAAGCATGATTGAAAATTTTTAAGTAGGGTTCTACTCTACTTATTTGGTCACCGAAAAGGTAATCATGACCAGACGATGACTCTTTCACCGTGACAATTAAGGGATTCTTGGGAGCAACTCAATCAAGGCACAAAAATTATCTTTCTTCTGAAGGGTGATTAGTTGCATTATCTTGAAGAGCGAAGGCTAAAGGATCTTGTCAAGAAGCATTCCGAGTCAATTAGCTACTCGATCACTCTTTGGACCGAGAAGACAACGGAGAAAGAGAGAGATGACGATGAAAAGGAAGAGGAGAAAGAGAGGACATGCAAAATGTGGATTGACTATGCCTTTGTGCATTCAGACCATGCCCCACTATGGTTGCAGTTATCTTTTCATAATATGCCAGATGATAGATTGCCACAAAGGAGACATCTAATCATCAAGAATAGTTATTTGCAACATGCTGATTTCAAGACAATGGTTACTGAAGCAGCTCATTGTCTTTCCTCTAGCAGCCATATTCATGTTGATGGTCCCTGGGATTCTTTTATTTCTAAAATGCAAGTTGTGATTAGAGCATATGGCAAGTCTTACATGAAGACTCTGAGGGAAACCATTGCTCGGGCCAAATCCACTTGCCAAGACCTCACTGAACTCAGCCATCATCGTTCGTTGTCCATGCACGAGCAAACAACACTATGCCAGGCCAGACATTGTCTTAAACTAAATGATCACAGGAAACTTGAAAAATTGGAGACTAGAGCAAGACAAAGAGCCTTTACAGATAAAGGCTGCTCTTCCAAAGCATTTTTCAAAAGTTTACATCAGAAGAGAATCAAAACAGAAATTTGCAAAGTACTTATGCCTGATGGATCATGGACTACTTCACGGTCACAGCTTGCTTCTGTTTGTGTGCATCATTTCTCTCAGCAATTTGGCTCTGCAGCTCCTCCCTCGCAACAGATTTTGCTTGCACGAAATTTACTGTTGCAACATGTTTCTCCTATCATTTCCCCTACTCAAGCTTTGGAATTGGAGGAACCCTTTACCGAGCGGGAACTGTCAGATGCGATCAAATCATGTCGCAGATGGAAATCCCCAGGATGGGATGGTTTAACAGTCGAGTTTTTTCTAGAATATTGGCCCATTTTGAAGCACTCATTGCTATATATGGTGAATGTGGCGTGGCAAAATCAAAAAATGCTGGACACATGGAAGAGTTCTTGTTAAACTCCTCCCCAAAAAACAAATTTGTGAGTCTTTGGCAGACTGGAGACCTATCACTCTTATGCCCGTCATTTACAAAGTCACTACGAAAATGATTGTTGATCGGCTAAAGGGGTTTCTACATGATGGGTTGCATCCTGCTCAATATGGCTTTGTCCCGCGTAGGCATATCACAGACAACATTGCTAAAGGCTACATTGGAATTGAATATGCCAAATACACACAGCAGGATGTTTTGTTATTGCAATTCAAATAATATTTACATGATGGCCTTCATCCAGCACAATATGGTTTTGTTTCTCGTAGACATATCACTGACAATAGTGCAAATGCTTGTATTGGGATTGAGTATGCCAAGTATACAGAGCAAGATGTTCTCTTGTTGCAAGTAGATATTGCAAGGGCTTTTGACACCATCCAATGGGATTATATAGCTCAAACCATGCAAGCTTTGGGTTTTGGTTAGAAATTGCAGCATATCATCTTTTGGCTCTACAGTGACAACAAAGCTGCATGCATCTATCGGGGGTTAGTTCTGAAGCTTGGACACTTCGTTGTTCAGTTCGCCAAGGCTGTCCTCGTAGTGCTATTCTATATGCTATAGCCACGCATCCTATGCTTCAATATATCGATCATTTGGTGGCGACTAGCATGTTACATGGCTTGCACATTCCTAGAAGTCGCCCTCTAGTTACTCAAGCTTATGCAAAAGATTCTTTTTCTGTGCCACGGAATACTAAAAGGGAACTTTCTTTGCTTATGCAAGCTCTCTCACTGTATGGGCTGGCGGCTGGCCTTCATGTTAATTTTCAAAAATCTCCCTTGTTGCCTTTGCATTCTAAATATTGGCATAGTCTGGTATGATTGGTTGGGTTCTTGTCAAATTAAAGAAAAAGCTGGAATATTGTAAGTTAGCTACTTGGCCTTTGCATGTCCAGCTCATAATTGTTCAATCTATTTTGATGGCCTACATTCAATTTTATCTGCCATTGATCTTTTTACCAAAGGAGATCTTACATCCTTTATGTCCACCATCATGTAAATTTTCTGGCATTCAAAGCATAGCAGGAAAAGTTTGCGCTTGCTTCCAATACAACAGTTATGTTCACCAAAATTGCATGGGGGATTAAATATTCATTCTGGGAAAATGATGCTATAGTTCCTACATGGTGGTCACCCTTGGGATGCTATGATGCGCTTCTTGCTTCTTCAAATTACTACTACTACTTTTGGCCAATAACTACTTTTGGCTATTGGCAACCCACTCTCTCCTCTCTCAAATGTTTTTGGATTGGAAACCTATTCTCTCGCATTTGGCTTGGCAGTGTTGGATGCAGGTAGCAATGGAACGGGAGTGGAGTGTAGGAAGCAAACAACAAGCTGGAGTAAAACGTAGTACTGCTCAAATGGATAAGAGGAAAATACAAAAGGTGGCCTATATGGCCCCCAAGTCAACCATATGGTTGACCAGAGAAGTCAACTCATAGAGTTGACCTAACCTACAAGGCTCATACCAGGGCTAAGTGCTAACAAATCCCCCTTCGTGGTATGGCTGAAGTATCCTAGAGCATGTACCTGCTGAGCTGGGAAACGGCATACTAAAGACCAGGCCGAGTATGACAAAGGTATATGAGGCAACCAATAGCCTGCTGATAAAGGGATGCATCAAATGGTGGATTTCCATCCTCGGAGGAGAAATGAAAGCCACGGTCCAATGGAGTAGAAACTGGCTTGCAATCCTCAAACTTGAAGCGATCAAAGAGCTGCCCAATATACTTGGACTGACTCATCATTATACCCCCCTCAATATATGCAACTGTATGCCCAAATAATAGTGCAACTGGCCCATATCTGTCATGGCAAAAGATTGCCATAAATCAGCCTTGAAATCTGCAATTTGTTCCATATGTGGCCCAGTGATAAGCATGTCATCCAATATAAAATCAGAATTAAAAATTCTGATGCACCCTTTCAGACATAAAGAGTGGCCTTGGTTGGGCTATTTTGAAAGCCACGGGCTGTCAAATATGCATGTATCTTCGCATACCATGCCCGGGGTGCTTGCTTCAAGCCATAGAGGGCTTTTCTGAGCCGGCAAACCATATTTTCAGAACCTAATTGTTCAGAACCAGGTGGCTGAGTGACATAGACCTCTTCTTGAAGATCACCATGAAGGAAGGTAGTCTTGATGTCTAGCTGATGAACGTCCCAATGTCGATGAGATGCCATAGCAATAACACACCTGATAGTAGTAATGCGTGAGGTGGGTGCAAAGGTCTCCTCAAAGTCAATGCCGTGCTGCTGTGCATATCCCTTTGCAACCAAGCGGGCTTTGAGACGGTCAACACTGCCATCATCTTTCCTTTTCACCTTGTAGACCCACTTTGTGCCAATGGCTCAACCTTCATGGCATCCATCTATTCCTTGCTGTCAAAGGCATCCTTATGACATAAAGGTTCCTCATTGCAAGCAGTAGCAACAAAGGTACAGCCAAATAGTTGCCATGCATATGTTTATGCGCACCTCTAGTGCGGGCTGGCAAAGGCTCAGCTTGTTTGCTGTCCCGGAGGGTGTCCAAAAGCCATCTTGGGACTGATTTTTGTTGTTTAATGACAGCACGCTCGTTTGCAACTGCCTGCTCAATAGCATGATCATCAACTAAAGGCATATGAGGCTGAGCTTGAGCTATTGGTGGAGGATGTGCACTACTAGAAGTGTATGGCACAACACTTTGCACTGGCTGTTCTGGATCTGTGGGCGACTAAAAGAGAGGTAGCAATGTATCAAAGACATCTGAGGAATCAACAGTTGCCAAGGTACAGGCACATTTTCTGCAAATACAACATCCCTACTGACAATGACCTTACCTGTGCTGGGCTGATACAACCTGTATCCCTTGCTCTCTGCGCTATAACCAATGAATATGCATTTTACAGCTTTGTCTTCAAGCTTGTGCCTCAGTTGAGATGGCACATGAGCATAAGCCAATGACCCGAACACCTGCATATGAGAAATTTCAGGTTTGCGACCGTGCATTTCCCCCTGTTAGTGCGTAGAGTAAGGACCTTGTTCCCTGATTCATTTTCAGCCATGGCAAGCCAATGTATGAAGCATGGGAACACATCAGATTTGGCCTTCATGCCATATATCCAAGCAAATCTGGTGGTCATCCACAAAGGTAGAAAAGTAAAGGTAGCCCCCAAGAGATGTTGTCCGCATCGGCCCGCACACAGCGCTATGCACAAGGTGAAGCTTCCTAGATGCACCAACTGTCCCATCCTTTGGAAATGAGAAACGGTGCATTTAGCCCAACAAGCATCCCTCACAAACATGTTTAACCGGTGCATGCATGGGTGGGAGAGCAACTGCCATGTTTTGTGAATGCATTTTAACCAAGCTTTTGTAGGTTAGGTGACCCAACCTCGCATGCCATAAGTGGAAATCTGAAATTACAGATTCAACCACCAAATTTGCCTCTATAGCAAGTTGTTTGTCATAAACATCAAGATGATATAGCCCAAAAGAAAGTGACCCCAGTAAGTACTATGATGTCATCGTATCGGTTGTCATACACGGCACATCGATAACCACCAAAGAGAACTCGAAAGCCATTCCAAGGATATGGCTACAATGGAGATGAGGTTCTTCTTGATACCTGGGACAAACAAAACGTCCATGAGCATGATCGTATCACCTGAAACTGAAGTGGCCTCGACCTGGCCAATCCCTTTCACGGGATATGATGCATTGTTGGCAGATGTCACTGTGCCACCATGTGGAGCAGCCCCCAATGTCTGAAAGAGTGATTTGCAAGAAGTGATGTGCTTGGAAGCACCAATCTAACTTAGAATCTAAGACAGACATGCTTCTCTGGATAGTACTGGCATGTCACTGTGAAAGCCCACTCATGGTGAGCAATGTTTGCTGCCTCATGACCATGATCTAGGGCAGCAGCAATAATAGTGACAACAAGTCCCTTTTGCTGCTTTTTTTTTTCAGAAGCGATGCGTTTGCGACATTCAATAATGTCATGTCTTGGCTTCCAGCAATAATTACAACGTTTGCTGGTTTTTTTCTTTGCATCAGACGGGGAAAAATTAGATGAGTGTCCAGCAGTAGATGAGCCTCCAGAAGGCTTGGGTTTGCTGTAATTTGCCCGTTCTTTCCCTTATTTTTTGTGATGAGCGACAAAAACCTGATCTGCAATTTGAGAGGCTACACGATTTGTGTGACTCTGCTCTTCCTACAAGAGAAGGGAAACAAGCTCGTGTTGGGATTGCCCATGGCAACCAGCGTCAATGTAGAAGCAAACCCCTGGTTGGACTTAGGAAGTCCATTGAGTGTCGTGGATACTACCTGAGCATCTGAAATAATTTCATCCACATTAATGAGCTGCTCTTGAAATTCCTTGAGTTTTGTAATGTATGCATTCATGTTGTCCCACGCAGCCTTTGATATTTTGCAAGACCAAATGTGAGGAATGATGTCTCTTGACTGAAAAAGCAATGATAGAAAGAATGTGCTTGGGCATCTCTACCATCCCATCTGGCCTGTTTGGGTGTGGGAGGAGTGGCTGGACTAGTAGCAGATCCATAGGTGGCTGTAAGAGCTACACCAGCTGTAGCACTAGATCCAGAAGTGGCTGTAGCATTTATAGAAGTGGACGCCACAGAGGAAGGTCGAAGATCTGATCCTAAGACGACACCCCAAAATTTTTTGGCAACCAACAAATGTTTCACCATGTATGACCACATGGGATAATTGGGTCGATCGAGCCTGTCCTCAGCTGAGAACATACCCATCCAATCGTTGCTTCCCATGGCAAAAATAAATCCCTAAAGGAAATATGTGCACTCAAGAGTAGCCTCAAGGCTTTCACTGCAAAATGAGCTGGCTGTCCAAAAATGACAGCAAATGTCAGGCAATGACCAACCAAAAATTGACTGCTCAAACAATGAGCTAAATGCACGTGCTGTCCCCAAAAATATGACCTGCAAAACAATATCTCTCTGGTCAAAGAACCCCCCTGCCAAAGATAGTTGTCCTGCAATTATATCAGCCCAAAACAAGTGGCAAATGTCTGCAAATGTATCCAATGATCAATTGAGCTGTAAATGTCCCCGATGGAGGCTGTGCGCCTCAAATCTGACAAGACAACAAGCCCAAAATGCATAATATACCCAAATTGAGGTGAATAAAGAAAATGTCACTGCAATGTGGTTTATATGCGAGCAGCTCAGAAATTTCAAAAAATGTTGAAATCGGACCTCAAAAACTCCAAAAATAGTTGTTGGACTGTTTTTCTGCTCCCAAAATAGGTTTCCGGCGATGAAATGAGGCACCGGACTGAGCTGGAGCAAAATGGCAGGTAGGAGCAATGGGAGAGCACGAGGGAAGGCAGGTAGGAGCAAGAGAACCTGCTCTAATACCATTGTTGGGTGTAGGAAGCAATGGAACGGGCGTGGAGTGCGGGAAGCAAACAACAAGTTGGAGTAAAACGTAGTACTGCTCAAATGGATAAGAGGAGAATAGAAAGGGTGGCTTGTATGCCCCCAAGTCAACCATATGGTTGATCAAAGAAGTCAACTCATAGAGTTGACCTGATCTACAAGGCTCATACCAAGGCTAAGTGCTAACAGGCATGGCCGTGACTCGTTGCAGGGTAACTCTTTGAGAGCTGAGAGCATGATCACAGGTTTTTTCTCCACCGTTGGCTTTATAGGAGTCTAGACACTCATATTTTCTTAATTCAAAAGGGACCTCCTCTATGGCAGATGTCATTCATAATGATGGCACTCTTCTATCCTTTCATTTGGCTGCTGGAAAATATGGATTAGGGATGCATTATCGTCCTGTATGGCAGGCCATTACTTGAATGCTTCTGCCTTTTCAGCCAATACCACCTTTAGAACTTCATGGCAGGCTTCAGGATTGGACTCTTCTTCTAGCACACTCGTCCACTCGTTAGCAGATACTGGGTTCGTTACTAGGCACTTTGGACTCTCTGGAAAGATAGAAAGCAAAGAGTCTATGGTGATCCTAGTTTTTCTACTTCCGTTTTCTTTCGTCGCTCTTTGCAACAATCTCAAATTATGCCTTGCATATTCTGTTGTTCAGGCTGAAATGTGGCATCATTTGGCTGATTATCTCTAGAGAGGAAATTCCTTCATATGCAGAGATTTCAACTCCTCTGCCACTGAAGGGTCTTATTTATAGGCATGTATTGCATGCCTTGGTAAATGCAACTGGGCATGGGATTGTTTCTCTTCAAATATGCAAATTTTGAACAAAGATTGTAGCAAATGCTATCTGGGTGACTTATGCAAGAAAAATGACAAATGCAAAGGATCAAGTTCAGCTTTACAATTCTGGCACAGCAGCACCAATTGTCACTTAATGAGCAATCTGACATTCAGGCTGCCCCTCGTTTGGCTGAGAATGATCAACAGAAGTTAAGAAAATGGCAGCTTTGTTCTCGTCAAAAAGCTATGCAGGATACAGGCTGGTCTTTGAATATTTTTTTCAAATGCTTCCATACACCAGCAGATGCATCCTTGCATTTGCTGCTGTGTCAGAATAGTTTGTGGACAGTGAGGAAGCAACAGCTTGATGATGCGGTCTGACACTATTATGCTGATTTGTTTGCAGCCCCTCCTTTTTAACCTACAAAGGTTGATGCCTGGGAGGTCTTTCTTTGCAATGTTCACTTGCTGCTCCTCCAGTAGACCTGTCTGGAGTCAGGGGTTCAAGCACCCAGGCCCCCCCGTAGTAGCAGCAACAGGTTACAGGTGTTGTGGAGGATCTAGAGTGTGCTGCTCCTCTTACGCACCCCTCCACCTTGGTAGAGGAGGATGCCTAGAGCTTCAAGGCATCAGCGCAACAACGAGCCTCCTCTGGACCATCGACTGACAGGCCCTCCTTCAGACCCTCCCCCTCCCCCGCGTCACACAACAGGCTCATCCGCTTCCCCCTCCCCCCACGCTTCTTCCTCTGGACCTAGCCTTGTTCCCTTGCCCTCGGGTAGGGGCAGGCCAAGCCCTTTGCCCCAGCCCCTTCTTTACTCCAGCAGCCCGTTTCCCCTCCCCTGAAGGATACTTCCCCTTCACAGGTACCAAGAGAAGGGTTCCTTCCTCCATGTTTTCAGTTCCGCGTTTATGCACTAGGCTCCCTCTGTTGAGGAAATTCTAGAGGCTGGGGCCGTGGAACTACTACCTTGAGATTCCAGACCTATACCCCATGCCTCTAGAACTAGAAGTTTTGATTTTGCAACTCCGAAAAGGGGATTCAATTAGTGTGGTGGACTCCCACATGCACCCTTTTTGGGTTCATCAATTTGCCTCAATAAATGTGAAGAAGGAACCCCGACGATGTTCGATGCCATGATGGAGAACCTGTTGTATATCGGATGATGGGATGAGTGGGTGGGCCATAGAGGTAGGATCTGTGACTAGCCTATGGGGCTTCTGCTCCTTTCTAGGTCGGTGTTTTCCTAGAGAAGCCGGGCTCAGGTCTAGCAGTAGAGTGATTTGCATGCTGCCTTAGGTGGTGCTCATGCACCCGCATTACTGGACGCTTCAGTAATGTGCTCAACTGATTGGGGTAGATATTTACTTCATGTTGCAGCGGGCACGGAAGGTTGGCATTGACCTAGTTGTCGTGACATTGGTACGCCGGCGCAGAGACACAGATTACTCTCCTTCCAAATCTCCTTCAAACTCCCCCAAAAAGGGGGATACAGAGGCAGCCAATGGGGGCCCCCAGCAAGGGCTAGGCGTCTTGGGTTGCAGACGCAATCCAAGGGAGCAGCTAGGAGCTATAGTCCCAGGCTATTTGTCGGAGACATGCTCTTCAGCAGCGGGAGAGAGCTTTGCGGAAAGACCTACTTTTAGAGAGACTTAGAGAGTAGGACTAGGGAGCCCTTCTCTCTTTTGCGTTGGGTTCAACAGGGTTGCCCTCTCGCCCCTTTCCTTGTTCTCTTCGTGGCGGAAGCACTCAATTTTTTTTGGCGATTGTAGCCAATGGGCCTTGCAGGGATGAGACAACCAATTCAACACGAGGAGGAGCACTCAAAGCTTGCAGATGGTACAGCCTTGTATGTGGAGCGATCAACCGCGAGCCTGGATGTTGTCAGGGAGGCCCTAGCTATTTCTGCGAGCCCTCTAGGGCACGGATCAACTGGGGTAATTTTATTGGCTTCTTCACGATTACAGAGGAGGTTCAGGAAGTCCATGATTGGGGTGGTGGATTCCGTGGGGGCAAATTGCGAGATACCTTGGCTGCCAGGTAGGTATTGATATCTCAGTAGAGCAACAGATTGCCCCTGTTTTAGAGAGCATTGGAGCTTGGCCAAACTCTCCTTAGCCGGCAGAGCACTAATAGTCAACCAGGACCTTCTTGTCAAAGAATGGTACATTGCCTCTTGTTGGTGCTTCCATGGGGGGTGTATGGGTAGCTGAGACGCTTGGTGAACAACTTCCTTTGGGCTGGATCAGATGGCACACGAAGCCCAAGTGGCATGGCAGACAGTGATTATGCCGCAAGCACAAGAAGGTTTGGGTATCATTGATCCGAAGATGCTCCCTCTTGGGCAAGCTAGTGATACGTCGTCTTACTCCAAGCATGGAGCCTTGGAAGCTTCTCCTCCACTAGGGGCTTCTTGGGAACAATCTATGCACAGATAGACAATGGCAGCAATTCCACAGCTAGATCTTTTCAGAGGCTTCCCTCATAGGTTACTGCTCCCCTTTCATGAGGCGGCCTTTTATGTCTGGCAACATGCGGGGGAGGGCTCATTCGTGCCAACCCTTCCTGCAGGGAGGGGTTTGAGAGGTTGCCACTCATTTGGCATCAGAGGTCAGAGATGTGGGGGGGGGTATGCTAGGCCAGAGGATGCACATTGGTTGGGCGCATTGGGATAGTGGAGACCAGATCTTTCGGGTTTTGGAGTTAGCTCCCTAAGGGATACATAGACCAGAGTGCAGGCTCTTTCACATTTGATGGGGCAAGCATATGGACTGCGGAGATAGATGCAGTGATCCACGCCCTGATGGAAGGCACAATCCTTGAACCCCTCATAGCTGGTCTAGGCAGTTCTCACATACAGGTGGTGCAACTCAAGGTTCAATTTTTTCGAGAGTTTTTTGGATCCTATCGTTCACAGGTTTTAAAAGGTGGGGTTAGGAGGCGTGTTGCAAACAGAGTCAAAGAGGTACGGCTGGGATGAGGCAGCCTTGGAGACCTTGAGTGGCACGGATCAGGATAGGGAGCCGCCTAGCCAAGAGGTGGCACATTGATTCGGACACTGTTCTTTCATCCGTGGAGGGAGCGGTTGGGCACCTATAGCTCTAGGAGGGTTGACCTCTTTGAGACATTCAATGGGACCTCTTTGAGACATTCAATGGGACCCTGGAGAGTGGTTCTAGCCAGCTCGGAGGTGCCCTTCTTCTTGTACATGACTCACATGGGGCGGCACCTTCAGTTCGAGATAGCCGCTAGAACACCCTCGAGAGAGCACCACAGGGTTGAGCAAGAGGTTCCCCACAAGGTCATCTCTCATTTTTGGCCTCTTCTTTGGATCAGTCTAAGACCACAAAAGATTTCTTATTTCTTTTGATTATTGGCTCATTGGGGATTGCCTATTGAGCCCCTGGTTAAAGTAGATGCGGATGAACGCGGGTGCTTCTGCTGCGCAGAGGTCTAGAGACGATCCCCCACTGTCTGTGGGGCTGCCCTACGGCTCAGAGGATATGGCTAGTGGCCTTCAAGATTGTGGTACACATGTAGCGGCCTCATTGCTTGCATTTCCAATGTCTGAGCATGGTTCTCTCTTCGACTGGAAAGCCTTCATTAGAGTGCTGTTTTTTACTCTCCTCTTGCTATACAACAACCAATCAGAACTTACAATCTCATGAAGTTGGGCATCTGGTTCATTGATGATGTGGTAGATACTCAGGGGCGTATTCTCTCTTTTCCGGCAGCATGTCAAAAATACAATCTTGGGATGCATCATAGACCCATATGGAAAATTATTACAGATCTCTTACTCCCTTTTGTTCCGATTCCATCTTTGGAAGTAAGAAACAGACTTCAAGATTGGCATCTTCAGTGTCCAAGTCCAGGATTATCTCCTCAGCCTTTGCATCTTTTGACTTTCATACAGGCTTATCGATTGATTTTACCTCCTCCATGGATTGCTCATCATGCAAATGCTCTTTGGCATCTGAATAAGTCTTTAACTTGGTGGAAAGGAAAATTGAAATTGATATGGAAGTTGAAAATGCCATTAAAGCAGAGACTCTTTTTCTGAAGATGTATTGTTAGTATTTTTCCAATGGGAGTGAAGTTGGCTCAAAGAAGGATTGCCTCTCCTCTTTGTCCACGATGTCATCATACTCCTGAGAGTATTTAGCACTTATTGTGGTTTTGTTCAAATTCCGGAGACCTTCTAGACAAGATCTCCTATTTTTTATCTCTCAGATTTCCAGCACACAGGTTCTCGAGGTTTTTCTGGATGTTTGGCAGATTATCAGCTTCTTTGTCACAGTATTCTCTTTTCTTTCATTGGATCAGATACTGGGCCTTATGGACCCTTTGCCTTCAGCGGCCAGGCCTCATTGCAACAGTCCTTATATGATGCCTTGCATGAGGAAGGTTTGGATGTTTCTTGCATTCAGCTTTTCTTTTACTGTTTCTGATGGATAGGGCATTGGCTCTTTTCTTGAGCACTGCCCTGTTGTAAAATGGATGTTTCATAATATAATGTTTTTAGTTTCACCAAAAAAAAAAAAAAGTGTGTGTATATGGCTTATACTGATTGATCATGATGTATATATGGCTTATACTGAAATTTTCAGGTTAGTAGTAATTACTCCACTTTTGTAGTAATTACTCCGCTTTTGGATGTCATAGTAGCTAGTCCCTGCTATGCATGATGGAGTTTATGGTTTTCAATCTTATGAGTGACTCTCGTGAGATTGAAACTGTACTATGTTGTGTTTTTAGAGGATGAGTTTGGGAATGTTCCTGGATTCATCTAGGTATATAATTATGAATGTAATTATTTCACAGCAATAAAATATTTCTTCTCACCCAAAAAAAAAAGTGTGTGTATATATATATATATATATATAGGTTTTATGATAGCTTAGGGCTTTATTTTACTGCAATATAAGCATTTTCTACAGTGATAGAGCTTTACCTTATCTCTATGCCCAATAGTGTGCTGCATTCTTTTCTTATCACTGAATCTTTACTCTCTTGTAATGTCTTACACATTAAACGACTTTATTGGACAGTTCACTTCTTTGACCAAAGTTCTCTATATCCCTCACATGCCTGAACCATGAAGGGAAAATGCTCTATCTGGCTGTCCTGGAACACTTTGTTTGCATTTGTCCAGGAGTCAGTTCTATCATTTGACATGCAATTTGAAAGATTGAATTGTTTTTATCTCAGGTTCCACTTCTACTTTGCAATTAACATTCACTGTTCCTGGATGGTTGCAGGCCATGTCATATGCATCGCCAAGGGCTCTGCTGAATGCATTAATGGGTTTAGTTGAGCCACCGATCGCAAGTGGTATTGGTATATATAGGGGCATCTCATGCTGGTTGCACTGTGGATCACAAATGCTGATGATGCTATGTTCTTTGACCTGTATTTTCTGAAGTTTAGAAAGCAGTTTGAACTTCTTGTTTTTTATCATGCTGTGAATGGACTACTGCAAGTACCTTTAATGGAGACTATTTGTTTTGATTTCCAAACTGTCCAAT
Source organism: Dipteris shenzhenensis (assembly GCF_047967505.1). Taxonomy (NCBI): domain Eukaryota; kingdom Viridiplantae; phylum Streptophyta; class Polypodiopsida; order Gleicheniales; family Dipteridaceae; genus Dipteris; species Dipteris shenzhenensis. The sequence continues at coordinate 52,735,613 of NC_141596.1, read as the reverse complement.
AGCTGATCCTTACTTTATGGGGAGCACTCATTAAATATAAACTATTAGTACAAAATTGTCTGCCAGCCTCAGTAGGTGATTAGCTGTTGAATGGGCATATACGTTTTTGCCTATGGTTCTTAGGGTTCTGGCCTTTGGTGCTACTTGTCTTTTCTCAGACAATTTTTTTTTTTTAATGTTATCTGAACTTGTGATACAAAGCTTACACTTCTCTGTCTCAGGAAAGAAATGAAATATGTATTATTTTTTCAAACAGAATGAGGGAGAAAAAGACGTCTTTCCTCTGCAAAAAGAAAATAACAGCAGGGGAGTCGTCTGAACTGCCAACTATATAGAATGGAAAAATTTCAGAGGCGAATGGGATGCTTCAAGGAGTGACAATGAGCTTGAATAAATATACAGCATGGAAGCCTCGACCCCTCAAACTATGATCATATCTGCTGGTAGTGAAGAAAAATTGTCAGCTCCACCTGAGATTTCAGTTCATATCGGAAACCCTGCATAGGTTGCAAAACATTGCCACTAACATGAGTTCAAGCTATGAAGATGGCAGCAACTAAATCAGAGAAGAGAGTAGAGGAAAGGCTAAAGCTTTCCTAAGCCATTGAACAGCAGTATGGCTTGGAGATAACCAGAGATATTTCCTTAAGTTTCTTGAATGTTGAATGACCGAGGAAGATAAACAGTCTAAAAAGGAAGCAGCCTCCTTAAGTACCAAGGTAGAGCAACAGTCTACAATTTCAAAAGATGGGGAAGCTGCCTGTTCACAAAGCATCGCTCTAAGGTGCTGAAGACTGACACCAACATATGTAAACAACTCTGTACTGCAGCAACAATTGAACACATCCACAAGTAGTGTTTCCTTGCAACCAGAGTAATATTGGATGTATTCTAGTGTTATAAAGGTAAATTTTCTTGGCAATCAGAGCTCACTTGAATTGTATCCTACGAGCACAGGCTCAATGATGCTACAGTGCGTGTGGGAAAGGGGTTCACCGAAGCTACAAGTTGATTCACGTTTTGCAAGCTTAGGATCCATTATCAGTCTGCAGTAGTTTGAAGCAGGTATCATGTGTAAAAAAACTACGAAAGCGCACTAAGCCAGCTCTAAACCTTAGCCAATAGCAGTGGAGGGAGTCGTTGAGGAAAGCAGCCTCACTGGGTTGAGGCATTAGGTTTTTCAGGCAGAGCATTGCTCCCTGCTGTTTCTCATCAACATCATTTTTTTCATAGGCTTCCCCTTGAGTTCGTTGAAGGTTGTTCCCTGCTTTTTTCTTGTCCAGGTCTTATCGTTTATAAGCCAACAACAGTGTTGTTGGCTTCATAAGCCTCCCGTTTGAGTTTGTTGAAAATGCTTGTGGGAAGTTGTGTTACTAGCTTCACTTTGAAAGTTGTTTCCCGCCCTTGCTCAGAAGAAAAGGAAAGAAGAACGGAAAAAGTAGCATGTCCTAAAATAAATCCTCATTGACACATGATGTGCAAAAGGGAAACAAGATAGCTCTAAATTCTTTCAGCGAAAACATGGCAGAATTTTCCATACTCCCTTGAAGATTTCCCCCCCTTGAACTGGCTCGAAGTAGCACATTGCTAAGGTCAGGTTGAGCAACAAAGTGTTATCTGAAAATGTATTTTGCTGCTTTTAGAGGGGCTTAGTAGGTTTTAGTGATATTGTACAGAAGGCTGTGTTGGGTTGTTTTATAAGTCCACGTCTGCCATGGAGTCTAGAGGGAGGTGGGGTGTTGAGTGAGCTTTCAGATGGGACTTGTTTCGTATACAATCAAATAAGTCAATGTACGGTCGTGTACCCAAGGGGGGGGGGGGGGTAGAGTGGTTTGATTAAGGAGTATGAGACTTGGTGTAAATAGAACTTGAGAAATGTCTGGAAAGTTGAAGAGGATGGCTTTCCATGTATGTAACAAGGCACGTACGGGATCGAGGAGGTGTACAGTAAAAAGGAAAAAGAAGGAAGATCAGCTGTTTTGGTTCTCTCTCTCTCTCTCTCTCTCTCTCTTTTAGCACTTACCACTCAGCAAGGGCCTTAGTGAGCCCTTTGCTTCAGCCCACAATGGCTTGTATGGGTTACAGATATTTTGTACTTTGTCTCATAGACCAGTGAGGTCTCTTGAAAACGTTAATACACCTTTCTTTCTTTCTTTCTTTCTCTCTCGCGGATCAAGTTTTCTTCAACGTAGCGTAGGGGGGGGGGGCGCAAACAGTAGCCCATTGTCAGCCCCAGGCTGAGCTGAGCCCCAGGCTCAGTCTGGTGTTAGAGACAGCAAAGGGGCCTGCAAATTATTCACAAGAGATCACAAAGCTCTCGAAGGCTTTCATGGAGAAGAAGCATGGTATCTCGAGTCCCATAGTTACAAAGGAGCGGGAACGTTCCGAAATTTCAAGTGCTTTGACAGGAACGTTCTAGGAAGGGGGAACGGGAACCGGAACGCCACGTCAAATGACACGTCATCAATTCATATAAAAATATATCAATCATGAAAAGAATGAGTAGGTGGAGGGAGTAGATGGATGGAGGGAGGGAGTAGATGGAAGGATGGAGGGAGAGAGTAGAAGGATGGAGGAAGGGAGTAGTTGGAGAGCCGCTGGATGGAGGAGTCGGGCTGCTGAAGGAGGGAGAGAGTAGGTGGAGTGCTGCAAGTGGAAATGGTGGAAAAAAGGCGGCCGCCGCTCACGGAAGAGGGTTGAGGAGGAAACCCTAAACCCGGAACGCCGGGTTTAGGTCTGGAACGGCTTCCGGAATGGGGTTCCCTGGTAACATCCTGGCTGGAACGTTCCAGACAGGTTCCAAGGGGTTCCAAGGGGTTCCAGGGTTCCCTCTTCTCTGGAACGGGGTTCCACGCGTTCCGGATTGGGGAACAGAGTTTCTTGGTAAATATAATCTCGACCCACTCGACCCCTACAACGAAGAAATTGTCTTTTGCTGCCATTACTGGTTTTGTCCCGACTCCTCATTTGAACTATCAAAGGCAACGAAGCAAACTTATGGGCTTGAACCTACAGGAACAAGTTTACTATTTACAGCAAGAACTCAGAGAGGCTAAGGCCCTACTTGCCTCTTTGGAGATGAAAGTTTTCAATATGGAAAACAGGAAATCATACAAAAAGTTTTACAGATACAAAATGAAGCAGCGCTCAAACCAAAATTGGTAACCAAAGTCCAGGACTTAGTTACCACTCAGGTCAAATCAATCAAACACGAAATTACAACAAAGATGGACAACAAAATCAATACATGTCATGTCTATGAAGAAGTACAAGAACAAGGAAGACGAGCTAATAATACCTGACATTACGAATAAGAGGATTACTTGAGGGCTGGCAGGATGGGAGCATGGCAGAAAAGCTTGAGCATGTCACAAAAGCCATCCCCCAAATTGAATGGGACTCGGAAGATATGGTTTGTGTCCTTTTTGTTTAGAAAAGTGACAGATAGAAGCCTTTGTTGAAATTCAGGATTCTTATCTCTGTCTCATTTTTCCATTTGGTCTGAGTTTCTGTAAACATCGATGACTGGGGTTTTGTTGTGTATATTTAACGTGTGGCAACAATTTTCTTATTTGGACAGGATGTTTGCCGACAAATTTAGTAGTTTAAATTTGTTAGGAGTGCCTGCTTTAAAATTATGCTTACAGGGTATTATTTTTGCGATGCAGAAGCAAATGAGTTGGACCGTGTTGCAAAGTTTATAAGCTACATCGATGACCTGGAGAGGCGGTAGGAGATTGCAATTTTTTCAACTTAAGCTTGAAAACCTATCTGGAATTGCAGTCATGTTCTGGTAGATAACAATAATGTGGATGCCATGTTCTGCTTTAATGTGTTGCATGTATCATGAGTTAAATTGAACGGCCATTGAAGGCAGAATTTCAAAGTAGAGACAGAAAATATTTTTCCTCACTTTGAAGCAAGCCATTTCTTGACCTTCGAGTAATGCGTCAAATCTCTTGGCGAAAATAAAAATCTTAAAAAATAAAAACTTGTGGCAAAGCTACCATGTTTTATCAGGGGTTTCCCTCAGTAAGGCGAGAGATCACTCTATCTGTTTTGTTCTGTTTAATCAGGAGTTTCCCTCAGTAAGGAGGGAGAGCACTCTGTCTGCTAGTATACACATGTGACTTTTTGACTTTCACTCTGTTAGTCTGTGCTTCTGCATGCTTGGTTGCCTTTCAGTGGAGGAGGACAGCAGGTACCAGAATTCCAGCCAAGGCTAGAGTGGCTTAATACAACTCCTCTTCGGTTGCGAAAGGTAAATTATTCATCCTTTTTCAAAAGAAACTCATTGTTTTCTGGAATTGGAAAGGGAATTTCTGCTGTTTTACGCATCTTAATATATGTACATGAATAATTCTACTCTGCTGATCCACCTGTGTTTGTCTCAAGTTTTATCCCTGCTAAGAGCTTTCTGTAAACATCACTGTAAATTTCAGGAACTGTTGGGGAAGGTGGTGGTCTTAGATTTTTGGACATATTGCTGTATAAATTGCATGCATATCCTGCCTGACTTGGAGTATCTTGAGAAGAAGTACAAGGGACAATCAGTAAGCTCGTGTTTGTAATATGGCTTCAAAATTCCTGTACTAGGCTTTTGCCCTTCTGCTGCTACTCGCAAGTTTACAGAAAGCTTCATAAAAAGTAAAAACTGGCATACAGGGTTATGTAAAATTTCAATATGGAGTTTCAAATTCTGATATACATAGATTCAATGCAGCTCACAGTTGTTGGAGTCCACTCTGCAAAGTTCGACAATGAGAAGGATCTGAGTGCCATTCGCAATGCAGTGCTCCGATACGACGTGACACATCCAGTATGCATGAGTCTTCTACAACAGTTTGGATTAGAATCATAGTTCCATTCTTGAATAGTTCTTGTATTATGAACTGCAGTTCCATGTTAATAATGGCTTATTGTTTTATATATAAGGAAGGAGTAATTACTTAATGAAATACACCTGAAAGGCATCTTTCTGTACCAGGCTTGGCCTTCACAAGAAGTTTGCACCTTATTATATTGTATCTTATTATGTTGTGATACCAGTGGCTCAAAGATATAGCTAGGTTATTGGATTTGCAGGCTTGAATGAAGGAAACTAACCTAGATATGGTAGTCATATAATTCTGTAGAGGTAGTCAGATGAAGAATTCTTGAGTCTTTTCAAAACAAGAGCGACGCCTATGTTTTGTTTTCAATATCTTTAACCTATTAACAATGGACAGGAGGAAAAAAAAGAGAGGACATGTGGCAGCTTAGAAAACAAGAGCTTGCCACGTGTCACAAAGAAGATGCTCCTAGATGGAGGCTTTGAGAGCTAGGAGGAGATGGAAAGACAAGAGGCAAGCTTTGAGTGGGGAGGAGGTTGGAAGACAAGAGGCAACTTTGGGAGGAAGGAGGATATGGAAGGTCAAGGGAATGTAGGGAGGAGATGGAAGGTCTCAAAGCCTTGCGTTAAGAATCAAATCTTGAAGAGGACGCTGATCAATACATGTGCAAAAAGGAGTTTCGAGTGTTTAAAATATGCAATTGTTTCGGTCTTGGCCATTTCTGAATTAATTTTTGGTTGATCCATTTCCTTGATTCCAGCAAAGCAGGCAAATGAGAGCTCCATTGGATCTAGACAAATAAAGCAAATTGGGTTCCTGAATCTAGAGTTGACGAAAGAAGCTAGCATGAAATCATTCAGATTTAGGGGAGAATGAGGCCTACCTTGCAGTATTTAATTTATAAACCGCCATTGTCGGATTATTGGAAACTTTTTCACTAAACTAATAGTATAATCTCTAGAAGAATAGAGTCACATTTACAAAACGAGCTGAATGGAGTGATTATATGCGTGCTTTTGGACAAATTGCTTGATGCGCTCCATCTGATGTTGAGATGATGGTCCTCTTCCAATGTATAAGTGGATCTCTTGCAACGTCTTGCATTACTCTTAAGCCACAGCCAGTTATGAGGCCATTCACATAAGAAACTGATCGAACGATGCGATCATGACTGCCTAAAGCAAATGCTTTCTACTGGCCAGCTGAGGGAACATCCACCATCAGATAGGGAGTGGTTGAGGATAGTCATGTATCTCTGCCCTTGCAAAGCAGGGGTTCAGTACTCGTAGATATTAGGCATAATTGACCTTCTCTTATTCTCAGCTCTTAAGTAAATTCAAGAATAGGTGTACTTGGGTGCTCTCCTATCCTGCCCACGAGTCTCTTTGACATGCATGCATCTTTCAACAGAACCTTTATTTCAGCATGTATTGTTGTTTGAGCTGTGTGGGCATCCATGTCCCTCTCTATAATTACCAAATGTGGTCTTCCGCAATTTTTCATAGATTTGTGGTGGTGGCATGGATAAATGAGGTCGAACTGGAAAACGAGTGGGCAAGACACTAATACATGATGGGTTTGACATTGTGACAAGTTCATTTAAGCATTGGCATTTATTCACCTCTCCATAGTAACTGAATATAGTTTTCTCCTACACCTTACTAGTACACTTTACTATCCTTCTAGCTGTTTTGCATGGATGTAGAATTACTGTAGGGGTAAATGAGGTCAACATGGGAAGGGGGTGTGCATGACATTCATACATGATGCGGTTTCTCCGCCTTTTATGGATCGTTTGGCTTGAATTTAGGAAGTGGGCATGTGTGGGTTGTTTGATTTATTGATTTTAATGTTCCTACATGTAACCAAGGGGAAAGGGGCAGATTTGGTGAAGGGCTAAAGATGACAGAAAGGAGGAGAGGGTAGGGGAGATGAAGCAAGGGAGAGAGAGACAGAGAGAGATGGGAGGAAAGAAAGGGGGGGGGGAAGAGATTGGGAAGAGAGAGAGTGTCTGAGAGTAGGAGGAGAGAGAGAGTAGGCACGTAGGAGAGCGGGAAAGGAGGTGGGTGGGATAAGATTCAAATCAATCCATAGTACATGAGTGGTAGGGGGTTGACTTATATAGTTCCAACCTTAGCCCCCAATTTCCCACCTGTTTCCCACTTTTTCCCTCATTACAGCCATCCCTTTCCATAGAATTTTGTTGTCAAAATTTTATATCCTGGCTGTTCGAAAAGGTGCAGCAAACAGCAACTACTAATCAGCCCGGTAGGATGGGGGTAGTCCTGGACAATGCTTTCTGGCTGCCATGAATTCTCATCCTCAGGGAGTCCCGGCCACTTGATAAGATACTCTATGTAGATCCTGTTTTGGAGCACATGGTCTCTCCGGGACAGAGAGGATGTGACCCTCCTCATCCATAGGTGGTAGCTCTGGAAGAAGTTGGACATGCTGTCCTACATGCGGCTTTAACTCCTATGCCACCTCTCCAACTTTGTGGATGATCTTGTAGGGACTGTAATACATGTGACCAAGCTTCGTGCTGGTGATACCTTTCAATGAGGCATAAGGTTCTTATGGAGGTGTAAATGCACATAATCTCCTTCAAAAGACAGATACCTCTCGCGTAAATCCGCATACTTCTTCTGCTTGGCTTGGGCATCTTGGATATTCTTCGTAGCCAATTGCAAAAGGGCATCTATTCTTTCCAAGTCACTTCTTGCTTGCTGCTTTTTAACAGCCATGTCTGCAATAAAAGGCGGTATTCCAACCTTGCATCCATGCATTGCTTCAAAGGGATCATGCCAATAGAAAGGTGCTTGATACTATTGTAATAAAATTCAGCAAGAGCCAACCACTTATCCTAGGACTAAAGTGTATCATGACAAAAGTGCCTCAAGTATTCCTCCACCCATTTGTTCACCCTTTCGGTCTGTCCATCTGTCTAAGGGTGTTAAGGAGTGCTAGGTGTGAGTAGAGTACCCACTGTTGTGAATAACTCCTGCCAAAAGTGACCCATAAATTTTGCATCTGTGTCATTGACATTTTCCTGAGGGAAGCCATGATGCTTAAAAACATGCTCGATAAATTGCCAAGCAACCTGTGATTCTGAATACTGGGTCTTAGTGGGTATGAAGTGAGCCTATTTTGTCATTCTATCCATCACCACATATATGCTATCTCATCCCCTCTCTGTAGAAGGCAACGTTGTGATGAAATTCATAGCTATGTGAGTCCATTTGCCTTCTAGAATAGGTAATGGATGTAAGAGACCTGCGGGTAGCTGGCTGTCCACCTTATTCTGTCGGCAAGGCAAGCATTCAGTGACATATTTAACCACTTGCGCCACATACCATCCCAGATGAAGCTTTGTCTGATCTTTTGGATGTCTTAGTGATACACGAATGTCTTGCTGTAGGAGATGAGTGCATTTCCTGCAAACCAGCAGCCTATACTTTGAATTTGGCACAAGATGGATTTTGTCCTTGCAGTACAACAACCCATTATGCAGCTCAAATTCAGCATGCCCTTGGCTTGAAGGCTCTTATAACTCCAAAAAAATGGAGAGTGCCTTTGAATTCTGCATGTATTCTTCTTGAATCCCACGAATCCACTCCCGATAGATGGTGGAAAGGTAGATAAACTACAAGCCCACATTCTAGACAAGGCATCAGCAATCACAATTTATTTCCCCTTCTTGTACTCAATGTCGAAATCGTAGAACTGAACTGCAGCCAACCACGTCTTTTGCTTCATGGAAAAATTGCGTTGATAAGGAAGTACTTGAGTTTCCTATGATGTGTCTTAACCTTAATCGTGCTACCGTACAAGTAGTGGTGCCATTTCTTGAAAGCATGTAGCATAGCTAACATTTCCTGATCATAAATATCATAGTTCAATACCTTGGCCTCAAATTTCCTGCTCTTGAAAGTGATAACTCCATGCTGTTATCTTAGAAGAGCCCCCAGGCCTTTGCCACTTGCATCTATCTCTACAATGAAGGGCCGTGAGAAATCAGGGCATACGTGTGAGAACAAAGATGAGCAAAAGTGAGCAAGAGAGTGAGCTGAACATAAGTGTACTGAATAGTGGACTAAAATGAAGTACAAGAAAGAAGTGAGGGGTTTTGTCACTTCAAGAAAGAAGTGAGGAGTTTTGTCTAAGTGACAAAACCCTATCTTATCCGCTAACTGTAGTTAGGGGTTAGACTGTGGTTAGGGGGAAAAAAGGGAAAAGTGCCCCTAACCCACTTATTACATTACATTGGCCACTGCCTAGAATATGATAATAATTCTAACACCCCCCTGCAGTGCCAATGTGGTGTACAAGGTGGTGATCAATCACCAAAAGGAGTTAAGTTTAGGGCACTGCGAAATGCCTCAAACTTCTCACGTGGAAGTGCTTTGGTGAAGATGTCTACAACATTGTCATGTGTTGACATATAGATCATACTGATCTCCCCTGCATGCAACTTCCTCTGACATAATGATAATGAACCTCAATGTGCTTCGTGCAAGCATGAAACACAGGTTTCTTAGCCACTGCTATAGCACTTTGACTATCAATGAGAATTAGAGAAGGACCCTCCAATAAGAGATGAAGATCAGCGAACAAACGTCACAGCCAAACACATTCAACTGTTGCTGTGAAAGCTGCCCTGTACTCAGCTTCACATAAGGAAGTAGCCACTGTAGATTGCTTCTTGCTCAACCAAGAAAGGCAATCTTTGCCCAAAAAGAAACAATTATCACTAGTAGACTACTTGGTATCATAGTCTCCAGCCCAATCTGAATCACTGTAAACATGCATCTGCAAGTCACCCCCCCTGGGAAACATCAAACCATAAGACTTTGTTCCTTGCAAATAATGGAAGATGCATTTTACAGCCTGCCAATGTGTTGTCTTTGGGCTGTGCATATATCTGCTCACCTGAGATACTTCATATTCAATATCGGGCCTAGTATTGCACAAATAAATGAGGCATCCATAGCCTCGCTGTAAAGTGTGACATCTGCTGATTCACCTGCATCATACATAGTAAGCTTCAATCCAGCTCCATAGGAGTGGCAATAGGCTTACAGTCATGCATGTTGAATCTATCCAAGAGCTTCTGCACATACTTGGATTGAGACATAACGATGCCACGCTTGTCTTATATAAACTCCTCAAATAAAAATTCAACATGCTCAAATCTTTCATGTAAAATTCAACTTTCAACTCAGCTTTAAAATCTGCAATTATTTCCTCATTTGACCTTGTGAGCAGTATGTCATCTACATAAAGAATGATGACCAAAATATCTTCCCCATCTGCTTGATGTAGAGGGTGCTTTCCATGGGACTATTATGTAATCCCTTACTTGCTAGGAATGCATCTATCTTGGCATACCATGCATGTGGGGCTTGTTTTAGCCCATATAAAGCTTTGTTAAGCTTGCAAACCTGACGAGCATTGCCAGAAGTCCCTATTAAGGAAAGCTGTTTTTATGTCCAACTGATGGACATTTCACACAATATGTGCAGCCATTGCAATAACTGACCGTATGGTGGTCATCCGGGATGTAGGAGCAAAAGTCTCCTCATAATCTATGCCCTTCTTCTGTGCATAGCCTTTGGCAACCAGCCTTGCCTTGTACCTGTCAATGGAACCATCTGGCTTCCTTTTCACCTTGAAAACCCACTTAGTACCAATGGCATGCTTGCCTAGTGGCAAATTGACAACATCCCAAGTCTGATTTTTTTCAATAGACTACAATTCAATGTGCATGGCATGCATCCAATGCACATTATTTTTTGCTTCTTCAAAAGAGCCAGGTTCTTCTTCATCAAGAAGAGTACCTGCATAAGCTGTCTCAATTGAAAGAGCCCCCCCTGCGTGCCTTACTACACTACGAGTCCTGCTAGGCAATGGGGCCTCAAGCCTATTCTCCCTGAGAGTCTGTAGCAACCAATTCGGGACTGTTTTGGCTGCGTGTATCTCTTGAATCTCTTGCCTGACAACTTCATCCACACCTTGTGGAGGTACAAAATCAACCTGTGGCTGAATCGGGGCATGTGGATCAAGAGGAGTTTGCTGTAAATTCTGATTTTCAGCATGAACCTCAGGTGGGGAACCAAATGCTATAGGAAGCATCCCCTCAAAAACATCATCTGAAGAAGCTGGAATATTAAATTCAGCATGTGTATGTGTTGAATTCTCCGAAAATATAACATCTCTACTAACAAAAATCTTGCGAGAAGCAGGATTGTAGAGACGATAGCCTTTGCCAATGACGTGTGTCTGTGCTCGGTCTATCTCAGTAACCTGAGGCATCAAATGTAGCTGAGCTTTGGCCTGCTGCACAAAGGAATCCCTATGTCTCCGCATCTCACTCAGGTAGAGCCCAATGCAAACCTGGTCGGGGAAATGTATCAGCCATGTGAGTGGTCCGAAGCCGAGCCCCTTCTGAAAGAGACAATGGTATTGTCCTTGGATCTCATAATAAGCCGGATAGACACATAGAAAATGCTCCTCTGTCTCGACCTTCCCCATGGTGCCCGATTCAAAACATAGTTTGCACACATGAGGCCTTCGAGCCAAAACCTATGAGGCAACTTTTTACTGATAAGCATGCATCTATCCATCTCCATAAGAGTGCGATTCTTGCACTCAGCTTTGCCATTTTGTTGAGGCGTAAGCCTCACCATAAGCTGATGCGTGATGCTTTTCTCCTTCAAAAATGCCTCAAACTCATGAGACATATACTCCTCCCCTCTATCTGTGCGAAGTGTCTTCACCTTGAGTCCTATTTCATTCTCAACCATAGCCACAAAGTGTTTGAAATGCATAAACACTTCTGATTTTGCCTTAAGACCATAGACCCAAGTGTAGTTGGTGAAGTCATCTATGAATGTAACATAATAAAGATAACCCCCAAAAGCAGGTGTCCTCATGGGACCGTAGACATCACTGTGAATGAGCTATAATTTGCGTGTAGTTCCCACTGCATCATCCTTCTTGAAAGGAAATCTATGCATCTTGCCAAGAATGCAACCCTCACATGCATGAGGAGGAGATGACTCCAAAGGAGGCAATGCATCAACCATAGCATGCTTTTGAAGTGTCATTAAGCTGCCATAGCTCATGTGCCCATACCTAGCATGCCATAACTCCGCATTCTGCATCGCAGCAGTGGGAGTGCTCACTGAAAGTGCAACATCGAATCTTTTTATATATCCAGCTGAAAAAGATCCCGATACAAAGTGCCAGACAACATCAAAGCATAGTCATTCTCTTTGTCTCTGACTGCACACTTAGCATCATTGAATACAACCTGAAATCCTCCTCTATTGAGAGAGGACATTGAAAGCAAATTCTTCTTTATACCTGGCACATAGAGAACATCTGAATTTCTAAAATCTATGCCATCAGTGGATGTGAGGATGATGTCCCCCACTCCACATACTGAATAAGAAGAATTATTTGCACAAGTCACCTTCTTTTTAGTAGGTGGAGGATGCAGAGATGCAAAAAAACTCTTCTTAGAAGTGATGTGCTTAGAAGCACCACTATCAAAATACCAAGTATTTAGTTTCTCATTGACACTGAGAGAGCAGGCATCTTTTGAAGGATCATAACTGCAAGTCAAGAAAGCATAAGATCATCCTCAGTAGTGGCTGTAGCATCTGCACTACCCACTGAAGAATCTGAAATGCAAGACAAAAAAGCATAGTGCTCGTCCACAAAGTTGGCTGTAACATCTCCCCCATCATGTGCATGAGGAGCTGATGCATCTGACACAGCCACACCTGAATCCCTTTTCTTTTCTTTAGCAATGCGTTTCTTGCATTCACCAATATAGTGACCTAGCTTCTTGTAGTAGTGACGAGTGCCGTTCTTTCTAGGCTTATCTGCATCACCCTTAGCCTTATAAGAGGGCTGTCGTGAATCAACTTGATGCTGATGCGCGGGCTGATTGGCATGTTGCTTTTGCTGCCCTTTTCCCTTAGGCTTAAACTTAGAAAGCATGGCATGCTCGCCAGCCCGTATTGCCATATTTCTTCGTGTCTTCTCTTCCTGCAACAGAAGTCCTACCAACTCGTGAAAAGAGAGAGGATTGCTGCCCCCCCTCAATGACAAATTCAGCGAGGTGTGGAAACCAAGATAGGACTCAGGAAGAGAATTCAGAGCGGTGGTAATCATCTCTAAATCCAGAATAACTTCATCACAATTGCTCCCTCAAATCCTGAAGGTCTGTGAGGTGAGAATTCATGGAATCTCCCTCATCCATATGCGTATGAGAAAGCTCTCTCTTCAGGAAGGAAACGCTGGCACCATTTCTTACTGCAAACATACTCTCTAATATCTCCCAAGCTGCCTTTGAGGTCTTGGATGACCGAATGTGAGGAATAATGAACCTCTTGACAGCAGAGAGAAAAATCACTAATAGAGCTTGTGCATCCCTAGAATCTCATCTTTTTTTGCTTTGCTATGGGAGCCCCTGGAGCAGCAGCTCCAATTACTTGTGCTACATTTTGACCTCTACCCCTGCTATAGGAGTGATAGGTGTAGCCACAGAATCTGGCCTTGCTTCATCTCCATTGACATAATCGCAAAGATGTCTGCCAACCAAGATGTTGCGAACCATAAAACTCCACAAGGAGTAGTTGGTGCCATCCAACTTATCCTCCTATGTGAGGACTCCAAACACCTCATTGGGGTTGTTCTGAGCCATTTTTGCCAGATAAACTCAAAAATACAGCAGACTGAACAAGTAATATCCCTTCGTGGGATGCAAAATGCACAAGTAAAATCTGCCAAAGAAAACCTTCCCACTGTGACAAATCCTGTCACGGCCTATGAAAGGCTCGAAATGCACCACAATGCTCTGCTAATTCCTCGAAAATCTGCAAATAAAATTTGCAAAAGGTGGCAAAAGTTTGCAAATTGGCTCACTCTGAGTCCAAAAGTGCTTGCAAGGCTCCAAAATGCTCTTTCGATTGCCAAATTGCATCTACAATGCAAAAGCCCTAAATTTCTGCAAGAAATTGCACTTGAAATGGACAAATGAACGAAAAGCCCCAAATTTTGCAAAAATATGCAAAAACTGTAAAAGCCACAAATTTTGTGTGTAGGTTTTGCAAAAAGCCCCACATTTGTGGAGCAGGTTTTGCAATGTGACTACAATGCCTGCAACAAAACAATATGCCCCAAATGCGCTCCGAGAATGCAAGCCAAACAATGGCTATCTGCATGAATGCCTGCCAAAGAACACCTGTGAGAATGCCCACAGAGAAAGGAACTTGCACAGAAGGCCTGTACGAAATCCATACAATGTACGAAATAGTTGCGGTGTTGCTGTACAGAAATCCGTACACAGTACGGATAGAATGGCGCAAGAGCTATACGGACGTACGGCGCCAATGTACGGAATTGTACAACGCATGCAAAGTACCTAGGTACAATGCTGTACGGACAGAGGCGATGTCACATGTGCGGAGAGCTATTGGGTACAGACAGTACTGAATGCAAGTATGGGATCCGTACGTTGTACGGATGGCGGCAGAAGACCGGCGTGCAAATTTTGGACTGCTCACGGGAGCAATGTACGGCGCCGCTTCAGATCCGTACATGTGTACGGGAGATGGAGCAATACGGACGCAAGTTGCACGCCTGAAAGCTGTACAGACGGGAGCTAGCTGAGAGCAGGGAGCTGGGAGCAGAGGTCCAAGAGCTTGAACTACTCTGATACCGAATGTGAGAACAAAGATGAGCAAGAGTGAGCAAGAGAGTGAGTTGAATGTAAGTGTACTGAGTAGTGGATTGAAATGAAGTACAATAAAAGAAGTGAGGGGTTTTGTCTAAGTGACAAAACCCTATCTTATCCACTAACCATAGTTAGGGATTAGACTGTGGTTAGGGGGAAAAACCTCTAAGAGGGAAAAGTGTCCCTAACCCACTTATTACATTACATTGGCCACTGCCTAGAATATGATAATAATTCTAACAATACAAGTGCAAGTGTATTACGCAAGGCATCTTTGAGGTCCTCAAAGCTGAGTTGTGCTTCTTCTGACCACTTGAGGGCATCCTTTACAAACAAGTCAGTGAAAGGGCTGCCCTCTTGGCCAAATCTTCAATAAATCTCTTGTAAAAAGAAGCAAGACCCTAAAAGCCTTCAAGTTGGGTGGGATTTTATGGTTGTGGGCATTCCCTTATGCATTTTGACCTTGGCTGGATCCACCCGAATTCCATCCCTGCTCACAATGTGACCAAGATAGTGAACCTGTTCCACAATGAAAGTGCACTTCATGGATTTAGCATAAAGCTGATGCAGCCTCAAAATTTTCAGCACCTACTTGAAATGTCTAATGTGGTCTTGCTTATTCTTGATGTGAATGAGGATGTCATCAAAAAATACCAGCACACATTTTTTTTTCCCCCCCAAAAAGAGGCTTCTATTAAGTATTAAAGAAAACCGTTAGAGCAAGCTCCATACGGGAATACGGGATACACGATGCAATGCATGAAAAGCTCAAGAGCCAAAAAGAAAGGATTGGGGCTGATAGTGCCATCTCAATAGCAACCTCGGAGAAAAAGGGAGAACCCCTCCAAACTTGAAGAAATAGAGTCCTCCTAGAAGAGGCTGCCAGTGAAGGGCCCTGCATGTTAGCCCATATGGCTATCAAAGTGTGAACCGTGTCACTCCAGCGCGCAGGGAGGAGGCAGCGTGCAGGGGGGGGCTGCAGCAGCGAGGGAGGGGAGTAGGGGGGAGCAGAAGAAGCAAGGAGGGGAGGGAGGAGCAGCAGGTAGGAGGGAGGGGAGGGGAGAGGCAGCATGCAGGGGGGGGCTGCAGCAGCAAGGGAGGGGAGCAGGGGGGGAGGCGGGGGGAGCAGCAGGTAGGAGGGAGGGGAGGGGAGAGGCAGCGCGCGGGGAGGAGGCAGCGCGGGGGGGGGGGGGCTGCAGCAGCAAGGGAGGGGACTAGGGGGGGGAGGCGGGGGGAGCAGAAGGTAGGGGGGAGGGGAGGGAGGGGGCGGCAAGGAGGGGAGCAGGAAGGAGGGCAGCAGGAGCAGCGGGGAGCAGCAGCAGTTTTTCATCCTTGCCTCTTTTGATGCCAGGTATAAAGCACACAACGGGTCGTCTATCCTGGGGATTGGAAACTTGTCACCGGCCTTCGGAATCCCCAAAGTGTGATAGATACAATTAATGAGCAATTAACAAAAATTACAGTCACTTAGAAAATTTCAGATTTGCAAGAAAGAAACTTTGACCAACAATCCCAGAGCTAGATTGCCCCAGTGTCACACCTGAGACACCGTATTGGCCCCAAAACGTGGCGCCCCTTGCAGTATTTCTTTAATATTATAAGAGAGATCAAATTTTACAACAAAGCCAAAGCTTGGCCAATATCTGATAGATCAATCACTGAATACTGATAACAGAAACCTTGTGCAAAATCCTAGCAATCCAGGGTAGGACTCTGGGCAAGCACAAACAGATGAAGGGCATCAAGAGCAACCACTGACAACTCCCCGCGAACTGAAGGACAGCAAACCCTAATTGTCCCTAGGCATCTGGTAAGATCTCTGGACAAAGCAATAACTGAAAAACTGCAAGAACATCGCCTGGCTGAAAATTGCGATTGCAAAGGTTGGCTCTTCTGAACAAGGAGAACACTGTTTGCTACCTCTAGCTGGTCCAGGCTAGTAACAAGATGCTGAAATCCTCAGCAAAACTGTCCCAAACTGATGCAAAATAGTGGCAAACTCCTCCTGATAGGTGCAGCTGCAAACTGAAGTTCTCTGATGCAGTGAACTGAATACGGGCACCTCCAAATAGATCCCAGCAGCAACGATTCAGATACTGGCAGTTAGAAAACTCCAAGATCCACTCCAGACAGTTTCCCAGGTCAGAACAGGAGCATGCGATTGGGGAAAGGATAGCTGAAAGGGAGCAGAAGCATGCCTCCGGGAGAGAAGATGATTGAAGTTGGCGAGAGAGATGAAGAGAGCTGTCCAAGATTGCGACGAGAGAGAGAATGGTTGTGTGGAGGCCAGTAGAAAGGCTGCGTGAAGACCTGGAAGCTGGAACTGTAAGGGAGCTGGAGCAGGGCACCTAGAACTGGAGTGGAAGTTGTCTTGGAACAAATCGCACAATGGGAAGGAGAGCCTTGCATGTTCTTTTAAACATGTTGGGAAAGCACTGCTTTCTTGTGTTGCTCAAAATCACTTGTGCCATGTGGCCCTAAAAAGCTCTGCTTTAATCCAAAGGATTTTTGCCCCTTCTAACACTTTCCCCTTGGCCCTTGGCCTTAGGAATTTATTTACAACCTTGGCCCTTGGCCCTAGAAATTAATTTACAATATTGGCCCTTGGCCCTAACCATTAGTACACAAGGTTAGCTTTTTTTACCACTCTAGGGCTTAGGCTGTCACACGTAAAACCCTAATAAGCAAATTATCATAATCTCACGCCCCCATGACAAAACCTGTTCTTGATAGTGTCCTATTCAAGTCTTTGCAGTCAATGCACATGCGGTATGAACCGTCTTTCTTCTTTACCATGAATATTGGGGATGCAAAAGGAGAATTGCTATGAGAGATAAAATTTTTCTAATTCTCGCACCTGTGTTGCCATGAGGTTCTAGGACTATGGCACGATCAACATCGCTCCTTGGGGGCAACTGTGAAGGCATATGAGCAAACACATCTGCAATTTCTGCGTATCACATCCCTCAACATGGGAATGCTACGCTCCTGAGATAATGACACATTCATTATAGTGGCACACTCCCTCTTGACCTCCCTAGCCAGCTGCCTTGCTGAAATGCCCTGCAATTTAGGGCTGGAATACCATGCAATGTTACAGATCTACCCCTGTGGACAAAACTGAGTGACAAAGCATTTTAAGTCCATGCTGATTTTGCCCAATGATTTCAACCAGCCCAGGACAACATCTATTGGGCCCTATCCAATGCCAAGAGATCACCTTTAAATTCATAATCGTAAGAGAACTTGATCCTTGCATCCTAGCAACCATATCTGCTGATCATATGCTGTCCATTTTGCCACCTCTACTCTCAGCCCATGGTCCATTCAGTAGCAATCAGTCCCACCTTCTAGAACTTGGCTTACTGCCAGGTTCTAGGACTAATACATGATCAACATCACTCCTTGGGGGCAACTGTGAGGGCATATCAGCAAATACATCTGCAAATTCTGAGAGCAATTTCTGCATATCACATTCCTCAACACAGGAATGCTATGCTCCTGAGATAATGACGCATTTAGTGCATAGGTGGCACACTCCCTCTTGAGCTCCCTGTCCAGCTGCCTTACTGAAATGCCCTGCAATTTAGGGGTTGCAATACCATGCAATGTTACAGATCTACCCCTGTGGACAAATCTGAGTGACAAAGCATTTAAGTCCATGCTGATTTTGCCCAATGATTTCAACCAATCACAACCCAGGACAGCATCTATTGGGCCCATATCCAAAGCCAAGAGATCACCTACAAATTCATAATCATCAGAGAAGTTGATTCTTGCATCCTGCCAACCATATCTGCTAATCATATGCTGTCCATTTGCCACCTCTACTCTCAGTCCATGATCTATTCAGCAATCGGTCCCACCTTCCAGAACCTGGCTTACTGCCAGGTCCTAGGACTATGGCATGATCAACATTGCTCCTTGGGGGCAACTGTGAAAGCATATCAACAAACACATCTGCAAATTCTGAGAGCAATTTCTGCATATCACATTCCTCAACACGGGAATGCTACGCTCCTGAGATAATGACACATTTAGCGTATGGATGGCACACTTGCTTTTAAGCTCCCTGGCAGCTGCCTTGCTGAAATGCCCTGCAATTTAGCGGTTGCAATACCATGCAATGTTATAGAACCAGTCTTCCGCATCTTACACACATCTCGATGCTCAGAGGTCCATTTCTTCCCACACTTAGAGCACAAGTTTGCTGTCTTCCCATTATCCATTATGGCCCTGGTATACTGCTCAATTGTGATTTTTTATTTCCAGTAGTAGGCTTGTCTCTTGGCTGATGGCCTGTATGGCTTGGCATAGGGCATCTTACTCCTTGAAACACTTCTTAGCTCTGCCTGTTACATTCTTATCCTTGCTAGAATAATTTGGCTCAAATACTTCTACAAGCTGAACTGCCCTCTCAATAGTCTGAGGGTTAGGTGCCCTCACATTTGCCGCTAGGGAAGGACTCAATACATGAATTAAATGCAGCAGCTTCCCTTTTTCAGATATGTTTTGTATTAACAAGGAAAGGCTCTAGAAGCGTTGCAAGTACTCTTGGACCATACCGGTCTGCGACAATGCATAGAGCTCCATGAAGTACTGATCCAAGATGAGTGGGGATATGAAGGTAGTGACCATCAATTCTTTAAAACCCCTCCATGTGGTCGGCCTTTGAGGTGAATCCCTCATATGCCGCCACCACATGTGAGCATAATCCTGCATATGCATACGCGCAAAGATGATGCACTCCTAATCAGTCTCGGGGTAGAAGCAAAAGAGTCTTCTAGCTTCGTGAGCCACTCCTCCGAGTCATTGGGAGTGTGAGTGTTCCCTTTAAACTATGGAGTGAGAGCTTATCTTTCACGTCCTTGGCTGCATAGTTCTTGTTGTACCCACTAGAATATTAGAAATCCTCACTCTTGAGAGTCACATACTGAGAAAAAGGAATCTCATCATGCACATCCTTAGGCAAAGCCCGGTAAGAGCATAAGGCATCTGAAAGCATACCATCCATGGTCAATTGCTGCCCATTTCTAGCATTTTGCTGCATAGTAACCCCAACCGCTTGATGCACAGGCTACGTCTGGCTAAAAGTTTTCACTGTCGGAGCCATGGAACATGCACCCCTGGCTGAGTCTGACTCCAAAAGGCATCTCCATGAAAAGATGGAGCAGTAAAGGCCTAGGAAGAGGACTGACCTTGCTCCCGTGCAACCCAAAACCAGATCCAGGTATGATTAGTGGTGCAGTATTGAACGGATGTATACCCAAAGGTCGGCCCAGTATAGACGGCTCGGCCTGTGTAGAAGCAGAAAACTGTGAGCCAAAAGGTGGCCTGACATACGTCAAGAAAGTGCTCTACGGCATAGAAAAGGCATCACCCAAATCAAGATAATCCCCATGCTCGGGTACATGTAAGAGGCCCAAAAAAGGGTGCTCATAGGCACGGCGTGCATCAGCCTATAAACCCTCTGCGTGGGCCCAAAAACTCATCATGGCTCACCCTTTCCTACATAGCAATGGCCATATGTGATCTGCTGACCAATCTGCTGTCCCATCTAGGCTAGAGCGTTATCTTGCATAGCCATGGCCGTGGTAAGCTGCTGGCTGAACTGCTGTCCTATCTGGCGAAAAGTACTTTGGAGCATAGAATCAAGGGCATCCAAAAATTTTGCATGTGCTGCTTGTGCTTCCATAGATGCAGGAGAGAGAGGCTGGGTAGTAGGGATCTCTGTACCGCTAGTGGATGCACCCAATATGGAAGGCAATTGCTCATGCTAAGCAGCCTCATCACTGTCATGAAGTGACTCATGAGGGGCACGCTTGGGTGCCATGGAGAATTGTCATGGGAGGGTGGAATCTCGGATGCTTCCTACAAGGAAATCCCAATTTGATAAGCACGGCTGCCTCAACAAGCAAGTACAAATGCAGGCAAGGCAATGAAGTGGACTCGGAGAAATAGACAGAAAAACCCTGCTGTAATGAGCACTTGATATCATGTGTAGAATAACGAATAAGGCCGATGCAAAAGCTCGGGAGAAAGACCGACGAAGAGGCTTCGAAACAGAGCCAAAATGACTCCAAACAGGGTTTTGAAAAGCCCCTAACAGAGGCTGGAAAAGTTGACTTTGTGCCTCTCTCTCTCTCCTTTTTTTTATTATAAAGGGGGGTGGCCAATCAGGTCATATATGTGAGTTGAAACAGACTTACATATATCTTTTTTTTTAATTATACGATGAGACGATGGGGAGTAAATGTGGCATAGTAGCATGCATCAATTATGGAACTCCTGGCTAGTGGACCATTCATCAAATCACCCTTTCATATCTGGTGTCTACAGACTCTGTTCTATGTTTGGAGGTTGGAGATGGCCGTACCATTCCACAGGGAAGCAGATCAGTGTAGACTAGCCTCTTCAAGCGTGGTGGTCACAAGCATCCTTGTTCTGCAAGTTAGATCAAGGAGTATGCTTTTGATATGAGCTTCTTTCCCCCTTCCCCTTCCCCTTCTTTCCCTCTTCTTTCTCTTGCTAGCAGGCAATGGTTTGGTTTGACAAGGGGATAAGGATTCAAAAGGTGATTTTTTGGTCAAGCCAACTAGGGCTGACATTGCAGCACCCTCAGCCATCCTGATCTCCCTCTCTTATTAGGACAAACAGCAGGTATAGAAAGCTATTCTCTCCCTTCAAGATTGAGCAATGGTGGGTGCATTGTTGGCCACTCCCACAAGATGATGGGTTGGAATGAGGGTCTCGGCGAGTTTAGGCTGTAGTAAAAAAAAGAAACAAACACATGAGCTCATGGTGGGTGGAGAGGAATTTACAGCCCTCAAAATGGAAAATGAGAACTTTGAAAAGACCTGCTAAGCCAAACAAAAAAAGTTGAGTAGAATTATAGCTAAAACCAATGTCAGTAATATGTTGTCTCTGTGGTGGAAGCTCACTTCTATGCGATAGAAGTAGTAAAGAAAGAGAGTAAATAAACCATGGAACTGTCAAAGAGGAGTTGAAGATGAGGGATGCCACAACTTGAACTTTTTAAATGTAAAGGTGACATGATTGTTTCCTTTCCTAGTAAAGAAAGCTCATAGCACTTACCTTGGTTGCACATGTATCAGCACCACGGAGCTAAACTTTGACTCAAGGTGGGATAACCATGTGAAAACCAGAAAAATCAAAAGATCCACCATACACGTGGTGTTACGCTCTAGCCGAGGTAGCATGACCTCGAAAGAATCAGTCGACATTTCCCTTTAAGGATCTATGTTTGTAATATATTTGTTTGCGCTTCATGTAAATGATCAGGAGGGAATTAATGTCAAGGTCCTAGGTGAGGGTTGATAGCACCAGACTAGGTGGATCTAAGGGCCAAGGCTAAGGGCCTAATGCAAGAAATGTGCCTAGGGGCAAAGGAAATTAAAGCATCCCAAGAGAGGGGTGAAATGCTGCATTAGTAAGGCCCTATAATGATGACATGTGGCATCTAGATCCACCTAGGGAGATGGGGCTTGTTGAAGCTAGTGAGAGGTGAGAATGAGCTTTCACGTATGTTTTAATTCGAATTCTCTGTTAGCTCTCACGTTTCAACAAGAAAGGCTGGGTGGAACAATATCGGTGCTACTCCCGTGATCTGCAGTAGGAAATAGAGAAGGTAGTTAACAATTGGTATCAGAGCCAAAAGGCTAGGTGAGAGAGAGGATCTGGGTGACGGAAGATCAGAGCTCCAGGAAGAGATCAAGTGATGGACGAATTTTGATCTAATGATATGAGAAGTGCATCGTGAGCGTCAGTCGAGCTCTCTTGCAGCGTGATCTAACGGAACGGGAAGGGGTTCATGAGCTGTGACGAGAGCTACGAACGGTCTATTCTTTGTTGAATCGTAATGAAGTCAAAAGCATCTCCAGACTAGGAAGTCATGTATGAAGGACTGGTCGTGGATTTGCCTGTAGATAGAAGAACTGTGTAACAAGGGTGACGACGTATCTGTTCGGTGGTGCTCCCGCGTTGGCTTAATAGGAGCTCGTATTACGGGAGACCTGCGAATCGATACGTGATTGACGAAATTGGGAGGGGTTGTTGCCGGTGACGATGAACGACGTGGTGGTCCTCCCGCAGTGTTTCTAGTATCTGCTCGGGCCTAACAGGGGCTCGTATGATATGTTACGTGGCTGACTACATTTTGGCGCACTTACAGTCAGAGCCTCCAAGGTCGTGTAGGCAGAGATTACGGATGTTACGGAAGACTTGTGAGACTATGGAAAAAAAAAAAAAGACGATCAATGTCTGTTCCGTCGTAAATCCTGCGCCTACGTTCTCTGGCTCATAGTAAAATTTAACCTGTTTTCCAACGCACTCACAGTCATAGCCTTTTAAGGCCACGCAGCGGAGATGGATTCCAGATAGAGGAGCATATCATTTGCGAGCAAGCAGTATGTGGAGGCTGCAGGCTTCGGGGATTCGAGTTTGTGGAGCTGAGACAGGAGTGATTGACCAGGGAGCTTTCTTTGGCCTTTCCTGATTTAGTTTTGTTGATGCTCCGCTTGCATGAAGAGGTTTTGTTAATAATTAGTCTGCATGAAGGTTTGATGCTGTAGCAGGGACAGATTATGCTTGAGACTATGCCTATGTATTTCAGTCTGAGTTGACTTGCAGAAATTTCCCTAGTATAGGAAAAAGCGGGATTCGGGATATATGCTTGTATCAAATGCCTGGTTAGTGTGAATTTGGGATTGCAGGTATTCCCTAGTATAGGGAATTGTGTCAGAGTGTCAGCACACTGAATTGTGTCAGTTTGTAAATATAGTGTTCTAGCGGTGTTTTAAAAAAAAACAAAACAAAACAAAACAGCCATTGAACTAAATGAAAGCAGAAGAAGGGGCTTCCAGGAGGGACCCTAGTGAGTCAGGAGTCCGGCCGACCCAGCAGGTGTCGCGCCCAGGAGCTCACACCTTATCTGGCAGGATTGCATTACTTGAGGATGCCTTGCAGCAATTATTAGCGCAAGAGTTACAGACAAATGCAGGGCAGTCTGAACTTAGAAGAGCAATACATAGTATGTCTGCCAGACCTTCTCGAGAGCAGAAAGGAAAGGCTCCAATGGAACCGGAGTCTAGTGTCCATACGGTCGAGCCTAGGAAGGCTAAAGTACTAAATATTGCCAATTACAGGCCGGAAAAGTATTCTAGTCGGATGAATGACCGTAGCTCCGATGTCATTGAGACCTCGTTACACAAATGGGACGAGGCGTTTGCCATTTGTGAAATCAGAAATGACATCAAGAAGATCCGCGAGGCCACCCACATGTTTAGTGAGGCAGCGGATCGGTGGTGGATTAAGCAACAAAAAGATGGTATAGCATCCACTACCTGGGAGGGGTTTAAAAGAGAATTCAGGAAACACTTCTTATCTCCTGACGAAGCATCCTGAGCTTGGGATCAATATAGGAACCTTCGTCAGAGAAATTTGTCAGTGGCAGAATACACTGATAAGTTTCAAGAGAGCGTAATGAAAGTCGATGAACCCCTGCCTCAATCAATCCAAGTGAAAGATTTCATATTTGGATTGAATGATCGGATAAAAATGGAAGTTCGGGCTAAGTACGCGAACACCTTAGATGATGCAATAGCCATAGCCCTGAACTATGAGGATGCCAAGGGCAGTAGGCCAAGTGGGTTTGCACAGGTCGGAACCTAGTATGGATACCAAAAGAAATCTGGGTTTAAGAAGAAATGGATTAGTAAAGGGAGTGGTTCTCAGCTGAGTGGTCAAGCCAAGCAGGCGAAACCAGCTGAAACTCCTAAACCAAGTACCACCATTGGAGTGAAGAGGAAAGTAACCCCAATGGCAGCCCGGGCTTGGTCAAAGTCTCCCTTAAACCCAGAATAAAGAGAAAAAGCGAGGAAAGAAGGCTTATGTTTCGGTTGCCTTCAGCCTCATCAGTGGAAGGATTGTCCACGTAATAAGGATCGTCGGATGGCTGAGATGGTAGTCTCAGAATGCGACGTGGAAATGGAGGGAAGTCCCAGAACGGAAGAGATGCAGATTCAGCTAGCGGGATCTTCTCAAAGGTCAGTACCTTGTTTGTTATGTGTGTCTGTTGCTAAGCTAGTAACGAGTGCACCTAATAACATCCTATCTAAGCCTGCAGCAACGGGGTATACAGCCTTCAATGATACGGAGTTAATTAAAATGAAAGGGCAAGTGGCCAATCATGATGTCATTGTGTTGTTTGACTAAGCGTCAACTCACAATGTGATTAATTCCAAGCTCGTAAAGAGGCTGAAGTTAAAGACAAGTCCATCTGACTATGCGTATACAGTCAGGATGGCAGATGGAAGTTCAACTGAAGTATGGAACCAAAGGGTTACCCAGTTGGAGCTTCGTATTCAGGACTATGCTGAGAAGCTTGATTTTGAAATGACCAAGCTTGCTCATGCAGATATAGCCCTGGGTATGGCGTGGCATTCTAGGAAGAATCCAACCATTGATTGGACAAAGCACGTATATCAATTCAAGATGAATGATGTGCTTTATGTCTTGCGAGGTGAAAAAGATGTACCTCAGGGACCGTTGGTTTCCGTGATGGAAATCCGAAAAGCTCAAGAAGAGTTTTTATTCCTTTGCACAGCATCGGTAGAGCCGGTTTATGATTCTTCGGCTAGCACTGATGTTACGCAAAATGGTGAGAGGACCAAGCTGGCTAATCTTATAACAGAGGAGTTCTCTGAATGTTTTAGAGATGAGTTACCTTATGGGTTACCTCTAGAGCAGAATGTTCAGCATAAGATTGAACTGATCCCGGGGGCAGAACCTGTAAATAGACCTCCCTATAGAATGAGTTTTACTGAGGAGGCAGAGGTGTGTAGACAACTGAAAGAATACCTCAAGTTGGGGCAGATTCAACCAAGTTTCTCACCTTTTGCTTCACCAATGATATTAAAGAAGAAAAAGGATGATACGTTTCGCCTCTGTATACTCACTGTTAAGCACAGGTATCCGATGGCTCGGATTGATGATTTGCTAGATGCATTACATGGAGCCGTGATTTTCAGCAAGATAGATCTTAAGTGTGGCTACCATCAGATCCGGATTAGAGCCGAGGATGTGCATAAAACCGCTTTCAGAAGCAGGTTTGGTCATTATGAGTTTTTGGTAATGCCCTTCGAACTTACCAATGCTCCAGTGACATTCGTCATGCTTATGAACGATTTACTACGTCCGTATATCGGAAAGTTTGTAGTACATTTTATTGACGATATTCTAGTGTTCAGTAAAAGTATTACTAAGCACTAAGCATCGTGAACACTTAAGAATAGTGTTCAATACTTTGAGGAAAGCGAGTCTTTATGTAAATAAAAAGAAAACTATACTGTGTATGGTTAGAATTGAATATTTAGGATTCATAATTACTCCAGAGGGGGTAGAAATGGATCCAAAGAAAGTGGCTGCAATACTAACTTGGCCAATCCCTCAGAGTCTGACCGCATTGCGATCATTCTTGGGATTTGTCCTATTTTATAGAAGGCATATCAAAGGATATTCCGAAATAGTATCGCCATTGACTGATCTGACCTCAGATAAAGTACCTTTTATATGGGGACAAAATCAACAAGAAAGTTTTAACACCATAAAACAAGCTGTGGTCACAGGACCGGTGTTAAAAATAGTTGATCCCCAGAAACCGTTGTTCTTGGAAACTTATGCAAGTGGCATCGCGGTAGGAGCAGTTCTCCTTCAAGAGGGAAGGCAAGTAGCCTTTGAAAGCAAGAAGCTTTCTCCCTCTTAGCGAAATTAGCCAACTCATGAATTGGAGTTGTATGCTGTTATCCATGCTTTGAAAACATGGAGGCATTATTTATATGGTTCAGAGTTTTATGTGGATGTGGATCATGATACTCTGAAACATTTTTGTAAACAGCTTGACTCGAGGGGCCGCCAAGTTAGGTGGGCAGAGCTCATGCAGGAGTTTAATTTAACGATTCGGTACCGAAGATGAAAAGATAATAAAGTTGTTGATGCGTTGTCTCGCATTATGCACAATATGAGTTTTACGGTATTAGAGAGTGCTCTAATGACCGAGATTAGAGAAACTCAAAAGGTGGACGAGTTTGTCTAGAGCTTATGGCCTAAAGCTCATGTGTTTAGACCCGGGGAAAATGAAAAGAATGACCTGGGATCCAGAAAAGGCCAAACTTATGCAAGATATACCATAAGGGATGGTATGCTGAAAAGAAATGGCAAGGTAGTAGTACCTAGTCAGAATGATCTCAGGCAGAGAGTCATTCGACAGTGCCATGATAGCCCATGTGCGGGACATCCAGGGGTTGAAAAGACATATGATCTCATGAAGCGAGATTTCTTTTGGCCAAAGATGAAAAAGCATATTCATGAATATGTGACACGGTGTTTCTCGTGTCAGGTAAGTAAGGCCGAGCGGGTGAAGTCACCCGGACTTTTACAGCCCTTGGAAATACCACTGAGTAAGTGGGAGAGCATTTCCATGGACTTTATTATAGGGCTGCCTACGACACAAGGAGGGTATGATTCTATCCTTGTGGTGGTTGATCGTCTAACCAAGATGGCTCACTTCATTCCGAATAGAGAGTTTGTTAGTGCCCCGCAAGTAGCGGATTTGTTTATTAGACATATATTTCATCTGCATGGATTGCCTAGATCCATAGTGTCAGACAGAGATGTCAGATTTACCGGTCATTTTTGGACCGCGGTATTTGAGACACTAAGGACTGAGTTGGGAATGAGTAGTGGGGATCATCCTGAGACGGATGGTCAGACGGAGAGAGTCAACTAGACTTTAGAGGATATGCTGAGGGCATATGTGTCATTGAGGCAACATACGTGGGACAAGTGGTTGCCGTTGTTAGAGTTGGCTACAATGATAGAAAACATTCCTCTATCGGGTTCAGTCCGTTTGAGCTGAACTATGGTTATAGACTAGCGAATTCAACTATAGTTGGAGTACCTCAGAAAGTGCCAGCGAACTTTGTGGTTCAGATGCGGGAGATGCTAGCACTTGCGAGAGAGAATATCCGCCAGGCTATGGATAGAGCCAAGGTGTATGCGGATGAAAAGCGGTCTATAAGAGTATTTAAGGAAGGAGAAAAAGTTTTTCTCAGAGTTCCTTCGCACTCGAAGTCGTTAACTTCAGGAGAGTGTGCTAAGTTATCACCTCGATACTGTGGGCCGTGGTTAATTCTAAAGAGAATAGGCAAGGTAGCCTATAAATTAGAATTGCCACAGGGGTGTAAGGTGCACCCGGTTTTTCATGTTTCGCGCTTAAAGAAATTTTTACATACAGGTGACTCACTAATCGAAGGTGTGGTTTTGTTTCAGGAGATAGAGGATAATGCGAGGCGCAAACCAACAAGAATCCTGGACCGAGGAACAATGCAAATACGAAATCGGAAGATACCCACGGTGTTGGTTGCATGGCATGGTCAGCCTCTATTCGAACCTACCTGGGAATCCATATAGCAGTTGCGGAGAATGTTCCCAGACTTTATCATCGAGGACGCTGATGTCTGAAGAGGGAAGGAATGTTACACTCTAGCGGAGGTAGCATGACCTCAGAAGAATCAGTCGACATGTCCCTTTAAGGATCTACGTTTGTAATATATTTGTTTGCGCTTCATGTAAATGATCGGGAGGGAATTAATGTCAAGGTCCTAGGTGAGGGTTGATAGCACCAGACTAGGTGGATCTAAGGCTAAGGGCCTAATGCAAGAAATGGGCCTAGGGGCAAAGGAAATTAAAGCATCCCAAGAGAGGGGTGAAATGTTGCATTAGTAAGGCCCTATAATGATGACATGTGGCATGTAGATCCATCTAGGGAGATGGGGCTTGTTGAAGCTAGTGAGAGGTGAGAATGAGCTTTCATGTATGTTTTGAATTCGAATTCTCTGTTAGCTCTCACGTTTCAGCAAGAAAGGCTGGGTGGAACAATATCAGTGCTACTCCCGTGATCTGCAGTAGGAAATAGAGAAGGTAGTTAACACGTGGACAAGTAGACACAGCTACAGGAAACCAGCCCAGAATGAGTAACGACAAGAAGTCAGAGTGTTATCCATACAAAAAGAAGATGTGTCTGAAAAGCCTTGTAGTGGTATTGAGCTTCCCACAAACCTCTTTGACAGAAAGTATATAAACAATCATTGCTTGATACCAACAAGGCAAACCCATCTGGTGAGGATGTAATCTTTTCACACGGCTTGTCAAAAAGCTCAACAACCATTCTTTGAAAGGATACTTTATCATGTTAACCCATGTCATAATTGACCATATACTGACTAGGATTTCACACACAAAACACACACATCGCATAGATTTTTGGATTACATTAAACAATTCTACAGTCTAGGTGAAGTTATTTGAGAATAACATCCATGCATGATCGTGTTACATTTAATTGGGATGCGATTAAAGTTTGCCTAGATTCATATATTGGAAAATTTGACGTGTTAGCAGAATTGTTTTTGTCCATATGAGGTATGGGACACATTATGATTATTTTGCTGACATGACTGACACTTTGAAGCACTTTATTCAGGCCATCATTTCCTAGGTGTGTATTCAAATGAGATCATCATATGCTCGATTTGTTTTATATAAGAAACTAGCAGAGGATGGTGCTCTTGGAGTACTATTATTGCCTTCTTGGTCTACTGTTTTCCACAGCCTTACATTTTGTACATTCTAAATTTTTGTGTATTGAATGAGATCATCATATGCTAGATTTATTTCAAACAAGAAACTAGCAGAGGATGGTGCCCTTGGTGTACTATCATATTCCAATTGGTCTACGGTTTCTCAATCTTACATCTGTACATTCTAAGTTTTTGTGAATTGCACGTTTAGCAAACTGCTTACGGATAACTTGATCTCTAAACCTTGTGAGTTCACTTGTACGATTGACTTATATGGCAGGTTGTGAATGATGGTGATATGGTGATGTGGCGGCAGCTTGGTGTAAACTCATGGCCCACTCTTATAGTCGTTAGTCCTAAGGGGAAGCTTCTTGCTATGCTGTCCGGAGAGGGTCATCGTAAGGTGCAATTTTTTGTATTCTTCTTTTCAGCTTTTTGAAAAGGAAATAATATCATTAGTCCATGTTAATTGTTAACTTTTGAATACTTAAAAGTTCTTATGTAAAAGTGGTACTTGAGGTTGACTGACCTTTTACAATGTGGTATACTGTTATTAGAAATATTTAATGAATGTGAATGGTTTGCCTACATATAACCCAACCAGACAGTATCAGAATTCGTATATGACAACCGTTTGAAAGAGGCAGGGAAAATTCTTTAAAAGTAAGTCATTTGGATGTGTGATTGTGTGTTGTTTCTGCAACTAATTAAACTACTTATCTGTTCTTCAGTAGTGGTGTTCATGTAGGTGATCTTTTGGAATAACATGGGTGTGGATTTTAGAGCTGCTTATTCACTTAGGTAAAATTTTGTATGTCCACCTGCACTGGTTCAATATGTGATTATTTTTCAGTGATTGCAAGAGACTTCCACGTCGATCCAGACTCCAATCATTTCTTTCAACCTGGAAGATATACCTGTAACAATCTCGACAAACAGAAACTGTGGTGACCTTGCTGATTGAGATATGATGCATTCCTTGCAAAATCTTGTGGGATGATCGTACATGATCTCATCAAACTGAATTTGCAACTTCAGTTTATACAAGGTCACAAATAAAGGGGAAGCGCTTTTGTTAACAAACTGTGCAGCGATAGTTGTTAAGAATATAGAAATGGAGAGTAAGATAACCTTTATCGGTTGCTTAGGATTAGATATACTTAGAAGCTTGGTTGCTGCTGATTCCCTTTTATTGCATTATCATTTTGGAAATTTTGTTACTTGGACATACTGGATTATTATGTCTGACTATCCTCCCATTTGTTTGATAGTTGAACAAGGCCCTGTGAAATAGATGGGGCTCAAGCTGGCATGTTACCTATATTTCATTCTTTTTCTCTCCATGAGATATTGATGCACTTTTAGGGGTCTCAATGGACCATGTGTTTCTTGTCAGATACCACTTTGGCATTTTTTTTTGGTTTCTTTTTTCTGCCTTTCTTCGGTATTTGTTTGTAATGTGATCGTGTTATCATATCATGTTATGTTTCTTTCTTTCAAGGCTGCTGCACTAATAGCTATTTATGCTCAATTATTCAGGACCTAGATGATTTGGTGAATGCGGCTCTTCAGTATTATGGGGAAAAAAAGCTGTTAGATAGTCGCCCCATACCTGAGGTTTTGGAGAAAGATAAAGATGCTCGGCTGGTATCCTCACCTCTGAAGTTTCCAGGAAAACTTACAACAGACCTTGCAAATCGACGACTCTTTATATCAGATAGCAACCATCACAGAATTGTGGGTTATTGAGCTTTGGACCTGTCGTCTTTCTGCATGTATGTAGTTTTGATAATGAAGGCTAGAAGGCGTGGTCATATATTTCTTGCATATGAATACACTTCTCTGTGAGGGGCAAGGGTTATTAACGGATGTGGACTACATGGGTATGTTGAACATCATCTTGTTACTTTATGGGGACATGGTGAACTTTGTCTATAAATACAAAACTTTGAGACACAAATAACAATGGTTTGGGAGATTTGCCAACACTGTTGTTTTGGCAGATACTCACATTCCTCTATAATGACTCACAGCACCCTTCAGTTGCTTATCCTGACTGAATAAGAATCAAACAGGTTTTTTTTAACTTAAGTTAATGTGCAGGATTTATCAGCTAGATTTTCCAGTTTAGGTCATGGTTTGAGAGATTTAACCCTTTTAATGCTTGAATTCAATTCTGTGCTCTCATTTCGATCTTGCCTTTATAAAAATTCCTACCTGAATATTGAGCCAATAATGCAGGTTATTACTGATCTTGAGGGGAATTTCATACAACAAATTGGAGGAATGGGTGGTGAAGGTCTTCGGGACGGATCGTTTGAGGATGCTGCTTTCAACAGGCCTCAAGTAAGGAAATTACAGATATGAATTTCCCTTGTTGTTGAGTGCTGGTGCATCTGATGCTTTGTGCTGTAAATGCCTTTCTTCTTTTGTTCAATAGATTTTTTATGCAGTGAAACATCAATACTCTCTTTTTTATGCTTTTATAGAACTGGAAATAGAACAATGAGAAGGTTTAGAAAGAATTGTGTCAACATAGATTCCCTGGTCCATGACTCCTTTCCTTCCTTGACTCCTCTCATGATATATAGTTGCAGTTTGGAATCGGTCTTCCCATCCCAACAGCTCTCTTCCCTCTTTCCAGATTGGAAACTCTGTTTTCCAGGAATTTCTATAATTCATCCAGTTCTGAAAAGATAGCCATGAGTGAGCTTGGTGAATGCAGACATAGAGGAGTAGATCTATGTGAAACAACCTCTAATGGCTTCCTTCAATGCACTATGACATAAACGCATGTTTTCTAATTCCCAATTGAAATTGTGGCTTACTTGAAGAAAACTCTTTGGGCACTTGGAATGTCATCCCAATCAGAGGCGAAAACATGGAGGATCCATAGTCTGCGAATATGAACTCAAGATCAGAGATTCGCATCATCCCTCTTAAGGCAAGAAGCCAAATTGTACAATAGAGGGCCTTCAAGCTGAGCAAGCCATTGATTTCTGATGTAAGGTACATGTTTTATGGAATCCAATAAGGTGGTGAATGGTTATGCACACCTGCAGCACAATGGTTGATCATGACTGCTGGAGTACAGGTCTAGGATTGGAAGGTATAGTTGTATGAATGGTGTACATGTAAGCGTGTGCACGCACCGCGAGGCAACCTCGGGTGCGGGGTCCCAAACCCACCCCATAGCCAGGCTGTAGCCTCTCTCTCTTCTTAAAAAGTCCCGGGAGAGAGGGGTTCAAGTGCCAATATATTCAAGGGCCATACAAGCCCATATTTGCATATGGGATTAGTTACCCCACAAATGTACACTTGTAAACAGCGCGTGAGTCCCTTAAAACAAACTATGCTTCTGAGGGGTGAAGGCCACACCTTCAACACCCCTGTGGACAAACCCCGAGGTACAACTGGCCAAACGAAGGGTGACTCCCAACCAAATCAAGGTGGGGTCAACCAAACAGCCTCGTGAGACAAACCAAAGCCCATGCAAGCAAAGAGCCATGGGTAGCCGTCCCCAAAGACCACAAGGAGAGCCGCCATATGAGCATTCAAGTAAGCCGCCGGCGCAGTAATGTCAAATCACGTTGCACTTAAAGTCGCTGCATGGATCGTAACAATCCACTCCTGTAGAGCCTGTGATTGCCACGTATCGCCCATGTGAGGGCCGCGGCAAAATCCTTCACATTCCGCAGCTTGACCGACTGCTTTGATACCATGTAAGTGCTTTTGCACGCGCCGAGTGTTAGCCTCGGGTGCAAGGTCCCAAACCCGTCCTATAGCCAGGTTGTAGCCTCTCTCTCTTCCCAAAAAAACCCAGGAGGGATATGAGAAAGAGGGGTTTAAGAGCCAATATATTCAAGGGCCACACAAGCCCATATTTGCATATGGGGTTAGTTACCCACAAATGTACACATGCAAATAGCCTGCGAGTCCTTTCAAATAAGCCATGCCCCTCTAGCCAAACGTTGGGTGTAAGGCCACCACCTCCAACAGTACGTCATTGGAGTACGGTCACAAACAGATGATTATAATTGTGGCGCAAGGCAAAAAGCAAACACATGTTGCACATATGCAAAGATGTCTAATATACTCCATATAACTCATGGCACTGGACCATAGAAAAGTCATAATAGAACATGTGCCACAACGGGTTATGACTAAATTGAGAGACATGCATTCAACAATCTTTAGATGGAGCCACCGTATGTATGTATGTATGTATGTATTTGTCTCTCTCTCTCTCTCTCTCTCTCTCTCTCTCCCTCTCCCCCCCGCCTTCTCTCTCTCTATATATATATACACACACTTTTTTTTTTGTGAGAAGAAATATTTTATTGCTGTAAAATAATTGCATTCATAGTTACTTCAAAGTGGAGTAACTACTACTCAATTGAAAATCTCAGTATAAGCTGTATATACATCATGATCAATCAAATGACTCTGGCAGCAATCATAGAATGGTTGCTGCAGAGATCATTTGAAAAAAACAAAAGATGAAAAAAGAGGATTACCAAAGACTCTATGATTTCTGTCCATCCATAGAGTCCACAGTGGTAGGTCTGGCAACTCTACCCATACTGGGATGTTTGTTGATCTGGGCTTAGCAAGAGAGACCTCGGCGGACCAATATTCCAAATATAGGGGCTGGTTTCTTAAAGTTCACAGTCCCGAATGCATGGCTTTATATGCCATTTACTCCTTTTCAAAAACAAGAAGAGATAATATCCTTTCCTAAGGACCTTAACACAACTATATCCTTTGCTTAGGAGCTTGTCACAACTATATCTTTTACTTACATAGTTGGTGTTTCAAAAACAAGAAGAGATAATATCCTTTCCTAAGGACCTTAACACAACTATATCCTTTACTTAGGAGCTTGTCACAACTATATCTTTTACTTACCTAGTTGGTGCGGATCCAATTCTCAATGAAGACAGCAAGTGGTCGAAAGAAAGAAAGAAAGTTAATGAAAGTCTTCGGAAGATTGATGGGTCTATGAGACTGTGAAAATCCTGATACAACAAGCTGTGGTAGTGGAGCTACTAAACGAGCATCCATACCAATGCAAAATGCAAAAATAAAAAATGGTAGACTAAGTCCTAAGTACAACATAGTCATGTCGATGGTTGACTATATATCAATCTCAACATCGTCATCAATATCATCATCATCATCGGCAGTAGCAAGATATCAAGATGGATGAGGTAGTGGAGGCATGAAGTCGGCAATAGAGTGCTGTCGACCACTAAGAGCTGTGGTCCTGGCACGTCTCCTGGTCATAGCTCTGCGTCTCACCAGGGCTACTGTGACCCGCGTCGATCGGCGGATTCTGACTCTAAACAAGGAGGGGATGTCCCTAAGTGTGATCTGCTGACCTCGTGTGATAAAAGGGGATGCATGTTGTACTGGAAGGGAGGTAGTCTATCCATTTGGAGCCCAAATCACTCAAACCATCTCTCTGTACGTGCATACCAACACCTTTTGTCTCCTCCTGCTACAAGTGCCATAGAAGAGAATAGAGCTATCCATGGTAGCCTGCTACGCCGCGAGGTATAATCCCCATATTACCTAACTGGGTACAGATACGTGATGACCTGAATTGCAGCATCTAGCTATAAAGGGGGTGACCCAAACTCAGCCTGAAAGATTTGGTGAGGAACGGATGACTTACCATGAATCATCCGTGAGAACATGAGAACTTGTAGCCGCTCCACACGTGCCCACTCTATATCAGACAAGTCTGGCCTCCAACAAGGGTTGCCGTACATCCCTGCCGGGCGAAACCAAGGAGTCAAAAAGCAACCCCTCGGTGCGTGGATCGTGAAAGTGTGAGCGGAAGCACTACCTCTCTAGTCTGGCCAATGAAGCATACCCTCTACTTAAGTGTGCCTACATCGCGGGTCTCATAGTGAAGCTAGGTCTGGAGAAGATAACCCCAAGATAAGTGTATGATGAAACTACCTCGACAGATGACCCCTCAAATGTGAACTGCTCTTGACGCATGATGGCTCGAGATGTATTCAAGATCATGACCTTGGTTTTACCCAGGTTGACCTTCAAATCATGAGACTCACAAAAGGACTGTAGTGCATCTAGGTGTCTCTAAAGCCCCTCTGCTGAGGAAGACAAGAGAGCCACGTCATCTGGATCAGCGTGCCCGCAAGAGAGCAACCTACACGCCCCTGTGTCTGCATCACTATCTCAAGCTCATCAATGTAGAGGCCAAAGAAGGTAGGCGACAAAGGACACTCTCGTTTGACCCCGATGGTGCTCATGATCTTGTCTGTCCACCCGAATCCTGCCCGAACTCTGTTTGAAACTCTCTCGTAAAGTGCCATGACAACCCAAATGATCTCTTGGTCATAACCCAAGTCCTGTAGGCGCCATATGAGGCGGACTCTCGGAACCGTGTCAAACGCCTTGCGAAAATCCACAAAGCAACAATAAATCTCTGCTTCCATGACCTCACCTTCTCGATGATACATCTAAGCATGAGAATGTGGTCCATGGTTCCATGATCACGTCGGAATCCGCCGGCCTGTCCTGCTGCTCTAAGTCCTCGACACTCTGCAAGTCTGCTAACCTCGGAGTCAAGTACTAATGCATAAATCTTTGACATGACATGTCCGATCATAACGGTCCTGTAGTTCTCCGGGCTCGTGGGATCCCCTGCCTTGTAGATGGGTGAGATAGTGTTAATGGTCTAAGTGTGCGGAAATCCCAAACAAACAGCTTCATTAAAAAGCTTTGCTAAGATCAGGGCTAGGAGGTTAATCCCATATGAAATGAACTCAATGCATAGCCCCTCATGATCCTTCGCTCGACCATTATGAAGTTTCATTACGGCATCCTTTACCCCTCCTCTAGTGAAGAGGGTGCAGGATGTGGGACGAGGCATGTGTGAGCGGTTAGGGACTGGCTGATTTGGGATGTCATAAAGTGTGCGTGCATAATCAAACCAAATCTGAGTGTCAGTGAGTGGCGGAGGGGACCTTCCTTCTAGAATTCTCCGCTAGAAGTCCTTAGAGTTCTTACTAAACAAAATGTTCAGTAGCTCCTCCTCGTTCCGACGAACGAAGTCTACTTTTTCCTCCATACTAGTCGACAGTATTCGCGTTGCGTATCTAGTGCACTCGGAAGAATATTTTTGGTTTCGAATCTGAGTTGACAAGCGTAAAGCCTTACCGTCATCATCGTACCAACTATTATAGGGTACGGTTCCAGGTGGTGGTGGGCGGGTGGAGCAAGTGGTGTGGGAGAAAGCGTGACAGGCAACCTTGTGTAGTGAGCGGGTGACAAGGGCAGCACGATTCTCTAAAAGGGGTATGAAGTCAATATAAGCGAGAAGTATGTACAGATGGCCAGAGTAAGAAGTTGAGTGATCCCGATCAAAGCGTATATCGTGGTAGGTGGAGTAAGTACTGAGTGGGGTGGAAGGTGCTATGTGAAGGGGGGTGGAGATGCTAAAGAAAAGGTATGTATGATCAGCCCCTGGG
This sequence comes from Dipteris shenzhenensis, assembly GCF_047967505.1. Lineage (NCBI taxonomy): Eukaryota > Viridiplantae > Streptophyta > Polypodiopsida > Gleicheniales > Dipteridaceae > Dipteris > Dipteris shenzhenensis. Next base: position 52,698,877 of record NC_141596.1, on the reverse strand, counting down.
GGAAGAGGTGCTAGAGTGAAGTCAGTAATGCGAGATGTGAAGACAGGGGATCCCATGATGTAATCAATAACATTGGAGCCACCCCCATGTGGAAAGCATGTGAAACCACCTGAAGCGGGCCATTTGGCAAGACCATTATAGATAATGAGATCATGTATCATGCCGAGGTCTAATAGGGCTTGCCCATCACGCCTGTCAGCCGAAACTCGTACCATACCTGCCTCCTCAAGGTCAATATCTGGCAGTAGAGTGGAATCATCTCTGAAGTCAAGAAGTGGTACCTGACGAGCCCTTGTCCTCATGTTGAAGTTTCCCACTAGGAGGACTTCTCTGTGGCTAGAGAAGTCAACGATGGACTGATAAAGGGCAGCAAATGGGGATGTCTCATCATCACCTCGGATATTTCTGGCAAAGTGGGAGGTCTCAGGGGGGAGGTAGCAAACTGCGACAAATAGATCCCGGCTGTCCATGTGTCGATTCCGGATCCAAAGAAATCTAGAATGTGTATCTCTCTGCTCTATTGAAATGGCCCTCCGAAGTGTGGATCTGAAAATGACTGCAACTCCACCTAAACTTTGAACTCGTCTTATACCCTTCATCTCATCTCTGTAGGCAGACTCCCATGTATATCCGTTGACTATTGGAAGAGGGCGCTCTGGACTCTGATGTGTCTCTGTATAAAAGACTATGTCGTGACCTGCATAGGATTCCAAGAAGTTCCTTGGTTCTGACCATAAGGTACCATTACAGTTTCAAATGGTGCAGGACAGGGTCTCGGATATCTGAGTCTCATAGACCCTGCTTCCCTATGTTTCATGTTCACTCCAAAAAGAGTCTCCATTGTTTGCCACTTATCAATTGCAACTGCCTTGACATCCATGTGGTGAAAATACTCAGGTCCTAGCGCTCTTTTCAAGTATCCGAATGCCTTCTCGTCTTTCTACTCCGAGATTGGTATTTTATCAGCATCATGCGACCTCTCCTTTGGTTTCTTTTCCGCGCCAGAGACTATGCTTCAGAGACCTTTCTACAAGAAGAGAAGTCGCATAGACAACTACCACGATGCAAAGTTCTTCCCATTGAAGGTCACCAGAATAGCCCCGCGCTTGTCTTTCTTAAAGGTGTCCATGTTCACAACCTTTGTAGATTGAGAAGGATCCCAAAACACGCTTCAGTTAGAACGTCAAGAGAGTTTTTTCAACAAATCGTTTAGTTCTGTGTTTCTCCACGACCGGGATTCTTGACCACCGTTGTATGGTAATCCTTGACATGCATGCACCACGATAGCTACTTTCACAAAGGAAGACCGTTGACAACGTGGCTCTGATACCACTATTTTCTTTATGCCTAAGTTCAGTGTTGCATGCAATTTAATCAACTATCTGATCAGAATTGAAACAAGTGCGAAAGCTAATGAATTGACAGAGAACCGACATGAAAATCAACTCATAGATCCACACAAAAGTCACTCAAGTTTATCAACTACTAGAGCGCATCCTTACTGAGCTTGTTGCTCGTTACAATGCATCAAAGATAGCCAAAAAGGCTCTGCCACAAAGGCACTGAAACATACTATTACAACTCTCACAAAGAGTCGACCTACTCAATCGATATAAAGCATCAACATGACCGACTGGTGAAAGTCGCCTCTCCTCGTGGTCACCAGCGCGCAATCCTCCTGTTCCTGACTATGTGAAGTAGCCAAGAGTCGGGTGCTCCCTCTAAAACCGCGGCGGTCAACCCTCATCACTGCCTCTAGAGACTACTGGAGTGAAGGCGACTTACCTCCACCTCCTTCTACATAATTCACTGCATGCATGGAGTCCACGGGGAGAGACATGCTCAATCTACTCCTCTAACCTCATGAGGATGAGAGTCTACTAACCCAACAGTGGAATTGATGCCATGAACCAAGGAGGTGGCATTAAGTCTCTTTGGGAACAGAACCGGTAAAGAACATCTATAATATTTCTTTTGATTTTCATGGTGTCTTTCAATCTGAGACCTTGATCCCACTAGAGTAGTGTTTCCCTATGCTCCTGTTACTATTTTTCAATTCCTTTGAAGGAAATTTTGAAAAAAGATTATAGTATGTTTTACGCAAGATATACACATTAACACCAATGAGCTAGCTGCAACTATATGGATTTCTGTAATAGTTTGTCGATAATTGAAAGAAATGAAAGAATCGATTTCCCAACTAGCAGTGGAAAATCCCTACAAAGCTTCAGAATTACTAGTGAAGCTTTTGTAGGGATTTGTCTTTCGGCATGGTGTTATATGTCTGAGTGAAATCCACAATGGAAGAATACAGTTTTGAAATTCACGATGCTTGTTTCCAACAACTGCCATAGATAGAGCAGGGCTCCAACATATTGTGCTTTTCTGATAAATCACTAGTTGAGTGTGGACCGCCTCTGACCCTCATAAGCCTTTGTTCGTTGCAGCTCCTGTTTGTTCTTCAATCTCCATTTGCTCCCTTAGGCTGTTCCATTTTGAAGAGGCCAGACCTCTTTACTGTGCTAATAAAAATCGCAATAATATTTGAAATTTTGAGAGTCCTGATGCTTGTTTCCAACGACTACCACAGAAATAGCATGGCTCCAAGGTGTTGCGCTTTTCTGATAAATCACTAGTTGAGCGTGGACCTTCTCTAGCACTCTCATAAGCCTAAGCCTTCCTTCTGCTCTTCACTTTCCATTTGCTCCCTTAGGCTGTTCCATTTAGAAGAGGCCAGCCTTACTTCTTTTATCTGCTAATAAATATCGTAATACTATTTGAGTTCATCCATGAAGGGCAAGGAGAGGCTTCATTATATCTTAAAGAGAGAAGAGTTTTCTCAGGATTAAAAGTTTCAGTGGTTTATTAATGCAACATGGTTAACAGTACATCACCTTTCCTGTGTGATGCCAACCACAGCATTTATTTGTTGGAAGCAGTTTTCCCTCAAGGTAGAAGAATTGGGTCCATGGATTTTCCTTCCTAATAAGAGATTGGGGCCCTGGCAGATAAAGCTTCATCATGTGGACTGTTTGGCATAAACAAATAAAACTCATAGTTTTTAAGAATACGTACAACATATAAAGCATGCTGTTTTGTAAAACCTTCATTTTTAAAGGTTCGACCTGGTCCCTCATATTTATTAGGGAATTTTTTCTTGCAGGGTGTGGCTTATAATACAAGCAAAAATGTACTATATGTGGCAGATACTGAGAACCATGCATTAAGGTTAGCTTCCTGACTGTTGATGCTAGATTGCTTAAATTAAAGGAAACACGATGCCCTAGTTTTCGTACCTTTCTTTAAGACCCTTAGTATTTTTTTCTCAATGCTAACCTGGCTGATCTATAGGCGCCCTGTCAGGAAAGCAATCTGGGCATAGCTGTTTGTGTTTTTTAAAACTGGAATAACATATTATAGTTTCCTGCCACCTAGAATTACAAATACGGTGCATGTTACATCTTCAAAAATTGCTTTTACACAGTCAGGTTGATGAGAGAGAGAGAGAGATTTTCCCTGTTCTTTTTGGTCAATTTGTTTCTTGATTTGCTTGTTTATATTTGCTTAGTCACCTTCTTCCTTTCTTCTTTATTTCTTTCTCTCTCTCTCTCTCTCTCTCTCTCTCTTTATTTTTCTTTTGGGACGTATTTTAGTAGGCATTGGGTTTGCCCAAGAGACTACATGGGTCTTTAAAAACCCAGTATAGCTGCTTATGCTTCGGCACTGATGACGACATTAAAAAAAAAAAAATTGTTTCCTCCTTTTTCTTCTCTTTTCATTTTCTCTTTTATTTTATGTGTAGGATTTTGGACTTTAGAACAACAAAAAATCTAAATTTGTACGATTGCATATATACTAGTCTTACAAAGGTATATGTAAGACTTTCTCTACGCTACTATAATGTAAATTCAAGAAGAGAGCAAGTCTCAGTATTGGCATTCATTGAGGAGCTATGATTTGTCTCGAATTCCCAAAGTCTGACCTACAAAGTCTTTCAGGTGTATTGCCCAATAAAATGACGTTATAAAATTTCATCAAGACAAGTGGATGAAAATCCAACATGGGTAAGTCCCTTGCCTCTTGCAGCCCTATGCTAGGCCTGTCTATCTGTTACCTCCATCAACATTGCTAGTATCGCTTGCCCAAAACACTTATGCTGCTTGCTCTGATTTGCCAAGTCTGGTAGTGGAACGTTATCCTAACCTTTGCCTCATCAAGGTTGCTCATTGTTGTTGAAGGAATGGGCGTGACTTTGAAGATGGGTTGGGTGAGCAAATTTTTAAAAACTGGTCATCAAGTTTGACAATCCAAATTGCTGCCGGACTTATGCTCTCAAGAGTAGGTGTAGGTCTGCATTCCAGAGGTTGACCGAGGATTCAATTCTAAGCTTGGTGACCAGACTGCAGCTTTTGACTCATTGTCACGCATGGACTTTGAAACTATGCTGCTGGATATGGAGGTCAAGGTCAGGTTTAGTGACTTAGACGGACCTGATCATTGATTGTGTTTGTGGAGTGCGGCTTGAGGAGGTTTTGGCAAATGAACTTGGGGGTGTATTGAATTTGGGAGCAAAAGATGTCAATTCGGTGATGGACTTGTTCTAGCCCTGATGCAAAACTCTCCTGTTGAGCCATTTCAACGTTGTGGATTGAGAGACCAAGTGCAGTTTGAAGATGATGATTGGGCCTCGTTTTGGGTTACATCTCCTTCCTGTTACTAGGAGTGACTCCCATGTGAAAGACTTTTCCAAGTCTAAGGCGCAAGAGTCTACTGTTGCAGTTTGGAGACCTAGATACAGCCATCTCAGCTTGCTGCAAATGCCTCCAAGCACACTTGATTATACGCCTTGTACACATGTAGCCTCGTCCTCGTGGTGAAGACCCATTAGCACAAGTCACAACTTGGGATGAGAAGAATGCAAGGCACTAGTAGGTATTGGTATAAGGCTGGCTAAAAATCTACTTCATCATCTTGACCTCAATAGTTCAGCCAAGGAGACATTGGACAAGCTCGAGAATCTTTTCGCCACTTCTACTTGACCTAAGGAGCAAACTTTATCTGCTATATTGGATGATCTATCCCTCTCTGAGGTGGTAGATGATGTTTAGTGCTACTAGTCCTTTTGTGTTAAGTCAATAAAGATCCTCAGCCTTGAGTTGTCCCTCTAAAATGAATGTATTTGGAGTCAATAAGGGTACTCTGTCCTGGATTGTCCCCCAAAACTTGATTGTATGGTTTTTTACTTTGGTATGATGGTATTGACCACCTAGTTCAGAGTAAGGGGTGTGATGAGTGATGGTCTACTCTTGCCGGTCGCAAACTGATTGAGAAGACACTATCACACAGGAGGGGGCATCGGTCTACTCCTTACGTGTTACATCTTATACTCTCTGCTCTTAGCCAAAGAGTATGTGTGTGTGATGTGTTGTACCAGGAGAGCTAGTAGTAGTTTGATGCGTGAGTGCCTCGTGTCATCTTGGGAGTTATCCCATAGGTAAATGTGTGAGTGTGTCTAGCCTATAAAGGCTTGTACTTCAATTGTCATATCATACTTGATGGTGAATGAATGAAAGCCGTTCACGATGTCTTCATTTGAGTACTATTTCCTCTCACCCTAGCCTATCTCTCTCTCACACACACTTTTTTTGTGAGAAGAATCTTTTATTTCTGTAAAATAATTACATTCATAGTTACTTCAAAAACGAAGTAACTACTACTCAACGAAAGATCTCAGTATAAGCTGTATACACATCCTGATCAATCAAACGAGTCTGAACACAATCATAGAATGATTGCTGCAGAGATCGTTTGAAAAAAATAAAAGATGAAAATAGTGGATCACCAAAGACTCTATGATTTCTGTCCATCCATAAAGTCCATAGTGCCCAGTAGCGTACCCATACAAAAAATAAGTCAAAACCCTGTCTCGCTGGATGAAAACCAAACAACCAGAAAAACCTGCCAAAAGTAGCAATAGAAAATCTCGCTCGAAGCCTCTGTCGGATGAGAGCGACGAAGTCACAAGTATGTGGACAGAACCAAAAGATGTGAAGCACAGATTCAGTAGAGTGCAGGCATCTGTGACAAACAGTCGGAGCAATATGTCTGTGTGCAAGTAACTGGCCAGATGGAAAAATGCCAAGCAGAACTCGCCAAAGGAAAAGCTGTTGCCGAAGAGAGACTTTGTAATGCCAAAGGAGACGCAGCCGTTTTCTCCACCACTTCAGTGGGCGATCCATATGCCAAATAGTATTTGTTCTGTCAGAAATCCAAGGCGGAAGTAATAACACTTTATACAGATTTGACACTGTGATATATGAGAGCTTTGTAAAATCCAATCCTCAAGCCTATTCTGAAGTTCCAAACGAGGTACTGGCAATAATGGTTGAAGAATTGCTGAAATCCTATGCCATAAAGGACGATAATGAGCTCCCAAACCGTATTTGCTAGCAGCTATAGAAAAAGATAAAAGTGTGCCATCATCCTGAAGTACATCCGCCACAGATGAAATGCCTTTGAAGGAGAGAAAATAAGAACGTCTGGGTTCTTGTATGGCCAAAGAAGGGTGGAATACTTTAGACCAATAAATATTCTCAGCCCTCAAAGAGTTTTCCGAAAGAGAATCTCTACCATGCCATTCCAAGTGGGATAAGATATGTGTCCAATCAAGAAGCAGGCGAGAGACAAAAGGGCAGCCTCTGATCTTGCCTTGGATAGAGCCAAATAGGAAATCCCACTGAGTAGGCTGCCAATGCCCAAAGGCAGAAGTATGAATATGTAATAAGAGAGAGCAGATCATGAAAGCCCAAGGCTGATCTCCTTGCATAAACTGTATCATCATTTTCCCTCTGTGAGCAAGTAAATGCATTTGAATATTGAGACCCCCGTGCATCTTTGGAGAACAGAGACGATGTATAGAGAGTAATATGAGACTTTTCTTGCCATTTTTTGAACACCAGAAAATTTCCATGATAGCTGACATAAAGGAAACCAGATCTACCTTAGTGAACATAATGAGAGGCAGATAAAATTGTATGTATGCTATCAAAATGGATTGTGTGATTCGCAAACGAACATGTTATAAATTCATGAGATCGTTGGAGGAGCTCCCCGTCTGGAGCTGCCCGCCACTGCCTCTCGCCATCACCCAGCCCCCTTGGCAGCACTTCGCTCCCTAGCTGCCTTGGCCGCGCAGGCCCCTTGGCAGCACTTCGCTCCTTAGCTGCCTTGGCAGCACCCAGATCAGGTCGCCCTGCTGCCTCGGCCGCGCAGGCCTCTTGGCAGTGCCTTGCCCAGGTCGCCCTGTTGCCTTGGCTGCGCATGCACCCTAGGCAGTGTCCTGCTCAGGTCCCCCCCCCCGCTTCAGCCTAAAATTCGCACCCCCCACTTCAGCCTGCTGTCCTGGCGTCGCCAGGCCGCCCCTCTTCCTTGCTGATTGCCCGCCCCTCCCTTGCTTCAGGTTGGGCAGTTTCAGGGCCCTCTCCGGGACTGTTCGACTCGTGTTCCGGGGAGCTGAGATCCTGGGCTGTTTCCAGGCATTGGCGGAGCTGTCTGCTTCAGCACTGAGTGACCTGTTTGCATCCCACGCAGGCTGAAGATCGGAGCATTCATTATACAGGTTTCTTTTGGGGGATTTACTTGTGGTTGGTTGCGAGTTCTTGGTGGGTATTTTCTGTAGAGGTAGCTCTTCCCCTCAGGACAACACAAGCTGAGACAACGGAGGACACTAATGCCACTCCCGTCGCCGAACCTGAGGAGATTGAAGTCACAGTTTCCTTTTCTCCCGACATTGTGCAGATGATTGAGGTAGCAGAGGAGGGTTTTCGTTCGACACACATCATTGGATTTCTACCCGGTAGAGGCCAACAGTTACGTGATTGGGTGTACACCAGCATGGCCTCTTTGGGTGTCTCTGTTACGGTTTTCCGATTGCTTGGCAGAGGGTACTTTTCTTTTGGCCTTCAGTCAGTAGAGCAGGCTCAAAGAGTACTTATGAGCTCACCGATTCAGTTTCAGAGCAGAGTCATCCATTTGTGGCCGTGGCGGAAGCACTTCAGTTCTACTTCCCCGGGACCGCGATAGGCCTCCTTTTGGATGCTTTTCCCTGGACTTCCTGATGAGGTCAGCTCTTGTCGCAGAGCTGTGGAGCATATGGCTAGTGTGGCAGGTACAGTCATCCCTTCAGGTGTTAGACTTTCCTATGCTCAGTCATTTACTGGTACAGGTGTTACAAGGGTTAGACTCATTTCAGATTTCCCCCCTCCTCGACCTTTGCCTACTTTGATTTCGTACTCCACTTTAGATGGGGTCCAGATGCAGCAGAGGGTTTTGTACGAGGGTCTTCCCGATCAGTGTCTTTTCTGTCAGAAGAGAGGTCACTTTATTAGGGATTGCCCCAGTCGTCGGCATCGATTAGAGACTCCGGATAGATCTCATCCTCCGAGTGACCCAAAATCTACAGCTCAGCCTCCAGGGGTCTCTGAGCCTGCTTCGACTCATTCAGCAGAGCGAGAGGAGACGGGGGAGCCTCCAGTGAACTCAGAGGACTTGGAGGTGCCTCCAGCGGAACAGCTTTCTCGGAGAGCTCGGAGGAGACGGAGACAGAGGGAGAGTCAGCAGTACGAGCAGCCTCCAGGGGTCTCTGAGCCTGCTTCGACTCATTCAGCAGAGCGAGAGGAGACTTCTTTGGGGGAGCCTCCAGTGAACTCAAAGGACTTAGAGGTGCCTCTAGCGGAACAGCTTTCACGGAGAGCTCGAAGGAGACAGAGAAAGAGGGAGAGTCAGCAATACGAGCAGCCCCAGGTACGAGCTCACAGTTGGCAGAGAGTTGAGACACATGTGCATGAGACCCCGGAAAGGAGAGATACATAGGACCATCCGCAGGCAGGTCTTGTCACTGTGCAGGAGATGGGACTCAGGGAGTTGAGACACACGTGCAGGAGACCCCGGAAAGGGGAGATGTAGAGGACCATCCGTAGGCAGGGCCTCACACTGTGCAGGAGATAGTAGCTCAGGATTTGATGACTCTTGACACTTCTACCCCGGAGGTTCATATATTGGTTTCTGAGACAGTTATCGAGCAGGAGACTGCTCAGGCTGCGGACACGGTGATGGATGCCTCTTCACAGCAGTCTATTGAGAGAGAGGTATTTCACGACATAGGTCAGAGTCAAAGCCCGTCCCAGGATCTCATGCGCCTTTATGAGGTTCCCTCGAGACCTCTTTCTTTTCCCTGTCGCACAGTACCTTCTTTTGTTGCTATGCGGAGCGTCCTCTCAGACACCCCTCTCAGTACGGCCTCGTCCTCGCAGTTTTTCACTCCTGGTTTATCTAGATCTTTTGCGAGTGTGGTCAGACACCCCTCTCAGTACCCAGACAGGCGTGAGGGTTGGGAGATCCTAGCAGAGGAGATTGAGCGAGATTTTCAGTCACCCATGCGTACAGGCACCTCGTCGTAGATTCTTCCTCTCCCTCTCACCTATTCCAGATGCAGAGTTAGGACGGCTCAGCCCTTTTCAGCTCTTCTGACTCCTAGACTTGACCCCAGGATGGTTGACAGAGATCTACCTGTTGAGTTTTGGCCCTTTTTGGCTCGAGGGGTTTCCACAGACTCCCTCACTAGATTGGAACTTCTCCCGGTATTTTGTCGACGGTCAGAGGAGGTAGAGGAGTACTTGGGATTTGTTACTCTATTCAGAGAGGGGCACATTCTTCGTTTCTTCGTAGGCAGCTTTCGTTCTCGAGGGAGCGAAAGCTGGTCAGCTGAGCTACTTGACAGCGAGATTGCTAGACAGCTTTTGAGCATGACTCAGTTTTCATCGGTTCGCCATATTGTCGGCTCGCAAATTCATTCTTGCCCTAGGACTCTTCGACCTGGCTTCGGTGGTAGGGCCTTCTGTTTCTGTTCTTTGAGGTTCAGGGAGACTTTGATTTGCCCAGGAGTGCTGGTTGGTTGGACTTTCAGCTCCTCAGTTCGCGACAGAGTATTATTTCCTTGGATGGAGCCATTTTACATGAGTTGGGGCAGATTTGGAGCTTGATCAAAGACCGACTTTGGATTGCGCCATCAGAGAGAGTCATTTGTGCCGCTGCCACTGGCATCCCCTCACTTCCATCCGATGTCTAGGCTGTCCATCATTTCTTGGAATGTGAGAGGACTGAATGGCCGCAGATTTATTTCAGATGCAAATGGTCGTAGATCGGGAGTTCCTAGATTGCAGTTGCTTAGGGACTCCCTTCGATTTATTTCCTCAGGGTCCCCTCCAGACATTGTGCTTATCCAGGAGCATAAGCTCTCCCAGGACAGGATTGACAAATGCAGATCCTTACTCAGAGGACAGAGCCGGACATATTGGAGCCCAGCGGATGGTACGAGGGGAGGAGTCTGCATTTCAGTTTCAGCCAGGTGGGCCCCAGAGATCACCCAAGAGGGTACACTAGTGGAGAGCAGGGCATGCTATGTTATTCTTCAGATTGAGAGCACAACAGTTGGTGTTCTCAATGTGTACGCTCCGACGGATCCAGCTCGCAGACGTGCACTTTGGAGACAGCTCAGAGAGTCCCTTCCTCAGGCAGACACCTAAGTTGTTGGAGGAGATTTCAACATGGTTGAATTCTCTGAAGACAAGTCGGGCCAGACAGAGGGTGGACTTTCTGATAGGGAGAGAGTGGAGTGGGATAGTTCTGTTTTGCATGCTGGACTTCATGATGTAGCTCGATTGGATGACTTTCGTCACTTGGCTGACAATCTTCAGTTCTCTTGGTCTGGGGTTTTCCATGGCTCTCTCTCTTTGGCTAGGCTTGACAGGTTTTATATTGGCCATTGGGGCCAGGCGAGAGGAGGACAGATTAAGATCCGCCTGGGTTATGTTTTATCTGACTGCAGAGCTCTTGTTGAGCTACTGGACCCACTTTTGGGGCATCAATAGAGCCAGGAAAGTCTCCTACTTTCTTTGGCTCACTATACATAGGGGCATACCTGTGGGTAGTTGGCTCCAGTAGATGGGTAGACCCTCCTTGTGTATGCGTTGTCAGCTTGCAGAGGAATCTAGCAAGCATTGTTTATGGAGTTGCACCAGCTCTAGAGTGGTATGGACAGGTATCTTCAGGTTGTTCTCATATGTTACATCTGAGTCCTTTTTGATGACTTGGGGCGCTGCTCTTTAGGGGAGAGGATCTGGAGCCTTTACTCTCTTTGAGTCAGAGCTAGGAGACCTCGGTTTCTTCATGCAACGTCGCTAGAGATGGGGTCCCACGGAGGCCAGCATCATGGAGCCGCAGGATTTACTTTTGGTACATGTACCAGCACAAGATTCCATGCCTACTTCAGCTGCAGGGTCAGCCTGGGAGGTGATTTCCAGCATTACCCTATGGCGGATATGGTGTTCGCAATGTTCTTTTGTCCTTGGGGACCATTTATGCGCGGAGGCTGACACTCTCGCTTCCATTTGGGCAGAGATTATCTTCACTCTTAGGAGTCAGTGGGAGCGGTGTACAGGCACCTCTTTGGCAGCTCGTGAGAGACTTATATACTTCATGAGGACATGGGACTGCTCTTTATTTTTTCACTTGACCCCTTTTGAGATGTCGTGGCATTTTAGACCACCTCCATGGCTTTTTTGCCACATTGTTAAGGCTAGGGATAGAGTACTTTCTCTCCCACCTGTTGTATGATTTGTTTTGAATGGAATATATCACTCTTTATTTTAAACGAACATGTTATGGCCAAGTTGCAAGCTTCCAATATTCAAGTTTTGCCCTTAACTTCGTTAGCACCCAATCAGTTTGTTGGGAACGGGTGAGTCCCCAACCTAGAGGATAGCCAAGATGTCGAATGAATTGAGAAGCGGGGACAATTTCCCTATGCCACAGAAGACTGTGCCATTCCTGTGCATGCAACGGCAACAATTTTGATTTCTGAAAATTTACCCGAAGAAGAGCAGCCAATCCATATGTAGAAAGAGCTTGCATAATCATGGACAGATCACTCCGAGTATTTTTTGGGGTAAAGAATGAATCATCAGCATATGCTTGAGCGATCATGCTATGACTGCCAAGAATCTCCAAACCGTGCAACTGGTCAGTGTCCAAAAGGTGGTCCAGATATTGAAGCATTGGATGAGTGGCTATGGCAAAAAGTAAAGCACTTAGGGGACATCCTTGCCTAACAGAACAACCAAGAGTCCAGGATGTAGAAATATCCCCTGAAAGTATGCAGGCAGCTTTACTATCTTGATATAGCCAAGTGATGAGTTGCTGCATTTTTGTGCCAAGTCCCAATGCCTACATAGTCGATGAAATAAAATCCCACTTAACAGTAGCAAAGGCTTTGGCAATATTAACTTGCAATAACAAAACATCCTACTGTGTGTATTTGGCATATTCAATTCCAACATAGGCATTAGCAATGTTATCTGTGATATGCCTACGCGGGACAAAGCCATATTGGGCAGGATGCAACCCATCATGTAAAAACCCCTTTAGCCGATCGACAATTTGGAAGGAGTTTAACAAGACCTCTCTTCCATGTGTCTGGCATTTTCTGACTTTGCCATGCAGCATTCACCATATGTTGCAATGTATGCTTCAAAAGAGGCCAATATTCTAGAAAAAACTCGACTGTAAGACCATCCCATCCTGGAGATTTCCATCTGCCACAGGATTTGATTGCATCTGACAGTTCCCTCTTAGTAAAAGGTTCCTCCAATTCCAAAGCTTGAGTAGTGGAAATAATAGGAGAAACATGCTGCAATAGTAAATTTCGTGCAAGCAAAACCTGCTGTGAGGGAGGAACTGCAGGACCAAATTGTTGAGAGAAATGATGCACACACACAGAAGCAAGCTGTGACCGTGAGGTGGTCCATGATCCATCAGGCATAAGCACCCTGCAAATTTCTGTTTTTAGTCTCCTCTGATGCAAACTTTTGAAAAATTCTTTGGAAGAGCAGCCTTTATCTGTAAAGGCTCTTTGTCTTGCTCTAGTCTCCCATTTAGCCAGTTTCCTGTGATCATTTAGTTTAAGACAATGTCTAGCCTGGCATAGTGTTGTTTGCGCATGCATGGACAATGAACGAAGATGGCTGAGTTCAGTGAGGTCTTGACAAGTGAATTTGGCCTGAGCAATGGTTTCCCTCAGAGTCTTCATGTAAGACTTGCCATAAGCTCTAATCACAACTTGCATTTTGGAAACAAAAGAATCCCAGGCATCATCAATATGAATATGGCTGCGAGAATACAGAGAATGAGATGCTTCAGTAACCATGGCCTTGAAAGCAGCATGTTGCAAATAGCTATTGTTTACAATCAGATGTCGCCTTTGTGGCAATCTATCATCTGGCATAGCATGAAAGGATAACCGCAACCATAGAGGTGCATGATCTGAATGCACAAAGGCATAGTCAATCCAGATTTTGCATGTAAAATCCCCATTTTGTTGTGGAGCTACACTATACCATCGATCCAGACATGCCTGATAAGAAGAAAGGGCATTATGTTGGAAGGTGTATCCAGGTGACAAAGGCTGCAATTCCTTCCAAAGGTCAACCAAATCCAGATGCATCAGTAATTGAGACCATGCATGCCTTTCAGGAGTTAACATGTGATCATGTCTGGAGGTATTGTCACCCTGTTGTGGAGCATTATTGAAATCCCCACATATGAAGGCATGATATCTCCATGGATATTGTTGCATGGCATCCCAAATTGCAGTTCTTTCTCTAGAGGGTTGAGGTGCATAAACAGAAGCAAATTCAAACACCTCTCCTCGAATAATGCAGTGAAGAACAAGCCATCTGCCTTTGTTGTCATGTAAAGCAATAATTGGTTGAAGCTCATGTTTGATTATAAGGACTACCCCTGAGAAAGAGTGCTCCCCAGCATAGAAAATATCATAACCACAGTAGTGTCCTGTCTTTCCTGCATAGACATGTTGGTTGTGTTCTTGTAATGCCACTATGTCAGGCTGAAATCTATTGATGTACAGCCACACAGATTTCCATTTCCTACTGTCACACAGCCCCTGGACATTGAGTGTAAAACATTTGATACGAGCAGTCATATTTACAGATATTTATAGTAAGATAACAACTATGTACAACAGCAAAATTCATGATGTCAGCCCTGCATTTCTATCTCAGGGTCAAGGCCTCTCCCCTAAGAAGAAGTAGCCACCTGAGGAGTAGACAACAAAGCAACAACCTCTTCTTCAGGGAAGAGTGTTCTGCTAGCTGTCACTGCAGCCCATGTGATCCCAATTCCTGTATTGACTTTTGGGGTGTTTCCACTAGAAGACGCACCATTCCAAGTGCGAGGGGGTGGAAGTCTTCGAGCAGAAATAACTTTTCTTCGACTTTGCCATCCATCAGTTGGAGGTTTCTGTCCTTTTGTCGAGGGTTGAATAGCAGGAGGTGAATGTGAAAAAACATTCCCATTTGAAACCACTGGAGCTTTGCCTTTATCCTGATTTCCAGAAAACTGTCTACTACCTTTGTTTTTATTTGCAATGGAGGTAGGAGCATCCTTAGTAGGCATTTGAACCGGCAAAGTGGCAGGAGGCATTTTATGCTGATTCATTGGACACTGTGAAGCCATGTGTCCAAATTTTTTGCACTCAAAACAAGCCCCTGCAAATAATCCCCATTTCAGTTTATAAAAAGCACTTCCCATGTCCACATTATTCACCGTGACTGAATAAGAGTCTGGTGTGGGATTATCAGTATCCCAGAGAATGCAAAATCGATTCGAGTTGCCATTAGGCCGTGGTGGGCAGACCACTTTGCCTAAAGATGCTGCAATTTCAGGAAAGAGTGAGGCCATGCATTGTGGGAAGTCTACAACTTCAACCCAGACCGGGCATCTGTGTCGGATTAAAGCCTGAAAATCCCTTGTGGGAGACCATGGCAATACATGCACCATTTGCTGCCCAAAAAAGAGAGGCGAATGTTCCAAAAGCATTTGTCTGTGTATCTCATCCACCATGATAACCTCAAAAAAACCCCTGGCTGCATAGTGTACTTTGCGAACAAACGAGCCAGCCAGTGTGCGAGTCAACCAGTTGCCTAACTCTGGAGGAGGTGGCATCTAGCCTGGAAAAAATAAAATGACTGCATTTTTAGCATATTCTCTGACTGGATCCACAATTTCATCTACTTCAACCATGAGGCCAACTGATGGAACTGAGTCTTTCCACTCTTTCCTTGTGTCTGCAAATCCTTCATGCATGACATCATAGACCAGTTGGGCCTCAAGAGTATCATGTACCGGGTCATGCTGACCCTCAGCCTACTTTTGCTTCTTGCAGTGAACCGAACGCTCCTTTTGAAACGAGTCTTGATCATCTCTTTGACCGTAGAAATGAGTGTTGGTGTTCGTGGGGATGTGCTGCATTTTTCCATAATCTCTGCAATAAGCTCTTGCTTGTCCTTGCTCTCCATCTCCTTCACTTTTCTTCCAAGATCTGCAACCATAAGCCTGAGCTCTCTAATTTCATGCTGCAGGTAGTAGATTTGTTCCTATGGGTCCGATCCAATCCTTCTTTTTAATCTCAATGCATAAGGGCTAGGTGTTGCTGCAACGGAGGAGTACGAAGGCTTGCTGGTCGAGGTAGAGATTAACAACTTCGTCTTGGGAAACTCCATATTGGCTTGCATCAATCTGAGAAAACCCCTTTGTTGAAGCTAACCCCTAAGCTGAGCTAGGGGTTCAGCCCAGCCTAGGGTTGTGTGAAAAGAACGCGAGCTACTTCTCGAGCTTCTACTGCTAAAGCTATCTCTCAATCCTCTATGTCTTACTCTTGCAAATGGTGATAACTGGTCTTATTGTTACACAACACAACATATCATCAACATTTGAAGCTCTAGTTATGCTACGAATCTTATCCAAACACATTTCTTTTAAGGACAAAAATATTTCTCAACAACAAAGGAAACCTAAAATAGTTTTTAAAAATCATCAATGGTTTGGACCAAAGAACTGTTAATGTAGATTCAATTTGATCTTTCCATAGGTCTTTAATGCAAAATCTATTTTGTAAACAATTTATTCAAATGATTGTCCCCCTACCTTTGGAGATGGTAAGGGTTTATGTTGGCACAAAAAGGGCCACCCGAAGATGAACGATCATGGAGCATATCAAATACCAACAAAAGCCTTCGGCAGAGGTGTAAAGCCAGAGATTCAAAGCCAAACCAGTTTCCAAAGACACAACAGATTGAAATCTGAAGTTTATACTGTACGTAGGACCCAACGCCACCTAAGAGACTATGTGCCAGGTACCATGATCTAGGACCAACCCCCACAAGTCATGTGTTCAAGTCTTGGTGGGACAATCTCTTCCTCATGCCAGGTCCGCAAGAGGGCAAGATCCAGTGGTTCCAAAAATGAGGGGCTAGACTTCATACGAGTTTTCCTCCCATTCACCGCAAAGCAATCAACATCCAACGGTTGGGGAGCTGGCTTTTCATCCACAAGGACCTAGAGCACCAATCATCCTTTAAGAGCCAAGATCTGGTTACCACCTCAAACACGACAAACTCAAGACGCATCCATCAATAATAACATAGACTTGGCTGCCAAGGAGCAACAAAAGAGGTGATTTGTTGAGAGTCGTCTCAAGGAGTGCCACAATCACACCCCTTGCTAAATAGAAGAAGCCCAATCTTTGAAACATATTCAAGGTCTTAAGAACATTGATATTATTAAGGCTATTGTAAAGAGGGTAGCTTTTGGAACTTTTATCATGGAAAGAGATGGTTGTAGAATTTGAAGAGTAAGTCACAATATCTTTTCTACAAAATTTCTTTCGTATTTCATATTATTGTTAGGTTTTGCATCTTTGGACCGGATTCTTCCCTAATTTTGGTAGTCTATGGGACATAGTGTATACTCCCGATTTAAACCACAATCCCGGCTCCTAGGATGACTCTAGAGAAAACGTAGGAGAACTAGAGCCATTTGAATAGAGACTTTACCAAATCTCAATCCTAGACAAAAAAAGGAACTGCACATACTTTCAACTACTCAAGTAAAAGGCAAAGCTCTACTTCAAGGTCCAAGACAAGCTCAAACAACCGAAGTACCTTTTGGATGCTATCATTTCATGGCAATCCTTTGTGCACTAGCTGACAATGGTGATATAAATAGTATCAAAGCTAGAGTGGCCCAAGGAAAAAGCGAGCATCATCACTTGAACTTTGTAGAAGAGGAATGCACCCACTATGCACCTACATATTTAAGACCTTTTGAGTCATAGCTTCCCATCCACTACACTTGATTGCTTGCATGAGGAAGAGAGGTCTACAAATAGGATTGCATGCAAAAAGAGCACATTTCCGCATAAGCGTCCATGGTAAGGTGCTTGCAGGTTGCATTTATTTTTCTATGACTATACTAACCTTGCCTTGCACATATTAAAGATACAATGAAGAAGCGCCATATGCCAAACAGTGTGTGGATAAAAATGAAAAAATGTTTTTCACTTGTTGCATGTTGTTGGGTGAGTGCATAGCTATGTACATAGCTAGTTGGTAGGGAAAATGAGCTGTGAACACCCTCATGATGGACTCCACACTGATGACACATTGTCTTGAGATGGTATACTTCTGCAGGGACTTTTGGGAGATGATGGAAAGCAGTGTGGTTGCAACAGGCAATCCAGAGCAGTGTGATGGTGTTTTGCTGAGGAATGACATGTGTTCTTCATGGTTGTCCAATGCCATATGTGCATGAAAGCACGAGTTTTTTTGTTGAGAATGCCTTGCTTCCAGTGTGTCAGGATTGGCTTCATGGTTGTGTGATAGTCTGCGGGGAACTGAGCATTAAATGCTGGTTAGCAGGTTATGTGCATTGGTGCCTAAGGTAGGAGTATAGGCACTAATTACCTTGGTATAGTTCGAAGGAAAGAGTGGGAGAATGGTGAAAAAGCAAAAGATGACGTGGCTATAATAAAAAAAGCATGCATGCAGGTGGCTACGTGATGAGGAAGAGCAAGCTTCTCGACGACGAGCTGGCATGCTACGTGAAGGACTGCTGGAAGGGGTTCGCGGGCGACAGAGGGTGTGCTTCGTGGAGCAGAAGAGGCTCTTCTGGAAAAAGGGGGCCGGAGGAGCTCAGAAGGAGCTTGAAGACCGGACGAGCTGGGGGATCACGAGAGAGAGGCTCGTAGTGTGGAGGGGGTTGTGACTGCTCAGACCAGGAGACAAATGAATAGAGGGGGAGCATCTCTATAACAGGGTATGATGGTTGCCTTGGAGAGGAGATTCTGAAGATCGGGGGTCAAGAGCTTGAACGTGGCCTAGGAAGGATGGCGCAAGGAGATTGTGAGCTGCTGGTTGTAGATGGGCATCTCAACTACAAAAGGTGGAGTATCTTGGTGGAGATATGAGCTTAAAGGGTCGTCGATTGTACTTACTGAGAGCTAGAGGACCATGGGAGGATACGTGAGCTTTGTAAGCTTTGTGAGCTGGAGAGAGAGGAGTAAGGCGACACGGATATGGAAGAGAGGAGCTCAGAAGTGTCGGGGCCAGAATTGCGCAGAGAAGGAGATCTTTTGATGGGAGCTCTGGAGCAAGGGAGAGCGGCTGCAGCGTGGATGTGATTACAGACTGCAGGGTCTGGAGAGAGGCCAAAAATATACGCGACATAGGAGAATGTTCAGGGGAGAGAGAGCTTGGAGAGCAGATGGAGCGTGTTGCTACTACAGTGGAGAGGTCCGACGAATGGGCTATTTCCTTGGGTGGCTGGCAGAGAGACGTTGCTACGTCATGTGGGAGCTCCTTGATGTCGAGGGGACGGTTGCTTTGGGGAGCTTTTGAGATTGAGGAGGATCACGCTGGTGAGTGAGAGGATAGTACGCGATAAGAGACCGGGGGCTCTTGCTGAAGAGGTCGACGGATGCTTGAATGCAGGCTTGGGAAGAATACCTTGGGTGTGAAGGGCAGAGGTTCGTAGTGGGGGGAAGGAGAATTGTGAAGCCTTGGGGTCCATGAGTGCTCCATGAGCAAGCCACATGCTGGGAGTTTCTAAGAGGGCATTGCAATGAATTAGCGGAGTGAACCTTGGGCGATAAGATTTCAATAGGAGGTGGCTGTGTGAGTAGGAGGATCATTGCGTGAAGGCCAATATCAGATAACGGGAGCGCAACAGCGTGCTAGGCTGGTTAGCCTTCATATGAGCAGAGAGTAATCCACAAGGATGAAGGTGGAGAGGCTTGACTTCGTGGGTCCTTGAATGAAGACAGTGTGGTATGTGAATAGTTCCATGTAATGGCTTGAAGGTCATAGTGTATGCTCAGCTGGTTGTAGGAATCCCATACCTATCACTGATTATAGAAGGAGACCTTGTAGTGATGACAAGACTATGGACAATAAGGTGGTCAGGATGTGCTCATGGTTGTTATGCAGTTCTGAAGTGTCATTTTCTGGAGTTTTATGGTTCATGGGTCATCTATGTATTTCCTGAGCTTGAGCTCAGTTGGTAAGAGCTTGTGTTGGACTGTGTGGTCCACTGGGTTTTTGTTTGAGGTTGTCTGGCTTCTGGAGAAAATGTGGCCAGAGTGTGAGTTGTATCAGAAGGTATGTGTAGAGAGAAGGATGTTGAATGAAAGTTTTTTTCCTTGTGACTGTGTTGTTCGGGTGTTTTAAACGTGGATGAGGGTGGCTGTGAAGGCGGATTGGGCTCTACCACTTTTGTCCATCCAACGGATAAAGGTGGATTTCGGGTTCGAAGCTTGAGGGCGAGCTTGTCCACCCACGAGTCACCAAATGTTGCCTTTAATCTATTGACATCTGACAAGGGGACTGGCTCAACACATGAAATGACCTAGTGCTCATTCATTAAGAGTGAGGATCCATTCACCACATCAAATATGACAGAGTTCTGAGGCATTTTTCTATAACTAGGTTTCGGAAACTAGGTTCAGCGGCCAAGACCTGGTTCTAAACCAAAGGACAAAGCATGTACATAAAATCTCAAGGTCATACTCCATAGGCACCATAATGATGGGGTCTGAGAAAGTCATCATACCCCGCCTTGACCTCCATCTCACAGCATGGTTGAAGGAAACATGGTGAGTGTGTGTGAGAGAGAGAGAGTCAATGTGTGTGTGACAAGCACAAGCGGTGAGAGAGAGAGGTATGTGTGGAAGAGAGAGAGAGAGAGAGGTGTGTGAGCTCTAGAGCCTCAAGCAACCAGCCCGTGAGCCTCAGCTCCCAGTTGCGCTGCATCAGAGCCCAAAAACCGCTGATCTGGAGCATTTATCACCTGCTGGACCTGCTCCCAGTCCATCTCCGGTTCCTGGATCATTTTCACGTAGGGTTTTGCTTGCGGACTACATCTACGCGCTGACTTTGAAGGCTTTTGCTCCCGTTTTTCTCCTCTTCAGTCTTTGGGTCTGCTGCACCTTTCCCATCGCCAAAATCTTCCCTTTTCCTCTGAAATATAGTTCATCTGGGTTTTTTAACTGGTTTTTCTCTCTTTTTCCTCTATAAAGCTGTTTATTATCTTCTCTCAACCTCTACATCCCTCTTTCCCTTCTATCTCCTGACAAATATACTCTTTTTCTCTTCTCTGTGGGCTTCCTGTGAACATTTTTTTGGGACTGGTTTTTTTCCTCCACTACCCCTTTACAGGTACCTCCTTTCTGAGTTCCACTTTTTACAAAGCTATGGCTGAATATAGGTTAGCTCAGCCAAGGAAGAGATGCTATTGTGGCCAGCAATAAACTAATAAATCAGATGTCTATTCAGAAGTTAAAGAGCAGGAAGCAGTAGTACATAACAAGAAGATACTACGCATTGGGGGGTTGCCCAAGGATTGCTGTGGCAGCTCTAGTGAGGATGTAGCTCTCAGAGAAGATGAGAAAAGAATATGCCTCAAGAAGAATATACCTCAAATTGAATGGAATGAAAACCACATTAGCTACATCGCTCAAAAGGGAGCACAAATGGAGGTTTATTTCATTGAAAGGATAGAGAGAGTCAATATCCTCTGACAGACAAATAAGCTGAAAGGTACAAAGATATGGATATCTGAGGAGCTCACTTCGACTCAGCTCAAACAAAGGAATAGTGAACTCACCAAAGTCAAGGACGCATGTAAAGCTGGAAAATGGGTAGTAAAGTCAAGGACCCATTTTGGACTGGCTCCGACCCCATCTCCTTTACTTCCATCTCCCCCATCACTTCCGGTTACCTCCCTTGCCTCAATCCCAACCCTTTCCTACCCACCTCCTCTACTCAATCCTCCTCCTCCCCCTCCTTCAGCTTCACCTCCTCCTCTTGCTCCCGTTCATTCCTCCCTAGCCCTTTCCCTTGCTTATTCCTCCCCTCTCCTAGTCCCTACCCATCCTCTTCCTTCCTCTTCCTCCCCTCCCCTAGTCCCTACCCATCCTCTTCCTTCCTCTTCCTCCCCTTCCCTATTCCCTACCCAGCCTCTTCCCTCCTCTTCTTCCCCTCCCCTAGTCCCTACCCAGCTTCTTCCCACCTCTCCCCACCGACCTCCCTTTCAGCCCCTTCCTCCCCTAGTGTAGGCTCTTCTTCGGTCCCTGACTCCCTACTTCCTTCTACCGGATCTCTCTCTTCAGGACCTCCATTTTCTGCACCCCTCCT
Source organism: Dipteris shenzhenensis (assembly GCF_047967505.1). NCBI lineage: Eukaryota > Viridiplantae > Streptophyta > Polypodiopsida > Gleicheniales > Dipteridaceae > Dipteris > Dipteris shenzhenensis. Next base: position 52,677,275 of record NC_141596.1, on the reverse strand, counting down.
TTACTCACCTTCTTACCCTCTTACCCCCTCATCCTTGTACCCCCTCTCCCCTTCACCCTCCACAGCGGAAGCAGTCCTGGCAGATAATCTGCGCTTGAGAGATTTAGTTATGCAGTGCATGGAGACTTGCAGACTTCAGGGCGCTGCGATTTAGTCTCTCACAGCACAGATACACACACTGACTGATCAGCTATCGATAGTTGAGAGTCATAGATCTGATCAGGACTCCCATATTCGCCAGCTTCATACCAGAGATATTGATCGGGACATCCAGTTACGGACACATGCTGAGCGCATAGTGCAGCTGGAGGCACGCATTCAGGAGCATGTTGTGGCATGCGATGATCGCCTCCAGCAGCTGCATGTAGCTCCTCCAGCTAGTGCAGCAGTTGAGGAGAGGTTGGCCACACTGCAGACAGAGGTACAAAAGACCTCAGAGTGGGTGGACGTTGTGCGTAGAGCCCCACAGGCCCAGCAGACCACAGTCTCTGAGACTATTGCCGAGAGTCAGCGGCGAGCTTAGAAGGCCCTCAACATCCGCATCCGCGGAGTTGAGCGATCAGATACGAGATCAGCCATGGATCAGGCGACAGATTTCATATCTGGGACACTCGGAGTTCAGGATCATGGCATAGTAGCTGCATATCGAGTGGGCCGGGATCCAGCACGGCACCAGCCACTTATCATCAGATTCAGAGATGCTGAGGCCCGTCTTGCAGTATTACGAAGGAGATCCAGATTGAGGGACCATCCACAGATTCACATGGATGAGGACCTTACAGCTCTTCAGTGGGAGGAGCATAGACGTCTCATTGCACAGAGGGATGTTGCCCGTCGTGAGGGCAAGTGGGCCGTGATCAGAGAGGGCAGACTTTTGATAGGAGCTATGCGATCTAGACCGGCTGGAGCCCACAGTTGACGACACGAGGCCTAGGGACACGTAGCCTGCCAGATAGCTTGAGTTTCACAGTTTGGAACTGTAATGGTTCCCTCACAGCTCAGCCTGGCAACTTACGAGAGGCCTTTTTTGATCAGGACATCGTCTTCTTTACAGAGACCCATGAGAGCCTAGAGAGAGGCTTGCCGCAGGTGACAAGGTATGCCTGGGAGTCTGTCTTTCGACAGCAGACTAGACGATCAGGAGGAGTTAGAGGATCTGGCGGTGTGGCAGTTCTTTATAGAGAGCATCTCAGATCGATACTCACAGTCATGAGGAGAGACCATCGGGCCAGATATCTTTGGGTACGGATCAGGAGACCCCCCCTGAGAGACTTGTTTATTGCAGTATGCTACTTTCCCCCGAGACAGTCTCGTTATGCCTCAGATGGACCAGGACAGTCACCTTTTGAGGATTTGTCAGCCGATGTATTGGAGTACTCACGCCGCGGAGAGGTCATCCTTTTAGGAGACTTCAACGCGAGGACATCAGATAGACAGGCAGAGATTTTGGACTTTGCTGAGGATCCAGTCTTAGTTCCAGCTGCCCCAGATGAGAGTTTTCCACGCTTATCTTCAAATAGAGGGGTAGAGGTGACAGAATAAGGACATCGCCTATTGGAGCTTCTCTCATCGCACGGCATGGTCATTTATAATGGACTTCGACAGTGGCCGCATTCATCCACAGCCACATGTTTTCCCTTCGCGGGTGGTGGTACGAGCGTCATTGATTACGTCTTGGGTCCCCCGACTTTAATCCCTTTTGTACATAACCTCACAGTCGACCCTTTTATGCCTTCAGCCGATCATGCACGTCTGCACTTTATTCTTACCCAGATTCCTCATGCCCCCCCTTCTAGACATCATGAGCGTCAGCCATACTATGAGGTTCATTTTGACCACCAGTTTGATGATAGTTATAGCCAGCACCTGAGTGGTCTTCTTCGTCCGCACCTTCTCGATGCCCTACCCTCCACACAGGATCAGTGGGACCTTGTACATACCTCCATCATCTCGGGAGCCCACAAGTCCTTCCCCGTCACTTGCCACACATCCAGTCCTCCACCAGTCGGTCTTGTGCCTTGTAATGGATGGTATGATGAGGAGTGTAAAGAACTCCGCAGGAAGCTTCGCCTTGAGACACAGGAGAAGTCTCCCCTCCTCATTGAGACCAAGAAGAGTTACAAGCGTTTGGTGCGACGCAAAAAGTGCCAATTTCTAGCCCGGAATGAGGAGGAGCTGAGAAGTTTACTTTTCAGCTGTGATTCCAAGGAATTCTGGAAGAAATTCCTTCGCTTGAAATCTCAAACTCCTCTTACAGACCCGCAAGTTTGGCTTGCCTATACTTCCACTTTATATGATATTCCAGACCAGCCACAGATCGACTTATCCCATGTGCCTAGACCCACCTCCTCTGCCTTATTCTCATCCAATAGTGTCCGAGCAGCAGCTCATCGTTTGAAGACTGGGAGAGCTAAGGACCATGATGGATTGCAAGCGGAGTATGTAATCCATGGGATTGATGCCTTAGCTACAGTCCTCTCCCGTCTTTTTAACGAGTCCATTTGTACAGGTCTTCCACCTAGTTGGCTAGAAAATACTATAGTACCCATACACAAGTCGGGGGATCCTTTGGAGGCGTCGAACTACAGGACCATTATGATTGGCCATGTCATGGCCAAGATTTATGCGACCATTCTAGAAGGACATATAAATGACCATGCCGAGGCGACAGGCATGAGAGCTAGAGGGCAGGCAAGATTTCGTGCAGAGCACTCGACTCTAGATCATATCTTCACACTCAAGGCTTTGATTGAGGAGGCGAAGTCACATAAGCAACGGCTCTATTGTTGCTTCGTGGACTTCAGAAAGGCATTTGACACTGTGCCGCGTTTCAGACTCTTCCAGCGACTTCGTGACTTGGGATTCAATGGGGAGATTCAATGGGCGATCATGGCCTTGTATGAGAGAGTCACAGGTAGAGTCAGGACACGGGTGGGGCTGTCGGGGGAAGTACGCAGTACGATAGGGGTGAAGCAGGGGTGTCCTTTGTCTCCGACACTCTTTGGTCTCTATATCGATGAGTTAGAGATGTACATACAGACGATGGGTGGTACAGGTTCTTTACTGGCAGGATCCACGATACCGATTCTCCTCTATGCAGATGACGTGGTTCTTATTTCTTCCTCCCAGCAGGGTTTACAGGCACATCTCCATGCACTCCACAGCTTTTGTCAGGACAGAGGGTTGTCTGTAAACCTTGGGAAGACCAAAGTCATGGTCTTCAACACGTCATACCAGGTTTATAGGAGAGGCGAGTTCTCTTTCACATTTGATGGGCAGGAGGTGGAGCTAGTCAGGGAGTATACATATTTGGGTGCCACATTTAGAGGTCCAGTCTTCACCATGATGCATGCAGCACGAGATAGGATCAGTAGAGGGTATGCCGCCTTGGCTCTTCTCGAGAGGCAGTGTGCACAGTCACATTTTCAGCATCCCGACACGAAGTCCTTACTTTTCGATACGTTGGTGAGACTTGCAGTCATGTATGCTAGCCCCTTTTGGGCAGGAGATCTCAGTGTTGCAGATTGGAGACGAGTAGAGAGGTTACAGATCATCATGTTCTCCAGATTGATCAGAGCGAAGCCCACGGTACCGCATTAGATTACGTTCGCAGAGTTCGGAGCTACACCCCTAGCGCTAGATGCAGCATTTCAGTCAGCTACATACTTGCATAGGATCAGGGCGCTCGGAGACTCAGCAGCAGGCAAAGCACGATTACCGTGGCTAGCACTGACATCCTCGCAAATGTTAGCGGAGAGAGGTCATACTTTTTGTTGGTACCACACACTCTCCACATGGCTCACCTCGCCGGGCTTGGATATGGATAGGCTGCCACCATTTCGATACAGCATATATGCCCCTCGCCTCCCTCTCACTAAACATGAGCTCAGCCAGGTTATCAGGGCAGATTTGTTGCAGCTACACACGTTTCGCACTTGGGTTCATCCCACGGAGCTTCCTACGAAGATGGCCACATATCGTGACCATTTTCTCAGGATTTCAGAGCATGGCTTCATCATATCCCCATGATATATCGGCGTTCATATGTCGCACTCACTCAGGGGCCAGCTCAGGGTATCTTCCCATAGATTAGACGTTGAGGCTGGCAGGATGCGTCGTACAGCTACCGGACATAGACCCAGGCGAGAGACTAGGATATGCCCTTGTTGCACTATGGGGGAGGTGGAGACTGAGGAGCACTTTGTTTGCAGATGCCCTTTATATTATGAGATCCGTGGCAGATTTCACTGCTTATTTGGGCACGGATTTGGACCTCTCTCTCGGATTATGGAGTATGAGGATCAGTATTGCTTAGCGTTGTTCATCAAGGAGATCACCAGATACAGAGAGAGATTCCTCAGAGAGCACCGTCGCATCCCTGCCAGAGACCTGGTTATTCATGAGGAGCAGGACGAGGCGCAGGACCATGAGCACAGAGATAGCCCATCTTGCCAGAGAGCACCGATGGTTCCACCCTGAGGATGTACATATGACATGATCCGGCAGCACCGCAGGATGATCTTACACAGAGGCCGTACCCGTCGCTTTATTTCTAGACGACGGAGGATGATGGCAGATTTTCGGAGGAGATTGCTCCATGGAGACTTGGCACCGCCAGCAGCCCATTTGACACTTGCCCAGATCTTCACACTCATGGCAGGAGGCATGGTCGATGGCCATGACTTCCATCATTTTTTTGGATCACAGACCCCTTACGGAAGACGATGTTCCTCATATTTCATATTTTACATTTTGTATCTAGGCATTTTTGGTACTCTATTTCATTTCATTTTGTATCTAGGATTTTTGTAGCCATTTTTGGCATCTTAGCGGTATTACGATGAGGCCACCTAGTTGGCGCATCGTTGGTGATGTATTTTCCTTTCGGATGATTTTGTGTCCCATACGCCATGTATGGCCTTCCGTGGACCTTTAATAAAATTTCTTTCTTTCTTTCTTTCTTTCTTTCTTTCTCTCTCTCTCTCTCTCTCTCTCTCTCTCTCTCTCCCCACCCCCCCCCCCCCGCCCCGCGCTCTCTCTCTCTCAAGTGAATGAAAAGCTCGCAAACTTCATGAAATTTGAAAAAGATCATGACAAAAAGCTCACTAAAAAATCACACATAACATGATCAATGCGCGTAAGGTTAGTATGGCATTGAAAGAAAAGAATTATAAATTACAGCTTTTAGGCTCAACAAAAGATATGTTGTGGCTGTATGATACTATATTAGGTGGTATAAGAAGGCTACTTTTGGGCTGGCTGGTTATACTCAAAGATTGTGAATGATACTTTAAACTTCTTTTTCTGGCTCATTAGTGGCAGCCAGATTTGTTGTTTTCTCCAAGAACAAGACCAATTATAACCAAGCTGTAAAACAACATGACCAATGTGCTAGGTTAATATGACATTGAAAGAAAAGAGTTGTAAACTTATAGCATTCAGGTTCAACAAAAGATATGGTGTAGCTATATGCTACTATAATAGGTCATACGAGAAGACTACTTTTTGATTGGCTGGTTACAATCAGAGATTGTGAATAAGACTTCAAACTTCTTTTTTGGTTAATTAGTGACAGCCTGATTTGGATTAATGTTCTGATGAAGGTCTATATGTATTATGATGAAGATAATGGTTACTCACCATCTTGTGCTACTTGTTGGCACAGCCTCCTTGATTGCTAGGACTACTTTTCTTGTTCTTTCTCCTTGTGTCCACCACAACGAAACTTTAGGTGAAACACCAACTCTCAAGAAACACACAAGAATCCCAAGTTGACCAAAGGCTATGTTCTAAGCCCTATTAAGCGCTTCATATGGAGTTGCAAAAGCACGATTCCCAGTGAATAGCTTAATAAACTAGAATTTCAAGTGAATAGCTTAACAAATTCTAGTGAATAGTGTAATAAACTAGGATTTCAAAAGCCATGGAAACTAAAAACATCCACATCCATGTCATTCACGTTCACACAAAGGAGAAAAAGAGACTTCAGCACCCAATGGGGTGTGAATGAGACGCAACCCCTACCAAGGCTAATCCGTGGTAAGTTTTTATTCCAGTGATGCAAGGCTTCAATTACAATAGCAATCGAGAACCTCAAACAAAACCGAAGGGGACTTAGAAGTCCTATAACATACATCCAAAGTTTTATAATGTGGTGTCCAAAATAGATAACCCAATATAATAAAAGAGCAACTAGCAATCGTGATAGATATCAGGTGTAGAAGAGGCCCAAGATACTCCGGGGACAGTCTAATCTCAAAAAATTTCCAAGGCCGAGATAGATTCTCTACATGGGCACTAGTCTATCTCTGAGACACTAAAAAACCTGAATTCCACATTAGTAGGTAAATAACTAGATTTCTTTCAACCAAACCTAATTAAAATCATTAGAGCATGTTAGATTAGGTTAGGAATGAGTAGAATTACCTCCCGAAGCAAATATAGGTAGAATCATTGTGCAAAAAAGCAAATTGATGTTAAGGCCAATCCCCTCCACCTTGAGGCTTTGTAAGAACATTGGATGCATTCCAACCAGCCATAGGGGTCCTGTCATCACACAAGGCATATCACAACCACGGCACTAGGATTGACCAAGTGACTCTTGGTGTTGTTGTATCTGAGCCATTTTCTCAAGTAGAAGAATAAGGTTGTCAACAATTGACATGGACTTTTCTTTAGTACAGAGGTCATCAAGACACTTGGCCCCCCCTATCAAAGAACGTTTTATCAAATGTTACCACAAGGCACTCCATAGCATTTGGTATTCAGTGTGATGGTGTGTTGATTAAGAGATGACAAATGACTATCATTGTTGCCCTGTGTCATGTGTCTCCATTGTCATGTGCGGTCATCTGTGGCAATTAAGCATTAAATGCTTGACTGAAGGTTGTGTGCGCTAAGTCTATGGTTTGGGGATTAATTGCCTTGGTCTAAGTTTTGGGGGGGGACGAGCATTTTTTGAGCAAAATCTTTCGAGCGTCCGAGCGAAGGAAAAAAAAAGCTTCCAACTATACAAAAATATGGCAAAAATGGATCAGAAGTCAACATAAATTCACTTAGAAATATGCAAAGTATTATAGCAATACCTATTTTATACACGAATCTTTACGTGAATCTTTGGGAATGGTGAGAACAGAATGGGATGGCTTTTGAAGAAACCCACATATAGAGTAGACTTCTCCATGAAAGTTCCCTTATGATCCTTCTTATGACTTTTACTTAATAGGGGGTGACATTGAAAAATCTCTCTCAACCAATCTTCATGAAAGGGATCCTCCAAAGAAAACTCATTGAAGCAAGCCATCAAGGTAGTTTCGCCAGTGAAACCCCTTTGAAGTAGTCTTCCAAGGTAGTTTCGCTGGCGAAACTACCTTGGACAGCACTTTTAAAAGTGACATAACTTTCACATCCAATGTCCAAATATAGTCATTCAGCCACTCAAATTGATCGGGAAACCCCATTTGAGCACATCTATGGGGTTATATTTTGAAAAATCTTGCATATATAGTATCAAATATTACATGCATTTTATGAAAGTGATATTTAAGCCCAAGTTAATACTTGTTTATAGTAATTTAAACTTCTTTAAAAATATATCCATAAATATCTTGTTATTAATACTATTAAAACAATAGAAAGATATTGCCATATGATATAAATGTGTTTAATAAGTAATTATTTATGTATAGTATTATTACATTGAGAGTGATTATGAGGGATGTTTCTTAAAGGAATTATTTTTCAACACTTTTTTAAGGTAATAACAAGGGTACAAATGAATGTCTATGAATAAGAAGATTTATGTCATGTAAAAATGAATGAGTGACTAGTCTGTATAAAATAAAAGTGAAAATACCATGTTTCCTAAAGAAATACTATTTTTTAAATCTCTTGAAAAACACGCTCGGATAAACCTGCTCATAGTTTTTGCTCGTAAAATTGATGCATCCGTTTTGGGGGAAGGGAACTCTTCATTGATCACAAATTTTTTTCAAATTTGTCATCCTACACATTTATTGGAACTTGGGTTTCATACCCCCAATGCTAGGGATTTATTTTAACGTGTCCTCTTTTTGCTTCTTGCTTACTTCCACATGAGCTAGCTTCTTCTTGCACAATTTAGGCCTCCATTCTATATATATGATATGGGGAACAAAAATATCAAGGAACATATATGGAAATGGAGAAGAGGTTAATGTTCAAAATCATTAGTGTGTCTATGGATTAACATTAACGACCAAATCATAAGTGGAGGAAAAGTACACACATAGAATAATAGATGAGAGGAATAAAAGGTTGGATTAAGAAGTAATGGCTAAAGGGGTGGTGGGGAGTATCAATAAAGGTGACAAATAATGAAACTAAGTGATAGATATCGTACTTATGATGTGAACTACGTTCCCCTAGCAAAGCATTTTAATGAAGCGGCTCGCACCAGCTTTCCTCACACTTGGACTCTTAGCACGATCATTGCCATTCACAAGGCAAGGGATCCCATGAATCGGAAAACTGCAGGACCATTATGATTGGGCAGGTCATCTCTAAGATCTATGCATCAATGCTCAACACACAGTTTAGCCGAGAGCTCTAGGGACTCAAGGCCTAGGAACTGGCAAGCTTTTGGAATGATCATGCGACTCCAGATCACATATCAACACTCAGATGTGTCATCAAGGAGGCTAGAGCATGGAGACAGAGGGTTTATTGCTGCTTTGTGGATTTATGCAAAGCTTTTGACATAGTGCGGCGAGATCGCCTCATAAGGCATTTGTAGGATCTAGGGTATGTTCGAGAGATCATCTGGGTAGTCATGGCATTCTAAGAGAGGGTCTTAGATAGGGTTTGACAGGTGCAGGGTGGACCAAGGAGATCATGAGCACTAATGGTTTTAAACTAGGTTGTCCATCATCACCAACCTTGTTTGACCTCTACAAAGATGATCTCGAAACTGTCAATCGTGCACTAGGGGCGGCAAGCTGCTCTGTCATCGGCTATTTTCTACTTGATTCAAATCCTCCTGTATCAAACGATGCGGTCTTACTCTCATCCTTAGCATAGGGCCTCTTGTGACACTTAGATGCACTTCATACCTTCCGCGAGACACATGACTTGAAGGTCAACGTTGGTAAAACCAAGGTCATGCTCTTTGAGCACCCATGGACAGAGAGCATTTCACACTAGAGAGATTGTCACATTCTATACATACTTAGGGGTTCTCTTCTCTGGCCCGATTTTCACCATGCAACCATCAACGTGCATCCAATTGAGCAGGGCGTGCGCCACACTTGCTAGACTTTATTGACAATTGCTTTCACTCTTATTTCCAGGAACCTTGGATCAAGTCTCTTCTCTTCGACCCCTCATCTTCCCTACAGGTATGTATTGCAGTCCTTGTTGGGGTCCCGACATCAAAGAGGTCGATTGGGCTCCCTTGCTGTCAGGGATGATCCGTAATAAGTCATCCCTCCCACCTCGGCGGGTAGTCCTAGATCAGTTCGGAGCATCCCCACTATAGCTTCACACAGCATTCTAGTTTAACGCATACCTCAACTGAGTAAGGATTATGGCTCTGATAGCTTAGGCCGAAGTAGGCTACCATGGCTAGCCCTGTCTTCATCTATGACTTTAGCAATTGAGGGTGATCAGAGGTGTTGGCACGCATGTACATGTAGATGGTTTGAGAGTCTACTTCCAGTATAGACCAAGACCCCTCTCTTTCACTCAAATATCACGAGTCAACATGTTTTTCCTAAAGGATCCCTTACAGCTACATTCATTCAAGATCTAGTTGGCACCCGCCGATGAGCTTCATGTGAGACTCAGCTTCTCTAGGGATCATTGCTTGGGGATTCTAAAGAAGGGATTCATTGACCCACTAGGATATACATGGATCAACCTCTCTCGTCTCTTGAGAATATAGATTAAGCAATTCCGTGTCTCATCGCACCACCTACGCATCGAAAGTGGGCAGACTGAGGACATCCTAGAGAGGGTCGCATTTATACTCGAAGTGATTGGTAGGAGATCAAGTCATGAGGAGCACTTCGCTTTCAAATGCCCTGTGTACTATGAGATTCAAGGTCATTACCATTGTCTCTTAAGGATATCGATTGGGCAATTCCGTGTCTCATGGCACGGCTACGCATTGAAAGTGGGCAGACTGAGCGCATCCTAGAGAGGGTCGCATTTGTACTCAAAATGATTGGCAGAAGATCAAGTCGTGAGGAGCACTTCGCTTTTAAATGTCCTGTGTACTATGAGATTCAATGTCATTACCATTGTCTCTTCAGGGATAGTCTCAGACCCTCTCTAGTTTGTTAGGCGAGATAAGGGTATACAGCCAGACCCCACTCAAAGAACGATCATTGAGTTTTTCTAGCGAGACAACATGGACTAGCTAGCCCCAGAGAGATGGCAGAGCCAAGGTCCAGAGCAAGAAACGCAGCGGACTCAACAACAGGTCGACACACAGATCAGGCTTGGGGACCTCCCTTCCATGTTTACCAAATGGAAGGCACGGGCGAAGGGTGTAACATTGGCACTTGTCCGATGTAGGGCCACAGCTAGTAGACTGTAGCAGACCACACATACCGACCGTCACCAGCTCTCTACCATAGGTTTCATGCCATAGCAACCTCGTATACCGGGCTCTCCCCTTGGGCTTGACCCCTTTGCTAACCTCTAAGGATGATTGTGGTGGTGATGCCACAACACAATTTCCATCCTCTCCACGAACTTAGACAGTTTTATGTATTAGTGTTTCTATAGTTATGTTGTATTCGTCTTGGATGTGGATGCCCACTTAGAGGCTCCACCCATTCAGCTCATTGTATCAAGTTCTTTCAATGTCATAGACACTTTTGTCTTTAGAAGACGTTTAATAAACTTTATTTCTTTCTTAGCTTTGTAATGGAGCCCTCTCTAAGCTTGTAGTAAGGGTGCATGGGAAGATTTAATGGTCTTTACCGTACCAAGAATATCTTTTTGTGGGATAGTCCTCGGCATGCGCTAGCTGTAGGCAATCCTCCTAGCATATGAGGCATGCATTTGAAGATATTTAAATAAAACCATCCTTCATGATTTCTGTATAAATATCACTTTGAGAAAAATGTATAGGCTCAATGCATATGCCCATACATAGCGTAGTTCAAGAGAACCAATTTGATTATCTCCTTCCTGTCTAAGTAATATATGTGCATGGTAGGGTAATATAGAGTGCACTAGAAGGATAGCAACCCAAAAAATGTAGAGATGCAAGAACCATCGTGTCTCATCCCCTATCTAACAATTGGGAAGAGGAAGACAACATAAGCACAAAGGGTCTACCACAGCCCATTCCATGGACTCTCAATAATGATGGTTTGGAAGGCTTCATCTAAGTTTATACAGGACTGTTCTTTCAGATCACTGGCATGGGCCCTACTTCTTTGCCATGACTAAACTCTAGCATGTCTCCTTATGCCTCAAAGAAAAGTTCCAATGTGAATTCTGTTTCTGGTAATATTTGCTTATCTTGAGTTTAGTTATGACTGATAGTTATCCACTTTGTTTGCAGGGAAGTTGACCTCGTGAATGAAATGGTCCGTACACTTGCAGGAAATGGGGTTAAGGGATCTGACTACAAAGGTGGAAAACGAGGAACTTCACAGGTAATTCTGTACAATTTTACAATCCGTCATGGTTGATTTGTATAGCGTACACTTTTGGATTCTAAATGTCAACTTTGAATTATGATGCTTGACATGTAAATTTATGAGCATGGCTATTAGTTTTTTCTTGCGTGTGGTTTTTAATTGAAAGCTAGAATAGTTGTATAATATAAAGGGATTCAAAAGAAATTCTAAGCAGCAAAATTTTTGCTCGTATTTATCTGAGAAGAATGATTTCGGTGGATATTACCCAAAGTTTGACATGGAGATTGTCTTCTTGCCTCTGATATGAAATAAATGTGTCATTACTGGCATCTTGGAAATCAATCAGTTCGTTTATCTGTGCATGGTTTAATCTTGAGACATTTGTCGTTACAAAGGAAAGCGTCTAGAGGAGGATCCTAGCCAAGACATCCTTGGAATGCTGTGGTGAATAGGGAAGGGTTCGCTTGGCGAGGGAAAGTGTCAGATCAGAAACATGATAGAAGGGGAAGAAGATGAAAGGATATGTGTCACAGCTTCTCATAGTAAATTTTAGATTTCAGAGCCTCAATTAAAGGGCATTTGACCAGGACTGTAAATTTCTTTTATGCACATAACTAGCTGACAATCTTGTCTAGGAAGTTGGTAATAGTTTCCTTAAATGGGGAGAATGAGTTATATCCTGATTTTGATCAATGAGAGGCAAGAGGCACGAGTGACAGGTTTTACCATACCATTGTCAAAATAATCCAAGCATATCATTTTACAAAGCTCATTTTAGTTCACTGTGTGGGGATAGGAAGCTGATCACGTGCTAGGGTGGAGCATGTGCATCGCTGCACTGCATTGGCCACTCCCCACAGGACATGTGCAGAGTATCTGATGATGAGTTAGCTCTGCTTGTTTTTTGCATCTATACTGAGTTAAGAGAAACGATGGCTCAAAATCTGGGAAGTAGTGTTTATCTTGGTGCATGTTGAGGTTCTTAGCGTAATGCAGCTGCACAATTTGAAAAGGTGAGCCATAAGATGTGGCATTTGTCTCTTCTTAATTGGAAGCTTACAAATACATTTGGCACATCCCTTGCATTAAGCCCACTGTGCTAATCATAGAAATCGGGCTGGTATCATGTCCACTTTGTCTGTAAGTGATGCACATGGGAATCATCTGCCTATAGCCAGTACATTGAGATAATGGTGACTGAATGTTTGTGCACAGCTCTAACCAAGCTCGTGTGTGAGTTGACATGGAAAATTATACTATGATGGCCTCTGTATTCTCGTTCGGTCAATGAATCAAATGGATAAGACACAGCAGTGCAAGAATCTGTGTGACGAGCATCAGATGAACAGCTAGTTCTCTTCCGTAAAGACATGAACAATGACTCAATCTTTTAGTTGTGACATTCAGTCTTTATAGTTTAAAAATAGAGCCTTGGTCATGAACTTGGCACGCTATAAAGCTATCCACAGCAGATGTCAACTAAGAATGCCTTGTCTGACAGACCTTTGTCAACATGAAAATGAATGGAGTAGCTTGAAGTCACATGGGATCATACAACAAGAGAAGACAGTTCCCTCCTCAGGCATCCCTTTGTTGTATGAACAGTGCAAAACGAATCCCTATTGAGGGGACTTGTTGTCTGCTCGCCCATTTGCTGACAATACATTCTCTCAAACATCCTTTTCATTAGCTTCATGTGATTTGTAACCAAGATCATAATCCAGCCCCAAATGTGCATATCCAAGTCCTCTCTTAGAAAATTTTCGGCTGTGACAGGACATACCCGTTGTAGGGAGGGGATTCTCACTGACAATGCACCAATCAATCTACAATCCTCACAAGAGGGCCCCAACCTACCAGCAAGCCAAGACACCAAGCCCCCCCCCCCCACCCTTTCAAAAAACAAAAAAGTTGGACCTACCCATCCTCAACATAGGTACTACTGCAATGATTCCGGTACAGTTCTGCGTAAATCCTCCTTTTCTCTGCAGTTCACTGCAACATCCTGGGCCGAATACGTGAATCGGAGGGAAAGCTTTCTGTGCTGGTCATACAGCATCTGAAGCTCGGCATGAATGACCCGGATATGCTGCTCTGCAGTCCTGAGATCTTGGCAAATCATGGTGTAACCAAATAGCTGAAGGGTTAGTATCAACATCATCACAAAAGAATCTGTTTCTAGCTACCCAAAGTAACCATAAAGTGTTTGCTCTGAGTAAGGTCTACTCCTTCTTAAGCATCCCTTTGGCATCTCCCAACAAACAAACATCCCAATTGCACCTTATTCCTGTTAGCATCTTTAGTTGTCCTCCACGTTTGCCTGGCTAGTGAACAAACCAGTACTCAGTCTGACCATGGCACTTTTGCAACAACCATCTGACTTCCCAATTCTGAGTGATCTGGCATGTGTCTAAAGGGCTCGATGCAGTATGAGCCATGTAAGAACACCTTGCTTTTCAGGAATCTCTCTTGCCTCTTTTCAGTATGAGCCATGTAAGACAGGAAGATGTTCTCTCTTGCCTCTTTTTCTGCTCAAAGTCTTGCCATCCTCTCATGGTGGGATCTATGAATGAGCCTCCAACTAGTCCAATTGACCTTGGGAAGGAACTAGTCCAATATACTGGGTATCATGAGAGGACCAAGTTAGTGTTCAATTATGTGCCACGAAACACTAGTAGTGCTCCAAGTAAGGGGTTCCTCCCAATGAGATGGTGGACGCATTGACCTGGCAACCCAAATAATAAACAGTATATTGTTCCGAAATCCGTCCGAAACCACCATCTTGGCTACATTAGGAGTTATCCTGCATGCTATCATTGACGTATTTAATCTTTGACGTCTTCTTGTTTGAGAAAGCCTTGAAATGAGCTAGTCTCTGATGATAGAAGCTACAAACCAAGCATTATAATTCATAACATCTTTTATTTTGATGCCTTTGATAGGTTCTGAATTCTCCATGGGATGTTTGTTGTGAACCTGCCTCGGGCACTGTATATATTGCTATGGCTGGACAACATCAGATCTGGCAACATAATCTAGCAGATGGCATCACCAAGGTCTTCAGTGGTGACGGTTATGAACGCAATCTGAATGGTAAAAGGTATTAACCACTATGTCCATCAATGATGGCAGCATAAGTCAAAGCAATTTTGCATGTCTTCTGGATATGCATTTTTCTTCTTCAAAAGAGGCTTTAAGAAATGTATACTTTAAAATTTTATTGTAAAATTTGCCATATGACACCTTGTACCATCTTACCTAAGTTTGTAACCCAAAAAACCAGCCAGTGGTCTTCAGCACTGAGGTGGGTAGCTCATGTTTGCCTTGTATTTTCAAAGTTTGGATGAAGCAAGCCAAGGCTGAAATGGGATGCAATATTAGTTTCCCTTTTCTTCTTTCTTTTCTTTTTTGTATTTTGCAGGGCCGGAGGGGGGATGGTATCTGTAGCTTAGAAGTAGATATTTTAGAGCATCTCTGCTTCTATTAATGCAGTGTAGGAAGAAACTAGCCAGGGTCAAAATTGACTTTTGCGATGTATTGGGGCAAGGGATGCTCTTGACAGTCATTATATCATTCATATGAATGCATATTTTCTGTCCTAGGTCAAAAGATTGGCTTTCTGAAATGTATGGTAGGCAATTTCTGAGGTTGGCGTTTTTTCTGTATATGTCATTTTCTGAGTGTTGTGCTTTAATTCTCAGGGGTCAAGAAACATCATACGCTCAGCCTTCAGGCCTTTCTTTCTCTCCAGGTATAGTGGTCTGACACTCGAGCTAAATGTACTGTTATGAGAAGATTATTTCAATTTGTCTCTAACATCTGCAGCTCCGTGTATTTATTAGATATGAAGGAAATCTACGAGGCAGATAGTGAAAGCAGTTCTATTAGAGCAGTTAATTTGGTTACAGGAGGCTCAAAACTTCTTGCTGGTGGGGATCCTATGTTTCCTGATAATCTTTTCCAGGTAAACCAGAATTTCAATATGTGCTTGTACAGACATTTTAAGCCATGCTGATTTTTGGACATTATCCAAGAAAGAGAGTCTACTGCTTCACTTTGGCGAAGTGTTATTTATGACGCTGCTTTGGAAAAACAATCCAGTTTGGGGACAAAGATGATGTTGGCACAGCAGCTCAATTTCAGCATCCGTTGGGGGTACTTTATGGTACTGATGGACGAGTGTACATCGCAGATTCTTACAACCATAAGGTAAAAATTTTCAAGTACGTAATTTTGCATCTTTGTAGGAAGCGGTACATAAGTTTAAGAAATTCATTTAGTATTTTGTGTTTTAAATAATTCATTCATTCTGTAAATTCTTCTTTCATTCCTACATATGAGAGAGAGAGAGAGAGAAAGAAAGAAAGAAAGTGTATTATTGTCCACTAAAGGCCAAAATGGGCCCATGGGACATCAAGAACTCTGCATACAAGATAGCACAAAATCAACGTGCCACAAAGAAGAGGCATCGTCGAATATCATCTAAGTGCTACGCAATACAGTGCAAGTGAAAGTACATAATGTCAAATCTGAGCCTAAATACAAAGTAAACTAGATGCAAGGAAACCGCCCCTGGGTGCAAAATGGGGGGATGGGTGCAAAATGGGGAGAGAGAGAGAGAGAGAGAGAGAGAAAGAAAGAAAGAAAGAAAGTTTATTAAAGTCTTCGGGAGACCGTGAAGGTCTATGAGACTAAGGATAACTGATACAATGAGCATAACGGTGGCGGTCTCAAAATGGGCCAGCCAACCGTTTCTACAAAAAAGAGGTTATGAAGGACGGTGTGTCTAGTCGCGATACAAAAAATATGTGTCTACCTCCAGATGATACAAAAAAGAAGGGGGGGGCACCAAAAATGGGGCAGAAGGGGGAGATACAATATATATGTGCAGGTGGTGATTGTCAGAGACCAATCATAGAGGGGCCGTCAAATGGGAGGCCGGAAAAAGCCCTACGATAGATGATTGGCCTCTGACGTCACGCGGCCTAGTCGAGCTCGGTCGTCGGGGGCGGCGGGTGGCCCTGTGGATGAGGGCAACGGTAACCCCGGTGGGGCGGGGAGAGAGTAGAGACGAGATGTCATGGACCCGAATGTGTGAGTCTATCCGCTGGCGCAACTGTCGTGGCTTTGGCTCTCGCTCACGTCCGGGTGGTCGGCTAGACTGAGGAGAGGTATCCTGTGACTGGAAGAAATCAGTGATGGGCCGCTGGGTGTCCTCATGCTGTGTGCGCTGCGCGTGTCACCGTGCTCGGAGGGAGGTATCTCGGTGGCGAGTCATCTCATGTAAGAAAGCGGCTAGGCATCGCTGATCCGGGAACTGCAGCATGTGTGGGAGGGGGCCGACTCCATCGTGGAAGAGGCAGTGGTACCGGCCTCAAATGGCATAATAGATAGGACATCTAAAAGCTCTTGCAAGTCGCAAAGTGGGCAAAGGCGGCCCTCTCGTGGGATACCCTCTGCATGTCCGCTTTCGATCCGTAATTGGTGTGACGAAACCCTAAACTGACCGAGGAAGATCTGTAGCACATGTGGTAGATGAAGCTGTGTGTAACCCGGAGGTGTGATGAAGCCCTCCTGTGAGATCTGGAGGCAGTGTCGGCGGTAGAAGTCGAGCTTCACAGGAAGCTCGGAGTGAAGAAACCATGTCCGCCAGATGTGGAGCTGGAGCAGATCCGCTCGAATGAGCCGGTTGACCTCGTGGTCAGTGGGGGAGAGGGGAGATGGTGGAGCGTCGAGGCTGTACTGAAAAGGAGGCAACTGGTCTAAGTCGAGGCCCAGTCGGGTGAACCAACTGGAAAGACGACTATACCAGCATCGCTGGTCCCCATCAACGAATAAGGCCATAGAGGAGGATAGGGCTAGCCAAGGTAGGCGGAGGCGACCGTCGGCAGAGGAGCTGAAATCCCTGACTCTGTGGAGATAAGTGATAGCCTGGAAAGCCGCATCAAGCTGTAGGGGTGAGGCGCCGAACTCTGCTAGAATGATCTGGTGTGGTACCGATCGTTTGCTGCAGATCATCTGAGCAAACATCAGTATCTGTAGGTGCTCGACTCGAGCCCACTTTGTGTCTGAAAGGTCGGCTCCCCACCACGGGCTACCGTACATGCCTGCTGGGCGGACCAAAGAATCAAAAAGGAGAGACTTGGTCCGCGGGTCCTGGAAGTGGGAGTGGTAGCATTGTCGCTCGAGCCTGGCAAGAGCGGCATAGCCCCGGCTGATCCTGGCCTGTATGGCCGGGCGCATCGTGAAGATCGGGCCTGAGATGACAACGCCCAAGTATGTGTAAGGGTCAACTATCTCAACAGGGTCGCCGACGAAGAGGAACTCCTCTTGGTGCATAGTGGGTCTTGAAGTATTGAAGATCATCACCTTGGTTTTCCCAAGGTTGACCTTCAAGTCATGTGTATCACAGAAGACCTGAAGTCCATCCAGGTGTCGCTGAAGACTAGTAGCAGAAGAGGGTAGTAGTACTACATCGTCTGCGTATAGGAGAATATGGATGACAGCCTCCGCAAGAGAGCAGCCTGCACCTCTGAGTGTCCTGATGGTGGTCTCGAGCTCGTCGATGTAGAGTCCAAGTAGAGTCGGTGACAAGGGACATCCTTGTTTGACTCCGATAGTGCTCGTGATCTCTGGGGTCCAGCTGGTGCCAATCCTGACCTGGCCCGTCACCCGCTCATAGAGAGCTACTACTGCCCAGATAACCTCCGAGTCGTAGCCTAACTCCTGCAGGCGTCTGACGAGTCAGGCGCGGGGAACGGTGTCGAATGCCTTGCGGAAATCCACAAAGCAACAATATACTCTCTGTCTCCTGTGTCTGGCCTCCTCAATGATCCCTCTAAGTGAAAAAATGTGATCGTAAGTCGAGTGATCCGCCCTGAAGCCGGCCTGTCCGGATGCCCTGAGCCCCTGTACCTCTGCGCGAGCACTGACCTCGCCATCTAACACTGATGCATAGATCTTGGACATAACATGTCCAATCATGATGGTCCTGTAATTCCTTGGATCCATGGGATCTCCTGCTTTGTGGATGGGTGTGATAGTGTTCAGGGTCCAGGCTCTGGGGAACCCATGACAGACAGCTTCATTGAACAGCGTTTCCAGGATGGGGGCTAGAGTTTTGATGCCATAGGCAACAAACTCTGTGCATAGGCCCTCATGATCCTTAGCTCGGCCGTTGTGAAGCTTAAGCGCTGCGTGGGTGACTCCCTGGGTTGTGAAGAGGGTGCAAGAAGTGGGGTGGGGGGTGGCTGAGAGGTCGGGAGGAGGCTGATCAAGGATTTCATAGAGTGTACGTGCGTAGGAGTGCGAGAGGGAAGTGTCTGTGAGGGGGGAGGGGGATCGGCGTTCTAGGAATTTCCTCCAGAAATCCTTGGAGTTGCTACTAAACAGAATGTTCAATAGCGTATCCTCATTCTGGCGCAGGAAGGCTAGCTTCTTGCGACGAACTAGTCGACGATAATCCCTGGTGAGATGTGGGTTGGCCCTAGCGTTTCGCTGGGTCGTGAGTCGGAGTGTGCGGCGTAATGCTTTACTCTTGTCATCATACCAGCTATTGCAAGGGGTGGAGCCAGCGGGTGGAGGGCGGGTGCACCGAGTAGTGGAAGGAAAAATGTGGCGGTCTGCATTGTGAAGGGAGTGGGTGATAAGGGTGGCTCGGTGATCTACAGAGGGTATGGTGTCTATGTGTCTGAGGAGGGAGGCTAGGTGGGCTGAGTAATCAGGTGAGAGGTTATGATCAAAGTGTATATCATGATAGGTAGTGTAGTGCGGGGTGTGGCTGGGAGGGGCTCGGGGCACAAGGATATGAAAGAACAGGTAAGTGTGGTCAGCTCCTGGGGGTAAGGGTGCAATGCGGAAGTCAGTGATCTGTGGGGCTAAAGCAGGAGATCCCAGAATGTAGTCGACGACACTGGCTCCTCCGCCATGTGGGAAACATGTGAAACCAGAGGAGACAGGCCACCGGTCTAGTCCATTATAGATGACCAAATCATGTATACGTCCAAGGTCCAAAAGAGCTTGCCCATACGCAGTAACGGGAGCGCGACTGTCAGCCGAGGAGCAGGGGAAGCCCGAGTCCTCTGTGTCCATCTCAGGTAATAGGACCGGATCTGAGTGGAAGTCCAGGAGTGATGTCTGATGTGCACCTGCTGTCCTTGCATTGAAATCCCCAACTAGGAGGACGTCTCCGCGTCTGGGGATCTCCACAATGTCTGAGTAGAGATCTAGATAGGGGGATACCCCCATATCCTCACGTAGCATCCGTGCGAAATGTGACGCCTCAGGAGGAAAGTAGCAGATTGCAATAAAGAGGTCGCGTGTGGAGGGGCGTTGAAATCGGAGCCATAGGTAACGGGCATGGACATCCCATCTAACCACGGATATCAAGCTCGTGAGTGCTGAACGAAGGAGTACTGCAACTCCGCCTGATCCTCGGACCCCCCCAGTATATCTGGTCTCCTCATGGAATACTGACTCCCAGGTATAGCCACTGACCGAGGGGAGAGGGCGCTCGGGGCCCTGATGTGTCTCTGTATAGAAAACGATGTCGCGTCCAGTGTATGACTCTGAGAAGTTCCCAGGGTCAGACCATAGGGTACCATTATAGTTCCATATGGTGCATGCCAAGGGTACTGTGTGCAGAGTCTGAATCTCATAGACCATGTCTCCCTATTTGGGAGGGGAGTCTGCTACCGTGTCTGGAGTACCTGGTGGGGCTCGGCGGTGGGGGCCAACTAATAGGCGGCCATCTCGGACAACAGCCCACTTCCCCTCCTGACGGGCTACATCTCGCTGCTGAAGCAGGGTGCACCGCTCTTCCACCTGCATAGGTGTGAGATCCTCATCCATGAAGATAGTAGGGTGGTACCGTAGTGTAGCACGCTGCCTGAGTGCTGCAAGTCGAGCCTGAGTATCCCTGAATCGGATGATGAGTGGCTGTGGGCGCGTGGGGTCCCGTCCTGTGCGCCATGCATGCTCGATCCCATGCTCGACAAGGCCGAGGGTAGAGGTCACGAAAGCAGTCGCGTCCGCTAAGGGGGTGAGTGAATCTGTGTGGGGGATACCTTGTACTCGGATGTTGAGAGCCTTACTAGCCCTCTGTTCTTGCTCGGCGATGGTGGCTGAGACGACTGCTTTGGGTTCCCGTCTCGCAACGTCCACCCATCTGGTAGTCTCTGCAATAGCAGTCTGGATGGTAGCGAGCCGCTCCTCCACCTGTAGTGTAGTGCGCGGGGCCGCTATGACTGTAGCAGTGAGAGAGACAACCTCCTGACGGAGGTGAGTGATCTCCTGGCGCATGCTTTGAATAAGCTGATCTTGTGCTACGGTATGATCCCGTTGTCGATGTAGCTCCGTAAAGTGCAAGCGAGAGTAGGCAGTAGGTCCCTACCGAGGCTGCGAGAGGGGGAGCGGGGCGCAGAGGCTACGGGAGGGGGGGGGCGCAGAGGCTACGGGAGGGGGGGGGGGCAGAGCGGAGAGGCTACGGTAGGGGGGGGCAGAGCGGAGAGAGGGGGAGCGGGGAGAGGCTGCGAGAGGGGGAGGGAGAGCGGGGAGCGGCTGCGACAGGGGGAGGGGGGACGGAGAGGCTGCGAAAGGGGGGGCGGGGAGAGGCTGCGAGAGGGGGAGGGGGAGCGAGGAGCGGAGAGGCTGCGAGAGGGGGGGCGGGGAGAGGCTGCGAGAGGGGGAGCGGGGCGGAGAGGCTGCGAGAGGGGGGGTGGCGGAGAGGCTACGGGAGGGGGGGGGGTGGCGCAGAGGCTACGGGAGGGGGGGGGTGGCGCAGAGGCTACGGGAGGGGGGGGGGCAGAGGCTACGGGAGGGGGGGGGCAAAGCGGAGCTATGGGAGGGGGGGGGCAGAGCGGAGCTACGTGTGAGAGAGAGCATAGCTACGTGAGGGGGGGGCAGAGCGGAGCTACGTGAGAGAGAGCGGAGGACATAAGGCAAAGCGGAGCTACGGGAGGGGGGGGGGCTAGAAGATTGATAGAAAAGCTTATTAAAGTCTACTAAAGACCGATGGGTCTAGAAGATTGATAGAAAACCTAATACAATGAGCAAAAATGATGGAGCTACGAAATGAGCATCCTAACCCATGCTAGAAAACTGTGTATGACATATTAGGAGCCATAGTCTCGCACCCCGTATAGGTAAGTGATAGTCTGGAATGCCACGTCTAACTGCATTGGAGATGCCCCGAACTCGGCCTGAATTATATGATGGGGAATCGATGGCTTACTGCAGATCATCCGTGATACGAGAGAGAGAGAGAGAGAGAGAGAGAGACAGAGAGAGAGAGAGAGAGAGAGATTTTATTCTTGTTTTTTTGGTCAATTTTGTTTCTTGATTTGTTTGTTTATTTTTGCCTAGTCACCTTCTTCCTTTCTTCTTCCTTTCTTGTTATCTTTCTCTTTTGTTTAGTGATGTATTTTAGTAAGCACTGGGAGACTCCGCAGGTCTTTAGTGTAAGAAGTATTTATATTTCCTAAGGCAGTGGCCATTATTATGTAATAAGGGGCTAGGGGCACTTTTTCCCTTTATGAAGGTTTTTTATCCCTAAACTCAGTTAGAGGTTGAGTTTGTGGGTGAGTTAGTCACCACACATCTGTTAAACCTAGTTAGGGTTCATTCTAGGGTGCTCTTTCTTGGGCCCACTTTTGGAGAAGATCTAACGCTGTTCTGGACTTGGGTGACCAGTTTTTGGATTTTTTTGGGTGATTTCGAGCTGGTTTAAACCAGCCACCGCCTCCTACTGCAAGTCCAAAGCCGAGTGACCTCATTTTAGAGCTATTTTTGGCAAAAACAGCCAACTCAACCTGTTTTTTTGTGGGATTTGTTCTTGTTTTTTGAACGCAACAATGATTCCTAGGCTGGATGTCTATTTTTAGAGGCTGGACACACTTTTCGAGGTGTTTTTCAGTACTGTTTTGCTGTTTTGCAGCTTTTCTATGAGTCATGGATCTTCGTTGGAGCTTCTAGAAACTTGTCCTTGCTGTTTTGAATCTGTCTCAAGCATTATTGTTCAAGGCCAGCTCATATTTTTAATCTCTAGGTGCATTTTAAGTCCATACAGTTGGGGACTTGCTGTTTTTTTCAAAACAAAGATAAAAATCAGTCATTTTTTGCTTGCTAAGGCAAGCATTCTTGAAGGAAAGCACATATAGTTCGTGGGAGATCATTTTCAGTGCATCTTGGAGCTCTTTTTGGAGGCATTTTGTAGCCCATTTGCTTGGGTTTTTGTTTGGTAAACTTTCTATTCTATTACTGCTTGCATTGGGATCTCTTTTCCCTCTCAATTGCTTGCATTTGTTGGCCCTTTTGCCACTGGGGTTTTCCTTTGCAGGTACATCAAGCATTCAGTTGGTTTTATGCCTTGTTGAGCCAAGCTTTGGCTGGTTTTTTAGGGGAAATTCTAAGATTGCAGCACATATCCCAGCACGGGACCTTTCTGGTGTATTCGAGGGGCATCCTCAAGCCTAGTATAGGCTTTGGCAGTGAGATTTGTTACTTGAGCAGGGTATTCACAGCAGGCGAACTTTGTTGAGATTTTTTACCTCTTTTTGTTTGCTCAAACGGCACATCAAAATCCAAATGATGTCTCTCAATTGCTTTGCCTAGGAGGATCGCTTGGATGGCACCAACTACCCTCTTTGGAGTTTTTTTTTTTGCAATTTGTTAATTGCTAAGGGCCTCTGGGATTATGTTGCGAGTGATGAGGCCCATCCCGGTCCTATAGCACCAGGTACTCCTCCACAGCAAGGGGGGGTTCGTGGTGGTGGTGCAAGTCATGGGCAACAAGGACAACAAGCTGCCCCGGTTGGGCAAGCACCTGTAGGTATTACTCCTAAGCAAAGGAGGTGGGATACTTGTAATGCTCAAGCCTTGTCTTTGATTTCATTGAATATCAAGAGGTTTATTGTCCCTCATATTAGGTCCTACCGGACTGCTAAGGAAGTGTGGAATATTTTGGAACATATGAATCTAGCTCATGATGAGGCGAGAGTCTCGTATTTACACAGTGAGCTTGAAAATGTGCACTGCACACGGATGAGGGTGACTCTATGCAGGAACATGTCACCCGGATTCAAGATTTGCAAGAATAATTCTTGAACATTGATGAGGTCATTCCAGACTTACAGCTTGTTACTATTAGTTTGAACTCCTTTCTGAAGTCTTATCTTTCTTTTCATACGTCTCTCAACCTGTCAATGCGAGGAAATCAGAATCGCCTCACTTTTCAAGAGTTGATAGCACTCTTGTTGTAGAGGAGCAGACGCGAAAGAATATGGCTTCACGTTCCCAGAGTGGGAAGCATGCTTTTTAAGCGAAGGATAAGGGAAAAAAGAAAGTTCAGCCAACTCATGCCTCTAGCAGTGTTTCTAGACATGCATATGCAGGTGGGAAAGATAAAAAGGATGCCTCAAAGCCTTTCAAGAATTGCATGTGCCATCATTGCAGAAAGTGATATCAATGAATGCCCCAAGAGGCTTGCTTAAGAGAAGAAGGCTGGTATGATAGTGTAAATAGAGGCATCAAAAGGTTCATTGGCATCATAAACGGACAGCTTAAGCCCCAGCTCCATAGGAGTAGAGATGGGCTTGCACTTCTGAAATCTGAACCGTTCAAGGAGTTTACCTGGACTGCAACAGCCCAATAACTCTGTCATCTTGTATAAAATGGATGCCCAAATAGTAGTGAAGCGACCTCAATTCTGACATCTCAAACATCTGCTGTAATTCATCCTTGAAACCTGCAATTTTGCAGCATTAGTACCAGTGAGCAGCATGTCATTGATGTAGAGAGCAATGATGAGCAAATGTCTACCTTTTTTTTTTCAAAAAAAAAATTGCTACTGATTCTTCCGAGGTCATGCTACCTCAGCTAGAGCGTAACATTCCTTCCCTCTTCAAACATCAGCGTCCTCGATGATAAAATCTTGGAACACTCTCCGCAACTGGTATACGGATTCCCAGGTAGCTTCGGATAGAGGCTGACCATGCCATGCAACCAACACCGTGGGTATCTTCCGATTTCGTATTTGCATTGTTCCTCGGTCCAGGATTCTTGTTGGTTTGCGCCTCGCATTATCCTCTATCTCCTGAAACAAAACCACACCTTCGATTAGTGAGTCACCTGTATGTAAAAATTTCTTTAAGCGCGAAACATGAAAAACCGGGTGCACCTTACACCCCTGTGGCAATTCTAATTTATAGGCCACCTTGCCTATTCTCTTTAGAATTAACCACGGCCCACAGTATCGAGGTGATAACTTAGCACACTCTCCTGAAGTCAACGACTTCGAGTGCGAAGGAACTCTGAGAAAAACTTTTTCTCCTTCCCTTAAATACTCTTATGAATCCTGAATATTCAAGCAAAACCATACACAGTATAGTTTTCTTTTTGTTTACATAAAGACTGGCTTTCCTCAAAGTACTGAACACTACTCTTAAGTGTTCACGATGCTCAGTAATGCTTTTACTGAATATCAGGATATCGTCAATAAAATGTACTACAAACTTTCCGATATACGAACATAGTAAATTGTTCATAAGCATGACGAATGTCGCTGGAGCATTGGTAAGTCCGAAGGGCATTACCAAAAACTCATAATGATCAAACTTGCTTCTGAAAGCGGTTTTATGCACATCCTCGGCTCTAATCCGGATCTGATGGTAGCCACACTTAAGATCTATTTTACTGAAAATCACGGCTCCATGTAATGCATCTAGCAAATCATCAATCCGAGCCATCGGATACCTGTGCTTAACAGTGATATTATTCAATGCTCTGTAATCTATACAGAGGTGAAACGTATCATCCTTTTTCTTCTTTAATATTACTGGCGAAGCAAAAGGTGAGAAACTTGGCTGAATCTACCCCAACTTGAGGTATTCTTCCAGTTGTCTATGCACCTCCGCCTCTTCAGTAAAACTCATTCTATAGGGAGGTCTATTTACAGGTTCTGCCCCCGGGATCAGTTCAATCTTATGCTGAACTTTCCGCTCTGGAGGTAATCCATTAGGTAGTTCATCCCTAAAACATTCAGAGAACTCCTCTGTTATAAGATTAGCCAGCTTGGCCATCTGACCACTTTGTGTAACATCAGTGCTAGCCGAAGAATCATCAACCGGCTCTACCGATGCTGTGCAAAGGAATAAAAACTCTTCTTGAGCTTTTCGGATTTCCATCACGGAAACCAACGGTCCCTGAGGTATATCTTTCTCACCTCGCAAGACATAAAGCACATCATTCATCTTGAATTGATATACGCGCTTTTTCTAATCAATGGCTGGATTCTTCCTAGAATGCCACGCCATACCCAGGGCTATACATGCATGAGCAAGCTTGGTCATTTCAAAATCAAGCTTCTCAGCATAGTCCTGAATCCGAAGCTCCAACTGGGTAACCCTTTGCTCCCATACTTCAGTTGAACTTCCATCTGCCATCCTGACTGTATACGCATAGTCAAATGGACCCCTCTTTAATTTCAGCCTCTTCACGAGCTTGGAGTTAATCACATTGTGAGTTGACGCCGAGTCAAACAACACAATGACATCATGATTGGCCACTTGCCCTTTCATTTTAATTAACTCCGTATCATTAAAGGCTGTATACCCCATTGCTGCGGGCTTAGATAGGATGTTATCAGGTGCAGTCATCACTAGCTTAGCAACAGACACACATAACAAACAAGGTACTAACCTCTGAGAAGATCCCGCTAGCTGAATCTGCATCTCTTTCGCTCTGGGACTTCCCTCTATCTCCACGTCGCATTCTGAGATCACCATCTCAGCCATCCGACGATCTTTGTTACGTGGACAATCCTTCCACTGATGAGGCTGAAGGCAACCAAAACATAAGCCTTCTCTCCTCGCTTTTTCCCTTTGTTCTGGGTTTAAGGGAGACTTAGACCAAGCCCGGGCTGCCATTGGGGTTACTTTCCTCTTCACTCCAATGATGGTACTTTGTTTAGGAGTTTCAGCCGGTTTCGCCTGCTTGGCTTGACCACTCGGCTGAGAACCACTCCCTCTACTAGTCCATTTCTTCTTAAACCCAGATTTCTTCGGATACCCATACTCGGTTTCGACCTGTGCAAACCCGCTTGGCCTGTTGCCCTTGGCATCTTCATAGTTCAGGGCTATAGCTATTGCATCATCTAACGTGTTCGTGTACTTAGCCCAAACTTCCATTTTTTTTCGATCATTCAATCCAAATATGAAATCTTTCACTTGGATTGATTGAGGCAGGGGTTCGTCTACCTTCATTACACTCTCTTGAAACTTATCAGTGTATTCTGCCACTGATAAATTTCTCTGACGAAGGTTCCTATATTGATCCCAAGCTCGGGATGCTTCGTCAGGAGGTAAGAAGTGTTTCCTGAACTCTCTTTTAAACCCCTTCCAGATAGTGGATGCTATACCATCTTTTTGTTGTTTAATCCACCACCGATCTGCTGCCTCACAGAACATGTGGGTGGCCTCACGGATCTTCTTGATGTCATTGCTGATTTCACAAATGGCGAACGCCTCGTCCCATTTGTGTAACGAGGTCTCAATGACATCGGAGCTACGGTCGTTCATCCGACCAGAATACTTTTCTGGCCTATAATTGGCAATATTTGGCACTTTAGCCTTCCTAGGCTCGACCGTATGGACATTAGACTCCAGTTCCATTGGAGCCTTTCCCTTCTCCTCTCGAGAAGGTCTGGCAGACATACTGTGTATCGCTCTCCTCAGTTCAGATTGCCCTGCATTGGCCTGTAACTGCTTCGCTAACAACTGTTGCAAGGCATCCTCGAGCAATGCAATCCTGCCAGATAAAGTATGAGCTACTGGGCGCGACACCTTCTAGGTCGGTCGGACTCCTGACTCAGCAGGGTTCCTCCTGGAAGCCCCTTCTTCCGCTTCCATTCAGTTCAATGGGTGTTTTGTTTTTTTTTTTGTTTTTTTTTTTGTTTTTTTGTTTTTTTTTTTTAAAACACCGCTAGAAACTGTATTTACAAACTGACGCAATTCAGTGTACTGACACTCTGACACAATTCCCTATACTAGGGAATTCCTGCAATCCCACATGCACACTGACTAGGCATTTGACATAGGCATGTATCTTAAATGGCGCTTTTCCCTATCCTAGGGAAGCTCCTGCAAACAACTCTGACTGCAGTACATAGGCATACCATCAAGCATGATCTGTCCCTACTACAACATCAAAGCCTCATGCAGGCTGATCACTCACAAGATCCTGTTTATGAAAGCAGAGCATTAACCGACAAAGTCCAGAAAAAAAAACACGGAATTGATGGAGGTCAAAGAGAGCTCCCTGGTCATCAACGATTTCACCATAGCCTTCTTGGATTGCGTGGCCTCTTCCTTTGTCTGCCAAGGTGTAGATGTATGATCGAGATGTTCTTTGGCTACGGGTTGCCCATCCCCAAATCTTCTGGAAGATGCACACGAGCCACCACGCTTCCGCTGCGTCACCTCTGCGCTCCCAGCTTGTCGTCCACTCCAGATCACAGCTTACGTGCTCACTGCCCAAATCCTGATGACGGGCCAACTGCTCGTCGACTATCGCTCCATGCCTATCGTCCACTCCAGATCACGGGCAGCGTCAACCTTCCGTCACAATCACGGCAGCGCCAACAGCTATACGTCCATCTACCCTTAAGTTTCGTCACAGCCTTACGGGATTAGGCAGATGGTTTGACGTTCGTCAAGCTTGTCCGTCGACTAGCGCTCTGCGTCGATCTGGCGCTAGTCACGGACTATCTTCGTCGAAGGGTCTCCCTCATTCACGAATCGCTTCACCGTAGACCACGGGCAGCGCCAATCTCTACGTCACAATCACGGCAGCGGCACCAGCCACCCTTCCGTCGTATTTCGTGATCACCCCTATACTATTCGTCGAACACATTGCAGGTCAGCATGGATCCCGTCTGTGCATCATAGATCATAAGTGAGTTGAGCTGCTACACCCACGCTCCACACCTGTTCTGCGTCACCATCGCCGATCGATGCGTAGGCCAGTTTGTAAGCCAGCGCCAGAGGACCACCGCGCTGTTCGTCAATCCCTTCCTGAATTCCTAGCCTTGGGCTCTGATACCAAATGTTAAGCACTAACTATCTATTCCTACTGCAGATCACGGGAGCAACACCATGGATATCCTCCCAGCCAACCTTGCTGAAGCTTTCAAGCAGACAGAGAATTCCAAATCAAACATACGTGAAAATCACTATTCTCTTCTCTCACTAGCCTCAACAAGCCCCATCTCCCTAGATGGATCTAGATGCCACATGTCATCCATATAGGGCCTTCCTAATGCAACATTTCACCCCTCTCTTGGGATGCATTAAATCCTTTGCCCCTAGGCACATTCTTTGCATTAGGCCCTTAGCCTTAGATCCACCTAGTCTGGTGCTATCAACCCTCACCCAGGACCTTGACATTAATTCCCTCCCGATCATTTACATGAAGCGCAAACAAATAATTACAAACATAGATCCTTTAAGGGAAATGTCGACTGATTCTTCCGAGGTCATGCTACCTCGGCTAGAGCGTAACACTTTCAGCCTCAACCTTGGTTTGAAGGCTATGAGAGATCTACAAAGTTTACTGGAGCATACAGCCAAAAGCTAGGAAGCTACTTGAAAGAGATTTTGGAACATCGCAACAAGGTAATGGTCTAGCACACAAGCTAGCCTAACAAGTACTCACTACATGACAAGTTTGTAATATTTTCTCTCACTGGATGAAAGGGATGACTATTAGTTGATAGTGATCACCAGTCCATAGATCTTGAATGGTCTCACACGGACTTTAGTACATTCATATCATATCCCTCTTCATTGTCTCTCTAACTTCTCTTTCTTGTTTGTCACGATAATGTAACACTTGGTGGATTTAGCTTCATCTTGGTAGATGTGAGGCTGCCTATGTTGTGTAGAGTTGCTATAGCTGTGCAAGCCCTTGCATTTGGAACTAGTGTGCAGGACAGCTCACAGTTTTTAAGCTCCTGTTGCAAGGTCAATTCAAGAGCTACGAGGAGATAGGCAACCTTTTCCTGAGCTTAATGGAGCTACAAGAGAGGAGGACACGCATAGAAAAGCGTGCAAGAGAGAAGGTGAGAGAAGATAGTAAATAAGTCTGTGCATGTGAATAAGTGTGTATGTTCTCAAGACTTCGAAAATACCTTGCGAAGATGCAGCTGATAATGTTTCGTTGTATTTTTGAAATGGAAAAGTGGAGAATGGTTACATTCATGTATAGGGAGCATTTGCCAAAATTAACATTGAGATAAGGACACATTGTATTCCGACCCTAGTTTCTTTTTGGAGGAAATACAATGCAGATGACTGGAGTGGAGTTAAACTAACACTAGATGTATTATCATCTGAGATGCTTCCACTTGTTACTTGATGTCGAGTGCTTGAAAGTTTGTTTGTTTGTTTTTTCCGAGAAAAAAACTTCTGTTAAGTATGAAAGACCCTCCCTGAGAAAACTCAAAGGGGGGCAAACATCATGCTGCACATGAAATGCACCCTAGGTGGGCAAAAAATAAACTGCTAATCGAAGGAATGAAACCACCACGGCTGAGATTGGAAATGGCATCTTAACCTAGTAGGTGACTCAGGGAAAAAACAGAGCCACTCTTTTCCTTGAGAAATACTGCCCTCCTGAAAGAGGCTGCCGACAAAGACCCCTGCATCCTCACCCATATGGCCATCAAAGTATGTATTATGTCTATCTAGATCCTGGCTACGCCGCTATGGTGTGAGTGGGATGAACCTGGAAGCCGTCCAAGGGCTGTATACAAAATAGTATCGGAACATCATCCAAGGAACGTGAGCCAGCTACATGTCGTTGAATCAATAGAGCCCAAGAGAAGTCATGTTTCTTGTATAGAACCTGAGGCCTAGAAAGGGAAAGCCAAGCTAGTGATCCCCAAGTCATAGAAAGTGGAGTGTGTAAAGGTGTTCAATAGCCTAGCAATCCCATTCCAAATGATTTGCACTTGTCAGCAGTGCCAAAGACAATGCTGGATGGACTCCTCGGCAGAAAGGCAGCAAGCACAAGTGGAATCTGTGCTGAACCTCAATATCCAATGGTTCACTGTAATCTCTCCATGTATAGACAGCCAAAAGAAAAGAGTGATCTTTGTGTTTCCTGAGGGATTTCTAGAGTTGCTTCCAAAAATACTTCAGCACGTATGCCTAAATTTGAAATTCTCCCAATGATGCTCTCTAGGAGGCCTCCAGCCTCTCAAGATGAGCTGATATTTTCTTGCATTGCTCATCATGTATGGAAAGAAGGGGAGGCTCTTCTCTCGGATAACCTGCATCTATCCCTTCCCATTCTTTCGAATCCCACTGCAAATACTTGATTCAGACCCCTCCATGAATGCAAAGTCTCCAAGAGCCCAAGGGAATGTGATTTGGGTTAGGGTCTGTAAGAGTTTGGAGATGGCAAAAGCTAAACAATGTGGAGTTGAGCTGAATTGAAGTTGCAAGAATGTAATACAAGAGGGCTATCAACATGATAGAACCCTAAAAGCTTGGGTAAAAACTCACTCATGAACTTACTCAACCACTAACTATGGTTAGGGCAAAAAAACCTTAAAAGGAAAAAGTTCCTATAACCTTCCTAGTTAACTAATTTATTGGCCACTGGCTTAAATATTGTAATATTTCCAACTACCCCTTGTGGTGATAATATTTTGGTGTACAAGGAGTGATCTCAATCACCAAACGGAAGTAAGCCCGATGCATTCGGTGATCACTGCAATAGGTCAATGAGGATATAGACAAGGCAATGCGTGACAAAACTTGGACATCTATAGCATCCCATCTCCTCTGATTCTGTGTAGGTGCAATGGGTGCAACTAATACAAATTGCCTCACACCTACTATCTATCACGGGGATTACCTCCTTACTAGGCATACTAGGAGCAATGGCTGATTCACCTCTAACAAAACCCTATTGACTCTTTGCAACCAAAAGATTCCTTACCCACAAAGTTCCACAGGCAATAATTGGTGCCATCCACTTTATCATCCTGGGCCAAAACTCCAAAAACATCTCCCAGATTTTGATTTTAATTGTGAGCCACTTCAAAGATGAATGCACACAAAATCCCAAAAAATTCAGGTGCTGTGAATTGTACTGCAACAACAACAGAACACTGTTCCACAAGCCAATACTTGGCTAGGCAAATGCAGTATCAGTTCTGAACTGACAAAGCGGACTGTTTAACAATACCAACACCGAATTAAGTCTACTCCAAGCAAGCCAATGCTTGGCTCAAACAAATCACCTCAAAAGATGACTGCAATGTAACTAATTTCCCAAAAAAAAATCCATGTTTTCAGGGCAGCACCACTCCCACTGCCAGAGCTCAACTGGGCAAGCTTGTACTTGTGCAAGTTTAGATGATTTGACTGCTATTTTACTCAAAAGCAACCTCCAGCTGAGTGCTTTTTTACGGAAACTAGCCAGTTTCTAGCAAGATAGCACTCTCCTGATATTTGATAAGTCGAAATAGGTATGAAAACTCCCTCAAAAGTGAGGTGACCAAGAAACACAGTAGGCGGCCTGTTCAGAAGCACTCTGGAGAATTCTTGAAGGTGGCCAGCGGAAAAACAGGTGGAGAATGTCCCAAGCAGATAGTAGCTCGAATAGCACTGTTTTTCATTCAGATGAAGGTGGCCTGATGCAAAACTCCTCTAGGAGTGAGGCAACTCTTTCAAGACATCAAATCAACGCTGTGAAACTTATTGAATCAGGTCAGAACAGCAGCGGCTTGATTTTCTTTGTTTTAGGGGAGGCCATTAGTAGAACAGCTCCAGGAGTATGCTCCACACCAAAACTGATCTCAAATCCACCAAAAAACAGGGCAGCTGATCATAAACAGGCTAGAGAAGCAACTTTCTCGTGATGAAATTCAAGTTCTTCAGGGCATGGGAGGTGAGGGGATGAGAGCAAGGGGTATCCTGCTCTAATACCATATGTGAGAGTTTGGAGATGAAATGTAGAGCTAAGCTGAATTGAACTTACAAGATCTAGATACAAGAGGGCTATCAACATGATAAAACTTTTAAACCCTAGCACCAGGACTATGCTCCACGCCAAAACTGATCTCAAATCCACCAAAAAACAGGGCAGCTGATTATAAACAGGCTAGAGCAGCAACTTTCTCATGGTGAAATTCAAGTTCTTCAGGGCATGGGAGGTGAGGGGACGTGCGTGAGAGCAAGGGGCAGCCTGCTCTAATACCATATGTGAGAGTTTGGAGATGGAATGTAGAGCTGAGATGAATTGAAGTTACAAGATCTAGATACAAGACAAGATAAAACTTTTAAACCCTAGCTCAACTACTATGTCAACCACTAACTGCGGTTAGGAGGAAAAACCTTAGACGGAAAAAGCCCCTAACTCTTCTAAGTAACTAATACATTGACCAAGACCTTAAAAATTACAATATTTCCAACAAGTACAATGAAAGCATTAGAAGTTTACAAACTTACTCAAGGGAAGGCTAAATGAGTAGTAGTTCACATCTAAGTATACAGTTACTAATTTATACTCCATTTTAGTCTCTTTTTTTAAAAAATCAACTTTGAAATTCTATAATTTTAACAAATTGTTGGCAGACTTCATTTTTAGTCTTTCCCAAACAAACATGGTCTTTGAAGTTCTAAAATCCTAGCAAAGGTTCATGGCTTCCAAAATTACATACACATGTAGTACTCTCCTCATTACAAAAATTCCAAACTTCTTCTCCTCATTACAAAAATTCCAAACTTCTAGCAGAAAAATAAGCATGAACAAAGCTTTTAGCCCAAGGTAAGGTTTACAATAGCTATTTCTTACTAAGGTGTACTTTCACATAGAATGCTAGAAACCCTCAAAGGCACCATTAGTAACAAGCCATGTTTAAAATGTCACTAGAGATCGATCTACTTTTCAAACCAAAAGCAATAGGAAAGCTAGGAAAGAAATTACCGGAGTGTGAGCCCTAATATTTACAAACTATATTGTATCCCCTAACTTACATCTATATGAACTCTAACCATTTTTACAACATGGAACCATATAAAATAGAGAAGAAAATTGCAATAGCTTCACCTAATCAAAACCATGTTATCATGCAAAAATTAAAGAGGAGTTGTTATTTTGGGTGTACATCTTGTTAACGGGTAGACGAAGCAGCAGACGGCAGCAAACCCTAAGTTAAACCATAGGGTGCAAAACACACTAAAGCTCTTGGGGAAAGGAAAACATAAATAAATCAATCCAATTGAAAACCTGCACTACATAAATAAAAGTAGTGGTGAAATTCTGTAATGATTTTTTCATAGAGATCGAAGACTATTGCATAGAATGAAACCAGGCTAGTATCATTTATTGGAACGCTGCAGGAGCAAAAAACTAGCCAATTTCATGGAATTTCCCAATTCTCAGTTTTATCCATGCCCCACATTTCATTTACATGCCTTTGAACCCAACCGTGGGAAGAAGGACTCTATATAAGCCAGCAGCCGTAAGTTTGTGTGAAGGCTAATCATGCCCCCATATCACTTGCTACAAATAATCCAATCTTGCAATCTATGCTCAGCACAAGTTGTAGGCATTGGCTCAATTGCATGAATGTCATGCCAGATAAAACTGTGATGCATTCCCAAGTTGTATGTTCAGGATGCATGGGAAAAAGTAAGAGCATACCCATCCTCATCAACGTTTTGTATATTTCTAATATCATATGTACTCGAAAAGTAAGCCTTACGTGGCTTATTAAAGCAAGTGGCTCATCAGAAACCTTCGTCCAGTGAATGCTTTCTGATCTCATTGCTTTCCTTACGCGGCTCGTCAAAAACTTTCGTCCAGTGAATGCTATCCAATCTCATTGGATTGCCTGAATACTGACCCTGAGGTCGCTCAGTGTAGATATTGTTGTTGATGCATTGTTATACTTTGTCGTTTATTAATGAACACTCTTGAACATGTATGCCATTTTGTTTGTTTCCTATTTATACGATCAAGCCCACTCTCACGGACTGGAAACCTATATGTGCTTTTGCACATGGTTTGAAAATGCAGATTAAAATCCTGGATCCCAAAAGCAAGAGGGTGAAGACAGTGGTGGGCTCAGGACGTGCTGGCTTTAAAGATGGATTGGGCTTAGCATCTCAGGTAGATTTTGTCTTTGGAACTGAAAAGTTTATTCTTTATTCTTGCTGGTTTGATCACTCAATTCACAAAGAGAAAAAACCGTGAACTAAAAAGGAAATCCTTGTCACTTTCCACTAAGATATGGAATAATCAATTCGGGAGAAATAACTGTAAATGGCAATCCAAAACCACTGTTATTGGTATATAGAAACAGTTTTTTTTTTTTCAACAATGGAATTTTTTTTAAAGAAAAGTGATA
This sequence comes from Dipteris shenzhenensis, assembly GCF_047967505.1. Taxonomy (NCBI): domain Eukaryota; kingdom Viridiplantae; phylum Streptophyta; class Polypodiopsida; order Gleicheniales; family Dipteridaceae; genus Dipteris; species Dipteris shenzhenensis. The sequence goes on along the minus strand of NC_141596.1, from coordinate 52,642,226 downwards.
TATTCTATTCAAAACGAATCATACAACAGGTGGGAGAGAAAGTACTCTATCCCTAGCCTCAACAATGTGGCAAAAAAGCCATGGTGGTGGTCTAAAATGCCACGACATCCCAAAGGGGTCAAATGAAAAAATAATGAGCAGTCCCATGTCCTCATGAAGGATAGAAGTCTCCCACGAGCTGCCAAAGAGGTGCCTGTACACTGCTCCCACTGACTCCTGAGAGTGAAGATAATCTCCGCCCAAATCGAAGCAAGAGTGTCAGCCTCCGTGCATAAATGGCCCCCAAGGACAAAAGAGCATCGCGAACACCATATCCGCCATAGAGTGATGCTGCTGCCATAGAGTGATGCTGGAAATCACCTCCCAGGCTGTCCCTGCAGGTGAAGTAGGCATGGAATCCTGAGTAGGTATAGGTAACAAAAGTAAATCCTGCGGCTCCATGATGCTGACATCAGTCGGACCCCGTCTCTGGCGACGCTGCATGAAGAAACCGTGGTCTCCTGGCTCTGACTCAAAGAGAGCAAAGGCTCCAGATCCTCTCCCCCATAGGGCAGCACCCCATGTCATCAGAAAGGACTCGGATGTAACATATGAGAACAACCTGAAAATACGTGCCCATACCACTCTAGAGCTAGGGCAGCTCCATAAACAATGCTTACTAGATTCCTCTGCAAGCTGACAACGCATACACAAGGAAGGTCTACCCATCTGCTGAAGCCATGTACCCACCGGTATACCCCTATGTATAGTGAGCCAAAGAAAATAGGATACTTTCCTGGCTCTACTAATGCCCCAGAAATGAGTCCAGTAGTTCAGCAAGAGCTCTGCAGTAAGTCCCTGTGAATGCCAATGCTGAGAAGCTGATGGTCGGTGATGAGAGTCTCTCTGCTGAAGCCTGTAACCTGCCCTCGTTGAGTACTGGAAGAAGGGAAGAGGACGGCCGCCTGTCACCGGAGCAGGCCACATCCACTCACCTGGGTCCTAGTCGAGCTCCGCAAGAGGTCGACCCTGAAAAATCCAAAGTCTCCATCTAGGATCCTCTGCAATGGTCAACTTGGAGGGATCTGTGACCCATTCCTTACCCAGGCAACCAATGACCCTGACCATCTGCCAAAGGAGCTCCTGTCGATCCAGTGGCTGAGTGGGATACAATCTGTGAGAGGAGTCCGACTCGAAATAAGTAAACGGTGCCGGTCCTAAACGAACTCCAATGCATAGCCCAGCCTCACTAAAACAACCTGACCAAGTAGAGATGGGATGAACATAGGCTGGATCTGTAAGCGTATCCCTCCACTCCTGCGGAATAGCTCTCATGATCAATAATCTGGTGGCAGCAATCTGTCCAAGTGGTCCGTGTCTATCTCTGATCTCCTCCTCTGACATCTCCACACCTCCCCTGAACCAATCTCCAACTGTCACAACCCCCTGAGCATGCCATCTGGCCAAGGGAGTCCTAAGTTTTGTACCAGGGAAGATCCCTGATACCGAACTAGGGGGTTGTGATAAAGTGGCTGACGAGCAATTTCCTCTCTGGAGGAGGGAACTGCTCTGATGAGGTACTGTCGAAAATGATCCCATATTTGAATAAGCCTTTTCACAAGAGGTGAGGAAGGCTGAAAATGCTGGTCCGTCAGGAAGATCCAACTGACTCTACCTGCCCACCACTGGCCTGCCGCTCTAGGGGTGCACTGGTGAATCCCATGCAGTAAAAACTGCTTCCACGGCTGATCTCCTGGAGTCAAACCTGTAACAAGAAGTTTGACTAAAAGGGCTCTGCTCTGCATCTCCGGATCAAGAACCCCAAGCCCTCCCTGCGAGGAGGGTAAAGTGATAGTATCCCAAGAAACCCTGGCCCTAGTGTCCTCAAAACTGTCGCCACTACTCCACAAAAAGTTCCGGAGCAATCTCCTCACCTGGCGGATCGAATCAGCATGAAAGCACCAACATGACGCAACGTACCACATAGTCGCTAGTAGCACCTGATTGAGTACCAGCGCTCTACCGGCCAAAGAGAGTCTAGCCGTACTCCAATAGGCTAGCTTTCTTCGGATACTCTCAAGAACTGGGGCAAACTGCTGCGACGGGGACACCTCAATGCCAACCTGGAAGCCTAAATATCTCGTAGAGGTGCCTCCGGGAATCCAAACAAAGCCTCTGTCTCCTCCCCATGCTGGGGTATCCTGCTGAGCTCCAGTCCAGATCCCTTTTGATTTGTTCCAATTGACAAGCCCCCCTGAGGCTAAGCAGAACTTGTCAATTGAATCCATAGCAGTAGCGAGACTATACGCATCTCCTCTGACTGTCAGTGCCGTGTTGTCAGCAAACTCAGTGTCCAAAAGCTCCTGCTCTCGCCGGATAGGTAGATGGAGGCCCAAAGTGCCATGACTGGTAGCCTGCATAAAGTATCCCATAGCCTCTGCTACGAAAAGGAAAAGGTAAGGTGCAAGCGGGCAACCCTGTCGTACCGATCTGGATAGCTGAAAAGGCGGTCCTCTGCCTCCACAGACCACCATCCTGCTAGAAGAGTGAGAGTAAAGTGAGGAGACCCAGGAAATCCATCTATCACTGAAGCCTAGCCTCCTCAAAGTGCCCTCCAAGAAACCCCAGTCCACCCTATCATAAGCCTTCTCAAAGTCGAGAAGAAGAACAGCAATCTCCTGCTGACTCTCCTTCGCCCAGTGAGTGGCCTCCCAAAAAGTAAAGATGTTATCCAAGATACTCCGATCTTGGACAAATCCTGTCTGAGTAGCTCTGATGATATCTGGCAACAAAGGCTTTAGGCGAAGAGCCAAGGTCTTCGCTAGGATCTTATAGGCTGTCCCTAGAAGTGTAATGGGTCTCCAATTACGTAGGACTGTCTTGTCTCCCCCTTTCGGGATGAGACAAATCAAACCTATGCATAAAGTCTCGCCCAAAGATCCTGCATCAAGAGCCTCTGAAAAGGCAGAGAGTAGATGAGGCCCAATCGTATCCCAAAGAGCTCTGAAAAAAAGTGGCGACAAACCATCCTCCCCCGGGCATCTGTCTCTGGGCAACTCATGTAACGCGTCCGTGATCTCCAGGAGTGATAATGGGCTATCCAAAACATGACTCATCCTGTCTGAGACCATCAGGGGAATATGGCTCCAGATCTCCTCTCTGGCTCTGATCATCTCCTCGGTGACTGGATCGGCTGTGTAAAGAGTGGAATAGAAATCAGAAGTGAGCTCAACAAGACGGTGAGGGTCCGTCTGAAGAGTCCCGGCCTCATCCACCAGTCTACGAAGACTGTCCGAAGAGTATCTCTGACCCACTGCCCTGAAAAACTCTCTAGAGCATCTATCCCCCTTCTGAATCCAGAAAGTCTGCTGGGAGTAAAACCTGAACTATACCCTCCTGCTCTGAATCTCCTCTAGTCTCTCCTGGGCCTCCAAAAGCTGCCCTCTGATGAAAAGAGAATGAGGAAAACTCTGAATCAATCTCTGAAGTCTGGATACCTCCGCTCTTGCGTTCCGATCTCTGATTCTGAGTTTTTCCTTCTCCTCTTTTGCCCTCACCTGGCAGGCCGTGCTGACTCTAGCCAAAGCCCCTTCTACCCACGTCAACCAGCCCTATTCCAGAGGAGTGTCCACTGACAACCAAGCCTTTCTCAACTGTTCCACGAACTCTGTATCCTGAAAAACAAAATCCGAAACTCTCACTGAGCCTGTGCTCTCCAATCGAGATGTAGGCAAAATCTGTAAAAGGACTGGAGCATGGTCAGATAAAACATAACCCGGGCGGATTCTGATCTGTCCTCCTCTGGCCTGGCCCCATTGGCCAATATAAAACCTGTCGAGTCCGACCCAAGAAAGAGAGCCATGGAAAACCCTCGACCACGAGAACTGAAGACTGTCAGCCAAGTGACGAAAGTCATCCAATCGAGCTGCATCATGAAGTCCAGCATGCAAAACAAAACTGTCCCACTCCACTCTCTCCCTATCAGAAAGGCCACCCACAGTTTGACCCGCCTTGTCTTCAGAGAATTCAACCATGTTGAAGTCTCCTCCAACAATCCAGGTGTCTGCCTGAGGAAGGGACTCTCTGAGCTGTCTCCAAAAAGCACGTCTATGGGCTGGATCCGTGGGGGCATACACATTGAGAACACCAACTGCTGTGCTCTCAATGTGAAGAATAACATAGCATGCTCTGCTCTCCACTAATGTACCCTCTTGGGTGATCTCTGAGGCCCACCTAGCTGAAACTGAAATGCAAACTCCTCCCCTCGTACCATCCGCTGGGCTCCAATATGTCCGGCTCTGTCCTTTGAGTAAGGATCTGCATCTGTCAATCCTGTCCTGGGAGAGCTCATGCTCGTGGATAAGCACAATGTCTAGAGGGGACCTTGAGGAAATAAACCGAAGGGAGTCCCTAAGCAACTGCAATCTAGGAACTACGACCATCTGCATCTGAGGTAAATCTGCGGCCGTTCAGTCCTCTCACGTTCCAAGAAATGATGGACAACCTAGACTTTTTTTTTTTCAACAATGGAATTTTCAGTTAGGGTGGATGTAGCAAGATCATGATATTATTGAAAAATTGGGCCAACATGGAAGATATAGTCTTCCAAAAATGTGTAAGTTGCTCAGTTTGGTCTTCTTCACCGTCTTTCACCTCCACTATGAAGTTCAATTGCTGCATCTAGTACATTCCCTACCAACAATGGAGGCTCAAAACCGTCTAAGAATTTGGGAAAAATATGGAACCAGCTTATTGGGGATATATACAAAGAACCATGTTTACTTCACATTTTTAGGTTTTTGATAGTTGAACATCTTTCTTCTCTAGGAATTTCTGGCAGGATTCTTTAATAGTTATTGTCAAGAGAGGCTTCATCAAATCCTCTTCATTCTATATCTTTTGGTGGTAGATCAATTACTGTCAATCAATCCAATCCAAGAGAAATTGAGTCTTATCCTGAGGGAAATTATTATGTGAATCCCCTTGTATCGGGTACCTGGATCTCTAACATCACACAAGCTGTTGTGGCGTACTTTTTGGGTGGATCTGATGGTGCAAGTGAAGGTCTGGAATGTGGAAATGTTTGGGGTTTGTTTGATTTTGAGGCAGCTTTGGGGGGACATGAATGTCCCCTTTGGACTGCATAGATTAGCAATGTAAAGATAGTCTAGTTCCTGGTGGAAGAGACTATGAGTATACAACTTGGGGGGTGATTGGGCAGGGCTCCAAAGGGAGGTCCGATACAGTGAAAGCTAGGGAATGTGTCATCAGTTCTATAGGCAAAGTTCAGACTCCTCCTGAGGGAGCTTGCATTGCAAAAATTTGTAATCATCATTCAAGTTGTTGTGGGGTACTTTTTGGATGGATCTGATGGTGCAAGGGAAGGACTGAGATGTTGGAAATGTTCAGGCCTGTTTGACTTTTAGGCAGCTTTTGCTGTCCTATGATGCGCCATCAATCCAGTGCCACTCTTCAGTTTCCCATGGTAGGTGCTGGAGTGGGCATCTACCATGGAGCCAAAGATGCCATGGATAACCCCATGCAGAGAGGATCTATGTACCATTGGCCATCGGTGAAGTTGACCACTCTAATCGTATGAAGAATTGCTCTATCAGTCTGACTAGTCTTCCAACTCTTTGCAACCAAAGAGCTGTATCTCCTCCTTGGTCCCAAAGGATGCAAATAATCTATATAAGGAATGCATGTGCCAAGAAGACACATAGCTAGTGAATCTTTGTATCCTCAGAATGATCAAGGGGTACAGCTATGTCAATCTTTGGGGTGAGTGTCTGAGTATCTCCTAAGCCTTGAGCGATAGTGTGCTGCTCAGGCAAGGGTAACCCCGTAAAGACTCTCCAAGTGCCAACAGTGCAAGAGGATGCCCTTCCCATCTAGACGTCCATCCAATTGCATGTATCCCAATAGCCCAATAGACATCCCAAGTAATCAACAAAGACCTGATTCCATAGGATGGCTTGTCTGTCCCTCTCATCCTAAATCTGAGGCTCTGAAATATTGTAAATTCTTGAGGGAGGCCTCTAGGAATATAGCTGTTTCATTCTCAAGCGCCTTGTGAAGAGGTCTAATGGCAAGATGAAGCCCAGTGAAGTGTGCATGCGAACAAAGGGAGTGACTTGTTGCCTTAGCCACAAAGATGTAAAGAAATCAGGCAGCCTTGGTGGACGGATCTGTAAGTCTGAAATCTTTGCCCTATGTCGCTTTGAGTAAGAGCCTAACTCTAAGATCAATGATAAACTAATGAGACAAGATATAACAGAGAGATGGAGGTGTACTGTGGAGGGAAGGAACTTTCCCCCAACTTGGCCTCAACACCCATATCTAGCCCAGCATCTGAGCCTAATGTGGATTGCATGAGGTGACGCCTAGTCACATCAGATACATGCCTACTTCGTTGCATGATAAGGGAGAGCTTCGCTTTCCCAGAATTAACTGGGCCAAAGAGTTTAGCTCCTCGCTGAACGTTCCTCCACTCTACAGTCAGAAGAACTTCAGCTATGGAGGTGAAACTTGGAGTGAGTTGCGCAGAGGAGGAACTGGCAGAGATATATCCTGAAGTCTCTCTCCTAGAGAGCCTATAAGAGGAGGTGTGACTAAGCCCTCTTACTCGAGGGTTGTACAAGAGTTTAAGGGAGGATTAGTCACACGTCCTTTCACACGCAATCATTTTAGCACTCCCCAAACGAGCAGCAAGAAGGAGAAAGACCCTCCCATGCAAAGGTTGGAGATTTTCACTCAGCCCTCCATGATACAGGAGACTCTCAAAGGAATGTAAGGGAACCTTCCGGAGGTAGAGAATCAAGAAACAACTCAACAGGATCCCCAAGTAGCTACCCTTGATAAAGAACTGGGAAGGGAAAGGACGAGACAGATGTTGAAGCCAAAGAAGACTCTAAACGCAAGACAGAAGCAGAGGTGCCACATACCACTTCCGACACTTCCAATAATTCAGGAGGAGGACTGTTGAAGGCATAGCCTCCACCCACGTGAACACTAACCATGGGATAGGTTAAGTACACCTCTGGTAAGAGGGAGTTATTAGAACAAGGTAGTGGGATCATTTTGTAACTGTAGGGACAGTTGTAACTGTCCCTAACAGCACTCCTTGGTGGCATGATCCACCATATAATGTTTTTTACTAGGACTGTTATATTTTGAAACTTACTGTTGCCTTACAACAGTTGGACTGATCTCAGATGGCTATAAAAACTTGTATCAGCTCCTCTTGAGGGTTTGAGTTGTTGAGTTGATGTATTCTTTGTCAAAAACATAATATACAAGAAGCATACTACCTTTTGTAAGATTTCCTCTCTGTCCTCTTTACATCTCGTGATAGTCTTTTATAGTCCGTCTACTGTCCGACTATACTCCGACTGCTGGCACCTTGTTGTTAGGAGTAGAAATGTGTTTGTGTTTTTCACTTGTCTGAAGACACTCTGAACACTATTGGCGATCCTGTCAGTGTTCCTCTCCAGAATTGCCGGTTTTCGCTCAACGCACAACAAGAACCACTATCAATTAGGACGTGAAACAACAAACAGAGAAAGATACAAACCGCAACTCTGAAAAACATCAAGCTCACAATTGTGTCGTAGGATCGCACATGCGTGTACAAAGCCAGCGAATACGCCCACGATTACAAACGACATTAGCAACCGCATACGGTAGCAAATGTCGAAAAACATAGGAAATTCTATTCTAGTGAATACACTAGTAGAGGAGGATCTCTCAGCGCTACTTCAACACACTGCATATCCGTATCGAAAAGCAAAGGAGAACTTGGACTAGACTGCATGAAAGTTGTCATTCAGCGGCAACTATAGGAGCAATTGTTTGAATCCAGCAAGGCTCAAGGCTTCAAACCGCAACTCACAAAGCAAACCCCGACAACCACATCAACAATCAAAAAATAGCTGACAGTCGGACTCCTATTGGAAAAGCGACGTACAACAACAACATCAACAACACACCGAAACAAGCAAAGTACATCAAAATCGGCAAAGAAGATCATAGCATCAACATTACAAATCCACTGTCAGGACAGCACGCAAAGCTTAGCTGACAGCAACACATTTCTACCACCCGGTAAGCTACTGTAATCCTCTCTCTCTCTCTCCTTTTCCTTTCATGGAACGACTAGCTCATGTCGGATAGCTTCAGAGAGAAAACGTCGCCTCGCCATATCGGTATAGCATATTTTACACAAAATAAAGCTCAGGTAGAGGTTGCTTCCCAAATAGATGATCCAGAGGATATCTTTCGCGGCCCTGATTATATTCCTAGTGGGACAAGTTCCTCATATAATTCCTTACATAGCCAGGAAGTGCACGAAGCAAAAATTGAGCTAGAAAGATTAATGCTATCCACTCCAACACTTGCCACTAATATTGCAGCCAGTGTCTTTGTGACTGCAAGGAAGCAATTGAATTTCAACCCTCTCCCACCACCTCCAAAGAAGAAGAAAAAGAAGCCTGTCAAAAATCAAGTTCAAGTTCACGCTCTGCACAAAATACAGAACCCATTGGTCAAATCTGCAAAGTTTACTGGCAAGAAAGGTCAAGACCGTGACAGCCATGTTGGGCAATTTGAGACAAGATGGACAGCTAGTGGATTTGGACAATTGCCAGATGAGACCAAGAAAGAGCAATTTGCTGTGACATTCAATGGTAAAGCAATGAATTGATTTATGTGGTATGGTATTGCACATTTTCACACTTATGATGAATTAAAGATTGCTTTCTTAAGTCGTTTTAGAAAAGAGAAAACACCAGAGGACATTTTTGAAAAAGCTGAGAATAATGAAACAGAAAGATCTCATGGTTGAGAACTATTCAGAGATGTTTAGAAACCTCAACAGAAGGCTAACAACAAATCAAAGACCTACCCAGGAGCAACTGAGAGACTTTTTCTGCAAAGGATTAAACCAGGAGTTGAGAACTGCAATAGCTGGTAGGGACCAGCTTGGAGGAGCAAATGATTTTAACCATATGGTGGAAGCTGCCCAAAGAGCAGAGAGAAGACTTGGTAGAGCATCAAAATCCAAGAAGACAAAAAATACTCAAAGAAAAAGAAGAAAGACAAAAAGCAAAAGCTGAAAGAAAAATCCACAGCAAAAAAGACAGCAAAAAAAATCTCCAAGTTGGAGAAGATGATTAAAGACCAGCTGCAAAGCTTAAAGCCACCCCCACAACAATGAAAAGTTCCATGCGAATCTGCAAAAAGGACAATCACGACAAAGAAAAATGCTGGTACAATCCCAATTACAGAGGCAGAGTACCACCTTACATTCAACAACAACAGAATCAAGCACCAGCAATACCTGCTAATCAAATAGCAGCGGCAAGACTACCACAACAAAGATATCAAAATGCTGCTCTAAGAAGGCCAAATCAACAACCATGGGGGAACCAGCAGGAAAGGCAAATCCAAGACCAAGCTTGCACCTACTGTGGTATAGATGGCCATAGGCAAGGTCCACCATGTGAGCTTTGGTGCAAGCACAGGAAAGAGAGAGGTATACCCATTATTCACTACGACGAAAGGAACAATCAAAATCATCAGCAATAGCCTCCTACAGGAATACATATGGTCTATCTAGAGCCCATCCATCAGGAGTACAACCACAACAATCAACGCAATCAAAGAAATGTTCAGGCTTTGACAGTTATAAGATCGAAGAATACAAAGCCACTACATGGGCTAGGAGATGCCCCAAGGGAAACAGCCAAGCCAATGAATTGGCCAAATCAAACTCAGAAAGCATTGCAACAAGTACTACATAATAACGCCTCACATGATGTCAAAAAAGAACAATGGAATAACAGAAACAAAGGGATAATGCGGTATCAACAGATCCGATTGTAGTCCGCCTGCACACCAACAATAACGCAACAATCATGCTACAAATTTACAATGCAGTAGCAATCCATCAGGACAGTTTCCCGCGAAGATCCCACATCCATAAAATACTTACTCAAGTCAAAATGCCACTCCAAAACAGAAAACAAACTTTCATGTCGGAACAGCACCGGAGTTTCCAGAATTAAAGAATACAACTGAATAGACAGAACCACAAACTATGATCCAGGCTAAAACAACTCAAGGAAGTAAGGCTACTACTACAAAAGCCCAAGAGGTGTAGCAAGACACTAGCATGCAAAATGAGGACAACACACTCTTTTTCCAAGAGTTAATGTATTCCAAGTTACAAATTATTCTGGATCAACTACTGAACTTGGTTCCAGCTTTCAAACATCAAATTTGCAAGAGATTGCATGGAGAAGAATCACATCCAACACAAGCTCAACAACCGAGTAATGATGAAGAGGAAATTCTCGATATTTACTCATCAACAGTTGAAGATGTCGACTACCAAGTACCACTCATTGATGTAGACTACAAAAGGCAGAGAATCCCAAAAGTACTGGTTGATGGAGGCTCAGGTGTCAATATCCTCTCAAAAGATTTATTCAAAAAATTTTACTGCAATAAATTAGTTCCAGCACCATTCTAAGTGAGGATGGGTGACCAAAGGAGAATTCAACCTCTTGGAATACTGAGAGGGCAAGAGATTACAATCATGGGACTCACATTCACAGTCACATTTGTAGTACTCCAAATGGAGGAAAAAGATTCTGCCTGCTTAATGCTATTGGGTAGGCCATGGTGAAGAGCTGCCATGGTCAAGCAAGACTGGGGCTCAAAGAGAATCGCTATCAGGAAAGGGAAAAAGAAAGTTAAAGTGTTTTCCAAGAAAAACACAGCCACTGCAAGTAGAGGGAATCAATATGATTCCAGATTTTGATGAAGATGAAGAATAAATTTTCCTCAAAAGGAACCCCAGTGTATATCCTATTTTTGAGATTGATGTTATTAAGATTATTGATCAATATACAGGTTCAAATCAGCAGATACCACATTCCCGCACAAATCCGACTGCTGCAGAACTGAACAAAGTCGAAAACCAATCGGTTCAGGTTTTCACAGAAACAAATACAACAAAAGACACTGATGCAAATAAACATGATACACCAGAAGACATCACTTCTAAGTCAGCTGAGAAAGCAATCATGGAGGCAGAAATACAGTTTGAAGAACAAATGCAAAAAAGTGCCAGGGTCAGGCAGGATGACTTGGAGGAAATGAACTTGGGAAACAATGACAACCAACAACCAGTTGGTGTAGTACTAATGCAACAGAAAATACCAAAATGGTTCCGACCTGTGTACTATGCAAGTAGGATCTTAACCAAACATGAAAGAAACTATGCAGTTACAGACAGAGAGGCACTTAGTATGATTTATGCATTGCATAATTTCGATGTTGTTTACTGGCTAATAAGGTAAATTTTCATGTTGATGACCAAGATTTGATTTAGTTGGTAAATAAACAGCAACTAACAGGAAGGCTTGCAAGATGGATGCTTTTGTTACAAGATTTTGATTACACCGTGGTGCATACACCAGGAAAACAACATGCCATAGCTGATTATTTGAGCAAACTCCAGTCAGGAGAAGCTTCAACTGGCATCCCAGATGAACTCCCTGATGCAAGTATATTTATGGTAAGGATAGAAGAACTACCAAACTGGTATGACAAGATGTTATTTTTCCTTAGTGATGGACTGACTCCAGAAACATTGAATAGGGATCAAAGAAAAAAGTTAGTATTGCAAAGCAGACCTTTCCTTATCATTGCTGGAGTATTGTACAGAAGAGGTATTGACCAGGTCGTCAGAAGGTGTGTCCAAGACCATGAGCAAAAAGCTGTGTTAGCAAAGGCACATGGAGGGACAGCAGGAGGTCACTTCTCAGGTGATATCATGGGCAAGAAAATCTTGCAGGCAGGATTATGGTGGCCCACAGTATTAAAAGATGCGCGCAATTATGCCAAATCATGCTTGTCATGTCAAAGGGATGATAGAGCAATGGATAGTGATAGAATGCCACATCAGCCCATTCTTCCATTGGGACCTTTTCAAAAGTGGGGATTGGACTTTATTGAACCAATCAAACCTGTAGTCAAATTCTCAGGTAATCAATATATTCTTGGTGCTACTGATTATTGCACTAAATGGGTTGAGGCTGTAGCATTGAAGACATGCAAAGCTAGAATAGTTGCACATTTTTTGTATCACAATATTGTAACCAGATTTGGTGTTCCCATTGAGATTGTATCTGACAGAGGAATCCATTTCATTAACAAAACCATCACAAAAATGACCAAGATGCACATGATGCTGCACAAAAAATCCACAGCATATTACCCACAAGCCAATGGATTGGCTGAAAGCTCCAACAAGCTCTTGAAAAAGGTTTACAGAAGAACATTTGCTGATCACCCACAGGATTGGGATCATCATTTAGACTCAGTGCTTTGGGCACTCAAGACAGCACACAAGGTGGCCACAGGGTTAACACCTTTTAGGCCAATGAATTGGCTGAAAGCTCCAACAAACTCATGAAAAAGGTTTACAGAATAACATTTGCTGATCACCCACAGGATTGGGATCAGCATTTAGACTCAGTGCTTTGGGCACTCAGGAAAGCACACAAGGTGGCCCTAGGGTTAACACCTTTCAGGCTGGTGTATGGTTGTGAAGCAGTGGTACCCATGGCAATCCCTCTGCTAAGGATGATATCAGCACTCTGTCATCTGCGTACAACAGTATCTACACCATCAAGTCAGCCAAAAGTGAACCCTCTCCTCCTATGCGGTCTACAAGGATATAATCTCATCGATATAGATCATGAAAAGAGTTGGTGAGAGGGGGCAGCCTTGATTCACTCCGATAGTGCTCTCAATCCAATCCGATAGACCTCCTGGGGCACGTACTATCCCTCTGACAGACTCATATAGGCTCATCACCCCCCAAATCATTGTCTCTGTGGGCTACAACTCCTGTAATCTCTTGATCAAGTGGAAACGTGGAACAATGTCGAAGGCCTTCCGAAAGTCTACAAAACAAGTATAGACTTTTGGATGCCTCGAGTTCACCTCCTCAATGATAGTCCTCAAGGTGAAGATGTGATCCAAGGTGGAGTGCTATCTCCGAAAACCTACTTGCCCAAGAGCCTGCTGCCCATGACCCTCTATGTGGCTGCTAATCTCCCTCTCTAGTACCAAGGTGAAGATGTGATCTGAGGTGGAGTGTTGTCTCTGAAAACCTACCTGCCCAAGAGCCTGCTGTCCATGACCCTCTGTGTGGCTTCTAATCTCCCTCTCTAGTACCGATCCATATATCTTTGCCAGATTGTGGCAAACCATAAGAGTGGGTAGTTCCTAGTGTCCATGGGATATCCTGCCTTGTGTATCGGTACAATGGTTGTAGTGCTCCTGCTGGGTGAAAAGCCATGACATACGGCATGGTTGAATTGCTTGTTATAAAGTCTACTTGGGACCCTTTAGGATCTATGGGACTTATGGGACTAGTGCTCACTGTCAACTAATAGTGGTCTTTTACATCCAATGGAAAGAAAAACTTTACAAAGCTTGCTATGTTGTGAGTACTTGTTTGGCTAGTTTGTGTGCCAGCTCGAATAGTTTGTTGCAATGTTATAACACTCCTTTTAGTAAGCTCCCCTAGCTTTTTGGCTGGCTACTCCACATATTTTTTAGGGGGTCCCTATTGTCATTATATTTATGTGCATCTAGGTCATGTGATCTGGTCCTCATTTTACAAATTAAATGCCTCTTGAACATTGATATATCTTCCCCAAGGTAATTCTGCAATTCATACTTGTTCAACGGATTAATTTTCTGTTTGTAATATTGCATCTTTCCCCGGTCTTGCCATAGCTTCTGTACCCTTTCTGTGTTACGAGATTTCCGATTTCATATGAACTATTTCAGTCTTTTCTCGAAGTGTGAAAAAATGTGGATATAGAGAGAAAAACAAGTTTGTTCTCATTGTATTATTTGTGTTAGGATAGAATTTTGAATCTCCTTTCACACGCCTATGTTTGCAGTTGTCAGAGCCATCTGGTCTTGCTGAGGGACTGAATGGTATGCCTCTCCATCTCTCTCTCTCTCTCTCTCACACACACACACTTTTTTTTTTGTTTTTTTGGGAATCTTTGAGTCATTATATTACAAAGAAGCTATCCCAGAAAGGGAGAGCTATAATACATCAAGAGAAAATCTCACTGGAGGACAAATATACATCATGATCAAAGACACGAGATTGCAAGTAATCAAAAAGCAATTGTTGCAAAGAGTGTCTAAAGAAAGAGAAAGTGGAAAAAATAGGATCACCAAAGATCCTATGATTACGATCCTTTCAGAGAGTCCAGAGTGCCTAGTACCGAACCCAAACAAAAAAGAAATCAAACTTTTGTCGGGGTGGATGTACACCAAAAAGCCATAAGAACTTGCCAAAAGCAATCTGAGGAAACCGAGCTCTCAAAATCTGCCCAAGGAAGTCCAAGAAAGCACGAGAGGAAGGACAATGCCAAAAGAGATGCGGCAGAGTCTCTCTCGGAGGCAGACATCTACGACAAATAGAGGAAGCAATATGTCGTCGTGCCAAGAGTTGTCCATGAGGAAGAACACCCAACAAAGCTCTTCACAAGAGAAGAGGCACAGGCAGCGCTTTAAGGGTAATCCAAACCGAACAATGGGTCAAAAGAGAGGTAGACGGATCAAATAGGGGATCCCAAGGCATCACATAAGCAAAAAAACCCGCTCCAGGAACACCACTCTACCACATTAGTCAAAGAGCAAGATGAAGAGCTCGACTGAACAAAACAGGGCTGGGACTGCTGTATGGAAGGTACGGATGGGACTGGGAGGTGACCAAAGGAAGACGGAATAGAAACAGAGGGGGCCGGAGGGTCGACTAGGGTTGCGGGGGCTCCATAGCTCTCCATCGCACTTTCACACCTTTTTTTTTGGTGAAATCATTGATTGATTATATTATATGAGTAGCAACCTCAAACAAAGGTGCTACAATTACATCAACTGAAAATTTCAGTATATGCCAAAAAGACGTCATGATCTATGCAGCGGGTCTGCAAGCAATCAAAGAAAGATTGCTGCAGTGAACGCCTAAAAAAGCCAAACAGAGAGAAAGTAGGATCACCAAAGACTTTACAATTCCTATATGTCCATAAAGTCCATAGTGCCCAATAGCAAACCCAAACGAAGAAAAGGTAAAACTCCGGTCTAGATGGATGAAACCCAAATAGCTAGAAGAACTTCCCAAACGGAACAGATGGGAATCTCGCTTGTAGGTGCTGTTGAAGCAGATCAAAAAACTCATGAGAGCACGGACAATGCCAAAACAAGTGAGGCACAGTCTCCGAAGAAGCAGATAATCTATGGCAAAGTGCAGGAGCAATGTGTCGACGAGCTAATAGCTGTCCAGATGGAAACACTCCCAAAGGAACTCTGTTGCCGAAGTGGTACTTTATAGGCCCAAAGTAGTTGTAATCTTTTCCTCCACCACTTGGCTGGGCGATGCATTCGCCAAACAGAATCACCTCTCTCTGAAACCCAAGGTTGAGGCAAAAGGATTTTATACAATGCAGGTACAGTAATCTGAGATAGCCTTAGAGGACGAGAAGAGGACCCTGGAGAAGTCAAAGTCCAATCTTCCAGTCGGTCCTGGAGTTCCAAAGGAGGAATCGGAACAAAGGGCGAAAGCATAGAAGTAATTTGTCGCCACAAAGGACGATAATGAGAGCCCAATCCATATGTAGTGGCTGCTAGAGAAAAGGGGAGCACAGTACCAGCATTATCTATAACATCAGCAACCGAGGTGATGCCTTTAAATGAGACAAAGTAGGAACGTCGAGGTTCCTGTAAAGCCAAGGGAGGCTGAAAGACTTTCGACCAGTGAATGCTTTCAGCTCTCAAAGAATTCCCAAGCAAAGATTGCCGTCCATTCCATTCTAGATGAGAAAGAACATGCTTCCAGTCAAGAAGCAAGCTGGAGACAAAAGGGCATCCAGGCAAAGTGCCATTAGTGCAGCCAAAAAAGAAATCCCAGTGATCGAGTTGCCAATGACCAAATGCAGAAATATTAATATGAGTGACCAGAGTCCTAATCATAAGAGCCCAAGGCTGATCACCTTGTAGAAATTGCAGCAACATTTTCCCCCTGTGGGCAAGAATATGCACATGAATATCCATGATGTTCAATCCACCATGCATCTTGGGAGAACAAATGTGATGCATCGAAAGCAGCCTGAGACTTTTTCTGCCATGTTTGGATCGCCAGAAGAGTTCCATAAAGACAGACATGAAAGATGTAAGATCTGCCTTAGTGAACATGATCAATGGCAAGTAAAATTGAATATATGCCACAAGGATGGACTACACTATTCGAAGACGAACGTGCAAAGGCGAGGTTGCCAGTTTCCAATACTCAAGCTTTTTCCGAAGCTTAGCCAAAACCCAATCAGTTTGTTGTCGGCGAGATGACGAACAAACTAAGTGGGTGGAATGATATCCCCGGGCCATAATAGACTATGCCAGTCTTTGGAATGCAAAGAGAGCAGCTTAGACTTCTGAAAATGAACATGAAGTCCAGCTGCCAAACCATAAATAGAGAGGGCTTGCATCAAGGCACCAAGATCATGGGGCGTATTCTTCGAGGTAAAGAAAGAATCATCAGCATAAGCTTGAGCAACCATGCTGCGATTAGCATCCAATTCCAAGTCATGAAGTGATCCTGTAGCCACAAGATGATCAATATATTGCAGCATAGGATGAGTAGCAATGGCATACAGTAAAGCACTGAGAGGGCTTCCCTGGCGGACCAAACAACGAAGAGTCCACTCATCAGAGATATCCCCAGAGATAATGCAAGCCGCATTGCTATCTCTGTAAAGCCAGTAAATAACCTGCTGCATTTTTTGTCCAAACCCCAAATCTCGCATAGTTTGCGTAATGAAATCCCATTGAACTGTGTCAAAGGCTTTTGCAATATCTACCTGCAAGAGTAGAACATCCTGCTGCGTGTATTTGGCATATTCAATCCCAATATAAGCATTGGCAATGTTGTCTGTGATATGGCGACGTGGAACAAAGCCATATTGGGAGGGATGCAACCCATCATGCAAATAACCTTTAATCCGATCAACCACCATTTTGGTAATGATCTTGTAAATGACTGGCATGAGTGTGATTGGCCTCCAATCACCCAGTGAATCACATAGCTGCTTTTTTGGAATCAGCTTGAGAAGATCCTTTTTCCATGACAAATGCATCTGCTGATTTTGCCATGCTGTATTTACCATTTGCAGCAAAGTGAATTTAAGAAGATCCCAGAATGCAAGAAAAATTCGATAGTGAGGCCATCCCATCCTGGAGATTTCCAATCAGAGACCAAGGCTTTAAAGTCAACATGCTCCAGATAACTATTATTAATCAGCAAAAGCCTTCGGCAAGGCAATGTGTCAGTGGGAAATTCATGTAAGGAAAGCCTCAACCAAAGAGGAGCATGATCCGAATGTGTGAAGGCATGATCAACCCAAATTTGACAAGTAAAGGCATCACAATGCTGTGGATCAATCTAATACCATCTGTCCAAGCGTGCCCGATAAGAAGATTGAGCATTATGCTAAAAGGTATAACCCGGAAGCATGGGCTTTAATTCCTTCCAGAGATCAACCAGGCGCAACTGAAGCAAAAAATCAGACCATGCCTGTGTTTCAGAAGCCAACATATGAGTGTGGCCTAAGGTGTTGTCACCCGATTGAGGGGCATTATTAAAGTCACCACAAATGAAGGCATGTTGTCGCCATGGATAAGTATGCATGGCAGCCCAGATCAAAGCTCTATCACGAGAAGACTGGGGGGCATAAACCGATGCAAATTCAAAAATTTTCCCTTGAACAAGGCATTCAACAATAATCCATCTACCATGGCGATCATTGAGAGCCACAACAGGTTGAAGGTCGTGCTTTACCAAAAAAGCCACACCAGAAAAGGAGTGCTCTCCAGCATAGAAGATATCATAACCAGCAAAATGGCCTATTTGACCAGCATACATATGCTGATTATGCTCTTGCAAAGCAATTATATCAAGCTGCAATTGCCTGGTATACATCCAGACCAGTTTCCATTTGCGACCATCACACCCCCTCTCTCTTCATACACACACACACACACTATCAAGGCACACAAATTTTTTTTTGGTGAAATCTTTGATACACACACACATACACATACACACACTTTTTTTTTTTTTTGGGTGAAAACTCTTAATGATTTATATTACAAGATACCTATCCAGGAAAAACCGGCAAGCTGAAATAATACATCAAGCGAAAATGTCCATGTAGGAAAAATATACATCTTGATCCATGCAGTAAGTTTGCAAACAATCGAAAAGGTCATTGCAGCAAAGAACAACGAACGAAAACAAAATTAGAAAAGACTGGATCACCACAGACTCTGTGATTCCTAGCTTTCCAAAAAGTCTAGAGTGCCTAGTAGTGAACCCAGGTAAAGAACAATGGCCGTTTATAATAGATCCCAAACAACCAGAAATGCTTGCCTAAAACAGCTTGAGAAAATCTCAATCACAATCTGTTTCGAAGGATGCCCAAGGAATCCTGTGTCTCAGGGCAATGTCAAAAGATATGAGATACAGATCCCATGGGAGCTAAACACCGACGACAGATAGCTGGAGCAATACATCTGCAAGATAAAAGCTGTCCTGACATAATAACCCCCAACAAAACACGCGATAAAAAAACTTGTTGGCGTAATGGAACCTTAGAGTGCCAAATTTTCTTTGAATCGCTTTCTCCACCATTTGAGTGGAGGGTGCAATGCCCAAATCTGATTGTCTCTGTCTGACACCCAAAGTAGTGATAACAGAAGTTTATTACAAAGAAGAGACTGTTATATGAGACAGCTTCAAAGGACGAATGGATGAGTCTAAAGGAAGAAGGGTCCAATCCTGAATCCTATCTTGAAGCTCTAAAGGCGGTGTTGGTTGAAATGGCTGAATCATTTGAGTAATGACTTGCCATATTGGACGATAGTGCATACCCAAACCATATTTTGCAGCAGCCAAAGGAAAGGATAAAAGAGTGCCATCATCTTTAATAACATTAGCGACAGTGAAAATCCCTTTTATATTAAGAAAATAAGAGTGTCGAGGCTCCTGCAAAGCCAAGGGAGCCAAAAAAAACCCGTGACCAATGGATGCTCTTAGCTCGCAAAGAGTTACCCTGTAAAGAGTCTCTTCCATTCCATGCCAAGTGTGAAAGAATATGCTTCCAATCTAAAAACATCTGAGAAACCATAGGACAACCTTTGATTTTGCCTTCAATGCAGCCCAAAAGAAAATCCCACTGCGTGGGTTGCCAAAAACCAAATGTAGGAGTGGTGATGTGAACCAGTAAGGAACGCATCATAGCAGCCCAAGGCTGATCATCTTGAAGAAACTGAAGCATCATTTTACCTTTGTGAGCTAAAATGTGCACATGTGTATTAAGAATATTCAGCCCTCCATATAATTGGGTAAACATAATCTCTGTACTCGAAGAATCCGCAAGCTTTTCTTACCATGCTT
Source organism: Dipteris shenzhenensis (assembly GCF_047967505.1). Classification (NCBI taxonomy): domain Eukaryota; kingdom Viridiplantae; phylum Streptophyta; class Polypodiopsida; order Gleicheniales; family Dipteridaceae; genus Dipteris; species Dipteris shenzhenensis. The sequence continues at coordinate 52,622,701 of NC_141596.1, read as the reverse complement.
TGACTGTTAGAAAATGTCCATAATGGTGGACATGGAGGAAGACAAATCCTTCTTAGTGAAAAAAATCAATGGCAAATAAAACTGAATAAAAGCCACCAAGATAGACTGGACAATGCGAAGTCGCACATGCAGCGGCCAAGTAGCCAACTTCCAATATTCTAGTTTTTTCTTCAATTTAGCAAGAACCCAATCAATTTGTTAACGGCGAGTAATGCTCTAACCTAGAGGATATCCAAGATGACGAATCAATTGAGTTGGTGAAGCAATTTCCCCCGGCCAGAGCAGCCTTTGCCAATCCTTAGAGTGCAATGGCAACAAACGGGATTTCTGAAAATTAATGCGTAGGCCGTAATGCGTAGGCCGGCAGCCTGTCCATACAAAGAGAGAGCCTGCATTAGCGAAGAAAGATCCCTTGGAGTGTTTTTTGGCATGAAGAATGAATCATTTGCATAATTCTAAACAACCAATGAGCAACTTGCAGGAATTTCCAGCCCATGTAATATATTTGTCGCCACCAAATGATCAATATATTGAAGCATTGGATGCGTGGCTATAGCATATAAGATAGCACTGAGAGGACAACCTTGCCGAACTGAACATCTAAGTGTCCAGGGCTCTGATAAGTCTCCAAATAAAATGCATGCGGCTTTGCTATCCTGATAAAGCCAAAAGATAACATGCTGCAATTTTTGACCAAAACCCAAAACCTGCATAGTCTGAGCTATAAAGTCTTGTGAATGGTGTCAAATGCCTTTGCAATATCTACCTACAAGATAAGCACATCTTGCTTTGTATACTTGTCATACTCAATCCCAACATAAGCATTAGTAATATGGCGTCGTGAAATAAAGCCATACTGAGCTGGATGCAGGCCATCATGTAAATATTCCTTTATCCGATCGACCACCATTTTGGTGATGATCTTGTATATCACCGGCATCAAAAGTAATGGGCCTCCAATCAGCTAATGACTTACAAATGGGCTTCTTGCGAAGAAGTTTGACCAACCCTTTCTTCCAAGAATACGGCATACATTGATTTTGCCAAGTAGTATTGATCATTTGCAGCAAAGGCATTTTCAACAGATCCCAAAAAGCCGAGAAAAATTCCACCGTGAGACCATCCCAGCCAGGAGATTTCCATCTACCACATGATTTAACCGCATCATTTAGATCTTGTTCAGTGAAAGGAGCTTTCAAATTGGAATGACATGCTGTAATAATTTTCCCCTTGCTGTAATAAGGTAAATTTGCTTTCCCAAATTGAGAAGAAAAATGTCAAACACAAGCTGCAGCAAGCTATGCCCTAGAAGAAGTCCAAACATCATTTGATAACAAAGCCCTACAAATATTTTGAGAAGACCTTTTGTAATGCAGCCCTTTAAAAAAGGCTTTGGAGGAGCAGGCTTTATCCAAAAAGGCTTTCTATTGCACACGTGTCTCCCATTTGGCTATTTTCCTATTGTCATTGCATTGCAGAGAATATTTTGCCTGACAGAAAATCTGATTTTCTCGACAAGAAAGATTCTTGAGGTGACTCAAATCTGTCAAAGAGTGACACTGAGATTTTGCCCGAGCAACATTATCCCTCAAGGTCTTCATGAAGCTTTTGCCATAACTACGAATGATAGCTTGCATTCGTGTAACAAAGGCTTCCCAAGCAAAATCAATGCCAATGGCAGTCTGTCAAGATAGTGGCTGAACCACATCTTTAACCAGAGCCTTGTATGCTTCATGCTGCAAATAACTGTTGTTGACAACAATGAGCAATCTTCTGTGAACAAGCCTGTCATCAGGTATCTCATGGAGAGCAATCCTCAACCACAAAGGGGCATGATCAGAATGTGTGAACGTGTAATCCACCCATAAATTGACAGTGAGAAAATCATAATGCTGAGGATCGAGTCTATACCATCTATCCAACCGAGCCGGATAAGCAGACTGAGGATTGTGTTGAAAAGTGTAACCAGGCAGCATAGGCTGTGAGTCTTTCCACAAATCAATAAGAGGGAGCTGAGTCAATAAAGTAGACCAATGCTGAAGCTCAGAGGCTAACATATGAGTATGACCTGAGGTATTATCACTTGGTTGAGGAGCATTATTAAAATATCCACAAAAGAATGCATGTTGTTTCTAGGGATAACTTTGCATATCAGCCCAAATTAAACCTCTGCTACGAGAAGATTGCGGTGCATAAATTGAAGCAAATGCAAAAACTTCCCCTTGTATAAGACATTGGATGATCATCCATCTACCTTGACTATCATTTAGAGCAACCACTGCTTGTAATTCATGTTTCACTAGGAAAACCACCCTTGAAAAAGTATGTTCTCCTGCATAGAAAATATCATAACCAGAAAAATGCCCATGATGATCAGCATACATATGTTGATTATGCTCTTGTAATGCAACTATGCTAGGCTGCATTTGATGCAGATAAGCCCAAACCAATTTCCATTTCCTGGGATCACAGAGACCCTGTACATTTAGAGTAAGACACTTTATGTATGACAGCATATTTACAAAGTATTTACATTGGAGAACCCAAAAGATCAATTTTGCATTTCAACCTCAGGATCCGGCCCTTGACCCTGAGATGAAACTAATGTTTGTGGAGAAGATAAAAGAGCAGCCACTTCCTCTTCAGGAAAGAGGGTATGACTGTGGTTGTCACTGCAGCCCATGTAATTCTAATCCCTAAATTTTCTTGAGGAATGTTCCCACTTAATGACGAACCATTCCAAGTACGTGATGGAAGAGGTCTCCTTGCTGTCATAATTTGTCTTGGACTCTACCAAGCTTCCTACAAAGTTTTTTCCCTTACTTTCAATTGAGAAGTTGAAGGCATCGAGGCAGAAGCATTAGCATTTGATGCAGCAGGAGCTTTTCCCTTATTCTGAGTTGCATTTGCTGGTTTATTGGACTTATTCTTAACTTGAGAGGAGACATAAGTATCCTTAGGATGCATATCAGTAGGCATAGCATCTGGAGGCATTTTGTGTAGGACTAGCGGGCATTGTGAAGCCATGTGCCCAAACTTATTACATTCAAAGAAGGCTTCAGCAAATAAACCCCATTTCAGCTTGTGCACTGCCCATTGCAACATTGTTTACCATAACAGAATATGAGTCTAGAGTGGGATATCGCAGAAAATGCAAAATCTATTCGAGTTGCCATTCGGTCTTGGTGGACACACCACCTTCCCCAAAGAGGCTGCAATTTTTGGCAACAAGGAAGAAAGGCATTGAGGGAAGTCCACCACCCAAACATGACAACAATGCCTAATCAAAGCTTGATAATCTGTGGTAGGCGACCAAGGAAGAACATGTACCCTCTTCTTGGCCATAAAAGAGAGGGGAATGCTCAAGTAGCATCTGCTTGTGATGTTCATCTACCATAATTAATTCAAAGAAGCCCCTAGCTGCATAATGCACTTTGCGAACAAAACAGCCTCCCAAAGTGCGTGTCAGCCAATTTCCAACATCCGCTGCAACTGGCATCCTTTCTGGAAAAAATATAATAATTGCATGCTTGGCATATTCACGCAAGGATCCACAATATCTTCTACTTCCACCATTATTCCAACTGTGGGAGAAGGATCCTTCCAATCCTTGCGTGTATCATCAAAACCTTCATGCATCACATCATAAACTAATTTAGCCTCCTAAGAAACATGCCCAGGGTCGTCCTGACCCAAATCCAGCTTATGCCTTTTATTTATGTATGTCTTTGTAGGAGTCATTGAGGACCTGTAAAGTGAAAATGGAGAGATAGGAAAGGAAGAGAGCTTTGAATAGGTTGAAAGTGAAGGGTAGAAAGAAAAACTAGAAGAAGATACTAGCTGAAAGATGATAAAGAAAGGAAGCGGACAGAAAAGAGAAAGAGGGCTGATATTTATGAAACAGATAAATTTGGAGAAGGGATTACAAGGAGATGCTGGAAACATCAAAAGGGGATGAAGGAACAAGAGAAAGGGAAAAAATGCAATAAAGAAAAGCACGAGAGGACAGAACTTTGCGACAGAACTGCGGGCAGCACATAGAATGTGTGCAAAGGAGCCTAGGACAGCCGTACAAAGTGTACGGAATTTGTACAGGCTGTACATAATCCGTACAGGCTATACGAAACAGTACGGCCCTGTTCGGAACAGAAACGGGACCTGCAGCAGGACTTCGAGATCGTTTTTTGGCGGGAGAAATAGAGCAGCTGTAGCATGGGGGCACATGGGCTGACGCAGGAACCAAGAAAGGGAGTTGAAAGCCCTAAATGAGGGGCCCACAGGTGTTGGTGGCATGGCAGGTCCTCTCCTGTCTCTATCACACATACTTTTTTTTTTGTGAAACCAGTAACTATATTATTAACATGAGATCAATGTACATGACATTAGACTCCAAAAGAGAGCCTAATGGAAGAACTCAAAAACAGTTAGAAAACACTTCAAGGGTAGTAGCATCCAAGTCCCTCGCAGCATAACTATCATGTAAAGATTGCTTGAGGGACATTCTGAAGAAAGCATATGCCTGAGGAAACTGTTGTCCCATCCTAGAATGCAATCTCTGTGTCCAAATGGTCCATAGTACCCAAAAACGAGTCCAGTGAAAGAAAAGGAGGAATGGAGACATCTGAGATGAGAAGCATCCAAACATCCAGAAGAGTTTCCCGAGTTTGATAGAGGGAAACCGAAGCCGCAGCAAATGAGAGACATGAGTGATCAATATTTCAGAGTGCAGGCAAGACCATCATAGATGGGGAACTGTCTCGTGGTGATGAGAGCAACAGGGGTAGGAAGGGGAAGCAATGCGACGTGCTGCCAATTTCACCCCAATTGAAAAAGCTCCCACTATACATCTCCAAAAGAAAAGCCTCTGTTTCAATGGCAATTTGGCTTTCCAAATTTTCTTGAGCCGTGATTGCCACCAAGATAAAGGCCTATCCGAATTCCAAAGAGTGTTGGCATGCTTATCAATCCATGGCGGTGGAAGAAGAAATCTGTAGACCATCGAGGAGGCCAAATTATGCATTGAAAGCGAACAGGTAGCAGGAGATAAGGAAGTCAGATTCCAGTCCAGTAATCAGTCCTGTACAAACATTGGAGGAACAGGAACAAATGGCTGCAACATAGTTGTAAGTATTCTCCAAATGGACCTATGATGCAGACCCAAGGGGAATGTCCTGCAAGCTTGTGGAAATGAAAGCATATAACCTTGTTGATCCACAACATCTCCAACAAATCTTATGCCCAATTTCATAAGATTATATGCTTTAATAGGTGCCTGTAAAGCAAGAGGCGATTCAAACACCTTGCTCCAATGGATGCTTTCCAAGCGAAAAGAATTACCATGATGAGAGGAAGCACCTTTCCATTTAGCATAAGAGAGAATTCTCTTCCAATCATGAATAAAAGCAGTAGAAACAGGACAACCGGGAATTATCCCTTGAAATGTGGTCATGACTGCTTCCCAGTGATCTGTAATCCAATGGCCATATGCATGGGACGTCATGTTTCCACGCATAGCTGCTAACATAATAGCCCATGGCTGTTTTTGCTGAAAAAAATCAGCAATCATAGTGCTCTTTCTTGCAAACATATGAAACTGAAGATTGAGAATATTCAGCCCCACATGAGTCTTAGGTGAACAAACAGACTGCATGGGAAGTAGTCGCAAAGCCTTTTTGTGAGATTTGCTTTTCCAAAATATCTCCATAGCCTGGGACATATATGAAGCCAAATGCTTAAAAGACCAGGGAAGAAGAGGCAAATAAATTTGCACATATGCCATAATGATGGACTGTACTATCCGAAGTCGAACATGTAGAGGCCAAGTGGACAAATGCCAGTATTCCAGCTTCTTGTTGATCTTTTGAAGCACCCATTTGAGCTGTTGTTGTGGGGTAATATTCCAGCCAATGGGATACCCTAGATGCCTCACAATAGTATGGGAAGAGATAATGTGGCCTGGCCAGAGAAGCGCATGCCAATCAGCTTCTTCCAATGCTAGAAGATTTGATTTCTGAAAGATGATATGCAGTCCAGCAGCTATGCCAAAATCATTCAGAGTATGCATCAAATGAGAGAGGTCACTTTGAGAATTCCTGGGCATGAAATATGAATCATCAGCATATGCCTGTGCAAGAAATGACTGTGCCCCTGGAATTTGCAAGCCATGAAGCTGCCCTATATCTGCGAGATGGCCTATATGCAACAATAACGGATGAGTAGCAATGGCATACAATAGCGAACTAAGAGGGCAACCCTGTCTCACTGAGCGGGTCATAGTCCAGGTTCTTGACAACCCACCACCAAGCAAACACTGCGCAGTGGCATGAGAATAGAGCCAATAAATAATATGGACCAGCAGAGGGCCAAATCCCAATTTATGCATACTTTGAGAGATAAAATCCCAATGGACAGTATCAAATGCTTTCGCAATGTCCACTTGCAGAATGAGAACATCCTGTTTAGAATATTTGGCATACTCAATTGCAAGCAAAGCATTGGAGATATTGTCAGTAATCTACCTTTTGGGAACAAACCCATACTGCGTGGGATGTAGTCCTGCTTGCAAAATGAATCGAACCCTGAGGACAATCATTTTGGCAATGAGTTTGTAAATGACTGGCATAAGAGATATAGGCCGCCAATCAGCCATTGTCTCACACAACCTTTTTTTGGGGAGCAATTTGACAAGGCCATGTTTCCAAGAAGGAGGAAGAGATTGTTCTGCCCAAGCATGATTGATCATAAGAAGAAGAGTGTTCTTAAGATCACCCCAAAATGCACGGAAAAATTCAACAGTCAATCCATCCCAGCCAGGAGAGCTACCTTTACGTAAATGACTCAAAGCATCATCCAGCTCATTAAGCATAAAGGGCTGCTCCAATGCATGAGCCTGTTCCCGAGACAATATAGGCTGAACATGTGTGAGAAATTGAGACCTGGCTGCATCCACTTGCATCAAATGATCAGGCTAAGGAGAAAAGAGATGCTGGAAATGACTAGAACATTGCAATTCCAATTCTGATTTGGAGGTGGTCCAGGTGCCATCATCTTTCCTGATCCTGCAAATATCCTCCTTTCGCCTATCCGCATGCAGGCTTTTAAAAAAGGCTTTGGAGGAGCAGCCCTTATCCAAAAGGGGTTTCATGCGAGCTTGGATTTGCCACTTCTTTAATTTGCGAAGATCATTTTGATGGATGATATGAACCGCATAAGCACAAGAATCCTGCTCAGAGGAGGTGAGCTGCCTATAAGAGCTGATTACATCCATTTGTTGCTTGTGAGATTGAGCCCATTTCAGCTTAAGCCTAAGGTTTCCCATGTAACTCCGTCCATAATCTTGAATAACAGCCTGCAAGCGATGAGCAAGACTGATCCAAGCAAAATCCATGTCCTCCTGAGCATGTAGGAGGAGGGGGCGAACAGCCACTTTCACCATGTTCTGAAATTGTTGATGAAGCAAATAAGCACTATTAACATGGAGTAGGCGACGACCAAAAAAAGGCATATCATCTGTCAAACGTGCTATAGATAATGTCAAGCATACTGGAAAGTGATCAGATAGCAAGAGGGAATGATCAACCCATAGTGCACATGTAAAACTAGCATACTGTTGAGCATGCAACAAATACCATCTGTCAAGTCGAGCCTAGTAATGAGTAAAGGCATTGTGATGGTATGTATAACCCATATCTCTGTCCCTTGTTGAGAGCCATAAATCTTCTGCATGCAAGAATGAAAGCATATCTTCCCAATGTCGAAGCTCAGTGGGGATCATATGAGAACGATGAGTGGTATTGTCTTGAATGGCAGGCGAGTTATTAAAGTCTCCACACAAAAAGGCATTGGACAGCCATGGATATTGTTTGAGGGAGGCCCACATTCGAGCTCTTGTCGCAGAAGTTTGAGAGGCATAAACAAATGCTATTTCATAGAGATCAGCATGACAGATGCATCTGGTCACCATCCATCGACCCTGGGGGTCATTGTAAGCAACCGTGGGCTGCATATCATGTTTCACTAGATGCAGACCCCCGAAAAGTGCATTGTACCAGCATAAAAGATATCATAACCAGCATAGTGACCTTGCTGGCCAGCCAAGAAGTGTTGGTTGTGTTCCTGTAAAGAGATTACATCGGGGTGCATTCTATGTACATAGTGCCAGAAAAGTCTCCACTTATTGACATTGCAAAGACCTTGAACATTGTATGTAATGCAAGTAATTGAAGTAGACATAGAAGCTATGTACAATCAAACCAAAAAACATAGTAAAGGTATAAGCTGTCACGCCTCAGCCATGACATCAACGTCCACCTGGCCTCGTGGATCATTAGCTCTATAATCCTCATCATTGTCACATACAGGGATGCCCCTCTTTAGCACATCAACCCACAGTTGAGAAGTGAGGCTATTAGCAGGGGTAGAGGTCTGACCAGGGGTGGAAGTTGAGGCATCCCAATAGCGAGATTGTAACGGTCGTGGCTTGAGCGCAAATACCTTTTTGGGTTGCTGCCAGGCACCCTAGGGAGAGGCATGAGATTCTGAAATTTTGCCCTTTCCCTTATCCTTTTGCTTGGCTGAAACCTGAACCACATTTTCTTTGAGAGGGGCAGATTTAGATGCCACATCACCCAGCTTGGTAGGCATAGCCTTAGGTCCCAGGCCATAAGTTGGGGAGGAAGTATGTTCTGGAGCAATGGCTGTAGGTGGGAGCTGATGCAAGACTGCAGGACACTGTGAGGCTAGGTGGCTAAACTTATGACATGTGAAACAAGCACCTGCAAATATCCCCATTATTTGTTCAGATGCCATAGAGAATTAGCATGATGGGCAATCCAAGGAGGAGGTAATATCAATCGATAAGCCTGTATAGAAGTCAATAACTGCAAAGGCCTAGAGGATATGCTTCTAATGGATAGGGCTTTAGCTCTCTTTTGAGCACTGCCTGGATGTAAATGAATGTTTCATAATATAAGTATCTTGGTTTCACAAAAAAAAAAAAAGTATGTGGGGGGTGTAGCGTGTTGTGAGGGTCCCTGCTGCTCAGCCTCGCCACGATTTCGTACAGGCTCGCGACATGTCCGTACAGTTGTACGGACGCCGTACGTCCACCGTACGACTGTGCGAACAGCCCGTCTCCTCCCTGCGCAGCCCTGAGCATCTCTGTTCCTCTGTTTATCGTCATCCCCGTATCTATTTTGAATCCCCTTCTGTATGTCCGTACCCCCCCGTCCCTTTCCGTACAGCCTAGTCCCCCGTGCTCCGTCAGCATCCCCCCCTACTTTTCTTTTTCTGTACAGCTTCTTTTTCCGTACGGTTCAGCCTCTTCCGTATGCCCATACGATCCGTAGAGCACGTACAGCCCGTACAGTCTGTACTTTGTCCGTACTCTTTGTCCATACTCTTTGCCGTTGGAAAGGAAGATTGCAATTGATATGGAAGTTAAAAATGCCATTGAAGCAACGACTATTTCTATGGAGATGTATTGTTGGTATTCTTCCAGTGGGAGTGAAATTGGCCAAAAGACGGATAGCTTCACCTCTTTGTCCAAGATGTCACCTTACATCGGAGAGTATTCCGCATTTATTGTGGTTTTGTTCATATTCCAGAGACCTTCTAGACAAAATCTCCTATTTTTTATCTCTCAGATTTCCAGAGCACAGGTTCTACAGGTTTTTCTGGATGTATGGCAAACTATCAGCTTCTTTGTCACAGTATTCTCTCTTCTTCCACTGGATCAGATACTGGGCCTTATGGACCCTCTGGCTGCAGTGCAATCAAGCATTTCTGAATTCTCCCCTTCAGCATCCTTATGAGTTCTTCAGAGCCTCATTACGGCAGTCTTTATATGATGCCTTACATAGCCTAATGAAAGAACTCAAAAACAGTCAGAAAACACTTCAAGGCTAGTAGCATCCAAGTCCCTTGCAGCATAACTATCATATAAAGATTGCTTGAGGGACATTCTGAAGAAAACATATGCCTGAGGAAACTATTGACCCATCCTAGAATGCAATCTTTGTGTCCAAATGGTCCATAGTACCCAAAAACGAGTCCAGTGAAAGAAGAGGAGGAATGGAGACATCTGAGATGAGAAGCATCCAAACATCCAGAAGAGTTTCTCGAATCTGATAGAGGGAAACCGAAGCCGCAGCAAATCAGAGACATGAGTGATCAATATCCGAGAGTGCGGGCAAGACCATAATAGATGAGGAACTGTCTCGCGGTGATGAGAGCAACGGGGGCAGGAAGAGAAAGCAATGCGACGTGCTGCCAATTTCACCCCAATGCAAAAAGCTCCCACTATACATCTCCAAAAGAAAAGCCTCTGTTTCAATGGCAATTTGGCTTTCCAAATTTTCATGAGTCGTGATTGCCACCAAGATAAAGGCCTATCCAAATTCCAAAGAGTGTTGGCATGCTTATCAATCCATGGCGGTGGAAGAAGAAATCTGTAGACCATCGAGGAGGCCAAATTATGCATTGAAAGCGAATGGGTAGCAGGAGGTAAGGAAGTCAAATTCCAGTCCAGTAATCTATCCTGTACAAACAGTGGAGGAACAGGAACAAATGGCTGCAACATAGTCGAAAGTATTCTCCAAATGGACCTATGATGCACACCCAAGGAGAATGTCCTGCAAGCTTGTGGAAATGAAAGCATATAACCTTGTTGATCCACAACATCTCCAACAAATCTTATGCCCAATTTCATAAGATTATATGCTTTAATAGGTGTGTGTAAAGCGAGAGGCGATTCAAACACCTTGCTCCAATGGATGCTTTCCAAGTGAAAAGAATTACCATGATGAGAGGAAGCACCTGTCCATTTAGCATAAGAGAGAATTCTCTTCCAATCATGAATAAAAGCAGTAGAAAGGACAACCAGGAATTTTCCCTTGAAATGTGGTCATGACTGCTTCCCAGTGATCTGTAATCCAATGCCCATATGCATGGGACGTCATGTTTCCACACATAGCTGCTAACATAATAGCCCATGGCTGTTTTTGCTGAAAAAAATCAGCAATCATAGTCCTCTTTCTTCCCATATGAACCTGAAGACTGAGAATATTCAGCCCCCCATGAGTCTTGGGTGAACAAATAGACTGCATAGGTAGTAGTCGCAAAGCCTTTTTATGAGATTTGCTTTTCCAAAATATCTCCATAGCCTGGGACATATAGGAAGCCAAATGCTTAAAAGACCAGGGAAGAAGAGGCAAATAAAATTGCACATATGCCATAATGATGGACTGTACTATCTGAAGTCGAACATGTAGAGGCCAAGTGGACAAATGCCAGTATTCCAGCTTCTTGTTGATCTTTTGAAGCACCCATTTGAGCTGTTGTTGCGGGGTAATATTCCAGCCAATGGGGTATCCTAGATGCCTCACAATAGTATAGGAGGAGATATGTGGCCTGGCCAGAGAAGTGCATGCCAATCAGCTTCTTTCAACGCTAGAAGTTTTGATTTCTAAAGGTTGATATGCAGTCCAGCAGCTATGCCAAAGTCATTCAGAGTATGCATCAAATGAGAGAGGTCACTTTGAGAATTCCTGGGCATAAAGTATGAATCATCAGCATATGCCTGTGCAAGAAATGACTGTGCCCCTGGAATTTGCAAGCCATGAAGCTGCCTTGTATCTGCAAGATGGTCCATATGCAACAGTAACGGATGGGTAGCAATGGCATACAGTAAGGAACTAAGAGGGCAACCCTGTCTCACTGAGCGGGTCATAGTCCAGGTTCTTGACAACCCACCACCAAGCAAACACTGCGCCGTGGCATGAGAATAGAGCCAGTAAATAATATGGACCAGCCGAGGGCCAAATCCCAATTTATGCATAGTCTGAGAGATAAAATCCCAATGGACAGTATCAAATGCTTTCGCAATGTCCACTTGCAGAATAAGAACATCTTGTTTGGAATATTTGGCATACTCAATTGCAAGCAAAGCATTGGAGATATTGTGAGTGATCTGCCTTCTGGGAACAAACCCATACTGCCTGGGATGAAGTCCTGCTTGCAAAATGAAGCGAACCCTGAGGACAATCATTTTGGCAATGAGTTTGTAAATATCTGGCATAAGAGATATGGGCCGCCAATCAGCCATCGTCTCACACAACCTTTTTTTGGGGATCAATTTGACAAGGCCATGTTTCCAGGATGGAGGAAGAGATTGTTCTGCCCAAGCATGATCGATCATTAGAAGAAGAGTGTTCTTGAGATCACCCCAAAATGCACGAAAAAATTCAATAGCCAATCCATCCCAACCAGGAGAGCTGCTTTTATGTAGATGACTCAAAGCATCATCCAGTTCATTAAGCATAAAAGGCTGCTCCAATGCATGAGCCTGTTCCCGAGACAATGTAGGCTGAACATGCATAAGAAATTGAGACCTGGCTGCATTCACTTGCATCAAATGATCAGGCTGAAGAGAAAAGAGATGCTGGAAATGACTAGAACATTGCGATTCCAATTCTGATTTGGAGGTGGTCCAGGTGCCATCATCTTTCCTGATCTTGCAAATATCCTCCTTTTGCCTATCTGCATGGAGACTTTTAAAAAAGGCTTTGGAGGAGCAGCCTTTATCCAAAAGGGGTTTCATGCGAGCTCGGATTTGCCACTTCTTTAATTTGCGAAGATCATTTTGATGGATGATATGAACCACATAAGCACAAGAATCCTGTTCAGAAGAGGTAAGCTGCCTATGAGAACTGATTACATCCATTTGTTGCTTGTGAGATTGAGCCCATTTCAGCTTAAGCCTGAGGTTTCCCATGTAACTCCATCCATAATCTTGAATAACATACTGCAAGCGATGAGCAAGACTGATCCAAGCAAAATCCATGTCCTCCTGAGCATGTAAGAGGAGGGGGCGGACAGCCACTCTCACCATGTTCTGGAATTGTTGATGAAGCAGATAAGCACTATTAACATGCAGCAGGCGACGACCAAAAAAAGGCATATCATCTGTCAAACGTGCTATAGATAATGTCAAGCATACTGGAAAGTGATCAGATAGCAAGAGGGAATGATCGACCCATAGTGCACATGTAAAATTAGCATACTGCTGAGCATGCAGCAAATACCATCTGTCAAGTCGAGCCCAGTAATGAGTAAAGGCATTGTGATGATATGTATAACCCATATCTCTGTCCCTTGTTGAGAGCCATACATCTTTTGCATGCAAGAATGAAAGCATATCTTCCCAATGTCGAAGCTCAGTGGGGATCATATGAGAACGATGAGTGGTATTGTCTTGAATGGCAGGCGAGTTGTTAAAATCTCCACACAAAAAGGCATTGGACAGCCATGGATATTGTTTGAGGGAGGCCCACATTCGAGCTCTAGTCGCAGAGGTTTGAGAGGCATAAACAGATGCTATTTCATAGAGATCAGCCTGACAGATGCATCTGATCACCATCCATCGACCCTGGGGGACATTGTAAGCAACCGTGGGCTGCATATCATGTTTTACCAGCATGCAGACCCCCGAAAAGTGCATTGTACCAGCATAAAAGATATCATAACCAGCATAGTGGCCTTGCTGGCCAGCCAAGAAGTGTTGATTGTATTCCTGTAAAGAGATTACATTGGGGTGCATTCTATGTACATAGTGCCAGAAAAGTCTCCACTTATTGACATTGCAAAGACCCTAAACATTGTATGTAATGCAAGTAATTGAAGTAGACATAGAAGATATGTACAGTCAAACCAAAAAGCATAGTAAAAGTATAAGCTGTCACGCCTCAGCCATGACATCAACATCCACCTAGCCTCCTGGATCATTAGCTCTATGATCCTCATCATTGTCACTTACAGGGATGCCCCTTTTTAACACATCAACCCACAGTTGAGAAGTGAGGTTGTCAGCAGGGGTAGAGGTCTGACCAAGGGTGGAAGTTGAAGCATCCCAATGGCGAGATTGTAACGGTCGTGGTTTGAGTGCGAATACCTTTTTGGGTTGCTGCTAGGCACCCTGGGGAGAGGCATGAGATTCTGAAATTTTGCCCTTTTCCTTATCCTTTTGCTTGGCTGAAACATGAACCACATTTTCTTTGGGAGGGACAGATTTAGATGCCACATCACCGAGCTTGGTAGGCATAGCCTTGGGCCCCGGGCCATAAGTTGGGGGGGAAGTATTTTCTGGAGCAATAGCTGTAGGTGGGAGCTGATGCAGGACTGCAGGACACTGTGAGGCTAGGTGGCCAAACTTATGACATGTGAAACAAGCACCTGCAAATACTCCCCATTTCAAATCAAAATATTTTTCACCGAGGGGAACATCCTCCACTTCTACCGCAATGGAAGGAGGGGTCGGGTGATCTGTATCTCAAAGAACACAAAACCGATTGTGATTACCCGAAGGACGGGGTGGGCATACAACTTACCCCAAAGTAGCTGCCAAACTTGGCAACTCAGCCCTCATATAATCCGGAAAATCTAATACCTCAACCCATACGGGGCAGTGATGTCGAATGAGACCGTGATAATCCTTGTTTGGCGACCATGGCATGACATGCACCATTTGTCTGCCATAGAATAGAGGTGACATCTCCAATATCTGCTGACGATATGAGGCATCCAAAAAGTGCACTTCATAAAAACCTCTAGAAGCAAAGTATACTCCTTCAACAAAGCAACCTCCCAACAAAGCCTGAACCCACTGAGCCACATCATTTGCTGAAGGTAACTTCCCTGGGAAGAAAATGATAACCGCTTGCTGAGAGAACTTTTGAAGAGGAGCGACCAATGAGGGCAGCTTCAACTTATATTTAAGGGCCGGGGGAGGTTTGGCCCACTCCTTCCGGCTGTGATGAAATTCATCTTTGAGCATGTCAAAAACGTAGTGAGCATCTACGGAATCTGCATTAGAGAAATCAACTTGCTGTCTTTTGGAGTCCCGGGTCGATTCCTTGCGGGAGTAACTTTTAAACTGGTCCTCCATGGAGGTAAGTAGGGCGGGATTGATGAAATTGCAGAAAAGGAACAGAACTGTACGGCGGGATTTGTACAGGCAAAGAGTACGGACGAAGCACAAGGTAGGACTACAGACTGTACGGGCTGTACGAACCGTACGGGTATACGGAAGAGGATGTACGGAGGAGGTTGAGTCGTACGGGATGCTGTTAGGGTGCACAGGAGCTGTACGGAAAACAGAGGTGAGCGGGGATGCTGACAAAGCACGGTGGATTAAGCTGTACGGAAAGGGACAGGGGGTATGGATATACAGCAGGGGTGACGATTAAAATATGGACGGATACGCTCGGGGCTGCACATGGAGGAAGCGGGCTGCTCGTACGGCCGTATGATGGACGTACGGACAGGGCGCGGGCCTGTACGGGAGCTTGGTGAGGTTGAGCACAGGGATCCTCTCTCCACCAACACACCTTTCACACCAAGGGGAGGCACACACACACCGCGCGCACACACACACACACACACACACACTTTTTTTTTTTGGTGAAACCAGTAGCTATATTATTAACATGAAATCAATGTACATGGCATTAGCCTCCAAAAGGAGCCTAATGGAAAAACTCAAAAACAGTCAGAAAACACTTCGAGACTAGTAGCATCCAAGTCCTTTGCAGCATAACTATCATATAATGATTGCTTGAGGGACATTCTGAAAAAGGCATATGCCTGAGGAAACTGTTGTCCCATCCTAGAATGCAATCTCTGTGTCCAAATGGTCCATAGTAGCTAGAAACGAGCCCAGTGAAAGAAAAGGAGGAAAGGAGACATCTGAGATGAGAAGCATCCAAACATCCAAAAGAGTTTCCCGAATCTGATAGAGGGAAATCGAAGCCGTAGCAAATGAGAGACATGAGTGAGCAATACTCGAGAGTGTGGGCAGGACCATAACAACTGGGGAACTGCCTCGCGGGGATGAGAGCAACGAGGGCATGAAGAGGAAGCAATACGACGTGCTGCCAATTTCACCCTAACGGAAAAAGCTCCCACTATACATCTCCAAAAGAAAAGCCTCTGTTTCAATGGCAATTTGGCTTTCCAAAATTTCTTGAGTTGTAATTGCCACCAAGATAAATGCCTATCCAGATTCCAAAGAGTGTTGGCATGCTTATCAATCCATGGCGGTGGAAGAAGGAACCTGTAGACCATCGAGGAAGTGAGATTATGCATTGAAAGTGAACAGGTAGCAAGAGATGAGGAAACCAGATTCCAGTGCAGTAGTCTGTCCTGTACAAACAGCGGAGGAACAGGAACAAATGGCTGCAACATAATTGTAAGTGTTCTCCAAATGGGTCTATGATGTAGACCCAAGGGGAATGTCTTGCAAGCTTGTGGAAATGAAAGCACATAACCATGTTGATCCACAACATCTCCAACAATTCTTATGCCCAATTTCATAATATTATATGCTTTAATCGGTGCCTGTAAAGCAAGAGGCGATTCAAACACCTTGCTCCAATGGATGCTTTCCAAGCGAAGAGAATTACCATGATGGGAAGAAGCACCTGACCATTTAGCATAAGAAACAATTCTCTTCCAATCATGAATAAAAGCAGTAGAAACAGGACAACCAAGAATTTTCCCCTGAAAAGTGGTCATGACTGCTTCCCAGTGATCTGTAATCCAATGCCCATATGAATGGGACGTCATGTTTCCACACATAGCTGCTAACATAATAGCCCATGGCTGTTTTTGCTGGAAAAAATCAGCAATCATAGTACTCTTTCTTGCTAACATATGAAACTGAAGATTGAGTATGTTCAGTCCCCCATGAGTCTTAGGAGAACAAACAGACTGCATGGGAAGTAATCGCAAAGCCTTTTTGTGAGATTTGCTTTTCCAAAATATCTCCATAGCCTGGGACATATAGGAAGCCAAGTGCCTGATAGACTATGGAAGAAGAGGCAAGTAAAATTGCACATATGCCATAATGATGGACTGCACTATCCGGAGTCGAACATGTAGAGGCCAAGTGGACAAATGCTAGTATTCCAGCTTCTTGTTAATCTTTTGAAGCACCCATTTGAGGGGTAATATTCCAGCCAATGGGATACCCTAAATGCCTCACAATGGTATGGGATGAAATAATGTGGCCTGGCCAGAGAAGAGCATGCCAATCAGCTTCTTTCAATGCTAGAAGATTTGACTTCTGAAAGTTAATATGCAGTCCAGCAGCTATGCCAAAATCATTCAGAGTCTGCATCAAATGAGATAGGTCACTTTGAGAATTCCTGGGCATAAAATATGAATCATCAGCATATGCCTGTGCAAGAAATGGCTGTGCTCCTAGAATTTGCAATCCATGAAGGTGCCCTGTGGCTGCAAGATGGTCCATGTGCAACAATAATAGTTGAGTAGCAATAGCATACAATAGCGAACTAAGAGGGCAACCCTGTCTCACTGAACGGGTCATAGTCCAAGTTCTTGACAACCCATTGCCAAGTAACCATTGCGGAGTGGCATGGGAGTAGAGCCAGTAAATAATATGGACCAGCCGAGGACCAAATCCTAACTTATGCATGGTCTGAGAGATAAAATCCCAATGGACAGTATCAAATGCTTTTGCAATGTCCACCTGCAGAATGAGAAAATCTTGTTTGGAATATTTGGCATACTCAATTGCAAGCAAAGCATTGGAGATATTGTCAGTAATCTGCCTTGTGGGAACAAACCCATACTGCCTGGGATGAAGTCGTGCTTGCAAAATAAATCGAACCCTGAGGACGATCATTTTGGCAATGAGTTTGTAAATGACTGGCATAAGAGATATGGGCCGCCAATCAGCCATTGTCTCACACAACCTTTTTTTGGGGATCAATTTGACAAGGCCATGTTTCCAAGAAGGAGGAAGAGATCGTTCTGTCCAAGCATGTTTGATCATAAGAAGAAGAGTGTTTTTAAGATCACCCCAAAATGCACGGAAGAATTCAACTGTCAATCCATCCCAGCCAAGAGAGCTGCCTTTACGTAAATGACTCAAAGCATCATCTAGTTCATGAAGCATAAAGGGCTGCTCCAATGCATGAGCCTGTTCCCGAGACAGTATAGGCTGAACATGCACAAGAAATTGAGACCTGGCTGCATTCACTTGCATCGAATGATCAAGCTGAAGAGAAAAGAGATGCTGGAAATGAGGAGAGCATTGTGATTCCAATTCTGATTTGGAAGTGGTCGAGGTGCCATCATCTTGCCTGATTCTGCAAATATCCTCCTTTCGCCTATCCGCATGCAGGCTTTTAAAGAAAGCTTTGGAGGAGCAGCCTTTATCTAGAAGGGATTTCATGCGAGCTCGGATTTGCCATTTCTTTAATTTGCGAAGATCATTTTGATGGATGATATGAACGGCATAAGCACAAGAATCCTGCTCAGAGGAGGTGAGCTGCCTATGAGAGCTGATTGCATCCATTTGTAGCTTGTGAGATTGAGCCCATTTCAGCTTAAGCCTGAAGTTTCCCATGTAACTCCGTCCATAATCTTGAATGACAGCCTGCAAACGATGAGCAAGACTGATCCAAGCAAAATCCATGTCCTCCTGAGCATGTAGGAGGAGGGGGCGGACAGCCACTCTCACCATGTTCTGAAATTGTTGATGAAGCAAATAAGCACTATTAACATGGAGGAGGCGACGACCAAAGAAAGGCATATCATTTGTCAATTGTGCTACAGATAATGTCAAGCATACTGGAAAGTGATCAGATAGCAAGAGGGAATGATCAACCCGTAATGCACATGTAAAACTAGCATACTGCTGAGCATGCAACAGATACCATCTGTCAGCCCAGTAATGAGTAAAGGCATTGTGATGATATGTATAACCCATATCTCTATCCCTCGTTGAGAGCCATAAATCTTCTGCATGCAAGAAAGAAAGCATATCCTCCCAATGTCGAAGCTCAGTGGGGATCATGTGAGAACGGTGAGTGGTATTATCTTGGATGGCAGGCGAGTTATTGAAGTCTCCACACAAAAAGGCATTGGACAGCCATGGATATTGTTTGAGAGAGGCCCACATTCGAGCTCTTGTCGCAGAAGTTTGAGAGGCATAAATAGATGCTATTTCATAAAGATCAGCATTATAGGTGCATCTGATAACCATCCATCGACCCTGGGGGTCATTGTAAGTAACCACGGGCTGCATATCATGTTTCACCAGCATGCAGACCCCCGAAAAGTGCATTGTACCAGCATAAAAGATATCATAACCAGCAAAGTGGCCTTGCTGGCCAGCCAAGAAGTGTTGGTTGTGTTCCTGTAAAGAAATTACATCGGGGTGCATTCTATGTACATAGTGCCAAAAAAGTCTCCACTTATTGACATTGCAGAGACCTTGAACATTGTATGTAATGCAAGTGATTGAAGTAGACATAGAAGGTATGTACAGCCGAACCAAAAAGCATAGTAAAGATGTAAGTTGTCAGTCCTCAGCCATGACATCAACGTCCACCTGGCCTCCTGGATCATTAGCTCTATTATCTTCATCATTATCACATACGGGGATGCCCCTCTTTAGTACATCAACCCACAGTTGAGAAGTGAGGCTATCAGCAGGGGTAGAGGCCTGACCAGGGGTGGAAGTGGAGGCATCCCAATGGCGAGATTGTAACGGTCGTGGCTTGAGCGCAAATACCTTTTTGTGTTGCTGCCAAGCACCCTGGGGAGAAGCATGAGATTCTGAAATCTTGCCCTTTCCTTTATCCTTTTGCTTGGCTGAAATCTGAACCACATTTTCTTTTGGGAGGGATAGATTTAGATGCCACATCACCCAATTTGCTAGGCATAGCCTTAGGCCCCGGACCATAAGTTGAAGGGGAAGTGTTTTCTGGAGCAATAGCTGTGGGTGGGAGTTGATGCAGAACTGCAGGACATTGTGAGGCTAAGTGACCAAATTTATGACAAGTGAAGCATGCACCTGCAAATACGCCCCATTTCAAGTCGAAATATTTTTCACCTAAGGGAACATCCTCCACCTCTACCGCAATGGAAGGAGGGGTTGGATGATCTGTATCCCAAAGAACACAAAATCGATTTCGATTACCCGAAGGACGGGGTGGGCATACAACCTGCCCCAAAGTAGCAGCCAGACTGGGTAACTCAGCCCTCATATAATTCGGAAAATCCACTACCTCAACCCATACAGGGCACTGATGTCGAATGAGACCATGATAATCCTTATTTGGCGACCATGGCATGACATGCACCATTTGTCTGCCATAGAATAGAGGTGACATCTCCAATATTTGCTGACGATATGAGGCATCCATAAAGTGCACTTCATAAAAACCTCGAGAAGCAAAATATACTCCTTAAACAAAGCAACCTCCCAAGAAAGCCTGAACCCACTGAGCCACATCATTTGCTGAGGGTAATTTTCCTGGAAAGAAGATGATAATTGCTTGTTGAGAGAACTTTCGGAGAGGAGCGACCAAAGAGGGCAGCTTCAGCTTATACTTTAGGGCCGGGGGAGGTTCGGCCCACTCCTTCCGGCTATGGTGAAATTCATCTTTGAGCATGTCAAAAACATAGTGAGCATCTACAGAGGCTGCAGTAGAGAAGTCAATTTGCTGTCTTTTGGAATCCCGGGACGAGTCCTTCCGGGAATAGCTTTTGAGCTGGTCTTCCATAGAGGTAAACGGGGCAAGATTGATGAAATAGCAGGAAAAAGCAGAACTGTGCAGAAGGTTTTGTACATGCAGAAAGTACGAAAATTGTACGGGCAATCAGTGCAGACTGTACGGAACCGTACATAATGCACGGATGTACGGAGGGGGCTGTATGGAAGGAACTGAGCGGTACGGAAGTGTTGATAGGGTGCGCAGAAGCTGTACGGAGGAAGAAGATTGGACGGGGATGCTAGCAAGGCACGGGGAAAGTAGGCTGTACGGAAAAGGACAAAAAAGTACGGTTATGCGAATAGAGTTTCAGAGAAGGTACGGCAAAGCGATGAAAACAGTGGCTGAAAGGGTGGAGGCTACATAGGGAAGTGTCGGGCCAGACCGTACGGCCGTACGGTGAGCGTACGATAGCCGTACAGTTGTACGGACAGGCAAGGAGATTGTACGGGACCCTATCGAAGCTCGTCCGCTCTCACCCTCTCCACATACCACACCACACACACACACACACACACACCCCACACACACACACACTTTTTTTTTTTTTTTGAGTAACCACACACACTTTTTTTTTTTTTTGTGAGAAGAAATCTTTTATTTCTATGGAATAATTACATTCATAGCTGCTTCAAAAACGAAGTAGCTACTACTCAAGAAAAGATCTCAGTATAGGCTGTATACACATCCTAATCAATCAAACGAGTCTGAAAACAATCGTAGAATGATTGTTGCAGAGATCGTTTGAAAAAAAGAAAGGATGAAAATAGTGGATCACCAAAGACTCTATGATTTCTATCCATCCATAAAGTCCATAGGGTCCAATATCTCACCCATACAAAAAATAAATCAAAACCCTGTCTCTGGGGATGAAATCCAAACAACCAGAAAAATCTGCCAAAAGTAACAGTAGGAAATCGCTGTCGAAGCCTCTGTCTGATGAGAGCAATGAGATCAGAAGTATTTGGACAGGACCAAAAGATGTGGAGCACTGATTCAGTAGAGTGCGAGCATCTGTGACAAACAGATGAAGCAATATGTCTGTGTGCGAGTAACTGTCCAGATGGAAAAATGCCAAGGAGAACTCGCCATAGGAAAAGCTGTTGTCGAAGAGGGACTTTGTAATGTTAAAGGAGACGCAGCCTTTTTCTCCACCACTTCATTGGACGATCCATATGCCAAACAGTATTTGCTCTGTTGGAAATCCAAGGTGGAGGTAATAACACTCTATACAATGATGACACTGTGATATGTGAAAGCTTCAAAGGACGGACATATGAGGAAGGAGAGCGTAAAATCCAATCCTCAAGCCGATGCTGAATTTCTAAATGAGGTACCGACAAGTACGGTTGGAGCATTGCTGAAATTTTATGCCATAAAGGACGATAATGAGCTCCCAAGCCATATTTGCGAGCAGCCAAAGGAAAAGATAGAATTGTGCCATCATGCTGAAGTACATCCGCCACAGATGAAATGCCTTTGAAGGAGAGAAAATAAGAACGTCGGGGTTCTTGTATGGCCAAAGGTGGGTGGAATACTTTAGACCAAAAGAGATTCTCTACCCTCAAAGAGTTGCCCGAGAGAGAGTCCCTGCCTTTCCATTCCAAGTGGGATAGAATGTGTTTCCAATCAAGAAGCAGAGAAGAGACAAAAGGGCATCCTCTGATCTTGCCTTGGATAGAGCCAAATAAAAATTCCCACTGAGTAGGCTGCCAATTCCCAAAAGCAGATGTATGAAGATGTAATAAGAGAGAGCGAATCATAAAAGCCCAAGGCTGATCTCCTTGTAGAAACTGCATCATCATTTTCCCCCTGTGAGCAAGTAAATGCATTTGAATATTGAGAATGTTCAGACCCGCGTGCATCTTTGGAGAACAGAGACGATGCATGGAGAGTAATCTGAGACTTTTCTTGCCATGTTTTGAACGCCAGAAAATTTCCATGATAGCTGACATAAATGAAACCAAATCTGCCTTAGTGAACATAGTGAGAGGCTGATAAAATTGTATGTATGCTATCAAAATGGATTGTGTAATTCGCAGACGAACATGTAATGGCCAAGTTGCAAGCTTCCAATATTCAAGTTTTTCCCTCAACTTTACAAAAACCCAATCAGTTTGTTGTGAACGGGTGAGTCCCCAGCCTAAAGGATAACCAAGATGTCGAATGAATTGAGAAGTAGGGACAATTTCCCCAGGCCACAAAAGGTTGTGCCAATCCTGTGCATGTAAAGGCAACAATTTTGATTTTTGAAAATTTACCTGAAGGCCAGCAGCCAATCCATATGTAGAAAGAGCATGCATAATCATGGATAGATCAGCCCGAGTATTTTTTGGAGTAAAGAATGAATCATCAGCATATGCTTGAGCAATCATGCTGCGACTGCCAAGGATCTCCAAACCGTGCAGCTGGTCAGTGTCCAAGAGGTTATCCAGATATTGAAGCAGTGGATGAGTGGCTATGGCAAAAAGTAAAGCACTCAGTGGACATCCTTGTCTGACAGAGCAAGCAAGACTCCAGGATGGAGAAATATCTCCAGAAAGTATGCAGGCAGCTTCACTATCTTGATATAGCCAATTGATGAGTTGCTGCATTTTTGTGCCAAAACCCAAAGCCTGCATAGTCGATGAAATGAAATCCCACTGAACTGTATCAAAAGCTTTGGCAATATCAACTTGCAATAACAAAACATCATGCTGTGTGTATTTGGCATATTCAATTCCAATGTAGGCATTAGCAATGTTATCGGTGATATGCCTACGTGGGACAAAGCCATATTGCGCAGGATGCAACCCATCATGTAAAAACCCCTTTAGCCGAGCAACAATCATTTTGGTAGTGACTTTGTAAATTACGGGCATAAGAGTGATAGGTCTCCAGTCTGCCAAAGACTCACAAATTTTTTTTTTAGGAAGGAGTTTAACAAGACCTCTCTTCCATGTGTCTGGCATTTTTTGATGTTGCCATGCAGCATTCACCATAGATAGTGATGGATGCTTCAAAATAGGCGAATATGCTAGAAAAAACTCGACTGTTAAACCATCCCATCCGGGGGATTTCCATCTGCCACATGATTTGATGGCATCTGACAGTTCCCTCTCAGTAAAGGGTTCCTCCAATTCCAAAGCTTGAGTAGGGGAAATGATTGGAGAAACATTTTGCAACAGTAAATTTCTGCAAGCAAAACCTGTTGCGAGGGAGGAGCTGCAGAGCCAAATTGCTGAGAGAAGTGATGCACACAAACAGAGGCAAGCTGTGACCGTGAAGTAGTCCATGATCCATCAGGCATAAGCACTCTGCAAATTTCTGTTTTGATTCTCCTCTGATGCAAACTCTTGAAAAATTCTTTGGAATAGCAACCTTTATCTGTGAAGGCTCTTTGTCTTGCTCTAGTCTCCCATTTTGCCAGTTTCCTGTGATCATTTAGTTTAAGACAATGTCTGGCGTGACATAATGTGGTTTGCTTATGCATGGACAACGAACGATGATGACTGAGTTCAGTGAGGTCTTGACAAGTAGACTTGGCCTGAGCAATGGTTTCCCTCAGAGTCTTCATGTAAGACTTGCCATAAGCTCTAATCACACCATTTGCATTTTAGAAATAAAAGAAGCCCAGGCATCATCAGCATGAAGATGGCTGCTAGAGGAAAGACAATGAGCTGCTTCAGTAACCATTGCCTTGAATTCAGCATGTTGCAAATAACTGTTGTTGATGATTAGATGTCGCCTTTGTGGCAATCTATCATCTGGCATCTTATGAAAAGATAACCGCAGCCATAGTGGTGCATGGTCTGAATGCACAAAGGCATAGTCAATCCACATTTTGCATGCGAAATCCCCATTTTGTTGGGGAGCAACACTGTACCAACGATCCAGTCGTGCTTGATAAGCGGAAAGAGCATTATGTTGAAAAGTGTAGCCCGGTGACAAAGGCTGCAATTCCTTCCAAAGGTCAACTAGATCCAAATGCAAAAGTAGTTGAGACCAGGCATGCCTTTCAGGAGATAACATATGATTGTGGCTGGAAGTGTTGTCTCCCTGTTGTGGAGCATTATTGAAATCCCCACATATGTAGGCATGAGATCTCCACGGGTATTGTTGCATAGCATCCCAAATTACAGTTCTGTCTCGAGATGACTGAGGTGCATAAACTGAAGCAAATTCAAACACCTCTCCTCTAATAATGCATTGGAGAACAAGCCATCTGCCTTTGTTGTCATTTAATGCAATGACTGGTTGAAGCTCATGTTTGATCAGAAGGACAACCCCTGAGAAAGAGTGCTCCCCAGCATAGAAAATGTCATACCCACAGTAGTGTCCTGTCTTGCCTGCATAAATATGTTGGTTGTGCTCTTGTAATGCCACTATGTCAGGCTGAAATCTGTTGATGTACAGCCACACAGATTTCCATTTCCTACTGTCACACATGCCCTGGACATTGAGTGTAAAACAGGTGATGTGAGCAGTCATATATACAGATATTTATAGTAATGTAACAACTATGTACAGCAGCAAAATGTATGAGGTCAGCCTTGCATTTCTATCTCAGGGTCGAGGCCTCGCCCCTGAGAAGAAGTAGTCGCCTGAGAAGTAGACAGCAAAGCAGCAACCTCTTCTTCAGGGAAGAGTGTTCTGCTGGCTGTTACTGCAGCCCATGTAATCCCAATTCCTGTATTGATCTCTGGGGTGTTTCCGCTAGAAGATGCACCATTCCAAGTGCGGGGGGGTGGAATTCTTCGAGCAGAAATAACCTTTCTTGGGCTCTGCCAGCCATCAGTTGAAGGTTGCTTTCCTTTGGGCAAGGATTGAGTAGCAGGAGGTGAATGTGAAGTGAGATTCGCATTGGTAGCTACTGAATCTTTGCCTTTATCCTGACTCCCAGAATGCTGTCTACTGCTTTTATTTTTGTTGGCAATTGGAGTAGGAGCATCTTTAGTGGGTATGTGGACTGGCAAGGTGACATGAGGCATTTTATGTGGGTTCAGTGGACACTGTGAAGCCATGTGTCCAAACTTTTTGCATTCAAAACAGGCCCCTGCAAATAAACCCCATTTGAGTTTATAAAATGCACTCCCCATGTTCACATTATTCACCGTGACTGAGTAAGAGTCCGGTGTGGGATTATCAGTATCCCAGAGAATGCAAAATCTGTTTGAATTACCATTTGTCCGTGGTGGGCAGACCACTTTACCTAAAGAGGCTGCAATTTTAGGCAAAAGTGAGGCCATGCATTGGGGAAAATCAACAACTTCAACCCAGACTAGGCATCTGTGTCGGATTAAAGCCTGAAAGTCCCTTGTGGGAGACCATGGCAAGACATGCACCATTTGCTGCCCAAAAAAGAGAGGTGAATGTTCCAAAAGCATTTGTCTGTGGATCTCATCCACCATGATAACCTCGAAAAAGCCCCTGGCTGCATAATGTACTTTATGAACAAAAGAGCCAGCCAATGTGCGTGTCAGCCAGTTGCCTATTTCTACAGCAGGTGGCATCCGGCCTGGAAAGAATAATATGACTGCATTCTTGGCATACTCTCTGACTGGATCCACAATTTCATCGACCTCAACCATGAGGCCAACTGAAGGAACCGATTCTTTCCACTCTTTTCTCGTATCTGCAAATCTTTCATGCATTACATCATATACTAGTTGAGCCTCAATCGTGTCATGCATCGGGTCATGCTGACCCTCAACCTGCTTTTGCTTCTTGCTGGGAGCCGAGTGCTCCTTTTGAAATGTTTTTTCATATGAATACTCTGCCATGACTTGGTAAGAAAAGGAGCTCGAGGATGAAGTACCTGTAAGAGGGTGGCGAAAGCCAAAAAAACCAGTCCCAAAGGAAAATCAGAGGAAGCCCGCAAGAGAGAAGAGGAAGTGTAGAACTGGTAAGGAGAAAGCAAAAGGATAGGTAGGAGTTGGCGGAAAACACAGCTAGGGAAAACACCGGTTGAAAGCCCCAAAAGTATTCTGAACATACGGGAAAGCTAGGCTTGTACGGAAAAGTACAAAACGTACGGACGTCGTACGGTGGCCGTACAGACGTACGGAAGAGGATGGTACAGGGTTACTGGTGAGAGACGAAGATGCTAATGGAAGGCGAAACTGACTGAAATGAACGGAAGCGTACGGATGCACAAAATAAAGTTTCGGAAAGAAGAAACGATATCGACGCACACACACGCAGGGTTGGAGCGAATTCACGCAGGATGTGCAAACGGAGCAGTGTGGTCGTACGGGCTGTCCGTACTGACGTACGGCACCTGTACGGCAGCCGTACAGGTGTACGGGCAGACGGGGGATCTGGACGGGGCTTTGACGACCTGATCTTCTCTCTCTCCAAGCGCTACTACACCACACACTTTTTTTTTGGTAAATCCATGATTATATTATCAGCAAAATTTGCTACTACACCACACACACACACACACACACACACTTTTTTTTTTGTAAAACCAAGATACTTATATTATAAAACATTCATTTACATCCAGGCCATGCTCAAAATGGAGCTACAGCCCTATCCATCAAAAGCAGTAAAAGAAAAGTTGAATACAAGAAACATCCAAATCTTCCTCATGTAAGGCATCATATAAAGACTGCCTTAATGAGGCTCTGAAAAACTCATAAGGATGCTGAAGAGGAGAATTCAGGTATGCTTGAATGCGCTGCAGCCAGAGGGTCCATAAGGCCCAGTGGAAGAAGAGAGAATATTGTGACAAAGAAGCTGATAGTTTGCCATACATCCAGAAAAACCTGTAGAATCTGTGTGCTGGAAATCTGAGAGATAAAAAAAAAAGAGATTCTATCTAGAAGGTCTCTGGAATATGAGCAAAACCACAATAAATGCGGAATACTCTCCGATGCAAGGTGACATCTTGGACAGAGAGGTGAAGCTATTCGTCGTTTAGCCAATTTCACTCCCACTGGGAGAATACCAACAATACATCTCCATAAGAATAGTCTTTGCTTCAATGGCATTTTCAACTTCCATATCATTTGCAATCTTCCTTTCCACCAGGCTGATGATTTGTTCAGATGCCATAAAGAATTAGCATGATGGGCAATCCAAGGAGGAGGTAAAATTAATCTATAAGCCTGTATAGATGTCAATGACTGCAAAGGCTTAGAAGAAATGCTTGAACTTGAAGACTGAAGGTGCCAATCTTGAAGCCTGTCACTGCCATTCAATGTCGGAATCGGAACCAGAGGAAGTAGGAGATCAGCAATATCTTTCCAAATAGGTCTATGATGCATTGCCAGGTTGTATTGTCTACATGCTGCTGGAAAAAGGAGAAGATTTCCTTGCATATCTACAACATCATCAATGAACCGAATACCCATTTTCATAAGATTGTAAGCTCTGATGGGTTGTTGAACAGCAAGGGGAGAGGAAAACACAGCACTCCAATGAATACTCTCCAATCTGAGTGATGAAGCTAGAGAAGCAGGATGAGGAGACCATTTGATGTGAGAGAGTACTTGCTTCCAATCCTGAATCAAGGAATTGGAAAATGGACAAGCAGGGATTTTACCTTGAAATTTTCCAAGTACTACTTCCGATGGATCTACTATCCAATGTCCATAAGCTTGTGTGCGCATCTGACCACACAAAATTGCTAGCATAATAGACCAAGGCTGCTCTTGTTGAAAGAATGTTTTGAGCATAGTGATCTTTCTTGCCAACACATGATATTTGATGTTTATTATATTCAAACCACCATGCATTCTGGGTGAGCAAAGCAAGTCCATTTTGAGCAACCGTAAAGCTTTTTTATGAAGCTTGGTTTTCCAAAAAATCTCCATGGCTTGAGACATAAAGGATGAGAGATCTCGAGATGACCAATGTAATAGAGGAAGGTAGAAGTGGACATAAGCTAGAACAATAGACTGGACAATTTGAAGCCGTACATGCAGAGGCCATGTGGAAATCTTCCAATATTGTAATTTGTCCTGAATTTTGTTGAACACCCATAACATTTGTTGCTTATTACTGATTTTCCAGCCAATAGGATAACCCAAATGTCTAACTATATTTTCCGGTTGAATAATCTGGCCTGGCCACAGAATAGCATGCCAATCACAAAGCTTGAGAGGCATGAGTTTTGATTTCTGAAAATTAATTTTAAGACCAGATGCCAACCCAAAATCTGAAAGGGTATCCATCAATAGGCGAATCTCCAATGGGCTGTTCTTTAGCATGAAGAATGAATCATCTGCATAGGCCTGCACTATGAAGGGTCGTGAACCAGAAATCTGAAGCCCCTCTAGCTGTCCAGTATCAACCATGTGACCCATATAAAGAAGCAATGGATGTGAAGCGATGGCATAAAGCAAGGCACTGAGAGGACATCCTTGTCGAACCGAACGTTCGAGAGTCCAAGACTCAGACAAATGTTTCCCTATAAAGCATTGTGTAGTAGAATTTGAATAAAGCCAATATATGACATTAGATAGCTTTGGCCCAAAACCAAGTTTTTGCATGATTTGAGAGACATAATCCCACTGTACTGTATCAAACGCCTTTGCCACATCCACCTGCATGACCAACACATCTTGATCTGAATATTTAGCATATTCCATTGCAATAAGAGTGTTAGTGATATTGTCATGTATATGCCGTCTTGGAACAAAACCATATTGCCTGGGATGAAGTCCATCATGAAGGATATCCTTTATCCGATGTACTAACATTTTGGCAATCAGTTTGTATATCACCGGCATCAAAGTAATTGGTCTCCAGTCATCCATAGTCTCACAAAGAATCTTTTTGGGCACAAGCCTCACCAGACCATGCTTCCAAGCTGAGGGAAGATGTTGGTGCTGCCATGCTGCATTAATAAACTGCGGAACTGGACCCTTCATTTCTGGCCAAAAGGCTTCGAAAAATTCAACCGTCAGACCATCCCAGCCAGGGGATTTATGTTTACCCAAATGCTTAAGGGCTTCCTCCAGTTCATCATCTGAAAAAGACATTTCCAGCATTAAGGTTTTTGCGAGGAGACAATGGGAGAAACAAGCTCAGTAAATCTGTTACGAGCCAATGCAACCTGAGGTGCAGAAGAAGAAGGCTGAGAATAAAGGAGCTGAAAGTGATCCAGACATTGTTTTTCAAGCTGAGAGAGAGATTGGGTCCAGAGACCATCTGATTTCCTTACCCTCATGATAGATTGGCTTTGCCTATGTGCATGTAAGTTCCGGAAAAAAGATTTAGAGGAACAACCCTTATCTAGCATGGGTTTAACTCTGGCCCTAATCTGCCATTTAGACAGCTTGCGTTTGTCATTGGCATCAATTATAGAGGAGGCACAAGATAATAAATGCTGTTCAGAATCAGATAGAGATCTTTGATGACTAATCTGTACAAGATACTGCTTGTATGATTTTGCCCACTAGATATGCTGTCTAGTTTCTGCCAAGTACCATCTTCCATATTCCTTGATGACATTTTGAATACGATTTATGAAAGAGATCCAAGCAAATTCCAGATCCTCCTGAGCATGGGATAGCAATGGCCTGCAAGCCAGTCTGATCATATGCTGAAATTTTTCATGAGAAAGATAGAATTGATTAACCTGTAAATTTCTGACTGAGGAGAGCTGCAAGTCATCCAGAGGCATACCAAAAGAAAGGGTGAGCCAAAGTGGAGTGTGATCAGATAATTGTTGTGAATAATCAGTCCACATCTGACATGTATACTCATCATATTGCTGAGCATGAATGAGATAAAATCTATCAAGCCTGGCCCAATAATCTGTGAAAGCATTATGATGATATGTAAATCCCATCACTGAAGGATGAGTTGCTGTCCATAAATCTGCAAATCGAAGTGATGATGTCATGTGTTCCCATTGCTGGATTTTAGAGGGCAGCATATGTGAATTATGCGTGGTATTGTCCTTCCAGTGAGGAGAATTGTTGAAATCCCCACAAAGTAGAGCATTAGAGGACCAAGGATATTGCTTTATGGAGTTCCACATTTGAGCTCTGGAAGCTGAATTTTGAGAGGCATACAAAGTGACATAGAAGACCCAAGATGCAAAGGCTCCAAAATGGGCTGGCTGTGCAATTTAAACACGATATTGTGTAGTAGATGATGCCTGAGGTGTCCTTGAAAGGCCGGGTGAATTACCAGGGGTTTCCATGCTTTAATGTGGATTCTTTCATTTGCTGTAATTTGTTAAAGAGAATCCTTTAAAAGCAAATTGGAAAGACTCCACCTGGCAATACTTTAATCTGCCAAGTTATTGCGTAGAAGAAGGCTGCAAATCGTTGTCCGGAGGTCCATGTTGCAGTGTTTTGCAAGGAGAGAACGAGGCTTGTTTGGTCCGGGCTATCAACAGGCTGTCTTCATCGCGCGAATAGTTGCAACTGGTGCTGATTTGGCAGGGCAAAAATGGCGAAGCAAGGAGGGGCTGCAGGCTATCGATGGTGAAGCGCGTAGCATTTTCCCAGGTCTGGACTGCGCAGGAAAAGATTGGCAGGAGCGAGGCTTGGCTGGCAAGGACTACGCAGGAAAGGAAAAAGGGCTAGCGAGGCCAAATGGAATGTGAAGGCCTAGTCAAGGACTGCGCAGGAGGGGGGGGGCTAGTCGTCGCGTGCAGATAGCGTAGGTTGATGCAGAGCTACGCTGACCGTACGGCCTGTACGGTGCAGGCTAGCTGACCGTACGGTTGTACGGTGCAGGCTCATAAAATCCTCGGGAGGCAAAATAGACTCCTTCTACAAAGCATCCACCTAGGAGAGAATTCACCCATTGTCCCACATCATTAGCAGAGGGAATTTTGCCTGGGAAAAAGATGATAACTGCAGTTTGAGAGAGCTTCTTCAAAGGTTGCACAAGAGATGGCAGCTTCATTTTGTAAGTGAGTTCCGGAGCAGGTTGAATCCATTCCCTTCTGCTTTGTTGAAAATCATCATTCAGCATATCAAACACATAAGAAGCATCTTCAGAAGAAGGAGCTATGGGAGAAGAGGCTTCCCTTGATTGTCTTTTGGGTTCAGGAGAGAGGGCTCTCTTGACATAGTACTTATTTGCTTCTGCCATGGAGGCTAAGGGATTTAACAGATATCAAACAAGGAGATTCGGACAGGGACGAAGAAAGGCTCACAGGCTGTACGGACGCTAAGATGAAGCACTGTACGGTCAGATTGGGGAAATACAGGAAAGGACTGAGAAAGTGTACGGGATCACCGACGGGCTGTACGGGACAAAGGATAGTCTGTACGGAAGAGTTGAAGGGCTGTACGGAATAAACAAAGGGAAAAATACGAACGGAGTGTAAGGGCTTTGGGAAGGAAGACTGCAGGTAAGAAATGACGAGCAGGGTCAAACAGAGCAGCGATGGAAAGGTAAGCAACAAACGGCCGAAGGATGGTACGGACGAAGCGACGGGCGCCAAAATCTGATGGACGACGATGAACGATGCTCACCGTACGTCCGTCGCACACCTTCTCTCACACACACGCTCACCGTACGTGCACAACGTCCGTCGCACCACACCACGCTCACGCTCCACACACACACACAGAGCACACCACACACACACACACACACACTACACACTGGTAACCACACACACACACACACACACACACACACACACACACACCACACACACCTTACACACACACTTTTTTTTTTTGGTAAAATCCAGTGCATTGTATTTATATTGTCATAACTTTACAAAAGGGAAAGTCTCCAAGATGGAGAGTATCCCACAGATCAGAAGCATAAAAAGAAAAGCTCAATGCAAGATGCTTGTATATCACCCTCATGGCAGGCATCATATAAGCCGCAATGAGGCTCTAAAAGATTCATATGACTTTTGAAACTGACGCCCCAAGTATGCCAAATTATGCTCGTCCCAGATTGTCCAAAGAGCCCAATATCTCACCCATGAGAAAAAGAGTGAGTATTGAGATAAAGGTCTCCTAAATCTGCCAAATAACCAAAAATGTTTCCCAAATATGTGACTCGGGAAATGGAGGTGAAGATGATAAGAAATTTTCCGAAGGAGGTTTCGAGTAGACGGGCAATGCCAAAGCAAATGAGGGACAGTCTCTGAAGGAGCGTGACACCGTAAGCAGGTGGGTGATGCAATGTGACGTTTGGCAAGTGTGATTCCCACTGACAATGTGCCGGTCATGCATCTCCAAAGAAAAAGTCTTTGTTTCAAAGACATTTTACACCTTCATAATAGTCGGAGATTCTTCCGCCACCATGAAAGGGGCTGCCTGATATGCCACAGAGTATTAGCATATTGATGAATCCAAGGGGCAGGCTGAAGAAGCTTGTAGACTTTGATGGAGGTCAAAACAGACAGAGGAATAGGATGAGAGCATGTAGCAGAGGGGTACAATTGCCAATCCATAAGCCTATCTGTGTCAGCCACAGGGGGAATAGGTAGAAAAGGATGCGATCAGCAATTTTCTTCCATATCAATCTGTGATGCATTCCCAATGCATAAGAGGCAGTGGCCTGAGGAAAAGATAAGACATGGCCATGATCATCTACCACGTCATTGATGTATCTAATTCCCGAATTCATGAGATTATATGCCCGAACCGGTTCCTGTAAAGCAAGTGGAATGTCAAAGATGGCACTCCAATGAATACTTTCTTTCCTCATTGAGTTTGTCCCCGAATGATTATCAGGAGCCCATTTGACTTTAGAAAGCACTTGTTTCAAGTCCAGTATCAGAGCAGTAGAGAAAGGGCATCCAGGAATCTTCCCTACAAATCTCCCAATGACAACCTCCCAATGATCAGTAGTCCAATGGCCATAAGCATTTGTCCCCATGTTGACACACATGGATGCTATCATACAAGTCCATGGCTGTTTTTGACGGAAAAAGGTATGGAGCATAGTCGCCTTCCTTGCAAGTACATGATATCTGATATTTAGAACATTAAGTCCTTCATGCATCCTAGGGGAGCACACCATTTCCATCTTCAGCAGTCTCAATGCTTTTACAGCAGTTTTTGTCTTCCATAACAGCTCCATAGCTTGAGACATAAAGGCTGAGATATCTCTAGAGGACCAATGTAGTAAAGGCAAGAAGAACTGAACATAAGACATTACAATAGACTGTACTATTCTGAGCCTGACATGAAGTGGCCAAGTAGAAATTTTCCGATATTCCAATTGATGTTGAAGTCTTTGGAAGATCCATTTTAGCTGCTGCTTCCTGATGATATGCCATCCTATAGGATATCCCAAATGCCTGACTACATCTTTGGAATGCACTATCTGACCAGGCCAGAGAATAGAATGCCAGTCACATTGTTTCAGGGGAAGCAATTTGGATTTGTCAAAGTTGATATGCAATCCCGCTGCTAATCCATACAATGATAATGTGGTCATAAGCATGCGGACTTCCCGAGGAGAGTTTTGTGGCATAAAGAAGGAATCATCAGCATATGCATGTGCCAAAAAAGATGCAGCCCCAGGGATTTTAAGACCAGTCATTTGTCCTGTGCTTGTAAGATGATCAAGATACATCAGGAGGGGATGAGTCGCAATGGCATAGAAAAGAGCACTAAGGGGGCAGCCCTGTCTGACTGATCTACCCAATGTCCATGACCGAGATAGATGACTTCCGAGAATGCACTGGGAAGTAGAGCCAGAATAAAGCCAATAAATTGCATTTGCTATCTTGGGACCAAAGCCCAACTTTGTCATAGTTTGAGAGATAAAATCCCATTGTACAGTGTCAAATGCCTTAGTGATATCTACCTGCAATATGAGCACATCTTGATTCGAGTACTTAGCATATTCAATTGCAGTCAATGCATTGGAGATATTGTCATGGATTTGTCTTTGCGGCACAAACCCATACTGATGAGGATGAAGGCCTGCATTCAGAGTCCCATGAAGCCTATACACAATCATTTTGGCAATGAGTTTGTAAACTACAGGCATCAAAGTAATAGGCCTCCAATCCACCTTACACACACACACACACATGATCCTACACACACACACACACTGCACACAACTACACCTACACACTTTTTTTTTTTTGGGTAAAACCAAGATACTTATATTATAAAACATTCATTTACATCCAGGCCGTGCTCAAAAGAGAGCTACAGCCCTATCCATCAGAAACAGTAAAAGAAAAGTTGGATACAAGAAACATCCAAATCTTCCTCATGTAAGGCATCATATAAAGACTGCCTTAATGAGGCTCGGAAAAACTCATAAGGATGCTGAAGAGGAGAATTCAGATATGCTTGGATGCGCTGCAGCCAGAGGGTCCATAAGGCCCAGTATCTGATCCAGTGGAAAAAGAGAGAATACTGTGACAAAGAAGCTGATAGTGTGCCATACATCCATAAAAACCTGTAGAATCTGTGTGCTGGAAATCTGAAAGATAAAAAATAGGAGATTCTATCTAGAAGGTCTCTGGAATATGAACAAAACCACAATAAATGCGGAATACTCTCCGATGCACCTACACACACTCACACTGCACACAACTACACCTACACACACTTTTTTTGTGAAAACCATGAGTGCTTTATATTACAAGATAGCTATCCAAAAAAAATCCAGTAAGCTGAAATAGTACATCAAACGGGACCTGCAGCAGGACTTCGAGATTGTTTTTTGGCAGGAGAAATAGAGCAGCTGTAGCGTGGGGGCACATGGGTTGACGTAGGAACCAAGAAAGGGAGTTGAAAGCCCTAAACGAGGGGCCCACAGGTGTTGGCGGCATGGCAGGTCCTCTCCTGTCTCTATCACACACACACACACACACACACAGCACACAACTACACCTACACACTTTTTTTAGTGAAAACTTTGAGTGCTTTATATTACAAGATAGCTATCCAAAAAAAATCCGGTAAGCTAAAATAGTACATCAAGCAAAAATGTCCATGTAGGACAAATATACATCCTAATCTATGCATTGAGTTTGCAAATAATCGAAGAAAGAAAGAAAGAAAGAAAGTTTATTAAAGTCTTTGGAAGACCGATGGGTCTATGAGACTGTGAAAATCCTGATACAACGAGCTGTGGTAGTGGAGCTACTAAACGAGCGTCCATACCAATACAAAATGCAAAATGCCAAAAATGCAGAATGGCAGTACTAAGTCCTAAGTACAACATAGTGATGTCGGTGGTCGACTATATATCAATCTCAGCATCATCATCAATATCATCATCATCCCCAGCAACAGCAAGATATCAGGATGGATGAGGCAGTGGAGGCATGAAGTCGGCAATAGAGTGCTGTCGGCCACTCAGAGGTGCGGTCCTGGCACGTCTCTTGGTCGTAGCTCTACGTCTAACCAGGGCTACTGTGACCCCCGTCGGTCGGGCTCCAACTCTAAACAAGGAGGGGATGTCTCCAAGTGTGATCTGTGTGTCGACCCTCTGTCTGAGCTGTCGGGTCACGGGTTCCGGGTCACGGACATGTCGAGGCCTCGTCTCGTAAGCAACCTGAATTTTTGAACCAAGGGTCAAAAACCTGTCTCAAGCAAGGATGAAAAGAATCCGATGAAAAAGGAACATCTGCATCGTGAACAGAAAGAGACTTTGGCACCATCTTCCCAGGCATAGGGACTTGAGTAACATCTACACACTCTGACATAGGAGGTGCAGCTGATAAATCATGACACATCATAACAGCTTTGCCCTGTGCATCAGCCTAAGATGTACCACATGCATCATCCTGTTTAAGCCCCTCTTCAACATCACTCCATATCCTGGAAAAGAGTATGCTGAGTATGCTCAATAATAAACTGATCCCAACCTTCTTTAACAACAAAGGGATTAACATGAGAACAATGTGGCGCTGAAACATCTTTAACCCGCTTCCATACCTTTACTAGTTTGGAAGATTGCTTGACTATCTGCATCCCAGAAGAAGAAAAACTGGCTGTCGGAACTGCTGGAGAAGGAACTAAGGTACTCGGGAAACTCGCTCGTAGGCACTGTCGAAGCAGATAAAAAAACTCACGAGAGCATGAACAATGCCAAAACAAGTGAGGCACAGTCTCTGAAGAAGCAGAACATTTGTGGCAAAGTGCAGGAACAATGTGCCTATGAGCTAATAGCTGTCCAGATGGAAACACTCCCAAAAGAACTCGCCAAAAGAAAACCTGTTGCCGATGCGATACTTTATAGGCACAAAGTTGCTGTAATATTTTCCTCCACCACTTGGCTGGGCGATGCATTCGCCAAACAGAATCACCTCTCTCTGAAACCCAAGGTTGAGGCAAAAGGATTTTATACAATGCATGTATAGTAATTTGAGATAGCCTCAAAGGACGAGAAGAGGACCCTGGAGAAGTCAAAGTCCAATCTTCCGCCGGTCCTGGAGTTCCAAAGGAGGAATCAAAACAAAAGGCAAAATCATAGAAGTAATTTGTCGCCACAAAGGACGATAATAAGAGCCCAATCCATATGTAGTGGCTGCTAGAGAAAAGGGGAGCATAGTACCAGCATCATCTATAACATCAACAACCGAGGTGATGCCTTTAAACAAGACAAAGTAGAAACGTCAAGGTTCCTATAAAGCCAAGGGAGGCTGAAAGACTTTCGACCAGTGAATGCTTTTAGCTCTCAAAGAATTCCCAAGCAAAGATTAGTCAAGAAGCAAGCGGGAGACAAAAGGGCAGCTAGGCAAAGTGCCATCAGTGCAGCCAAAAAAGAAATCCCAGTGATCGAGTTGCCAATGACCAAACGCAGAAATACTGATATGAGTGACCAGAGTCCTAATCATAAGAGCCCAAGGCTGATCACCTTGCCGGCGGAGGATGTACGGGGGCTGACGGAGGAGGTACGGAAGAAGGTAGAGCAGCAGCAGGCTGCAGAGGCAAGGTACAAGGATGGAGTGGTCATGGAAGCCGAAGGGCAAGCATGTGCAAAATGACCAACTTGTCGGCACCGATAACATGCTGTAGGAAAAGAGGCAAAATGCAACCTAATGCACATCGGATGAGCAAATCCCAAATCAAGATCCAAAGTAGAGGGCACGGGCTGCATCATATCCCATAAAATACAAAGGCGAACATCTCGAGTAGCCTGCAAAAACTCCTGTCTCGGAATATGTAGAGGCCTCCCCAAAAAAGCTGCAAGAGTAGGAAGATGCTGAAGAACGAGGTGCTAGAAAACACATCAGCTGAAAATCTCTGTAGAGGCCAAATACACATCATGATCTATGCAGCGTGTTTTCAAACAATCGAAAAAAGATCGTTGCAGAGAACGCTTGAAAAGAGCAAACAAAGAGAAAGTCAGGTCACTAAAGACTTTACAATTCTGGGCCGTCAAAGTGCCCAATAACGCACCCAAACAAAGAAAAGATCAAAATCCTATTTGTGCGGATGAAGACCAAAGAGCCAGAAAGACTTCCCAAAAATAGAGGTCGGAAATCTTGCTCTCAACCGTTGTCGAAGGAGGCCCAAGAAATCACGAGAGGACGGGCAAAGCCAGAATAAATGAAGCACAGTCTCCCGAGAAGCTAAACATCGTGACAAATAGCAGGAGCAATTTGTCTTTGAGCCAGCAGCTGTCCAGATGCACACACACACACACACATACACACACACACTTTTTTTTGTGTGAAGTTATTTTTATATTACAGAGTCACAATCCCAAAGCAGGATGTGCTCAAGTACATCAAGAGAAGATTTCAAGATATGACAAATATACATCATGATCAAAAGTCCTTGTTTTCAAGCAATCAAAAAAAGATTGTTGCAAAGAGTTCTTGAAGGAGTATAGGGGGAAAAAAGGCACCAAAGACTATGATTTCTATCTTTCTAGAGAGTCCATAGTGCCCAATACCAAACCCATACAAAAAACAAATCAAAACCCTATCGGTGTGGGTGAATCCCAAATAACCAGAAAGATTTTCCAAAAGTTGCAATGGGAAATCTAGTTTTTGTAGCAATCCCAAAAAGTCACGAGTGTGAGAGAAATGCCAAAGAAGATGAGGCACTGACTCTTGTGGAGCCAAGCATCTGTGACAAACAGGAGGAGAAACATGTTTGTGTGACAAAACTTATCCAAATGGAAGAACTCCTAGCCATATTCTCCAGAGAAAAAACCTATTGTCGAAGAGGAATTTTAGATTTCCAAATCCCGCGCAATCTCCATCGCCACCATTTTGCGGGATGATTCATATGCCAAAGGTTGTTTGCCCATTACGAAACCCAAGACAAGGGCTGAAGAACCTTATACAAAGAAGAAACTGTTATGTGAGACAGCATCAAGGGACGACATGCCGACCCTGGCAAATGAAGTGTCGAGTCTTGAAGCCGATCCTGAATTTCCAAAGGAGGTATTGGAATATAAGGTTGAAGCATATGAGTACTAAGATACCAAACAATACGGTAATGCATGCCAAGACTGAATTTTGCAGCCGCCTGAGGAAATGAAAGAGGGATCCCATCATCATGAATGACATCTGCAACAGATTGGATCCCCTTAATACTCAAAAAATAAGAACGTCGAGGCTCTTGCAAAGCCAATGAAGGGGAAAATGCTCTCGACCAATGTATGCTTTCAGAACATAAAGAATTACCTTGTGAAGAATCCCTACCATTATATATTTTCAGTCGATCAACATTTTGGAGATCAGTGGGCAGCCTTTGATTTTTCCCTCAATAGAACCTAAATGAAATCCCAAGGAGTGGGCTGCCAATAACAAAAGGTTGGAGTAGTCAATTGAGAGAGCAAATGATGCATCATGGCAGCCCATGGCTGGTAACCCTGCATAAATTGCAGCATCATTTTGCCTTCATGAGCAAGAATATGTACATGAAGATTTAGAATATTAAGTCCTCCATGCATCTTGGGAGAACATAAATGCTGCACCAAAACTAACCGTAAGCTTGTTTTGTGGCAAGTTTCGAGTATTCAAGTTTCTTTCTTCATTTTTGCCAAAACCCAATTAGATTGTTGTCGACAAGTAATCATCCAACCAAGAGGATAGCCCAAGTGACGAACTAGTTGATTTGGTTGAACAATTTCCCGAGGCCATAGGAGAGAATGCCATTCCTTGGAATGCAAAAGTAACAATTTGGATTTCTGAAAATTAACATGAAGTCTAGTAGGCAAACCAAAAAGAGAGAGTGCTTGCATGAGAGAGGATAAATCATGCGGAGTATTCCTTGGAGTAGTAAAAGAATCATCATCATATGCTTGAGCAATCAACGTACCACTACCAGGAATGTCCAAACCATGAAGTCTATCTATTGCCACCAGATGATCCATATACTGAAGTATGGGATGGGTAGCAATAGCAATGCACTAAGTGGACAGCCCTGACGAATTGAGCACCGGAGAGTCCATGCTTCAGAAATATCACCTGAGAGTATGCAAGTGGTCTTATTGTCACTGTTAAGCCAATAAATAATATTCTGCAGTTTTTTACCAAAATCCAAGACACGTATAGTCTATGAAATGAAATCCCATTGAATTGTGTCAAAAGCTTTAGCAATGTCAACCTGTATTAGTAAAACATCCTGCTCTGTATATTTGGCATATTCTATACTGACATATGCATTAGCAATATTATCTGTAATATGCCGTCAAGGAACAAATCCATATTGAGCAGGATGAAGGCCATCATGCAGATACCCTTTAATGTGATCAACTACCATCTTGGTAATGATCTTGTTACGCTCTAGCCGAGGTAGCATGACCTCGGAAGAATCAGTCGACATTTCCCTTAAAGGATCTATCTCTGTAATATATGTGTTTGTGTTTCATGTAAATGATCGGGAGGGATTTAATGTCAAGGTCCTAGGTGAGGGCTGATAGCACCAGACTAGGTAGATCTAAGGCCAAGGGCCTAGTGCAAAGATTGTGCCTAGGGGCAAGGAATTGTCTGAACTTAGGAGAGCGTTACAGAGTATGTCTGCCAGACCTTCTCGAGAAGAGAAGGGAAAGGCTCCAATGGAACTGGAGTCTAGTGTCCATACGGTCGAGCCTAGGAAGGCTAAAGTGCCAAATATTGCGAATTACAGACTGGAAAAGTATTCTGGTCGGATGTACGACCGTAGCTCCGATGTCATTGAGACCTGGTTACACAAATGGGACGAAGCGTTTGCCATTTGTGAAATCAGAAATGACATCAAAAAGATCCGCGAGGCCACCCACATGTTTAGTGAGGCAGCGGATCGGTGGTGGATTAAACAACAAAAAGATGGCATAGCATCCACTACTTGGGAGGGGTTTAAAAGAGAGTTCAGGAAACACTTCTTACCTCCTGACGAAGCATCCCGAGCTTGGGATCAATATAGGAACCTTCGTCAGAGAAATTTATCAGTGGCAGAATACACTGATAAGTTTCGAGAGAGTGTAATGAAGGTTGACGAACCCCTGCCTCAATCAATCCAAGTGAAAGATTTCGTATTTGGATTGAATGATCGAATAAAAATGGAAGTTCGGGCTAAGTACGCGAACACGCTAGATGATGCAATAGCTATAGCCCTGAACTACGAGGATGCCAAGGGCAGCAAGCCAAGTGGGTTTGCACAGGTCGGAACCCAGTATGGGTATCCGAAGAAATCTGGGTTTAAGAAGAAGTGGGCTAGTAGAGGGAGTGGTCAAGCCAAGCAGGCGAATTGAGCACCGGAGAGTCCATGCTTCAGAAATATCACCTGAGAGTATGCAAGTGGTCTTATTGTCACTGTTAAGCCAATAAATAATATTCTGCAGTTTTTTACCAAAATCCAAGACACGTATAGTCTATGAAATGAAATCCCATTGAATTGTGTCAAAAGCTTTAGCAATGTCAACCTGTATTAGTAAAACATCCTGCTCTGTATATTTGGCATATTCTATACTGACATATGCATTAGCAATATTATCTGTAATATGCCGTCAAGGAACAAATCCATATTGAGCAGGATGAAGGCCATCATGCAGATACCCTTTAATGTGATCAACTACCATCTTGGTAATGATCTTGTTACGCTCTAGCCGAGGTAGCATGACCTCGGAAGAATCAGTCGACATTTCCCTTAAAGGATCTATCTCTGTAATATATGTGTTTGTGTTTCATGTAAATGATCGGGAGGGATTTAATGTCAAGGTCCTAGGTGAGGGCTGATAGCACCAGACTAGGTAGATCTAAGGCCAAGGGCCTAGTGCAAAGATTGTGCCTAAGGGCAAGGAATTTAATGCATCCCAAGAGAGGGGTGAAATGTTGCATTAGGAAGGCCCTATATGGATGACATGTGGCATCTAGATCTATCTAGGGAATTGGGGCTTGCTGAGGCTAGTGAGAGAAGTGAAGAGGATTATTCACGTGGGATTTCGGTAACGAAGATCTCTGTCTGCTCGTTAGCCTGAGTGAGATATGGCTGGGAGGTGATTGATGATGCTACTCCCGTGATCCTGAAGAGGGCGTGAAGAGAGAGTGCTTGACATTTGGTATCAGAGCTGAGGCTACGAAGTGGAAGGAGAAGGATTCGTGCGTTTCGTCAAGCGTGGAGCGTTAGTGACGAGTAGTTCAACGGTGGCCTACGCAAGCTAGATAGGGGATAAGGAGGCCTTCACGTATAGAGTGGAGCATAGGAGGCGAGGCGACGGGCTGACCGTGACGGAGCTGCTGACGACGCCTTGATCGTTGGAGTCCCTGACTGTCAACGTCAAAAGGCCTGCGGGGTGACCTGGGGGTCCCATAACGCACTGACGGGCGTACGAACCGGTGGGCGCTGTACTACCTTAACGAAAGTCCCATGCGTGCGTTCAACGAATAGGGAGGTTGACGAAGGTTTCGGAATTGTGGTTGGAGGTTGGGCTGTTGGCACTCCCGCGACTACAGCAAGATCAGAACGGGGTGTGCCGTGATGACGGACACTGGGGATTCGCGACGGTGCCTGGTGACGCAGTGCAGGTTGACAATTGGTCCGTGGTCTGCTTCGCTGGCGCACGTACGTGCAGTGATTTGCAACGCCAGCAGTTTGTCTTTAACCAGTGATGGGAGCGACGATCCAGCAACCAATGCGAACGCAGATAGAGCGCAGGAGGGTCTTGCTACTCGTGACCTCCATGCGACAGATTCCTTCGACGAATTACAGATATATTAATTGCATGAACGACGTGCTCCTGTCAGAGCCATGCATGGTCGTGCAGATAATTCGTAGATAGCATCTTGGAGCGCAGCTGTGAGAGAAGTAAAAGAGAGGTCTTATTATTCATGAGCAGGCAGTATGTGGAGGCTGCAGGATTCGGAGACACCGATTGGGTGCAGAGGCGCAGGACTTGACCAGGGAGCTTTCTTTGATCTCCCTTAGCTTTGTGTTGTTTTTTTTTTCTTTTTGAATTAGTTGGGTGACGCGCTACTTCCATAGATAGGATAGCATGAATGAGCAGCATGCATGAGGTTTCAGTGTGGTAGTAGGGACAGATTATGCCTGTGTGTTTCAGTCGGAGTTAGATTGCAAGAATTTCCCTAGTATAGGGAAAAGCGCCATCTGTGATATATACCTGTATAAAATGCTTGATCGGTGTGAATGTGGGACTGCAGGGATTCCCTAGTATAGGGAATTATGTCAGACGGTTAGTACACCGAGCTGTGTCAGCTTGTAATACAGTTTTACAGTGGTGTTTAAAAAAAAAAAAAAAACAAACCAAAATGAAACACCCATTGAACGGAATGGAAGCAGAAGAAGGGGCTTCCAGGAGGGACCCTGGTGAATCAGGAGTCCGGCCGACCCAGCAGGGATCGTGCCCAGTAGCTCACACTTTATCTGGCACAATTACAAGCCAATGCAGGGCAATTAGCGCAGCAATTACAAGCCAATGCAGGGCAATCTGAACTTAGGAGAGCGTTACAGAGTATGTCTGCCAGACCTTCTCGAGAAGAGAAGGGAAAGGCTCCAATGGAACTGGAGTCTAGTGTCCATACGGTCGAGCCTAGGAAGGCTAAAGTGCCAAATATTGCGAATTACAGACTGGAAAAGTATTCTGGTCGGATGTACGACCGTAGCTCCGATGTCATTGAGACCTGGTTACACAAATGGGACGAAGCGTTTGCCATTTGTGAAATCAGAAATGACATCAAAAAGATCCGCGAGGCCACCCACATGTTTAGTGAGGCAGCGGATCGGTGGTGGATTAAACAACAAAAAGATGGCATAGCATCCACTACTTGGGAGGGGTTTAAAAGAGAGTTCAGGAAACACTTCTTACCTCCTGACGAAGCATCCCGAGCTTGGGATCAATATAGGAACCTTCGTCAGA
Organism: Dipteris shenzhenensis; assembly: GCF_047967505.1. Lineage (NCBI taxonomy): Eukaryota > Viridiplantae > Streptophyta > Polypodiopsida > Gleicheniales > Dipteridaceae > Dipteris > Dipteris shenzhenensis. The sequence continues at coordinate 52,578,914 of NC_141596.1, read as the reverse complement.
GAAATTTATCAGTGGCAGAATACACTGATAAGTTTCGAGAGAGTGTAATGAAGGTTGACAAACCCCTGCCTCAATCAATCCAAGTGAAAGATTTCGTATTTGGATTGAATGATCGAATAAAAATGGAAGTTCGGGCTAAGTACGCGAACACGCTAGATGATGCAATAGCTATAGCCCTGAACTACGAGGATGCCAAGGGCAGCAAGCCAAGTGGGTTTGCACAGGTCGGAACCCAGTATGGGTATCCGAAGAAATCTGGGTTTAAGAAGAAGTGGGCTAGTAGAGGGAGTGGTCAAGCCAAGCAGGCGAGACCGGCTGAAACTCCTAAACCAAGTACCACCATTGGAGTGAAAAGGAAAGTAACCCCAATGGCAGCCCGGGCTTGGTCTAAATCTCCCTTGAACCCAGAACAGAGGGAAAAAGCGAGGAGAGAAGGCTTGTGCTTTGGTTGCCTTCAACCTCATCAGTGGAGGGATTGTCCACGTAATAAAGATCGTCGGATGGCTGAGATGGTGATCTCAGAGTGCGACGTGGAGATGCAGGGAAGTCCCAGAGCGGAATAGATGGAGATTCAGCTAGCGGGATCTTCTCAGAGGTTAGTACCTTGTTTGTTCTGTGTGTCTGTTGCTAAGTTAGTGACGAGTGCACCTGATAACATCCTATCTAAGCCCGCAGCAACTGGGTATACGGCCTTTAATGATACGGAGTTAATTAAAATGAAAGGGCAAGTGGCCAATCATGATGTCATTGTGTTGTTTGACTCGGCGTCAACTCACAATGTGATTAACTCCAAGCTCGTGAAGAGGCTGAAATTAAAGACAAGTCCATCTGACTATGCGTATACAGTCAGGATGGCAGATGGAAGTTCAACTGAAGTATGGGACCAAAGGGTTACCCAGTTGGAACTTCGGATTCAGGACTATGCTGAGAAGCTTGATTTTGAAATGACCAAGCTTGCTCATGCAGATATCAGAAAAGCTCAAGTAGAGTTTTTATTCCTTTGCACAGCATCGGTAGAGCCGGTGGATGATTCTTCGGCTAGCACTGATGTTGCGCAAAGTGGTGAGATGGCTAAGCTGGCTAATCTTATAACAGAGGAGTTCTCTGAACGTTTTAGGGATGAACTACCTTATGGGTTACCTCCAGAGCGGAAAGTTCAGCATAAGATCGAACTGATCCCGGGGGCAGAACCTGTAAATAGACCTCCCTATAGAATGAGTTTTGCTGAAGAAGCGGAGGTGCATAGACAACTGGAAGAATACCTCAAGTTGGGGCAGATTCAACCAAGTTTCTCACCTTTTGCTTCGCCAGTGATATTAAAGAAGAAAAAGGATGATACGTTTCGCCTCTGTATAGATTACAGAGCGTTGAATAATATCACTGTTAAGCACAGGTATCCGATGGCTCGGATTGATGATTTGCTAGATGCATTACATGGAGCCGTGATTTTCAGTAAGATAGATCTTAAGTGTGGCTACCATCAGATCCGGATTAGAGCCGAGGATGTGCATAAAACCGCTTTTAGAAGCAGGTTTGGTCATTATGAGTTTTTGGTAATGCCCTTCGGGCTTACCAATGCTCCAGCGACCTTCGTCATGCTTATGAACGATTTACTACGTCCGTATATCGGAAAGTTCGTAGTACATTTTATTGACGACATCTTGATATTCAGTAAAAGTGTTACTGAGCATCATGAACACTTAAGGATAGTGTTCAGTACTTTGAGGAAAGCCAGTCTTTATGTGAATAAGAAGAAAACTATACTATGTATGGTTAGGCTTGAGTACTTAGGGTTCATAATTACTCCACAGGGGGTAGAAATGGATCCGAAGAAAGTGGCTGCGATACTAACTTGGCCAATCCCTCAGAGTCTGACCGCGTTTGCGATCATTCTTGGGATTTGTCCAGTTTTATAGAAGGCATATCAAAGGATATTCCGGAATAGTATCGCCATTGACTGATCTGACCTCAGATAAAGTACCTTTTATTTGGGGACAGAATCAACAAGAAAGTTTTAACACCATAAAACAAGCTGTGGTCTCAGGACCGGTGTTAAAAATAGTTGATCCCCAGAAACCCTTGTTCCTAGAAACTGATGCAAGTGGCATTGCGGTAGGAGCAGTCCTCCTTCAAGAGGGAAGGCCAGTAGCCTTTGAAAGTAAGAAGCTTTCTCCCTCTCAAAGGAATTGGCCAACTCATGAATTGGAGTTGTATGCTGTTATCCATGCTTTGAAAACATGGAGGCATTATTTGTATGGTTCAGAGTTTTATGTGGATGTAGATCATGATACTCTGAAACATTTTTGTAAACAGCCTGATTTGAGGGGCCGCCAAGCTAGGTGGGCAGAGCTCATGCAGGAGTTTAATCTAACGATTCGGTACCGAAGAGGAAAAGACAATAAGGTTGCTGATGCGTTATCTCGCATTATGCACAACCTGAGTTTCACGGTATTAGAGAGTGCTCTAATAACCGAGATAAGAGAAACTCAAAAGGTGGACGAGTTTGTCCAGAGCTTATGGCCTAAAGCTCATGTGTTAAAACCCGGGGAAAATGAAAAGGATGACCTGGCATCCAGAAAAGGCCAAACTTATGCAAGATATACCATAAGGGATGGTATGCTAGTTAGAAATGGCAAGGTTGTAGTACCTGGTCAGAATGATCTCAGGCAGAGAGTCATTCGACAGTGCCATGATAGCCCGTGTGCGGGACATCCAGGAGTCGAGAAGACATATGATCTCGTGAAGCGAGATTTCTTTTGGCCAAAGATGAAAAAGCATATTCATGAATATGTGACACGATGTTTCTCGTGTCAGGTAAGTAAGGCCGAGCAGGTGAAGCCACCCGGACTTTTACAGCCCTTGGAAATACCACTAAGTAAGTGGGAGAGCATTTCCATGGACTTTATTGTAGGGCTACCTGCAACACAAGGAGGGTATAATTCTATCCTTGTGGTGGTTGATCGTCTAACCAAGATGGCTCACTTCATTCCGACTAGAGAGTCTGTTAGTGCCCCGCAAGTGGCCGATTTGTTCATTAGACATATATTCCGTCTACATGGATTGCCTAGATCCATAGTGTCAGACAGAGATGTTAGATTTACCGGTCATTTTTTGACAGCGGTATTTGAGACACTAAGGACTGAGTTGGGAATGAGCAGTGGGGATCATCCTGAGACGGATGGTCAAATGGAGAGAGTCAACCAGACTTTAGAGGATATGCTGAGGGCATATGTGTCATTGAGGCAACATACGTGGGACAAGTGGTTGCCATTGTTGGAGTTTGCCTACAATGATAGGAAACATTCCTCTACCGGGTTTAGTCCGTTTGAGCTGAACTATGGTTATAGACCTGCCAATCCAACTATAGTTGGAGTACCTCAGAAAGTGCCTAGTGCCGCGAACTTTGTAGTTCAGATGCGGGAGATGCTAGCACTTGCGAGAGCTAATATCCGCCAGGCTATGGATAGAGCCAAGGTATATGCGGATGAAAATCGGTCTATAAGAGTATTTAAAGAAGGAGAAAAAGTTTTTCTCAGAGTTCCTTCACACTTGAAGTCGTTGACTTCAGGAGATTGTGCTAAGTTATCACCTCGATACTGTGGGCCGTGGTTAATTCTAAAGAGAATAGGCAGTGTAGCCTATAAATTAGAATTACCACAGGGGTGTAAGGTGCACCCGGTTTTTCATGTTTCGCGCTTAAAGAAATTTTTGCATACAGGTGACTCACTAATCGAAGGTGTGGTTTTGTTTCAGGAGATAGAGGACATTGCAAGGCGCAAACCAACAAGAATCCTGGACCGCGGAACAATGCAAATACGAAATCGGAAGATACTCACGGTGTTAGTTGCATGGCATGGTCAGCCTCTATTCGAAGCTACTTGGGAATCCGTATATCAGTTGCGGAGAGTGTTCCCAAATTTTATCATCGAGGACGCTAATGTCTGAAGAGGGAAGGAATGTTACGCTCTAGCCGAGGTAGCATGACCTCGGAAGAATCAGTCGACATTTCCCTTAAAGGATCTATCTCTGTAATATATGTGTTTGCGTTTCATGTAAATGATCGGGAGGGATTTAATGTCAAGGTCCTAGGTGAGGGCTGATAGCACCAGACTAGGTAGATCTAAGGCCAAGGGCCTAGTGCAAAGATTGTGCCTAGGGGCAAGGAATTTAATGCATCCCAAGAGAGGGGTGAAATGTTGCATTAGGAAGGCCCTATATGGATGACATGTGGCATCTAGATCTATCTAGGGAATTGGGGCTTGCTGAGGCTAGTGAGAGAAGTGAAGAGGATTATTCACGTGGGATTTCGGTAACGAAGATCTCTGTCTGCTCGTTAGCCTAAGTGAGATATGGCTGGGAGGTGATTGATGGTGCTACTCCCGTGATCCTGAAGAGGGCGTGAAGAGAGAGTGCTTGACAGATCTTGTAAACAATAGGCATAAGGGTAATTGGTCTACAATCAGCCATGGATTCACATATATTCTTTTAAGGAATGAGCCTGACAATCCCTTTTTTCCATGAATAAGGTAGAATTGATCATGCATAAAAGAGGCAGCTTAAGAATGTCCCAGTATGCAAGCAAGAACTCAACTATGAGACCATCCATTCTGGAGATTTCCATCTACCACAGGATTTTAAAGCATGAGTCAACTCTGTTTCAGTAAAAGGCATTTCCAGTTCAATAGCCTGCATAGGAGAAACAATAGGAGAAACATATTGAAGGAGAGCATTCCTGACTTGAAGGACATCTTGTGAGGGGAGATCTGCCATCCCAAACTGACGCAAAAAATGATCAACACATGCTGTAGCAAGTTGTGCTCTTGAAGAATTCCAAACCCCATCAGGCATAAGAGCTTGAAGATTGCCTCTTGCAATGCAAACTTTTAAAAAATTCTTTAGACGAGCATTCTTTATCTAGGAAGGCCTTTTGTCTTGATCTTCTCTCCCACTTAGAGATTTTCCTGTGATCATTATTTTGGAGAGACAATGTCGAGCTTGACATAAAGAAGAGCTTTCATCCATGGAGAGAGGCTGAAAATGGTTGAGCTCAGTTAAAGATTGGCAACTCTGTTTTGCTTGGGCTACATTTGCCCGCAGAGTCTTCATGTAATTCTTACCATAGGTCCTGATAATAGATTGCATGCGAGCAACAAAAGCATCCCAAGCATAATCTATATCAATAAGGCTTTGAGAGGAAAGAGGCTGACATGCATCAGAAACCATGTCTTTGTAGACATTATGCTGCAAGTAACTGTTGTTTACAATGAGCAACCTTCTATGAGATAATTGATCATCTGGTATATCATGCAATGATATTCTCAGCTAGATTTAACCCAAAAGGCATGACCAAACATTCATAGTGTCCATACTTTGTTCAAAAAGCTGTCTTGTACTCATCGCCTTCTCGTATGCGTATTTGATGATAACCTGAACGAAGATCAATCTTTGAGAATTGTGTTGCATGTAGAAGTTGATCGAAGAGGTCATCGATGCGAGGCAATGGATACTTGTTTTTGATAGTGAGCTTGTTTAGGGCTCGGTAGTCGATGCAGAGGCGCATTGACTTATTCTTTTTTTCCACAAGTAGTACAGGAGATCCAAAAGGGCTGCGACTGGGCCGAATGTGACCTTTGTCGAGTAGCTCGGTCACCTGTCTTTGGATTTCTTCATTTTGAGTGTAAGAAACCCGATAAGGAGGTTTCGACGGTGGATTACGAAAAAGAATGATGTCCAGTATAGAAAATATCATAACCATGAAAGTGTCCATGCTGTCCTACATACATGTGCTGCTTGTGCTCATCTGTCATAATGACCTCCAAAAAACCTCTTGCTGCATAATGCACTTTTTGAACAAAAGAACCCCCAAGTGTAGCAGTCAGCCACTTTCCAACATTTGCAGCAACAGGCATACGACGTGGGAAAAAAATAATAACAGCATGCTGAGCATAATCCCTTACAGGGTCAAGAATATCATCCACTTCAACCAGAAGCCCGAGAGCAGGGACTGAGTCATTCCAATCTTTCTAGGTGTCTTCAATAGTATCATAAACCAATTTAGCTTCCAAAGAGTCGTGAACAGGGTCATTCTCACCCTTAGACTGCTTCTGCTTTTTATGATGTCCCAACCTATCTTTGTGGAAGGTTTTCTCAAAGGAATAATCAACCATCTTGGGATATGAAAACCTTGAAAACCCAACGAGGTTTGACCTTGCTCACTGGGTACATGATTTTTCCCAAATGCTTGAGCCCTAGAAATCCCTGATTGACAGCTCCAAAAGTAATTGTATGGCAAAGGAAGCAGAGAGCAAGTGTACGCACAGGAAAAAGTGAAGAACTGTACGGACAATTTATGATGGACTGCACGGATGAGAAAAATCAGAAGGACTATACGACGTATGACAGGCTGTATAGACAAAATACGAGAGATTGTACGGACAAATCATGACAAACTGTATGGACGGTAAAATCAGGACTGTATGGACGTACGGCATATTGTACGGATAATTAATGGCAGACTGAATGGGCAAATTACGCCAGACCGTACAGACTATTCACAAAGACTGTATGGGAACCCGGGGGGGGGGGGGGGGGGAATAGAAGGGCTGTACGGAAAGGAAACAAGGTATGCTTTTGCATTGCACTTGCCTTCTCTCGTCATCTACCCATTGCTAATTGTTTCAAGCTTGGAGAGCCAACCCTAATATCTTTATACCACTCTCTCTTCTCATTCTTTTACCATCCTCTTGGGCCCATCTAGCTCCAAGACACAATCCTGACTCTATGGACTTGCCACCACTGTCCATCAAATCACATCATATAACCAGCGGTGGCATATTGTTAACCAATTTGTTAACATACACCAACACCCTCATACCCCAACACTCTCATAGAAAAACAATTCCTCATCAAACCACAAGAATTTGGTGCAAAAATGTACGACGGACATATGAAAAACAGGCTGTTCGGAGGACTACCCCACGGGCAAGAAAAGAAACGTACGGACAAAAAGCTTCACCTCCTCTCTCTCTCTCTCTCTCTCTCCCCCTCGCAGCTCCCCTCTCCCCCTCGCAGCAGCCCCTCTCCCCCTCGCAGCCCCTCACCCCCCCCCTCGCAGCTCCCCTCGCAGCTCCCCTCTCTCCCCCTCGCAGCTCCCCTCTCCCCCTCGCAGCTCCCCTCTCTCCCCCTCGCAGCTCACCCCCCCCCTCGCAGCTCCCCTCTCCCCCTCGCAGCAGCCCCTCTCCCCCTCGCAGCCCCTCACCCCCCCCTCGCAGCTCCCCTTACCCCCTCGCAGCAGCCCCTCTCCCCCTAGCAGTCCCCCTCGCAGCCCCTCACACCCCCTCGCAGCCCCTCACCCCCCCTCGCAGCTCCCCTCTCCCCCCCTCGCAGCCCCTCACCCCCCCCTCGCTGCCCCCCTAGCAGCTCACCCCTCCCCCCCTCGCAGCCCCTCACCCCCCCCTCGCAGCTCACCCCTCCCCCCTCGCAGCCCCTCGCACCCTCGCAGCCCCCCCTCGTAGCCCCTCCCCCCCCTCGCAGCTCCCCCCCCTCGCAGCTCCCCGCCCCCCCCTCACAGCTCCTCCCCCCCCCCTCTCACAGCTCCTCCCCCTCGCAGCGGCTCCTCTCTCCCCCTCGCAGCTCCCTCGCAGCTCCTCTCACCCCGCTCAGACCCTCCCCCTCGCAGCTCAGCCGCTCAGGCCCCCCACCCCGCTCACCCGCTCATCGCGCATTGGCAGCGCTCGCCATCTCCTGCTTCTCAATGCCGCCGGTTTCCCGTTTTCCGTAATTAAACATGGCCGACGTCGTCGAGCATATTACAGAAGGAGCAACAGCAGCAACATCAATGGCCTCCACGACCGACATGCTGCACTATAGTAGAAGAGGACTTGCATCCTCTTCAAAGGACAGAGCAGTACCCGCACTTGCCGCACTCCCAGTCGCAGGTACACCGGTTTCAGCTCCACTATCTCATCTTCCGCCCAGCGCAGTGCCCGCACTTGCCGCACTCCCAGTCACAGGTACACCGGTTTCAGCCCCATTATCTCATCTTCCACCCATAGCCACCTTGTACCCGCAGTTTTTTTCACCCCTCCCCTCTCAGGTCCCTTCTTCTCCTACCCCTTCTCCAACTTTAGCCTTCCCCTCCTCTCCATCCTCGGTACCCGCTTTCTCTCCCCCTCTCCAGCCTTCTCCCTCATCCCCGCTACCCACCTTACCGGTTTCCCCCCTTTCCCCCTCTCTTTCTCCTTCCATGCCTTGCACTATTTGTCCTTGCCAACACATCCTACCAGAGCTTCAGCACTTTCAGACCCACCTCCGAGATGCCCTTCAGATGCTTCACAGGAAGGACGAGACATTGCTCTCCTTACAGCTCAGGTTGCATCTCTTACTGATCGAGTGACACAGCAGGACCGGGAGATCTTGTCTATTAGAACAGATCTTCAGGTCTTACAGGCGACTCATAGGACTCTTGCTGGAGAGATTCATGGACACACAGAGCGAGTGCAACAGATCGAGACTCGCGTTCAGCACATAGACACATCTCCCACTACAGCAGTAGCAGCGGTTGAGGAGCGTTTGACCTCCCTTCAGACAGAGGTCCAGAGAGCCACAGAGTGGGTGGATGTCGTCCGCCGTCAGCCATCACAGCCTCAGAGATCGACTGTATCAGCTACATTGGCCGAGTCACAGCAGAGGGCCACAAAGGCCCTCAACATTCGCATTCGTGGTATCTTGCCCTCGGAGACAGAGTCCACGATGACACAGGCCGTGACCTTTGTCTCTCAGACATTGGGAGTACAGGATCATGGCATAGTAGGAGCATATAGAGTCGGGAGAGATCGTACTAGAGAGCAGCCCCTCATTATCAGATTCAGAGATGCCCAGGCACGTCTAGCTGCCCTCAGGAGGAGAGGGACACTCAGAGACCACCCACAGATTTCCATGGACGAGGATCTGACTCAGATACAGGTTGAGGAGCGCAAGGCGCTCTTGCCTCAGAGAGACGCAGCCCGAGCTCAGGGCAAGTGGGCAGTGATCAGGGATGGCAGACTCATCACAGGCACCTTGAGGCGTGCTCCCACAGTGCCTAGGGATGACAGACCAGCAGATATGGCCCCACCTCCACCTCCTGCTCCGACCGCCTGACGGGACAGGGCTCATGGGACACACCACCTGTCAGATAGTCTACGCATCGCTGTATGGAACTGCAATGGTTCTTTTACAGCACAGCCAGGCAATCTACGGGGGGCTTTCTTTGGGAGAGATATCATCTTTTTCACAGAGACACACGAGAGTCCAGAGAGACCTTTGCCACGAGTGACAGGATATACATGGAGATCTGCCTTCAGACAGCACACTCGAGCATTTGGAGTGAGAGGATCTGGAGGAGTGGCCATTTTGTACAGAGAGCATCTCGATCGGATCATCACAGTGGAGAGAGCGGATTCACATGCCCGATTCTTGTGGGTACGCATCCACCGCAGAGCCTCTCAGCGAGATCTCTTTATTGCAGTTTGCTACTTCCCCCCGGCGCAGTCGTTTTATTCTTCCACTGGACCAGGCCAGTCCATATTTGAGGATCTCTCAGCGGACATTGCAGATTTTTCACATCGCGGAGAAGTCATCCTCTTAGGGGACTTCAACGCGAGGACCTCAAACAGACAGGCCCTCACTTATGACTTCATGGAGGATCCGGTCATACTTCCGGCATCTCACAATGATAGCCTCTGTCAGACTTCATCAGACTGCACAGTACAGCCCACAGATCAGGGACGTCAGTTACTGGAGCTCCTCACCTCGCACAGTATGGTCATTTATAACGGCTTGTCCAGGTGGCCACAGTCTTCCATGCCTACATTCTCTTCTGCTTCTGGGCGTGGCACTAGCGTGATCGACTACATCATAGGTCCCCCGACTCTAGTCCCTTCCATCCATAGCCTTACTGTTAGCCCCTTCATGCCCTCTGCCGACCATGCACTCATCCACTTTACTTTGACTCATGTCTCCCATGACCCACCCCCCCCTCGTAATCACGACCGCACATCCTATTATGAGGTTCATTTCGACCACCAGTTCGATGATGTATATAGCCAGAACCTCAGCCGCCTACTCCGTCCTCATCTATTAGATGCTCTACCATCCACGCAGGACCGGTGGGAACTTGTACATTCTTCACTCGTTTCTGCTGCCCACATGTCCTTCCCTGCCACGTGTCATTCGTCTAGTCCCCCACCGGTTGGTCTTGTTCCTTGCAACGGTTGGTATGACGAGGAGTGTAAGGAACTCCGCAGGAAACTTCACCTTGAGACCAAGGAGAAGTCTCCCCTCCTTACCGAAACCAAGAGAGACTACAAGTGGTTGGTTAGGCGCAAGAAACGCCAATTTCTAGCCCAGAATGAGGAGGAACTAAGAAGCTTGCTTTTCAGCTGTGACTCCAAGGAATTCTGGCGAAAATTCCTCCGCTCGAAGTCTCAGAGCCCCCTTACAGATCCACGTGTCTGGTCTGCATATACTTCAGCTCTATATGATGTTCCAGATCAGCCAGCCATCGATTTATCCCATTCCCCTAGGCCAGCTTCATCTATTCTTTTCACACCAGAGAGTGTCCGTGCAACAGTCCACCGATTGAAGAACGGGAGAGCTAAGGATCATGATGGATTGCAAGCGGAGTATGTAATCCATGGGATTGATGCCTTAGATTTTGTTCTTTCCCGTCTCTTCAATGAGTCTGTTTGTACAGGCCTACCACAGTCCTGGTTAGGCAATACCATAGTACCTATCCACAAGTCGGGGGACCCTATGGAGCCGTCGAATTACAGGACCATCATGATCGGCCACGTTATGGCCAAGATCTTTGCATCAGTTTTGGAAAGCCGTATAAATGACCATGCCGAGACGACAGGACTCAGAGCCAGAGGGCAGGCTGGATTCCGTAGGGATCATTCGACACTTGACCACATCCTCACACTTAGGGCACTGGTGGAGGAGGCGAAGTCACGAAGGCAACGGCTTTATTGTTGCTTCGTGGACTTCAGGAAGGCATTTGACACAGTTCCGCGATTCAGATTGTTTCAGAGGATTCGCCAGATGGGCTTTAGTGGAGAGATACAGTGGGCTATCATGGCTTTGTATGAGAGGGTCACTGGTCGGGCTCGGACACGTGAGGGGCACGATTGGGGTGAAGCAGGGCTGCCCGCTCTCTCCCACTCTCTTTGGATTATACATTGATGAGCTAGAGATGTTTGTACAGATGACAGGTGGTGTGGGCTCTACTCTCTCAGGATCCTCCATTCCTATCCTCCTGTATGCGGACGATGTGGTTCTCATTTCCTCTACTGCTCAGGGCCTCCAGGCACATATTGAGGCACTCCACAGGTTTTGCCAGGACAGGGGGTTGACCGTAAACCTTGGCAAGACCAAGGTTATGGTTTTCAACACCTCTGATCGTATTTACAGCATGGATGAGTTTTACTTCACTTATGACGGACAGCCCATTGAGCTTGTTAGAGAGTACACTTATTTGGGGGCAGCTTTCAGGGGACCGGTCTTCACCATGACATATGCAGCACGAGATAGGATTAGTAAAGGGTATGCTTCGTTGGCTCATCTTGAGCGTCAGTGTTTTCAGTCCCACTTTCAGCATCCCGATACGAAATCCTTGCTTTTTGATACATTGGTGAGACCAGCTGCGATGTATGCAGCTCCTTTCTGGGCAGGAGACCTCGGCGCTGCAGATTGGAGACGAGTAGAGAGGTTACAGATCATCATGTTCTCTCGGCTCATTAGGGCCAAGGCTACAGTTCCGCACGAGATCATGCTAGCAGAGTTTGGAGCTACTCCCCTTGCATTGGATGCAGCGTTTCAGTCGGTCATGTATCTGCACAGGGTCAGGGAGTTTGGAGACTCAGCAGCAGGCAGAGCTCGGTTGCCATGGTTAGCACTTGCATCTTCTATGGAGTTGGCACGATCAGGGACCCGATACTGCTGGTACTTCAGACTCACTAGGTGGCTCACATCCCTTGGACTAGACATGGATAGACTGCCTCCGTTCCGATACAGCATAGATGCCCCTCATCTCGAGTTGACTCGCCACGAGCTTAGCCAGGTCACGAGAGCAGACTTGCTGCAGCTTCATACGTATCACACTTGGGTTTATCCCACGCAGCTTCCGGTGAAGATGGCCACATATCGTGACCACTTCCTTCGGATCTCAGAGGATGGATTTGTCATCCCACCAGGCTATACAGGTACCCACATGTCCCACTCACTGAGGATTGCCCTCGGCCAGCTTAGAGTCTCTTCGCATCAGCTCGAGATAGAGGCTGGTAGGATGCGACGCATGGAGGATGGACGGCGACCAGGCCGAGAGACCAGGATCTGCCCTTGTTGCACCATGGGAGAGGTGGAGTCAGAGGAGCACTTCATTTGCAGATGCCCGCTATATTATGAGATCAGAGGTAGATTCCACTGTCTCTTCACGGATGGCTTTGGACCTCTCTCACGAGTGATGGACTACGAGGATCAGCATTGCCTAGCCCTTTATGTCAGGGAGGCCACTATGCTTCGGCGAGACTACCTCAGAGAGCACAGACCGGAGCGTGATAGAGCCCAGCCTCATAGAGCTCAGACACACGCCATACCAGAGGACAGAGACCAGGAGGAGCACGAGGACGGCAGAGCCCACACAGGACACATGCCTCCACCATGTGGATGTACATATGAGATGGTTTGTAGACGCCGCAGGATCTTGTTACATAGGGGACGTACTCGCCGCTTCATCTCCAGACGATCCAGGATGATGGCAGCATTTCGGAGGAGACTTACTCATGGAGATCTCGCCCCACCAGCCGCTCACCTCACCTTTGCCCAGATTTGTACTCTCATAGCAGGAGGCAGAGTCGATGGACAGGATTTCCAGTATTATTTTGGTTCTCAGACTCATTGACACCTGGACTTGTATCTTTGCATTGGCATATTGTGCTCATCCCCCCCATTTTGCATCCGGGGGCGGTTTCCGTGCATCTAGTTTACTCTGTATTTAGGCTTAGATTTGACATTATGTACTTTCACTAGCATTATATTGCGTAGCACTTAGATGATATTCGATGATGCCTCTTCTTTGGGGCACGTTGATTTTGTGCTATCTTGTATGCAGAGTTCTTGATGTCCCATGGGCCCATTTTGGCCTCTAGTGGACAATAATACACTTTCTTTCTTTCTTTCTTTCTCTCTCTCTCTCTTGCATTGTATTGCGTAGCACTTAGATGATATTCGACGATGCCTCTTCTTTGTGGCACGTTGATTTTGTGCTATCTTGTACGCAGAGTTCTTGATGTCCCATGGGCCCATTTTGGCCTTTAGTGGACAATAATACACTTTCTTTCTTTCTTTCTTTCTCTCTCTCTCTCTCTCTCTCTCTTTGTGGGAAGAAATCTTTTATTGCTGTAAAATAATTACATTCATAGTTACTTCAAAAACGAAGTAAGTACTACTCAACTAAAGATCTTAGTATAAGCTGTATACACATCCTGATCAATCAAACGAGTCTGAACACAATCGTAGAATGATTGTTGCAGAGATCGTTTGAAAAAAAGAAAGAATGAAAATAGTGGATCACCAAAGACTCTATGATTTCTGTCCATCCATAAAGTCCATAGGGTCCAGTAGCACACCCATACAAAAAATAAATCAAAACCCTGTCTCGGTGGATGAAAACCAAACAACCAGGAAAATCTGCCAAAAGTAACAGTAGGAAATCTCGCTTGAAGCCTCTGTCGGATGAGAGCGATGAAATCACAAGTATGTGGACAGAACCAAAAAATGTGAAGCACAGATTCAATAGAGTGCTGGCATCTTTGACAAACAGCCGGAGCAATATGTCTGTGTGCGAGTAACTGGCCGGATGGAAAAATGCCAAGGAGAACTCGCCAAAGGAAAAGCTGTTGCCGAAGAGGGACTTTGTAATGCCAAAGGAGACGTAGCCTTTTTCTCCACCACTTCATTGGGCGATCCATATGCCAAACAGTATTTGCTCTGTGAGAAATCCAAGGCGGAGGTAATAGCACTTTATACAGAGATGACACTGTGATATGTGAGAGCTTCAAGGGACGGGCGTATGAGGAAGAAGAGCGTAAAATCCAATCGTCAAGCCGATTCTGAAGTTCCAAACGAGGTACCGGCAAGTACGGTTGACCAACACACGCATTGTTTTTTAGAAGGCCTTTGACTCTATACCATGGGCTTGAGCGTTCGCCTTTGTACCATTGGCTCAACTTGTCTTGTGACTACAATCCTTGGATGGAACACGGCTTTATATTGGCAATCATGGCTTTATATGAGAGGGATACAAGTAGAGTACACACCCTCATGGGATGTCTGAGTGCGTGAGCAGCACCATTACAGTGAAGAAAGGATGCCCCCATTCCCTTTTGGCCTTTGCATGGATGAGTTGGCCTCCTTTGTGGACACAATACGAAGTCGAGGATCGACTCTAGCACAGTATGTCATACCCACCTTGCTGTATGCTGATGTTGTACTGCTGATATCAAATAGAGTGGAGGGGTTATAGACGTATCTAACAGACTTGCAGGCTTTTTGTGAGTGCCAAGACATGAAGGTTAACTTGGGTGAAACTAAGGTTATGATGTTGAATATAAATGAGGCCCATCTCCAGTGTAAGGACTTCATACTTGCAAAGGATCTGGTTGAGATAGTCAGATCATATCTTTACTTAGGGTGCATTTTCACAGGCCTTAGGTTTACCACGAAGCAGGCAGCATACGCACGATTGGCTAGAGCGCATGCTCCTCTGTCTAGGCTAGAGAGACAGTGTTTCCAGGCACACTTCTAGTACATGAACACGAAATCTTCCTCTTTTATTCTCTAGCTTCGACCAGCAGTCCTTTATGCAAGCAATTCTTGGATAGTAGACTTCAAAGAAATGAGTGCATTGGCTTCAAGAGACTACAAGTCATGATGTTATCTTGCATGATCCAAGGGGAGGAGGTGTACGCCACACGATATTATCCTAGCAGAGTTTGGGGCAAGACCCCTTCACATAGATGCATCATTTCATATCATTACAGTTCTGGACTGAGTCAAATTTTTGGCTGGATACATTCACTGTGCTGGCTTATCTCCCTTCAGCTAAACTATTTGACTAACTAGACTGATTGGCCCTCACTTATCTACAGAGCTAAAGAAATTAATGCAAAATATTTCCAGTGCCCTGCTTCCTCAATGGGGAAGCCAAATATTCCATATAATCCAAGATTGTACGATGTAAAGAAAACACAAGAATAAATGCAATGGGATGGCTTTGTTTGTATACCGATGCATCCATACATATCTTGAATGTTATTGTCTTGAATATTAATGTTTTATGAGGACATATTTCTATAGTTCTCTCATATATGATAGGTGTGACCTCTGAATCAAAGATGCTGTTTTTGTCCAGGAAAGTTCTACATCTCAGACACAAATAACAGTATTATAAGAGTTCTAGATATGAACAGAGATGATAATCCACTTTTGTCGACACTCGAATTGAAGGGCGTGCAACCTCCTCAAGTGAAAATGGAAAGGCCAAGACGACTTCGACGCCGACCATCAAATGACACAGAAATCATCAAGATGGAGCCTGTAAAGGCCAAAGATGGAGATTTTCAGATACAAATTGCACTACCGTCTGGCTTTCATTTTACTAAGGTTAGTATTTTCTCCACCTTTCCTTTGGAAATTCTTCATGCTTCAAATTTCTCAAATGTTACAACTATTAAGAAGGATGGGTTTCCTTAGTCTTTGTTGTGCACTTTTCAGAGAAACGGGTAGATTCTTCTGCAAATGCAAACATGTGCTTTGACTGTTAGGTACAAAGACAGACGACTTGTTGTTTCATACGCTTAAACCAAGTGTTGCATATTAAGATGGCAAGGCATGTCAGCACTTACCATCAATTTGAACACTTTGCTATCCTCGTCAAATAAGTCCTGTCTTTTTAAGGTTTTTCAATATTTATGAACGAATCAATATAAGCCTTTGAAAACAGATCCAATACTCCCAAGCGCCCTTCTGGCATCAAATTACAGCTAGTCCAGGGCGCAGCATAGAAAACACCTTATAGAGCAATTTGTAGCAAGTCCAGGCTCAGTGGAGGGCTGGAAATCCAAATCGCAGCGGGTATAGTGTCCCCAGGTGACTGGAAAACAATTCACATAAGGATATTGCCCTCAAAACAAGTCACGCATGCCAAGGACTAGTAGATATGGCGCTGGAACCAGCCCTTCAGCACATCGTGAAGCCTGCAGGAGGAGAGGAAATTATTCACAGCAAGAGAAAGGGAGCTGGGATTGGAGGGAAAGTGACAATACACCACACTGGGGGCCAAAAAAAGGTTTGCCCCCCTCCCCCCCCCCCCCCCGAAGGTCTTTATTGCAATAGAAAATAACTTTGTACAACTGGCTCTAAGAAGAGCATGAAGCTGAGTACAACCTTGAATGAATCTAGGAGCTCTAAGGCCCCTTCTTTAATATACTTGGCCTAGCTAAAAGCTAGACCTGCTTTTCTGAAGGTACTTTTTACTAGGCTTTCCTGCTTTTAGCCAACCTTGGGGCAGCTTTTATGCTCTTTTTAGAACCCAACAGGTTTTTCTTTAATGGTGCCATCTCTCGGGTGCTTTTTTTCCCTGTGGGGCTTGCTTTTTGCCACTTGCTCCATCTTTTTGATCCTTTTAGCACTCTTCCAAGTCCTACATAAACCACAACACTTTAACCCATTAAAGGTTAGTGAAATGCATGCATTTCTAGTTCTTGGATGGCGTCC
Source organism: Dipteris shenzhenensis (assembly GCF_047967505.1). Taxonomy (NCBI): domain Eukaryota; kingdom Viridiplantae; phylum Streptophyta; class Polypodiopsida; order Gleicheniales; family Dipteridaceae; genus Dipteris; species Dipteris shenzhenensis. Next base: position 52,562,099 of record NC_141596.1, on the reverse strand, counting down.
CCGCAATTCCCTTTTACCAATGCAAAGCAAAAACAAACAATAAAACTTATTCTTAGTTAACTAAAGTTCTTTGACCAAAGTCAATTTTAATAAACATTATACTTCATTTCTTGAGAGAATGGTGACATCCCCTTAGTTTCTAATCAATTGCCCTCAACTGAAAAGCTTCTCGATACAATTGCAAAACTTGAGGATGTTTTGAAAATAAGATCTTATCTCCCACGTGGCATCAAGTGCCACATAGTTCTTAAACTTGACAGGATGACCTTATCTTTGGGCCCTTCTTTTCTGTGTGATATACAATCTGTTCTGGTTGGAGGATCTTCTCCATCTCTTCCACCTCTGGTGGCTCTTCTTGTATTAGTTTTGTGGGCTCTGAGTTGGGGGTTAGGGAGCGGGGTAGAAGTGAAGGGGGAAGAGGAGAGCAAGGAGAGGCGGGGGGGATAGGGAGCGGGGAGGGGGGGGGGGGTGAGGCGTAGGAGAAGGGGGCGGGTAGAGGCGGAGGGAGGGGAGAGGGGTAAGGGTGCGGTAGAGGGCGGGGAAGAGGGGAGGAAGGGAGCGAGGTAGAAGGCGGGGGGAGGGGGCGGGGAGGGGGCGGGGTAGAAGGAGAGGAGGGAGCGGGGCTAGGAGGTGAGGAAGGGAGCGGGGGTAGAAGGCAAGGTAGCGAGGGGGTAGAGAGGAGCGGCTGAAGGGGAGGGGGCGGGCTGAGAGGGAGGGAGGGCGCAGGCTGAGAGGGAGAGGGGGATGGGCTGAGAGGGCGTGGAAGGAGAGGCAGGGAGGGGGGCGGCGGGCTGAGAGGCAGGGAGGGGGCGGGCTGAGAGGGAGAGGAGAGGGTAGGGTGAGAGGGTAGGGGGTGGGCTGAGAGGGAGAGGAGGAGGAGGGAGGGAGGGGCTGAGGGAGGGGGAGGAGGAAGCACTGAGGGCGAGGGAGAGAGGGAGGGGCTGAGGGAGAGGGGGCAGCAAGGGAGCGGGGAGGAGCAGCAGCTTGGAAATATTCCATTAAGAATTCAGGATGTCCCTTTCTTCAGTTTTACCCCAAGGAACTTCAGATTCAGGCCAGAGTTGAGACCATCCAGAGCATCTCATGGGGAAAGATTTTAGATCCCTATGGATTTGCAAGGACATTTTTGGAGGCTTGGAAAGGAAGATTTCTCTGTTGTTTTTGCTTTTTTGTATTCATGGAAAGATTGTATTCAATAAGTGGAGGGGGAGATCTAGGAAGAGAGGCTATAAAACGCAAACTCAAGACCCTAGCTTAGACCTTGTAGGGTATGTCTATAAAAGGTATTGGTCTCCAGACTGTCAAATCTCAGTTTGTCAATGTCAGCTTCGACATTCAGTGTCAAGACCAGCATCTTCAACAGATCCATTCTCGAGATTTTGATCAAGGCCAATCTCATCCTCTCCTCTCCCTCTTATCAGCCTCTCATACTCTCTCCTAGCAGCCCCTCCCTCTACACCTCAGTCCCTCCCTCTCATGCTATTTTGCTACTTGTTTTGCTATTTTGTACTAGTATAGCATTTTAGTACTCAGCAAGGGCCTTAGTGATCCCTTTGCCCGGGCCCACAGTGGTATGTATGAGTTACTTGATTCCATACTTTGTCCCATAGGCCTGCAAGGCCTCTTGCGGACGTTAAAATATTTTTCTTTTTCTTTCTTTCTCCCTCTATTAGCCTCTTCCCCTATCAGCCCCTCCCTCGACCACATTTGGAGTTTAACCACCCCCCCCCCCCCTTCTTGGTTTACCCTCTTCAGTGGTGCGACAGAGGCGGTTAGATACGATGGGATTCCTAAAGTTAGGGTCCTTGTTTTTTCCCCAGCATTCCGGATGACCACACCTCCGCCATCGCCTACATGTCGTTCACGTGTTGTGCGTGCTCCACCTATTACCACGCATTGGGTTCCAGTTAGAGTTATTCAACAACCTTCAGATGATCAGGTTGACCCTTTTGTTGCCATTGGCTTGATTCCAATTGTAGCTACGAATATTCCTCTTCCTGTCGGCGGCTAGTGATATTGACCTACCTCAAGCTGCGACTTTTGGTACTATTAGCCCAATTCGGGGTTGAGGCTAGGGATGATGCTCTTTCACTTTCTATTCCAGAGCTCGGTCTCCCATCTCAGTAGCCCCCTTCCATGTCTTCATTTCTTAATCGTGGTAAGTGTGTGGCCCCAGCCTCACAATGGAGGATTTTATGAACTTTGGAGCTATACTTATTCCAAAGAAACTCTTTCTCTCCTCTGGCTGATATTGGTGAGGAGGAGATTGTGCCTTCTTTGATTGGTGAGGCGGTTCTTGGTGTTTTAGTCAATAGGATGTCTCCTTCCACACGTGTGGGAGTGCTTTCCTCTGTGGATATATTTTGGCATTCTCAGGAGACACGAGATTTTCTTTTATTTTTGGAAAGGATCTTGCAGGCTCGCTTTTCAGCGGCTCTCTTTGGCAGGCTATTTTGGTTATTTGGATTGCATCCTAACTGGCAGGGATATGATCTTTTCTTTTGTTGGGTTTGCTATTGGGATTTATGGACTCTTTGGAAGGACAAAAACCATTGGGTTTTTGGTAACCCTTCTCTAAACAAGTTCTCTTTCTTCAGAGAATTCATCAGGCAGTCCTTTTATGACTGCCTGCATGCGGGCCAGTTAGATTACTCTCAGTGCCTGGCATATATACAAGTTTTCTGAAGATGTAATTGCTCTCCTTCTTGGAGACAATTTTGGCTAGTATAATTATCTGGATTTCACCCCTCAAAAAAAATAATTGTGTATGTGTTTGAAGCAATCCTTAATTCCTATAGAGCTCACATGCCTCGACGTCTATCCAACATTGCTTTTTGGAGTGCAGACAAAGCAGGATCATTTGGGCAAGAATTGCAAGGCTTATGGGTAGATTCACCCCCTCCATGTGGCATCTCACTTGGGGTTTAGTCGGTTGCCTATCCTTGGCTGACCCTCAGGTATATCATTCTGAGGTATCAATGAAGGCTGTGACTCCATTGTCTGAGAACATTCCTCCTCTTTGCAATTGTGGATCTAAAAGAGCTCTGAATCCTAGACCGTGTAGCGATCAATATATGCACTATATCCGTCCGAGATGCAATAGAACGTCTGAAAAGGATGAACCCATATGCTCCTTGAGTCTTTGTATTCATTTTTTTTTTTTTTGCGGAGGGTTGAGGGGGGGGGAAAGTAAACCTGGCACTTTGGTATTATATATATTTTTTAAGATGAAAGATTATGGGGTACAAGGGGAGTGAAATTGATTAGCTACATAATACTACAAATACTAGATGCCCATAAGTTGGGTTCAAGAGCTTTTCTATGGCAGCAAATATGGGAATTACACACTTTAACATGAAATGTGCAGACTCATGATTTCTTGTGCAGACTTGAGGCACCCATTCTGAAACTTTTCCATTTTTAACTCTTCAGTTCTTCTCGTTTTTCCTCTCCATCCTTCAATTTTGTTTATTTTCTTTTTTATAAATGATATAGAAAGCTCTGATCTCCTGCTTTGAGTCTGATTCCAAAGCTTTATGGTATGCAGGAAGTTAGTAGTAAATTCGAGGCAGATGTTGAGCCTGATGACAAAGTAACATTGGATCCTTCAGTTGGTGTGCTCGATGCATATGGCCAAGCTGTGATTCATTTCAGACGTCCTTTGGATGCATCTGCAATGGTACAAATTAACTGCAAGGTCTCTTTCTCTCTCTCTCTCTCCCTCACACACACACACACACACACACACAATGTGAAGGTGCCCACACCCAAAGCTTCAGAACAACCCCAGCTCCTCAAGAAAGATCTACTTCTCTGTTGGGTATTTATGATGATCCAGCCCATCTACTTCACTGGTCAATAGTTGCCATGAGGATAAAAGATACCAGCCTAGGTGAACTTAAACATCTAAGAAGCCTTATCATCACCACCTGCTGAATCTCTTCGGCAAGCATGTCTCAACCATCTACATGGGAAGTTGCCAAGTTCAGTTTTCAAATTGATATCGCCCTTAAAAACCTTGACCCTGGAAAAGGTCTAAGTTTTGAATAGAACCATACATGAGAGTCATGCAAATGATCTGTCTAGTTTGTTCTCGAGTCAATCACATATAATACTCAGCTGTCTTCTCAGCTGCAAATCATCTCCTACATATATCGCATCTGCACATATGGTGAAGCCATGGTCTCACCAAGGTGCCTATAGTTTCTTTGTTCTTACCTCTATGAGTACGCAACCATAAAACATAAAAGGTTTTCTTGGCTTCAGGATTCTTGGAAATGGTTTGAGGGCATTGTGGTGGTACCAGGACCATGCATGAATCTACTCAACTGAGAAACAGCATGCTGAATATCTGGCCATGTGTGACGCAGATATATCAAACATCCAACAGCGTGCTGATAGAGATTGGCATCAAAGGGCTTAACAACATCATCCAGAAACAGAAACCAGACTCAACATGTGTAGAAACTGGTTTGTAATCCTCAAACTTAACTCTGTGGAGGAGCTGTCCAATGTATTGGATTGGCTCATCATAGTACCTTCCTCAATATGAGAAAACCGAATGTCAAGATAGTAGTGTAGCTGGCCAAAATCTGTCGTGGCAAATGACTTCTGCAAATTAGCCTTAAAAGCTGCTTGTAGACATAGAGTGTGCTCTCGGTAGGGATGGCTGAAAACCAAGGCTGATAAGATGTGTATGAATCTTGGTATACCATGACCGGGGTGCTTGCTTCAAACCATATAGAGCTTTGTGCAACCGGCATACCTCATTTTCAGACCCTTTGACTTCAAAACCAGGATGCTGAGAGACATAAACCTCCTCTTGCAAATCTCCATCAAGGAAAGCGCTTTGATGTCAAGCTGATGCACTTGCCAATTATGATGGGCTGCTATGGTAATGCCGCACCTGATGGTAGTAATGTGTGCCGTGGGTGCAAATGTTTCCTCAAAAGCAATGCCCTGTTGCTGAGAATATCCTTTTGCAACAAGGCGAGCTTTATAGCGGTCCACACTACCATCATCCTTCCTCTTGAGTTTGTATACCCACTTTATGCCTATAGCACGCTTGCCTTTAGGCAAGTCACAAAACTCCCAAGTACCATTCTAATGAATTAAATCTAACTCAGATTCATAGCATCAATCTGATAGTTGCTCTCAAAAACATCCTTGTGACACAGTGGCTCTTCATTGCATGTGGTAGCAATCAATGCAACTTCCACTAAGTATCGTTGCATGTGACAAGAAATAGATCTTGTGTGTCTAGATAAAGGCTTAGCTTGTTTGTTGTCCTTTAAGGTATCTAACAGCCTTCTAGGAACTGTTTTATATTGTTTTATGACAGCCTTTTCTTTGGTCACTGAAGAGACATGGTGGTAGGAGAATGCCAAGCTAACTAGGAACGGAATGGAAATATGGAAGCATAATGGAAAGGTAAAATGGAAAGCAAATGAAAGAACAAGTGCTAGGCAATGATAACCAAAATACTCACATGATATAATTTATAAAGCTTGATGTTGACTGATGTATTTTGACTCAAGACAAGTACAACACTATATAGTGTGCCACTAGACTCTAAAAAGTCACAATGTCTATGGGATATCTCCCAATATGACACGTGGCATGTCTAGGACTCACTTGACTCACCCAAAAGTCGATGTAGAGGCCTCAAGTACCACGAGCAATCGGGAGTCAATCAATGTGTAGTACCTCAAGTACCAATCAGAGAAGCAAGGTAGGAGAAATCACTTGTTGATGGAGAGTGGTCTACATCAAGCTCGAGGTAATACACCAATGTCGAAGTAGAAGAGAGTGACCAAGGGTAAGAGCAGCTCCAAATCTTCCTGTGGGCAGTTGGAACAATCTCGAGCAAAGTCACGACCTGCTCAACAGTGCCGAGCAGAAAGTAGCTCAAGCAGCATGGGCAGAAGCAGCGCTTGTAGATCATGTGGTGGACTGAGGTGCTCGCGAGGGCAAAGAAGGCAGAGGCAGCGTGGACAGCAAGTGCAGTGTGGGCAGCAGGAGCTAGAGCTACGTGGGCAGCAGCAGCAGCTAGAGCTAAAGCTGAGTTGGAGCTAGAGCTCAAGATGGAGAGGCTAAGGAAGAAGAGGGAGTGGTCAAGGAAGGAGAGGACCTTCCAATGAGGAGGAGGGAAGGCAGCTTCATGGCTACTCTTTTACCTCAACCTCTTGGAGGTGGCTCTGATACCATATGAAGAGACATAGCAGTAGGAGAATGCTAAGCTAACTAGGAAGGGAATGGAAATATGGAAAGCATAATGGAAGCACCTTTTTGTGGCTAAGTTGAAGCCTCCATGGACTCATCAAAATCTGATGTAGACTTGAACAAAAGCAGTAATGTGTCAAAGAATAGTTGGCTGTTTTGACAGGCAAACAATGGCATCATAGAGTTTTCAGCAAAGACAACATCATTGCTAATGATAACCTTGTCTCTGCTAGACTGGTGTAACTGGTAGCCTTTTCTTTCTAAGCTGTAACCAATCAAAATGCATTTAATAGCCTCGTCCTCAAGCTTATGTCATAATTGAGATGGAAAGTGTGTTGGAACGTGGGGGAGAATAGATGCATTGTGGCAAGAGGAGTGAGAACACAAAAGATGTAGCAATGGGTGTTCTATTCATTGTGAGAGGGAAGTCCCTCTTTTATAGAAATGGAGAGAGGGTGGCCTAAATCAATGGCACCTCTCCTACATCAATGGAGCTAACTCCTAAATCATAGGAACTCCACAATCATAGGCACCACCCCATGTGGGGGCCTTTGCATTACATCATCACCTGTGTCATGGCCTATGGCACTAAGTGTGCCTCTTCTACACACACACACTTTTTTTTTTTTGGTGAAACCAAGATACTTATATTATGAAACTTTCATTTACATCTGGGCAGTGCTCAAAAGAGAGCCAAAGCCCTATGCATCAGAAACAGTAAAATACAAGAAACATCCAAATCTTCCTCATGTAAGGCATCATATAATGACTGCCGCAATGAGGCTCGGAAGAACTCATATGAATGCTGAAGAGGAGAATTCAGATATGCTTGATTGCGCTGCAACCAGAGGGTCCATAAGGCCCAGTATCTGATCCAGTGGAAGAAAAGAGAATACTATGACAAAGATGCTGATAGTTTGCCATACATCCAGAAAAACCTGTAGAACCTGTGTGCTGGAAATCTGAGAGATAAGAAATAGGAGATTTTGTCTAGAAGGTCTCTGGAATATGAACAAAACCACAGTAAATGCGGAATACTCTCAGATGTAAGGTGACATCTTGGACAAAGAGGTGAAGCTATCTGTCTTTGAGCCAATTTCACCCCTACTGGAAGAATACCAACAATACATCTCCATAGAAAGAGTCGTTGCTTCAATGGCATTTTCAACTTCCATATCAATTGCAATTTTCCTTTCCACTAGGCTAATGACTTGTTCAAATGCCATAGAGAATTAGCATGATGGGCAATCCAGGGAGGAGGTAATATCAATCGATAAGCCTATATAGAAGTCAATAAATTCAAAGGCCTAGAGGATATGCTTGTATTTGAAGACTGAAGGTGCCAGTCTTGAAGCCTGTCTCTGACATTCAATGTCGGAATCGGAACCAGAGGGAGTAAGAGATCAGCAATAGCTTTCCAAATAGGTCTATGATGCATCCCCAGATTGTATTGTCGACATGCTACTGGAAAAGTGAGAATATTTCCTTGCATATCTACCACGTCATCAATGAACTGGATACCCATTTTCATGAGATTGTAAGCTCTGATGGGTTGTTGAAAAACAAGGGGAGAGAATAAACACAGCACTCCAATGAATACTTACCTCCCCTCAAGGGTTTGCCTCTTGCTATGTCAAGGATTCATCTAGTCACATAATTTCTTATGCCATCTCATGGTGGTCAAGGATAAATCTATGGCTAGGATCTCATGCTAGCAAAGGTGCCCAAGGGTCAAGGTTTACAAAAATGGGATAGACCCCCCCAAATGGTTCTCTCTCTTGCATGTACAAGAATTAATCATAGAACTTTGTGTGAACCTAGTTTCTCATGTCTGCTGCTACAAGAGGTACCATGGGAGCAAACACACATTACATGGCCTACATCATATGGTGACTAGAGGTGATTTACAAAAGACAAAACACATAACATTCTTTTTGGAGTACTACTCCAGGTAGAGAACCTCAACATTTTACCAAGTGATGATCAACAAAATTCAAAAGACAAAGTGCTCAAAAGGCATAGTCTTTATCTTCTACCACAAGGTTTGATTCTTCATTTGTTGATGGAGTCTTTCCTTCAGGAAGATTTTCTTTGTTGTTGATGCAGCTCTTCTTCACATGAAATGCTTCATTCTCTTGGGAGTCATTCCTCTCCTCTTCTTGGGCATAGTCTCTTGGAGAGCAGCTGTAGAGAAAACCTTTTTAGGTGGCAATATTCCATAGTATGATTGGGTACTCCATAGAAGGCACATATCTTTTCTTGGTGTTCATCTTGATGAAATATTCACCATTACAGGGCTTTACTCTCATTCTAGGCTTCTTTTGGAATGCTTTCCTCTGAGATACATAATCAATGTCAGAGGAACAATATGATGAAGGCATATTGGGAAGGTCTTACCACTAATGTGGCAGTGTCTAGTCCCTTACAAAGATGTCTCCTTCTCCATAAGTATAATTGGTTGGAGAGATAGTTAGATACCCCAAACTCTTAGCATAAAGAAAATACAATGTCAATTGCTTCAAAAAATAGCATTCAAGCATATTCAAATCATAAATGCATTATGAGCATTTACCAAAACTGTCAAACTGCAGGAGAGTGCTCCAAAGATAAGACTAAAAAAGGCCTCAGATCACTTCCAATGGTCAAACATCCAAAAGACCAAAGATAACTAAGATAATAATGAAACTTTCTAGCACTTAACCATATTCAATGGTTGATCTTAGAAGCAGATATCACTGTTACCCCCAAATTAAATAGTCTGAAGTTGGAGGGTTCAATTGAAGCTGAAGATAAAAGCTTTGAGAGGGCTTTCAAAGGCAAATGGAAGCTCTTATTGAGGGCTACTTCCAGCAGAGAGGAATGGCAAAATTTTGCGTTGTGTCACTGTGGAGAGGTGCGCCTATTCCGACTGGTTTTTTAATCTTTTCTCCTTATTCCAGCAAGCATTGGTGCTCAAATTTCATCAGTAGTAAGCTCAAAGTGTCGCCCAACCCTCAGTGTCGCCCAACTATGAGGGTTTTGCAAAATTGTCTCCCAACAAGCGGAATTTTGAGCTAGATTGGCGAGCAAAGAACAAAGCGGCACGGCTGCTCATAGTAAAATTCCGTCAATCCCAATAGTGAAGAGGTGTGCCCTAGCGTGGAGAACCTGGAGCTAGAAGCATTTTGAAATTTAACGGTTGGATCTATAGAAATTGATGTTGCAAGATTCGGGCAGAATTGAGAAAAATGAGAGATATGGAAGAAGGTTGAAAAAGATGATGAGGTGTCAGCCTAGGAGTCTAAAAGCTCAAGGAGGATCATGGCTCTGATACCAAATGTTGGAAGGTGGGGGAGAATAGATGCATTGTAGCAAGAGGAGTGAGAACACAAAAGATGTAGCAATGGGTGTTCTATTCATTGTGAGAGAAAAGTCCCTCTTTAATAGAAATGGAGAGAGGGTGGCCTAAGTCAATGGCACCTCTTCTACATCAATGGAGCTAACTCCTAAATCATAGGAACTCCACAATCATAGGCACCACCCCATGTGGGGGCCTTTGTATTACATCATCACCTGTGTCATGGCCTATGGCACTAAGTGTGCCTCTTTTACACACACACACACAACCATATGACTGCTAGTGGATGCACACATGCTCATAGCAAGCCCTTGATCACACATATCCCAACAAAGTGTGCATATGCAAGGCATCCAAACAATCTCATCCAAGATTATGTCATAATTGAGATGGAAAGTGTGCATATGCAAGGTGTCCAAACAATCTCATGTGTGACATAACCGGTTTATGACCTGTCCATGCCTCATAGGGTGTGATAGTCTTCAATGCCCAATTGAGGTGGATGACATTTTTGATCCCATGAAGGAATATGCCAAGCATGCCATCATTATTTTTTTCCAGGACGTATGCCTGCTGCTGCAGATGTTGGTAACTGGTTGACTACAACCTTGGGTAGTTGCTATGTCAAAAAAGTTCATTATGCAACAAAGGGGCTTTTTTGAAGTGATCATGGTAGATGAAGAGCACAGGCGGATTTTGTTGGAGCACTCTCCTCTTTTCTATGGGCAGTAGATGGTTCATGTGTTGCCCTGGTCTCCTACCAGAGATTATCAGGCGTTGATCCGACACAGATGCCTTGTTTGGGTGGAAGTTGTGGATATCCCTCAATGTCCGGCCTCTCTTTTGCAAAAAATTGCAGCCTCTCTTGGCAAAGTGGTTTATCCACCACGGCCTAATGGCAACTCAAATAGATTTTGTATTTTGTGGGACACAGATAATCCAACCTGAGACTCTTACTCGGTTACAATGAATAATGTTTCGATGGGCAGTGCCTTCTATAAACTGAAATGGGGTCTCTTTGCAAGTGCTTGCTTTGAATGCAAGAAGTTCGGGCATATGGCTTCGCAATGCCCCCTTCACGTAGTCCCAAAATGCCATTGCAGGCTGACAAGACTTCTACTACCTCCTCTTTGATGAAGACTAAGGGGGTAAAATAGTTTTTTGATGTCCAGGACAAAGGGAAAAGCACCGGTTGCTTCGAATGGTGATGCTCCTCCTTCTGTGCCTTCAGCCTCTCATCCTCAGGCGAAGGAAAAAAGTTTGAATGATGCTTGGCAAACCCCAAGAAAAGTCATCTCACTTAGGAGACCTTTGCCCTCCCAGACTTGGAATGGTGCTTCCTCTCAAGGCAAAACATTGGCTGAAAATTCTGGTTTTGGTTTGACTTGGGCTGAGGTGACTACCAATCATACCCTCTTTCTAGAAGAGGAAGTTGCTGCCTTATTGTCTTCTCCTCAGGTTGAATTTTCTTCTCAGGGCCGAGGCCCAGATATTGAGGTGGAAATGCAGTCATAGAAGGCAGTTTTGCTGTTGTACATACCTGTCCTATCTATATAAATATGCTTGATCATCTCAAATGTGTCACTTTGAATGTACAGGGTTTGTGTGATGGTCGAAAATGGAAACTAATCTGTCTGTAGATAAGCCAATTGCAGCCTGATATAGTGGCTTTACAAGAGCATAATCAGCATAAGTATGCTGGTACATTTGGACATTTTGCTGGTTATGACATTTTCTATGCTGGAGGACACTCTTTCTCTGCGGTGGCCTTTTTTGGTTAAGCATGATCTTCAGCCTATTGTGGCCTTCAATGATCACCATGGTCGATGGATGATCATACATTGCCTTGTTCAAGGCAACATCTTTGAATTTCCATAGTATATGCTCCTCAATCTTTCAGGAATCGAGCTTTGATTTGGGATGCTATGCATAAATATCCCTCATAGCATTATGCTTTTATCTGTGGTGATTTCAATAATGCCCACAACCGGGAGATAATACCTCGGGCCACACTCACATGTTGGCTTCTGAAAAAGCAGGCATTGTCTGATTTTTGGCTTCAGTTGTGTCTGGTTGATTTGGAAGGAATCGCAGCCCATGCTTCCGGGCTATACCTTCCAGCATAATGCTCAATCTTCATATCAGGCACACTTGGACAGATGGTATTGGGTTGATCCGCAGCATTCTAATGCCTTCACTTGTCAACTTTGGATTGATCATGCTTTCACACATTCTGATCATGCTCCTCTTTGGCTAAGGCTCTCTTTGCATGACTTTCCATATGATAGATTGGCTTGTAGGCGCCTTTTGCTGATAAATAATGGCTACCTTGACCATGTCGATTTTAAAGCCATGGTTTTTGATGCCATTCAGCCTCTTTCTCATCAGATGCACATTGATCTAGACTATGCATGGTAGACTTTTGTTGCAAGAATGCAAGCTGTTATTTGGGATTATGGTAAATCCTACATGCAGGCCACACGAGAGACTGTGAAGCATGCCAAATACACTTGCCAGAGTTTGATTGAACTCATTATCTTCTTCCTTTCTCTTCAGAAGAAAGCATGCTATTATGTCTGGCTAAATTTTGTCTCTAATCGAATGATCAAAAGCTTGTTAAATGGGAGACCCGATCTCGGCAAAGGGCTTTTTTGGATAAAGGTTGCTCTTCCAAGCAATTCTTTAAAAGTTTGCATTACAAAAGACAGCCTACCAATATTTGTCGGATCCGGATGCCTCATGGTTCTTGCTGCTTTTTGTGTTCATCTCATTTTGGGCATGTGGTTGTGTCTGTCCGCCAGCTTCTTTAGTAGCATGTCCATCCCATTCTGATGCTCAGGCTTTGGAATTAGAAATTACTTTCACTGAAAGAGAATTGCAGATGCTGTTAAATCCTGTGGTAGATGGAAATCTCGAGGATGGGATGGTCTCACTGTTGAATCATTTCTTGCCTTCTGAGATATCCTCAAGCCTACTTTGCTGCAAATGGTTAATTCAGCCTGGGAAAATCAGCAAATGCCTATGTCATGGAAAAAAGGACTTGTCAAGCTTCTTCCAAAAAAGCAACTATGTGATTCGCTCACTGATTGGAGACCAATAACGCTCATGCCAATCATTTACAAGATCATAGCCAAAATGGTTGTTGATCATACTAAAGGTTATTTGCATGATGGGCTGCATCCTTCGCAATATCGCTTCGTTCCCCGTAGGCATATCATAGATAATATTACCAATGCTTTTTTTTCTTTTGGTTGCAAAAGGGACTTCTATTAAGTATTAAAGAAAACCGTTACCAATGCTTATATTGGGATTGAATATGCCAAATACACGCAACAGGATGTTCTGCTCTTACAGGTGGATATTGCAAAAGCCTTTGATATAATTCAATGGGAATTCATCTTGCAAACAATGCGATCTTTGGAGTTTGGAACAAAAGTGCAGCTAGTTATTTGCAGGCTTTACAGGGACAACAATGCTGCGTGCATTCTTTCTAGAGATCTCTCTGATGAGTGGACTCTTCGTTGTTCGGTCCGTCGAGGATGTCCCCTTAGTGCTTTATTGTATGCCATTGCTACCCATCCTATGCTGCAATATATTGATCATCTCGTGGCTACAGGCTCCCTTCATGGTTTGGAATTGGATGAAAATGGCAGCATGGTTGCTCAAGCCTATGCTGATGATTCTTTCTTTACCCCAAAGAATACGCAGAATGACTTTTATGGTTTGGCAGCTAGTCTTCATGTAAATTTTCAAAAGTCTAAGCTGCTCTCATTGCATTCGAAAGACTGGCATAGTCTTTTGTGGCTTGGGGAAATCATTCCATCCACTCAGATTGCTCGTCATCTTGGTTACCCTTTGGGGTGGGGTCTCACTCGTCGTCAACAAACTGATTGGGTGATGGTCAAGCTTCGAAAAAAGCTAGAGTATTGAAAATTGGCAACTTGGCCTTTGCATGTTCGGCTTAGTGCAGTCCATCCTTGTGGCTTATATTCAATTTTATTTGCCTTTGATCATGTTTACCAAGGCAGATCTTGCTTCTTTCATGTCTATCATTATGGAAATCTTTTGGCATTCCAAACATGGCAGAAAAAGTCTCAGGCTGCTTTCAGTGCATCAACTTTGTTCTCCTAAGAGACATGGTGGTTTTAACATCACGAATATCTAGGTGCATATCCTTGTTCACAGGGGAAAAATGTTGCTGCAATTTCTGCAAGGTGATCGGCCTTGGGCTCTTATGATTAGATCCATGGTCACACATATCAGTATTTCTGCCTTTAGTCACTAGCAAATCAATTACTGGGATTTCTTATTTGGTCGCATCGATGGCACTTTGCCTGGCTGCCCTTTGGCCTCCAGTTTGCTTCTTGATTGGAAGCATGTCCTCTCTCATCTGGAATAGCATGGTCGATAATCTTTGCTGGGTAATTCTTTGCGAGCTGAAAGCATTCACTGGTCGACAGTCTTTCAGTCTCCGTTGGCTTATAGGAACCTTGCCGTTCCTACTTTGTTTCTTTCAAGAGCATCACTTCTGTTGCTGATGTTATTCATAATGATGGCTCTGTGCTATCTTTTTCTTTGGCAGCTACACGGTATGGCTTGGGCTCTCATAATCGTGCTTTGTGGCAACAAATTGCTTGTATGCTTTCGCCTTTTGTTCCACACAGGTTGGAGGATTGGACTTTCACTTCCCGAGGTCCTCTTCTCTCCCTTTGAGGCTATCTCAGATTATGGTGCCTGCATTGTATAAAATCCTTTTGCCTCAACCTTGGGTTTCATTACAGCATCGCCCAACCAAGTGGTGGAGAAAGAGATTACAGCAGCTTTGGACCTACAAAGCTCCTCTTCGGCGACGGGTTTTCTTATGGCGAGTGCTTTTGGGCATTTTTCCATCTGGATAGATGTTGGCTCGTAGACACATTGCTCCTGCTCGTTGCCACAGATGTTTGATTTCTCAGGAGACTGTGCCTCATTTATTTTGGTTTTGTCCATGTTCTCGTGAGTTCATTGATCTTCTTCGGTAGCACTTGCGAGTGAGATTCCCGATTGTTCCTTTTGGGAAGTCTTTCTGGCTCTTTGGTTTTCATTCACCCAGATTGGAGTTTCATATTTTCTTTGTTTGGGTTCGCTATTGGGCACTCTGGACTTTATGGACAGACTTCAATCCAATGATCGCAGAAAGTTTGCTAAATGGGAAACTCGATCTAGACAACGGGCATTTTTGGATAAAGGCTGCTCTTCCAAGCAATTTTTTAAGAGTTTACAATACAAAAGACAGGCTGCCAATATCTGTCAGATCCGGATGCCTAATGGCTCTTGGTCAACATCTCGTTCAGAGCTTGCTAATTTATGTGTGCAGCACTTCTCCACTCATTTTGGGCATGTGGATACTCTTTCTCCTCGGGTCTTGTCTGCACGTCAGCTTCTTTTGCAGCATATTCATCCAATTCTGTCTGATGCTCAAGCTTTGGAACTTGAACATCCCTTCACTGAAAGGGAATTGTTTGATGCACTAAGATCTTGTGGGAGATGGAAATCTGCAGGATGGGATGGTCTCACTGTTGAATTTTTTCTTGCATTCTGGGATCTTCTTAAATTCACCTTGCTGCAAATGGTAAATACAACATGGCAAAATCAGGAGATGCGTGTGTCATGGAAAAAGAGTCTTCTCAAGCTGATTCCAAAAAAGCAGCTATGTGATTCACTTGGTGATTGGAGGCCAATCACGCTCATGCCAGTCATTTACAAGATCATTGCCAAAATGGTGGTTGATCGGATTAAAGGTTATTTGCATGATGGGTTGCATCCCTCCCAATATGGCTTTGTTCCACGTCGCCATATCACAGATAACATTGCCAATGCTTATATTGGGATTGAATATGCCAATTACACGCAGCAGGATGTTCTACTCTTGTAGGTAGATATTGCAAAAACCTTTGACATAGTTCAATGGGATTTCATCTCGCAAACTATGCAAGCTTTGGGGTTTGGACTAAAAATGCAGCAGGTTATTTACTGGCTTTACAGAGATAGCAATGCGGCTTGCATTCTTTCTAGGGATATCTCTGATGAGTGGACTCTTCGTTGTTCGGTCCGCCAGGGATGCCCTCTCAGTGCTTTACTGTATGCCATTGCTACTTATCCTATGTTGCAATATATTGATCATCTTATGGCTATAGGATCATTTCATGGCTTGGAATTGGATGCTAATCGCAGCATGGTTGCTCAAGCTTATGCTGATGATTCTTTCTTTACCCCGAAGAATACGCCCCATGATCTTGGTGCCTTGATGCAGGCCCTCTCTGTTTATGATTTGGCAGCTGGTCTTCATGTTAATTTTCAGAAGTCTAAGCTGCTCCCTTTGCATTCCAAAGACTAGCATAGTCTATTATGACCCGGGGATATCTTCCCACCCACTCAGTTTGTTCGTCATCTTGGTTACCCTTTGAAGTGGGAACTCACTCGCCGACAACAAACTGATTGGGTTTTGGCTAAGCTTCGGAAAAAGCTTGAGTATTGGAAACTGGCAACCTAGCCTTTGCACGTTCATCTTCGAATTGTGCAGTCCATCCTTGTGGCATATATTCAATTTTACTTGCCATTGATCATGTTCACCAAGGCAGATCTTACATCTTTCATGTCTGTCTTTATGGAAATCTTATGGCAATCCAAACATGGTAGAAAAAGTCTCAGGCTACTTTCGATGCATCACATTTGTTCTCCCAAGATGCATGGTGGATTGAACATCACGGATATTCATATGCATATTCTTGCCTGCAAGGGAAAAATGTTGCTGCAATTTCTGCAAGGTGATCAGCTGTGGGCTCTTATGATTAGGACTCTGGTCACTCATATCAGTATTTCTGCATTTGATCGTTGGTAACTCGATCACTAGGATTTCTTTTTTGGCTGCACTGATGGCACTTTGCCTCGCTGCTCTTTTGTCTCCCGCTTGCTTCTTGACTGGAAGCATGTTCTTTCTTATCTAGAATGGAATGGACGGCAATCTTTACTTGGGAATTCTTTGAGAGCTGAAAGTATTCATTGGTCGAAAGTCTTTCAGCCTCCCTTGGCTTTACAGGAACCTCGACGTTCCTACTTTGTCTCGTTTAAAGGCATCACCTCGGTTCCTGATGTTATAGATGATGCTGGTATTGTGCTCTCCTTTTCTCTAGCAGCCACTACATATGGATTGGGCTCCCATTATCATCCTTTGTGGTGACAAATTACTTCTATGCTTCGCCTTTTGTTCCGATTCCTCCTTTGGAACTCCAGGACCCGGCTTAAAGATTGGTCTTTGACTTCTCCAGGGTCCTCTTCTCGTCCTTTGAGGCTATCTCAGATTACTGTACTTGCATTGTATAAAATCCTTTTGCCTCAACCTTGGGTTTCAAAGAGAGGTGATTCTGTTTGGTGAATGCATCGCCCAGCCAAGTGGTGGAGGAAAAGATTACAACAACTTTGGGCCTATAAAGTTCCGCTTCAGCAACAAGTTTTCTTTTGGCGAGTTCTTTTGGGAGTGTTTGCATCTGGACAGCTATTAGCTCATCGACACATTGCTTTTGCACTTTGCCATAGATGTTTTGCTTCTTCGGAGACAGTGCCTCACTTGTTTTGGCATTGTCCGTGCTCTCGTGAGTTTTTTGATCTACTTCGACAGCGCCTGCGAGCGAGATTCCCATCTGTTCCGCTTGGGAAGTTCTTCTGGCTATTTGGGTTTCATCCATCTAGATTGGAGTTTCATCTTTTCTTCGTTTGGGTTCGCTACTGGGCAGTATGGACTTTATGGACATATAGGAATTGTAAAGTCTTTGGTGATTCTACTTTCTCTCTGTTTGGCTTTTTTAGGCGTTCTCTGCAGCAATCTTTCTTTGATTGCTTGCAGACCCGCTGCATAGATCATGAGGTCTTTTTGGCATATACTGAAATTTTCAGTTGATGTAATTGTGGCACCTTATTTTGATGCCCAGATAGTAGTGCAGAAGACTAAGATCAGACATAGCAAATGTTTGCTGCAAATCAATTTTAAAATCTGCAATTTGTTGAGCATGTGTCCCAGTCACAAGCATGTCATCCACATAAAGGACTAAAATCAGCAAATCTATCCCACGCTTGCGGATGTAAAGGGTAGCCTCTGTAGGGCTGTTCTGAAAGCCAAGTGTGAGCAAATGAGTATGAATTCTCAAATACCAAGCCCAAGGTGCCTGCTTCAATCCATAGAGGGCCTTTTTCAAGCGGCATACCTTGCTTTCAGAACCTTCAACCTCAAAGCCAGGAGATTGGGAAACATAGACCTTTACCTGCAAATGTGCATGAAGGAAAGCTGTCTTAATATCAAGCTGATGTATCTGCCAATGAAAGTGGGCAGCAAGGGCAATAACAATACGAATAGTAGTGATCTTGGAAGTGGGAGAAAAAGTCTCCTCAAAGTCAATGCCATGCTACTGAGCATAGCCCTTAGCAACAAGACGGGCTTTGTAACGGTCCACTGAACCATCAGCTTTTCGTTTGATTTTGTAAACCCACTTAGTTTCAATGGCATTCTTGCCATGAGGCAAATCACTCAACTCCCAAGTGTTATTTTGATGGATAGAATCCAATTCAGCTTGCATGGCCTTCATCCAACAATAATTCTGGTCAGCATCTTGATGACATAAGGGCTCTTCATTGCATGCTGTAGCAACCAAAGCATAAGCAACAAAACTAGCATGCTCTTTCCGGACAGCTGCTCTCGTACGGGCTGGCAGAGGAGTATCTTGTTTTCTGGTCGGCATCTTGATGACATAAGGGCTCTTCATTGCATGCTGTAGCAACCAAAGCATCAGCAACAAAACTAGCATGCTCTTTCCGGACAGCTGCTCTCGTACGGGCTGGCAGAGGAGTATCTTGTTTGCTGTCTTTTAATGTGTCAAGGAGCCAATGGGGTACCTTTTTGGGCTCCTGAATTTCTGCTCTTTCCTGGTCAAGAGCCCTGTGCAAACGATCCTGATCAATGATAGGCATATCAGGCTGAATTTTTGGCTGCACATGTGGCTGCAAATGACCAACAGATGGAGGAGGTACAACCTCAGATGGAACATCATCCCAAGCATTGGTTGGAAACCATAGTTACTAGGGAACGTGAACGGCAACGGAGCGTCGACCCCCTGGGGAACGGGAACGCCCAAATCCTAGGGAACGTGAACGGGAAGGGGACATCGCATCACCATGCCCATAAACAAACATACTATTATATACATTAGAAAGCTTAAACTTGAATCCAAGACTCAAAAACATTGCAATTGCTTTTGGAGTATGCCTTAAGGACTCAAGACTCAGGACATAGTTCACGAATAATCATTGATAATAGAATCTTCATCTTCTGAAGCAAACGTAAGTTTGCATGCACAAACACAAGGTCACTTGCCTTTTGTGTCCCAAGTCTGTTCCTCTTCTTTGATGCAATGTGCCCAAAGCTACTCCACAAGCGCTCACAAGGAGAGGAACTTGCTCCTTGACTCAAAATGCGGATAGCCAAGTTTTGCAACAAAGGTGTATCAGCCCCATAATCCTCCCACCATAGAGCAGACCCCACAATATACCTGTCCCTTTGTGTATCCTCAGAGCCACACATTCCATATTTCTTCCTATAAAAAGCCAACTCATCCTTTACTTGCCTTCGCTCTTGTGCATCTGGTACCATTTGCTTCAGTATCTTCTCCCATCCTCGCATCACCTCCTTATCCGACTCTTGCTTGTTACCTTGAAATTCAGGTTCCAAGACATAAGCTGCAGCATGCAAGGGTGAATGATAGGACTTCCACCACTCCACTGCCAAGTCTACTAATTCTTGCTTCCTATCAAGGTTAGTCACCACCTCCTTTACATTTTCAATCATTTTGTCCATCCCCTCATAAACTTTGCCAATGCATGGCTCATCACTATCCATAAGCCTCATCAAAAGGATGATGGGCTTCACTATTTTCACCATATGATTGGCATCCTGCCAATAGGCATCAGATAAGCATAAAGACTTGCATTCCAAGGCATTTGCACTCTTTGATTCCTTCCACGCCTCCCATTCATTACACACAACAAGCTGCCTTAGAGCATTTTTTACCTCTAGAAGACGCTCCAACATGATGAAGTTGTATGCAAAATGTGTCTCTGAATAGTTCAAGAGGTCTTTGGAGGCAAGCTTACGATACACTGCAAGAATGTAGTGGTGTCGTGTGATAAAACCAATAATATCCTTTGCAAAATCAATTATTGGATGAACCCAAGCAAGCTTCCCTATGTCCTTCAGCAAGTTATTCAAGCAATGTGCCATGCAAGCACTAAAAGTGAGCTTAGGATAACGTGCCTCCAAAATGCGACCTGCTGCCCTGTTGGAAGCACTAAAAGTGAGCTTAGGATAACGTGCCTCCAAAATGCGACCTGCTGCCCTGTTGGAATTCTCCCCATCTGCTATGAATTGAATGACATAATCAGCCCCCACATTATTAATAGATTCACTCCACAAATCAGCCAATCTCTCTGCTGTCTTTCCGCCCTCTGAGTTATCAATGGACTTCAAGAAGCATGACTTACCCCTGCAATATGCAACTATGCCCTGAATAGATCGACTACATGTATCACTCCATCCATCATCCATCAAGGTAGCACCAAATGTCTTCCATTCCTCTTTAACAAGCTTCAAAGCCCGCTCTATGCTGTGCTTCTCTCCTTCTAAAATCTTGGTTCTCAAGGCTTCATAAGATGGCGGTGTGTAAGAGGGACCAAAAGCTGCAATAGCCCTCACCATATCCACAAAATAAGGATTGTGGGCTTGATTCAAGGCAATGTCACCACTATTTAAAAAATGCCCCACTGCATCATCTACCTCTGCCTTCTTGCCAGGGTGCCAAGTGGCAACTAAGGAAGCTTGTTTCTTGCCCTTCCCAAGACAGGAAGTGGCAACTGAAATAGAAGGCATTGCTGAGACTGGAATACTTGTAGACACTGCACTTCCAACAGGCATAAAAGCTCGAGCACCATGCTTAGATGCATTTGCCAATACTTTTAAGCGTAAAAGAACATATTCTGGCACTGAAAGACATATGCTAATGCCTTTATTCTGCTCTCCTAACACGTGAGCTTTCACTCTCACTGAACTGTCAGTCTTTGGCTGGCCACAATAGCGGCATGTCCATTTTGGTGAACATCCTCCAAGCACTTCCTCGGGATTTAGAAGGTCCACTTCCTTCCACCAAGGGGATTGGGCATCAGGGCGTGGAGGAGCTATGAGAATTCAAACTAGTGCACAACAGTCTATTGCCAACAGTTCGTAGAAGCTAGTGTAGCTGCCAAGACCCAGCCTCTAGCGACAAGCTATAACTCTTCTTGCATGTATGTTGGAACGCTTGCATGCAGTAGGCTAGCTATGCGTGGGCTAGCTGTGCGTAGGCTAGCTGTAGCATAGCAGTAGCGTAGGCTGGCTATGCGTAGGTTGTAGCATAGCAGTACCCAGTCTGTCTTGTGCCGTCGCCTGTGTGTGTTGGAACGCTTGCATGCAATAGGCTAGCTATGCGTAGGCTAGCTGTAGCATAGGCTGTAGCGTAGACTGCGCGATGGTAGCGTAGGCTAGCGTAGCTTGATAGGCTATAGCGTTAGCAAGCTGCTAGGCATAGGCTAGGTGTTGCATCATTGCATGCAGCCTTGTAGGTCGAAGCAAGCTTGCAAGCGGCGAACATGCAAAGCATGGAGGTCGACTGCAAGCGGGGAACACACAGAGCAGCGAATCGCGCCGATTAGATTAGGATTAGATAATCTGTCCCAAATCTTTACTTGCATGAAGGGAACGGCTTAGGGAATGTTCCCTAGACGTTCCACAAGGGATATGGAACATTCCATAGCCGTTCCAGAGGCCTGACGTTCCAGAGACGTTCTCTTCAAGCTGAGTGAAGAGAACGCCGTTCCAACGTTCCATAGCTATGGAACGGCGTTCCCTGGCAACTATGATGGAAACAAAGGCATCAAGCTGTCAAATATGTCAGGGCATCAACAATGGGCTGTTTTTGACAGTCCAGCAAAGGCATAGTGGAAGATTCATCAAGCACAACATCCCGACTGACAAAACACTTGCCCATGCGGGGCTGATATAGCTTATAGCCCTTGCTCTCTGAA
Organism: Dipteris shenzhenensis; assembly: GCF_047967505.1. NCBI lineage: Eukaryota > Viridiplantae > Streptophyta > Polypodiopsida > Gleicheniales > Dipteridaceae > Dipteris > Dipteris shenzhenensis. Next base: position 52,540,399 of record NC_141596.1, on the reverse strand, counting down.
CTATACCCAAGAAAAATGCAATTAACAGTTTATCATCCAACTTAGTGCGCTTCTGTGAAGGCACATGAGCATAAGCTAAGCATCCAAAAATCCTCATGTGGGAAATGCGAGGCTTACGACCCATCCAAGCCTCATAAGGTGTGATAGCCTGCAATGCCTTTGTAGGACATCTATTCGAGATGTAATTTGCACACATGACCGCATCCAACCACAAATTATTAGGCAAATGTTTGCCTTTCAACATGCATCTAGCCATTTCCATCACTGATCTATTCTTCAGCTTAGCCACAGGATTCTGTTGAGGAGTATAAGGCACCGTGCATTGATGATTGATGCCACGGGAAGCTAAAAAAACAACAAACTCCTTCGACATGTATTCACCCCCCCTGTCTGTATTAAGGTGAGCAATATGCAGCCCAATCTCATTCTCAGCCAAGGCAATAAAGTGCTTGAAGCATGAAGAAACTTCAGATTTGGATATCAATGCGAAAATCCAAGTGTACTTGGTGAAATCATCAATAAAAGTGACAAAATAGTAGAACCCCCAAAGAGGTGCAACCCTCATGGATCCACAAACATCACTATGATAAAGCTTGCGTGAAGCACCAACTCTTCTATCCTTGGGAAACGCAACACGATGCATCTTACCAAGCAAGCATGGTTCACAAACATGGTTGGTAGGCATATGCATTTTGGGAAGATGCACAACCATATCTTCCTTATATAACTTCACCAGGGCTCCAAAATTGAGGTGTCCAAACCTCTCATGCCACAAATGAGTATCTGCCATGGTAGAATCAAGAGCAAAGGCATGTGCATCGGCAAGTGCAGCATCATCATCCAAACATCTGTCATAAGCATCAAGTCTATAAAGACCTCTAGACAATGTGCCAGTCAAAACCATGGTAAGGGCATGTGTAGTATCATACACTGCGCACCTTACACCATAAAAAAGAACGTGAAGGCCACATGTAGCAATGACTGAAATAGAAATGAGGTTCTAACGAATGCCTGGAACTTAAAGCATATGCTCTAGAGTGACAATACCACCAGAGACAAAAGTAAGAGCAACTTGCCCAATACCTTCACGGTATATGATGCATTATTGGCACATGTGACACTGCCCCCTTGAGATGTAAGCTCCAATGAGTTGAATAACTTCCTGCAGGAAGTGATGTGCTTGCTAGCACCACTATCAAAGAACCAGGCATCATGAATATCTGAGACTGCCATACAAGCATCATGAACATTAGGATTATATTGACATGTAACCAAGAAAGCCCAATGTTGGTCTTGTGCGAAATTAGCGGACTCATGTCGATCTTCTGCACTAGAAGAACCAGATACTGCAAGACCAGACTCTTTCTTTTTCTTTTTAGATGCTATGCGTTTCCTACATTCAGAAATATCATGCCCAGGTTTCCTACAATAATTATCTCTCTTCTTCTTTTTGTATCCCCTAAAGAAGAGGCACCATGTGAATGAGAGGGTTTTCTAGCTGGGAATGAGAGGGTTTTCTAGCTGAAACCTTGCCTTTACCTTAGTGTTTGTGATGGGCAGCAAATGCTTGATCACTAGACATAGAAGCATTGGGATTCACACAACTTTGCTCCTCATGAAGAAGAAGAGTAACCAGTTGGTCAAATGAGAAATGATTGGCATCACCCCTTGCAATCAACCTTAATGTAGTAGCAAAGCCTTTATATGAATCAGGCAGCCCATCAAGGGTATTCCCAAACAAATCATTTTTGCCACCAGACATGGTGCTGAAATACAAGACAAATGCACCAAATGGCAAAGCAAATGAGAGAAAGGCAACCTCTCATAATCAAGTAACAAAAGTTTGCCCAAGCTTCAAAGCTTATGCCTACAAGAGACTCTGTTGTCTTAAGGTGTACCTATTGCAAGAAAAATCCCCAAAGGCAACACAAGGCCTTTCCAAAATGCAAATGAAGCAAAAATTGCAAAGAACCAATGCAACAACGGCTTACCCAATGATGTAGCCTGAAAGGATAGCAGTGAAAAGCTCTGAATGCGAGAAAATGAGGGCTGGAAATGAGAATTACAGCAAAAGAAAGTGCTCCCACAAGAAGAAGAGCACTTAGAAATGAGGAGAGATTGATCCAATGGAGGGATACTCGTAGCCTGAAGCAAAGGAATGCCAAATGAGGAAGAATGGGCTCAAGGAGTGGATTCCAGATCACTTCAACACGCTCCAAAAGGCTCCAAACGCTGGCGTGCAGCTCCAGGCAGCTCCAAAATGTTGGCACGCACTCCAAAACAGCTCCAAAATATTGAGAAATCTTCAAACTAGCTGGCACGCACCCCGAGACAGCCCATACACAGCATTAAATGCTGGAAGAACAGGTCCGTACAGTCAATAGATGCTGCTGCCAGGTCTGTACAAAGGCTGTACTGCTTTAAATGCAGTATTAAATGCTGTTGTCAGTCCGTACAAAGGCCGTACTGCAATAAATGCTCCACCAGCAAGTCCATACAGCACCAAAACAGCATTAAATGCCGGCAAAACTGTTTCGTACAGTCTGTAGAGGCTGTACAGAATTCCGTACATGCAATAAATGAGGTGTACAGCCACACATGCAGGGAGGAATGGCTGCAGCAGACTGAAAATAGGACGAAGAAGCTCCTCCTTTGCAGCAGCGGCCCTAGAATGCAAGTTTCCCACGATGAAAATGCCTGGAGAAGCCTTAAACACTCACGGGAGTGTGAAAACCAGCAAAACCAGCAAGGAAAGGAGCCGAGATGAGGCTGGAACAGGTCACCAACAGCTTGGAGAAGCTGGAAATGGCAAGAGGACGGAACCCTGACCTGCTCTGATACCACTGTTGGGTGTTGGAAGCAATGCAAGCTAAAAAAGGGAAGCACAAAGGAGAAAAACGAGATGCTGTAATAGATTGCTGCAAAACTGAAATGCGGAGGCTCAAGGGAGAGCCAACATAACAAAACCCTAGGGCTAACTGTCCTAACTGGACTAAGTGTCCTAACTGACCTAGATTGTACATAAACTAGCTGTACCAATAGTCCTAACTGACTATAACTAGGCCTACAAGACACATACCAAGGTATAAGTGGCATCTATGGATAGCCCATGAGATGGCCTACAAGCGGATCTTGCTTCTTTCATGTCTGTAATCATGGAACTCTTTTGGCGATCCAAGCATGGCCAGAAAAGTCTAAGACTGCTTTTAGCATCAACTATGTTCACAAAAAATGTATGGAGGTCTTAATATCATTGATATCCAGATGCACATCCTTGCTCACACCTTTTGCTAAGCATAGTGCCACATCATCACTGCATGTGACTCACAGTGACACATCATCATTGAGCACATTTGCACTCCTTTTGCCCCTCCACCTAGATCAAGTCATATCTCTTGATCCATGAAGAATTTGAGGGTCCTCCAAAAAGGAAAGTCGCTCGTTTTTTCGTGCTCTACGCGCTCGTTACATCACGTGCACATTTCGGTGCAAGTTTTACTCAAATTTGAGCCTCGCCAACAAAACCACTTCCTTCACGCACATTTGCCTCTACATCGACGCATCTGACCCAGCACTTAAAAAGAACAAAAGAAAAGGAATTATTTGTTTTTCTGTGATCACTCGTCCCCTCCCCTCCGTCCCCCCACCTCCCCCCGCCCCCGTTGCCCCTCTCTCCACCTCCGTAGTGGGTTCCTCATCCTCCCCCCCTCCTAGGCTTCGACACCCCTGCTAGCAAGCAAGGGTAAGACAACATCCCCTTCTACTCCCTCACTACAGCATCAGGCCTAGCCGCCCCCCATCTCCAGCTTGGGCGTCCCTTATCGCGGGACTTCTGGAGGTGGGACCTTGGAACTACCTGGAGATCCCGGACTCCTATCCTTCACCGTTGGAGGTAACGCTAATGATTCTGCAGCCATGGAAGGGGGGTTTGATCAACGCAGTGGGCTCTCAGACACACCCCGTTTGGAGTTTCCAGTTTGCCTCCACTGGGTTGGAGAAGTGGACCCCAGAGATGTTCGATGCTATTATGAGAGACCAGATTCCACGCATGATGGACGAGTGGATGGGAGTACAGGGACTGGATCTTTGGTACGCCCATGTTGCGGAGGTAAATTTTCAGCCGAGCTTCACGCAAGAGGAGCCGATGTGTGGTTTGGCCGTAGGAGTTATCAGATTGCCGCTTGAGGCAACGGTGGATCATGCATACTACTAGCCCCTCCAGAAGTGTGCGGAGCAGTTCCGGGTGGAAGTCTCCTTAATGATGAAGTGGGCACGGAAGATCGGCATTGAGTCGGTATCCACCTTAGTATGTCGTCGCACAGACACGGACTATTCACCCTCCAAACCCCCAGCAAAGTCACTTAAGGCAATCTTTCTGGAATAGGCACCCACTCATAGGAGAGCCTTGTTCTCTGCACCCTCGTCCTCATGAGCTAGACCATAGTGAGTTGGAACATGCACGGGCTCCACGACCGTGCTTGTAGTTAGCCGCCGGAGTACCTAATACACCGATAGGAGCTACAAAGGGCCGTGGACAGTGGACATTCTTTTGATCTAGGAGCATATGTTCTCAGCAGCAGCAGACATTAGACGGCGTCACCACCTCCTCCCAGGGAGTGGTCCGGAGGAGTGGTCCCCTAAGCCGGAGCGGAGGGGTTTGCATCTTAGGTTCATAGACTTTGGCTCCAGAGGTTTACGATCAGGGCGAGCTTCGGACAGTTTGGATGGGAGTCAGGACGGGAGAGTCCAGGATTGGGATCGTGAACAGGTGGTATGGGATTGTCAAGAGAAATTTGAGCATTGGATCACAAACAGTAAGGGAACCCCAGTGAGAAGATAGCACCGCCCGGCCTTTTGGAAGAGGCTGACAGAGAGTCTTCCGGATGTAGACTCCAGGATTGTTGGAGGGGACTTCAACAACCTGGAGCTTGGGGAAGACAAGCAGGGCAACGTCTCATTCTCTGAGATGCCAGCAGCATTGCGTAGCACCTGGGAGCATTTCATTTTCATGATCAGTGGTAGAGACCCATGGCAAGAGCTAGATTTCAGCAAGATACCTAGCATCCTCCTATTCTCTTTCAGACAGAGGAGACACGGTGGACTGCTTAAGAGACTAGACTGTTTCTACGTTGGGGATTGGGCACTGCACAGAGGCGGCTCTACCGGGATTTTGGTTAGGTACCATGATGTCAAACCATTCTCCCGTAGTACTTCACTTAGAGTAGCCCCGCTGATGTCTCCCCCAGAAGGGGGTCCGCATTCCAGAGGACCTTCTGCAGGATGAGGACATCCAGCAAGCCATGGCAAGGATTTGGGAGCAATCAGAGATGATACCGAGTGAGGGCTGGGCTTTGTGGGTGGCCGATGTGATCCAGAGGAGCAGTGAGGAGCTACAAGCTCACGCCCTTAGGCGGAGAAGGATGCTTCAAGATCGTGAGCGGGCTTTGAGGAGGGACCTCGCCTCCATAGAGCGGCTCAGGGAGCAGGACTTAGATTCTGTGAGTGGCTTAGAGACAGGCTCGAGAGCGCTCGCCTTGAGCTTCAGGACTCAGAGATTTGGCGGGTTGAGTTCTCTTATCACTCTTCCTAGGCTCGGTGGGTACAATAGGGGGACATGATGACGAAGCAGTTCTTCTAGACCATTGGGCCCCGTCGGCAGCGTCTTCGGGATCCGTAGGGCATCATGCACACTGACCCGCAGGAGATATTAGATCTGACCACAGGTTTTACAGCCAACTTTTTCAGATGGAGAGGATGACTCTGCTGGTCTTGTAGCCCGAAAGGTAGTTTGGGATCACGCTCCGGCAGTAGTCTCGTAAGATTTATGCAACAGGCTAGAGGAGCCTTTCACGGATGAGGAGCTATGGGAAGCCCTCAAGGCTCTCCCGACCCAGAAGTGTCATGGCTAGGATGGCTTGACCCCGGCCTTCTTCCGGAACTTTTGAGAGATTATCTCCACCCCTTTCCGACTAGCATGCCAGGAGATTTTCGACATGGGCTCCCTCCCTCAGTCCTTGAGTAGGGGGTGGATTTGTTTGATCCTGAAAGGGGGAGATAGGTCAGACATCCGATAGTGGAGTCCAATCACTCTGCTTGATACCACATACAAGATCCTTGCCAAGGTCTTGAGCTTGCGGTTATGGCCCCATCTTACTAACATCATCCACAACACACAGACGGGGTTTGTCCAGGAGCGCAACATCCTGGACAACATCTTCACTTTTTGGGAGGCAGTGGATGAGGAGTCACAGCCACTGGCCTTCTCTTGGATTTTGAGAAGGCCTATGACAGGGTGGAGTGGTCCTTCCTGGAGGGCAATATGCAGAGATTGGGTTTCTCAGACAGATGGGTCAGAGGAGTTTCAACGCTCCATGTGGGGAGCTCTAGCCAGATGCTTATCGGAGGACACACAGACGAGGCCTTTCCTCTCTCGCGTGCTTAGTCCGCCAGGGCTGCCCATCGCTCCCTTCCTCTTCTTGTTTGTGGCGGAGGCTTTGGGCTACTACTTAAGATCACAAGTGGCGGGCCTCATAGGGTTGAGGCTCCCAATCTGACAGGAAGAGGAACTGCTTGACACTGAGTTTGCAGATGACACGGCCTTGTATGTTGAGGGTACCACAGCGAGTCTAGAGAGAGTCAGGGGAGCCCTGGCTATCTACTGCGAGGCCTCGGGTGTGCGGATCAACTGGACAAAGTTTATAGGTTTCTTCACGGGCCATGAGGAGACACAGGAGATACGTGAGTGGTGGAGTGATTTTGGCTTCAGATGGATACCACAGGACCAGACAGCGAGATACCTCGGTTGCTAGGTTGGTATTGATATCACAGCAGAGCAGCAGATCGCTTCGGTCCTTGAGAGCGTTCGGCGCAAGCTTCTCTACTGGAGCTTGGCCAAGCTCTCCCTAGCAGGGCGTGCTTTAGTGGCAAATCGGGTCCTTCTCGCCATGGCTTGGTATATCGCCTCCTGTTAGTGCTTTCACAGAGGATGCATTGGGCAGTTCCGACGGTTGGTTCGGAACTTCCTTTGGGCAGGTTCGGATGGCACGTGGAACACTAGAGCCCGGATGCCGGGTCGCTTGGTAGATGGTGATCATGCCACAAGCACTGGGAGGCTTGGGTATCATAGATCCGGAGATGCAGAGTAGAGCCCTTATGGGCAAGTTGGTTGTTCGCAGCCTCACTCCAGGTGCAGAGCCTTGGAAGCTTCTCTTACAGAGAGGGCTCCTCAGGAACACCCCATGCACCAGAGGACAGTGGAAGCCTTCACACAGGTGGATCTTTTCAGAGGCTCCCCTTATAGGGAAGGGTTCCCCTTTGATGCGGAGCCTTCACAAGGTTTGGCAGAGACTAGCAGGGGGTCTCATTCGTGCTCCGCCCTGATGCACAGAGGAGTTTGAGTGTCAACCTTTTATGTGGCACCCAGAGATCCGAGATCAGGAGGGGCGTATGCTTGGACAACGGACGTACATTGGTTGGGCACAGTGGGACAGTGGCCCGCGGCCGAGTCCTTTGGCAAATGGAGCAAATTACCCATGGAGTCAGAGGCGAGGCTTGTCGCCGTAGCGCATCTACGAGGGGCAGGGAAGCAGATGAGAGAGATTGACCTAGCCATCCCTAAGTATTGGTGGGAGGGACTCCACGCTTGGAGGGACAACACTTGGATGGTGCAGTTTTCTAGGACTAGTGTCACTTTGAGGATGATGATGCAGCGAGGCAGCACGCACCCCGGTTTCTATCGTGTAGGCTCTGGAGGCCCAATTCACTCGCTCACTGAGAGGGACCCTGAGATGGATGGGAGTCTTGATGGGATTCACTGGTAAATGATTAGAGTGGTGGGACGTTTGGGGAAGGAGTGGCACATTGACCCTCCCAGTATTTCAGAGCAGGATGCCCCCAGATGGCGCCTGTGGCTATGGGAGGGTAGACCCTTGAGAGAGGTCTAGTGGGATTCGGGAGAGTGGTTCTGGCCCTCCGACGGCGGCCTTGCCGAGCAGATGGATGAGATGCCCTTCTTTTCCTATACCACATGGATTGGCAGGAGGCTTCAGATGGATTCTTGGAGGTGGACCCCCTCGAGGGAGCGGCATTGGGTGACCCAAAGGATGTCTGTTCCAGGTTTTGGACACGGTTATGGTCCAGTTTGCGACCGAGGAAGATCTCGTACTTCTTCTAGCTGGCCGCCCACGTAGGCGTGCCCATTGGATCGTGGTTGGATCAGATGCGAGTGGAGGGGCAGTGCCATTGTTGCTTTGGCGGTTTCGTGGAGACGATTCCACACTGCCTTTGGAGTTGTCGCAGAGCAGCGAGGATCTGGATGGGAGCCCTTAGGATCATGACCCGGATGCAGAGTCTTCAGAGGGCTACACCTGGGGGATGGTGGCCGGGTTGACGGAGGGAGGACACGCGTTCCAGATCAATAAGATCTCCCCAGCCTACCGGATACAGGGTCAGAGCATACAGAGGATAGAGCTCCATGAGGCAGTCCCTTCTGATAGCCTAGCTCCCCTTTCTTCCGGAGGATAGTGTTTGGGAGGTGGTAGCCAGTATCACTGCGTGGAACATTTGGGTGGCTCGTTGCAGTCTTGTGATGGGTGAGCATCAGGTTCCACCCACGGCTACCATGGTCGCCATGTGGCAGGATATCATCTATACTCTACGCTCCACCTAGGAGCGTGGGGCTCCAGGCTCTAGAGCGACTATTGAGCGGCGTGCTCAATTCTGCAAGGCTTGGCCTGTAGGAGTCTTCTACATCTTCACTCCGCGAGGGATTCACGGGTTGTATAGTCCCCCCACTTGGCTGTTAGCCCGAGTACCAGAGATTCCCTAGGCAATGAGCTGGGTTTCTTTGGAACAGGCCGGTTTTTCTTTCAGCCTTTTCCTGGTTTTTTCCATACTCAGCACCTTCGGGGCTGCTGTTTTGTATGAAGTATTTCAAGCATTAATAGAAGGTTCCTTTCTTTGAAAAAAAAGCAACGACTCCAGCTTGACTAGCCTTATCTACTTATATGATTTCGGTCGGTGTCCATCATAAATACAAATACATGTTACACCATTGGCATATAATATATAATAATTTTCTAATGTCAACTAATCACGAATTAGTGATTTCTCTTGTCATGACATCCATTTCCCCCGTGGCTCACATTTGCCCACTTATCAATGTGAGATTTGTTGTTGCAATGTTTGAGGATGTTACTCATAAATATGTAAGCATGCATGTGGGCACCCTTCTAGTGTGTGTGTGCGTTTCAGCGAATAATTTTGGTGTGTCACCCGCACTTCATGCAACACCGCCTTGTCACGGACTTCAACCTGGACACCTTTGAACCAAAACTCCTACAAGCAGCTGCTCAACTGCTATATACTAAAACTAGCTGAGAAAGCCTGGTGAAGAGAAAATCCACGTCATGACTCTCATGGGAAGCCTCGAAGAGGAAAGAGAGAGTGCACAGCAAGTTGTGGCTTCCTCTGTCCAAGCCTGAACTTTTAATTCTCATGTTTTATCATCAGTGCTGCAATTACAAGAAAAGGAGTTTTCGCCTAATTTTCCTCATGAGAGTTAACATCAAAGTCGATTAGCTTTGAAAAGTGGTTCCCTTGTAGAAAATTCCATGCATTGCAGGCTGGAAAATTCAAGTTTATAATTCAATTCACAGTTAAATGGATATACATGCCATAATTTTGTATCCCAGACTTCTACTTTCAAATTAGTTTCTAGTCCCATTACTTGAATGTGAGCCTGCAGGTCCTAGAACAGGTATTTGAATCCGCTCATTCTGCAAAAAATTTGCTCTTGTTAAGTATACGAAAATGCCCTGCTTGAGAAAGCGAATACTTACTTTCAGCTGGCATGGCTGCAGGTTTACTACTGTGAGGAAGATGAGGTTTGCCTATATAAGTCACTTGCATTTGAGATTCCTTTTGATGCAGCACCATCTTCAACTCGGGATGTGAAACTTCTGTACAATGTAAAGCCACCACTGATAAAGGGCTTGTCAGGACCCAATAACCAATAGCTGTTACGGAGTACCTCTTCAAGCTCTACTCTTTCGGCTACTTTTGCCATCACTGCTGTTGTAAGCTTCACTATGTTAGCCTCCAACGGTAAGCTAAGGGTCTTCATGTACAGTATCCATCTTTAGCAAACTATCCTTCAAGGGGCACTTGCTGACTACTTTTTCTTTATGTGTACACCTTTTCAGGAGGCTTACTCGCAAATGTACAATTCTTTCAAGGTCATAATTTCTTCACTACAGAGGAAGTCACACATTTAATATTTTCGATCTGATGTCAATGCCCATCGCCATTAGATAAACAGTGCAATTATGCATTGTTTATCTAAAGACCAACCTTTTCTTTAGAAGATTCTTTTGTTTCAAAGAGTTAGAACATTTTTTGAAGTGAGGCAAGTCTCCCTCGTTGGATGCGATCTGTAAATGTCATGTAAGCACTACGACTCTTGCTAAATTCATTAATATGGTAGTACCTGTATAATTCTTCAATGGAGACCTGGGGGCAGGTTCTACTTTGTTTGACACCATGTTGTCATATTCTAATATTGACACTATTCTAGTACAAAAGGACTTTAAACGTGGTGGCATGTAACAATTTCATGAAGATTGGCTGTCAACAAGGAAGGAAGGTTCAAAAGGTTCGGTTTCATGAGTCAAAAGGAGGATCGATTAAGAAATGAGGCAAATACAATGCTATACATAGGATGCAGCGTATTTCATCTAGAACAATTTTGGAACAAAAGACTATAAAAGCAGAGTGAGAAATGGTGTTATTCAAGAATATTTTTGATATTTTTGTGCATTTTTTCACATGCTTGACCTTCCATGCAAGTGTGTTCTCATTCCTCACCCCATTTTAGAGCCTATTTATTTGCCTTTGCCTAGGAAGGTTGGCAGGACTGACTTTTGAATGTACAACTAAGATTCAATGAAATAAGGAAAGGCAACTTTCCAAGCTTAGCATGTACTTTGTATAAATGGTTGTAGGGTGCATGTCACAATCTTACATGTGCAAGCATGGAATAGAATTGTCAGAGTCTCACATGTCCTACACTCTCAAAACTATATATGACAGAGAATGGAGTTGCTGCCCCTATCACTTGCTCCTCCTTCACCCTCTTCTCTTCCAGTCTCTATGCCTCTATTTGTGCACCATTTCATCCTTGCTCCAGTTCTGGCCATCCCTTATATACTCTTCTCTACTCGGTTTTCATACTTTTTCCCTCCCATTTTTAGCCATACTCCTCTCTCGTCTCAGCTCGTACTCCTTCCTTTCTACATTTCCTTTCCCATAGCACTCTCACCTCTTCTATCTGCCTCTCCTTTATCTTTCTGCTTCATTTATGCTCACACCCAACCCTGTGCATTGATTTTCTCCCATCTACCTTTTCGCTCATAGCTTCATTCACGCACGCGCACGCGCATACACAATCACATTGTTATTTCTACCTCATGGTATATACTCAACACACACTTTTTTTTTTTGGTGGAATCTTTGAGTCATTACATAACTCAAAAAAAGCTATCCTAGAAAGGGAGAGCTATAATACATCAAGTGAAAATCTCACTGTAGGACACACACACACAACATACACTTTTTTTTTGGAGTGAAATCTTTGATTGATTATATTATATCAGTAGCAACCTCAAAACAAGGTGCTACAATTACATCAACTGAAAATTTCAGTATATGCCAAAAAGACCTCATGGTCTATGCAGCGGGTCTATAAGCAATCAAAGAAAGATAGTTGCAGAGAACGCCTAAAAAAGCTAAGCAGACAGAAAGTAGGATCACCAAAGACTTTACAATTCCTATATGTCCATAAAGTCCATAGTGCCCAGTAGTGAACCCAAGCGAAGAAAAGATGAAACTCCGGTCTGGATGGATAAAACCCAAATAGCCAGAACTTTCCAAAAGGAACAGATGGGAATCTTGCTCGTAGGCGCTGTCAAAGCAGATAAAAAAACTCACAAGAGCACGGACAATGCCAAAACAAGTGAGGCACAGTCTTCGAAGGAGCAAAACATTTGTGGCAAAGTGCAGGAGCAATGTGTCGATGAGCTAATTGCTGTCCAGATGGAAACACTCCCAAAAGAACTCGCCAAAAGCAATCCTATTGTCGAAGCGGTACTTTATAGGCCCAAAGTTATTGTAATCTTTTCCTCCACCACTTGGCTGGGCGATGTATTCGCCAAACAGAATCACGTCTCTCTGAAACCCAAGGTTGAGGCAAAAAAATTTTACACAATGTAGGTACAGAAATTTGAGATAGCCTCAAAGGACGAGAAGAGGACCCTGGAGAAGTGAAAGTCCAATCTTCCAGCCAGTCCTGGAGCTCCAAAGGAGGAATTGGAACAAAAGGCGAAAGCATAGAAGTAATTTGTCGCCACAAAGTACGATAATGAGAGCCCAATCCATATCTAGTAGCTGCCAGAGAAAAGGGGAGCACAGCACCAACATCATCTATAACATCAGCAACCGAGGTGATGCCTTTAAACGAGACAAAGTAGGAACGCCGAGGTTCATGTAAAGCCAAGGGAGGCTAAAAGACTCTCGACTAGTGAATGCTTTAAGGTCTCAAAGAATTCCCAAGCAAAGATTGGTGGCCATTCCATTCCAGATGAGAAAGAACATGCTTCCAATATAGAAGCAAGCAGGAGCCAAAAGGGTAGCCAGGCAAAGTGCCCTCATTGCAGCCAAAAAAGAAATCCCATTTATCGAGTTGCCAATGACCAAACACAGAAATACTGATATGAGTGACCAAAGTCCTAATCATAAGAGCCCAAGGCTGATCGCCTTGCAAAAATTGCAATAACATTTTTCCCCTGTGGGTAAGAATATGCTTATGAATATCAGTGATATTCAATCTACCATGCATCTTGGGAGAACAAATGTGATGCATCGAATGCAGCCTGAGACTTTTTCTGCCATGTTTGGATCGCGAGAAGATTTCCATAAAGACAGACATGAAAGACGTTAGATCTACTTTAGTGAACATGATCAATGACAAGTAAAATTGAATATATGCCACAAGGATGCATTGCACTATTTGAAGATGAATGTGCAAAGGCCAGGTTGCCAGTTTCCAATACTCAAACTTTTTTCGAAGCTTAGCCAAATCCCAATCAGTATGTTGTCGGCGAGTGAGTTCCCACCCCAAAGGGTAACCAAGATGACGAACAAACTGAGTGGGTGGAATGATATCCCCGGGCCATAATAGACTATGCCAGTCTTTGGAATGCAAAGGGAGGAGCTTAAACTTCTGAAAATTAACATGAAGACCAATTGCCAAACCATAAACAGAGAGGGCTTGCATCAAGGCACCAAGATCATGGGGCGTATTCTTCGGGGTAAAGAAAGAATCATCAGCATAAGCTTGCGCAACCATGCTACGATTAGCATCCAATTCCAAGCCATGAAGTGATCATGTAACCACAAGATGATCAATATATTGCAGCATAGGATGACTAGCTGGCATACAGTAAAGCACTCAGAGGGCATCCCTGGCGGACCGAACAACGAAGAGTGCACTCATCAGCGATATCCCAAGAAAGAATGCAAGCCGCATTGCTATCTCTGTAAAGCCAGTAAATAACCTACTGCATTTTTTGTCCAAACCCCAGTTTGCAAGATGAAATCCCATTAAACTGTGTCAAACGCTTTTGCAATATCTAACTGCAAGAGCAGAACATCCTGCTGCATGTATTTGGCATATTCAATCCCAATATAAGCATTGACACTATTATTTGTGATATGGCAATGTGGAACAAAGCCATATTGGGAGGGATGCAACCCATCATGAAAATAACCTTTAATCCGATCAACCACCATTTTGGCAATGATCTTGTAAATGTTTGGCATGAGCGTGATTGGCCTCCAATCACCAAGTGAATCACATAGCTGCTTTTTTTAAATCAGCTTGAGAAGACCCTTTTTCCATGACATAGGCATCTACTGATTTTGCCATGCTGTATTTACCATTTGCAGCAAGGTGAATTTAAGAAGATCCCAGAATGCAAGAAAAAATTCAAGAATGAGATCATCCCATTCTGGAGATTTCCATCTCCCACAGGATCTCAGTGCATCAGACAATTCTCTTTTAGTGAAGGGATGTTCAAGTTCCAAAGCCTGAGCATCAAACATAATTGGATGAATATGCTGCAAAAGAAGTTGACGTGCAGACATGACCCGAGGAGAAAGAGTATCCACATGCCCAAAATGAGTGGAGAAGTGTGGCACACATAAATCAGCAAGCTCTGAACGAAATGTTGACCAAGAGCCATCAAGCACCCAAATTCGACAGATATTGGTAGCCTGTCTTTTGTAGTGAAAACTCTTTAAAAATTGTTTGGAAGAGCAGCCTTTATCCAAAAAAGTCCATTGTCTGGATCGGGTTTCCCATTTAGCAAGCTTTATGCAATCATTGGATTGAAGAGGGAATTGAGCCTGACATAAGAGCATGCTTTTCTCTGAAGACAAAGAGCGAAGATGAGCAAGATCAGTCAAACTCTGACAAGTAAATTTGGCATGTGCTACAGTCTCCCTTGTGGCTTGCATATAGGATTTGCCATAATCCTGAATAGTTGCTTGCATCCGAGCAACAAAAGCCTGCCAGGCATAATCCAAACCAATGTGTATCTGATGAGAGAGAGGCTGAATAGAATCAGAGACCCAGGCTTTAAAGTCGGCATGCTCCAAATAACTATTATTAATCAGCAAAAGCCTTCAGCAAGGCAATCTGTCAGTGGGAAATTCATGTAAGGAAAGCCTCAACCAAAGAGGAGCATGATCCGAATGTGTGAAAGCATGATCAACCCAAATTTGACAAGTAAAGGCATCACAATGCTATGGATCAACCTGATACCATCTGTCCAAGCGTGCCCGATAAGAAGATTGAGCATTATGTTGAAAGGTATAGCCTAGAAGCATGGACTGTAATTCCTTCCAGAGATCAACCAGGCGTAATTGAAGCAAAAAATTAGACCATACCTGAGACACACACGTTTTTTTATTATTTAAATACTAAAATCTTTGAGTGCTTTATATTACAAGATAGCTATTGACAAAAAACTGGTAAGCTGAAATAGTACATCAAGCGAAATGTTCATGTAGGACAAATATACATCCTGATCTATGCAGTGAGTTTGCAAACAATTGAAGAGCAATTTGCTGCAAAGAACGATGGAAGAAAACAAAAGTAGAAAAGACTGGATCACTAAAGATGCTGTGATTTCTAGCTTTCCAGAGAGTCCAAAGTGCGCCCAGTAGCGAACCCAGGTAAAGAACAGAGATCAAAGTCTGGCCATTTAGGATATATCCCAAACAACCAGAAATCTTGCCAAAAATAGCTTGAGAGAATCTCAATCTCAATCTGTCTCGAAGGATGCCCGAGAAATTATGTGTCTTTGAGATACAGATTTCTGGGAGCTTAACACCGATGTGACAGATAGCAAGAGCAATACGTCTGCTAGATAAAAGATGTCCTGATGGTACAATCTCCAGCAGAACATGCCATTAAAAAACCTGTTGGCATAATGGAACCTTAGAGTGCCAAATCTGCTTGAATCTCTTTCTCCACCATTTGAGTGGACGTTGCAATGCCCAAATCTAATTGGCTCTGTCTGACACCCAAGGTGGTGATAACAACACTTTATATAAAGAAGAGACGGTTTTATTAGACAGGTTCAAAGGATGAATGGATAAGTATAAAGGAAGAAGGGTCCAATCCTGAAGCCTGTCTTGAAGTTCTAAAAGCGGTACTAGCTGAAATGGATGAACCATTCAAGTAATGACTTTCTAGATTGGGCGAAAGTACATACCCAAACCATATTTTGCAGCAGCCAAAGGGAAGGATAAAAGAGTTTCATCATCATTAATAACATCTACAACTGTGGAAATCCCTTTTATATTAAGAAAATAAGAGTGTTGAGGCTCCTGCAAAGCCAAGGGAGTAGAAAAAACTTGTGACCAATGGATGCTCAAAGAGTTACCCTATAAAGAGTCTCTTCCATTCCATACTAAGTGTGAAAGAATCTGCTTCCAATCAAAAAAGATCTGAGAAACCATAGGACAACCTTTGATTTTGCCTTCAATGCAGCCCAAAAGAAAATCCCACTGCGTGGATTGCCAAAAACCAAATGCAAGATTGGTGATGTGAACTAACAAGGAACGCATCATGGCAGCACAAGGTTGATCATCTTGAAGAAACTGAAGCATCATTTTGCCTTTGTGAGCTAAAATGTGCACATGTATATTAAGAATATTCAACCCTCCATGCAATTAAGGTGAGCACAATCTCTGTACTGGAAGAATCGGCAAGCTTTTCTTACGATGCTTTGACTACCAGAAATTTTCATAATGGTGGACATGAAGGAAGACAAATCCTTCTTAGTGAAAAAAATCAATGGTAGATAAAATGAATATAAGCCACCAAGATAGACTGAATAATGCGAAGACGGACATGCATCGGCCAAGTGGCCAACGTCCAATATTCTAGTTTTTCTTAATTGAGGAAGAACCCAGTCAATCCGTTGATGGCGAGTAATGCTCCAACCATACACACACACTTTTTTTTGGGGGGATGAAAGAATCTTTCTTTAAGAAGAATGTACATTCATAGTTGCCTCAAAGTGAAACATCTGCTACTCATATACACATGCACAAACTTTTTTTGGGGGTATGAAAATCCATGTGTCTTTATATTACAAAAGAACCGTCCCCAAAGTGAAGATCAGACAATACAAAATCAGAAAGTTTCATTGTAGGACAAGTAGATAGGACAAGTAGATAGTATAATCTATCTGGTGAATAGATAGGAAATCATAAAAGGATTGACATCCAAAAATAGTAGAACATGGAAGAAGTAGGCTCATGAAAGACTATGTGGTTCATGTCTTTCCATAGAGTCCAAAGTGCCTAATATTGAACCCAAATGAAAAATAGATCAGAGGCTCGTAGTTGGTGGATGCCAAAGATCTAAAAAATCTTGCCGAAGGCAACAGTTGGAAAGTGAGCCCTAAGAAACTACTAGAGAGATAACATGAAGTCACGAGTGACATGACAAGTCTAAAAAAGATGGAGCAAGGATTTCCTAGAAGCCAAACATCTGTGGCATAAAGCTAGAGCAATACGTCGACAAGCCAAGAGTTGGTCAAAGGGAATAACACCAAGCATCACTTGCCATAGAAAAACCTCTGTTGACGAAGTGGAAGTTTGAATGATGAGAGCTACTGCAATCTTTCATGCTACCATTTGGCATTACGATCTAAAGACCAAAGCTAATTCACATGATGCAATATCCAAGGAGGAGACATCAAAGTCTTGTATAGACCAACCATTGAAGAATCAACCAAGCGTAATGGGTGAGAAGAACCCTTGCGATGCAAAGAGCAATCAGTAAGGTAATACATAATTTTCAATATGGGTATCAGTAAAAAAGAATGAAGCATCTGACAAAGATAGTGCCAAAGGAGTCAATAATGCATCCGCAATCCATACTATGTGGATGCCAAAGGAAAACGCAAGAAAGTAACATCATCATGAAGGACATCACTAACAAGAGTAATTCCTTTAGAGGCTGGGTTTTTGCAAAGCAAGTGGTCAATCAAATGCTTTTGACCAGTGCAAGTTCTCAGCCCACAAGGAATTTCCACCTAGAACTAACGCCCATTTCATTTGAGATGAGAAAGAGTCTCCTTCCAGGCTAATAACATTTTAGAAACAAAAGGACAGCCTTTAACTGTGCCATCAATATAACCCATAATGAAATCCTATGGAGTGGGATGCCAGGTGCCCAAAAGCAAATGAGATATCATGGCAGCCCAAGGTTGATCACCTTGTAAAAATTACAGTATCATTTTTTCCTTGTGAGCCAAAATATGGATGTGACTATTCAATATGTTCAAGCCACCATGCATCTTTGGCAAGCACAAATGCTCCATAGAGAGTAATTCGATACTCTTACAGCCATGTTTCGAGCACCAGAAAGTCTCCATAATAGTGGATATGAAAGAAGACATGTCTTCTTTTCCAAACATCATCAAAGGTAGGAAAAACTGAATATAAGCCACCAAAATTGATTGCACAATTTGGAGACGAACATGGAGAGGCCAAGTGGCTAGTTTCCAATATTCTAATCTATTTGCTGATGGTGAGTGATATGCCATCTCAAAGGATAGCCAAGATGCCGAACAAGCTGGTTGGGCAAAATAATTTCCCCTGGCCACAAAGAACTATGCCAATCCTTAGCATGCAAAGGCAGAAGCTTAGAATTTTGCAAGTTTACCTGCAAGCCAGCAACTATTCCATACAAATTTAAAGTCTTCATGAGTTGCAAAAGATCAGTTTTGTGTTCATAGGAGCAAAGAATGAATCATCAGCATAAGCTTGCGTAATAATGGGCTTTCTGCCATGTATCTGCAAACCATGTAAGACATCTGTATCCACAAGATGATCAATATAACAAAGTATTGATGAGTAGTTTTTTCATAAAACAATCTGCTAAGAGGGTATCCCTGTCTCATGGATTGATATAAAGTCCATTGGCCATAAACATCTCCTGATAAAATGCACGCGGCTTTACTATCACTGTAGAGCCAGTAAATAAATGCTGCATTCAATGCCCAAATCCTAAAGAACGCAAAGTCTACGAGATGAAATCCCAGTACACAGTATCAAAAGCTTTGGCTATGTCCACTTGCAGCAAGAGTACATTCTACTGCGTATACTTGTTATATTCTATCCCAACACAAGCATTTGCAATATTATCAGTGATGTGTTTGTGACAAGGAATAAAGCCATATTGGGTAGGATGTAGACCATCATGCAGGAAAACTTTTAGTCTATCAACCATTTTTGCAATCATCTTATAGATAATAGATAAGTGGCATGACTGTAATAGGCCTCCAATCAGCCAATAATGATTCACAAAGATGCTTCTTGGGAATTAGCTTAACTAGCCCTTTCTTCCAAGCATCTGGCATTTGCTAATTTTGCTAGGTAGCATTAATCTCTCTCTCTCTCTCTCTCTCTCTCTCTCTCTCTCTCTCTCTCACACACACACACACACACACACACACACACATACATTTTTAAAACAAAGTGAAATCTTATATTTCTTTGTGGGAAACCTCATGCGAGGTGAAAACCCACCATTGAGTACAAAGATAAAATTTACAAGCAAGCCTTAGAGAGAAAAACTCATGAGGCTACTAAGATAAAATTTACATATCATTAGGAGGAGGATCTAACAACACATCCTCCAATTTAAATTTAATTACTTGCAAAAAGTGATGCAATAGAGTGACATCACCGTCAATAAAATAAAGCTGTTTTTCCCCCTTGTGATTCTTCTTGGTATAAGCTGGCAACCTGAATTTTTGAACCATAGGGTCAAAAACCTGTCTCAACCAAGGATGAAAAGAATCCAATGAGAAAGGAACATTTGCATCCTGAACAAAAAGAGACTTTGGCACCGTCTTCACAGGCATAGGGACTTGAGTAACATCTACACACTCTGACATAGGAGCTGCAGCAACTGATAAATTATGACACATCATTACAGCTTCACCATGTGCATCATCCTATTTAAGCCCCTTTTCAACATGTAACTCCATATCCTATAAGAGAAGTATGTTGAGTATGCTCAATAATAGACTGAATCTCGAGCTTCTTTAACAACAAAGGGACTAACCTGAGAACAATCTGGCACTGAAACATCTTTAACCTGCTTCCATACCTTATCTGGTTTGGAAGATTGCTTGACTACCTGTATCCCAGAAGAAGAAAAATCAGTTGCCGGAACTGCTTGAGTAGAAGTGCAGCCCCGTGCAAAATGACCCAGTTGTCTGCATTTATAGCAAGCATTTGGAAAATAAGAAAATTGCAGATGAATCCGAAAAGGCTGAGCAAAACCAAAATCCACATCCAAGCATGTAGGAATAGGTTGCTCCATATCCCACATCACACAAACATGAACATCTCTGCTAGAAACAAAAGCATCCATCTTAGGGATTAAAAACACTCTACCAAGAAGGGTTGCCAGAGAATGTATATGCACAAGAAAAGGAACTGGCAAATCCTTTAGTGAAACTTACACTGGACATTGTCAAAGAAGAAACTGTGCCGGATCAAAAAGAGGATCCCAAGGCATCACCATTGCCAAATGACCTGCACCACGAACTCCTTCCATGCTCACCAATTGAAAAACTGTCTCAATTTCTGTACAGTGAGCATAATAGAAACCCTTTTCCAGAAAGATAAAAGAAGAAATTTTGCCAGCACCAACTGCAAATTTAGTCCAAGCACGCAAAGTGGGAACTGTCATTATCTGCCCATGACATATAAACAAACCCCCAACTGTTGGGCCTGAGAATTGTGGATAGAATTGGTTGGGATGAAAGGGCACGAGAAAGTAGAAAACCTTGAGAAGGATTACTTTGAACGGATTCAGAACACAGGCGACCAAGGAGATCCTTCTGAAAAATAGAAGAAGGAAAATCCAAAGCAGAACACTTAGGCATGTTGTCTTGGGGAATAGAGGACTGAGAGATACCATGACGTTTGCGATTATAGCAACAAATCTTTGGGTCAACATTCAACAAAGGAGAAGTGGAGAAATAAAAGGATGCTGAAATAGGTCGAGCAGAACATGGCAAATCATGTATTGGCGTAGACGTTATGAGCGACATAAATTGCACGGATGCTTGTATTGTAGATTGAATGGGCGGCGTAGATTGTGGTGCAAACTGTACAAGAAGCGACATAAACTGTACGGGCATAGGTGGAAACTGATCAGGCAGAGATTGTACAGGCTAAATAGGTGAAAGGGACAGAACAGCACCAGGGAGAGAGATGTCAGGCTCCATCGCTCCCTCCACACACACACACACACACACTTATTATTCTCCTTTTTCTTTTGCATTCACTTAATTTCTTTTTTTTTCTTTTCCTATTTTTTCTAAAAATCTCAAAATTTCCTTCTCTCTCTCTCTCTCTCTCCCCCCCACCCCCCATCTTTAACCAATTTTCTCATATTTTCTTCCTTATTTTTCCCTCTTCCTTTCCCACGATTTCCCCTAATTTCACTTGATTTTCCTTCAATTATTTTTATTAATTTTTTAAAACTAACTTTTAATATTATTTTTTCTTTTTTTTGAATTCTCTCTAGGCCCCTTTTTTAACACCTTTAAAGTCTACATCGAGCTGTTTAAGTTTGTGTTTAAGCCACTATTTTATTGTTAAGCTGGTTCTTACCATGTTTTCTTGTTGGATGGTGGTAGGTATGCAAACTCTCCTCTTCAATGAAAGAGATGCTTATCAAGACTTCATTAAGCTCTAATTTGTTTTGCAATTTTTTTTTTTCAAAAACATTGTTGTCATTTCTTATCAAAGCTCTTATTACTTTTTATGCAAATTGCTGCTTTACCTACATATTCAAACTCTTCCTTAATTCTATAATGTTCTCTTCTATCCTTTACTCTCACTCTTTTGTCTTTTCACTATGCAGAAGGGGTTGTTGTCTTGTCTTCCATACACATGTCCTTTCCCCTGCAACTCTAGATGGTTGCACATAGTACACTTAAGTCATTAAGACCTTTTTTGGCTTCTTGACTCCTTTCTCTAACTCGTGTCCTGTTTTTCTTTCAGAAATTTTCATGGGATGTTTCGCTCCAATTAGAAGCTCTCAACAACCCTTTTCTGGCTCCTTCTCCCTCATCCCAAACATCTTTGGATGGTTGCAATTATTACATTCAAGTCATCATGGTGTTTCCTTTTGACTCACTTCATTGCTCGTCGAGTAATTTTCTCTTTCTTTTGGTTTTTTCTTCTTTCTAAGAAGTCTTCCATCCCAAACAATTCCCAGATTATCCCACTCCATCCCTGTTATGGTTATCATATAAACTCTTTTTTCCCCTAATTACTTGCAAAACCAATAGCTCCCATTGCTTCAAAATCGCATGTCTTACTCAAGAACTTCCCTTACTCTTTTTCCAGTGCTTATTTGACACTTCTAAAACATTACTAGTCCTTTTTAGTAGATACTAGGTCATCACACTAGGTGATGACCTACTATCTGACCTATTGTGTTGTATCCTATTGGGGCAAAGGTGGGTACACATGTGCACACACACACACACACTTACTACTCTCTTTTTTTTTTTGCATCCACTTAATTTCTTAAATTTTTCTTTTCTTATTTTTTCTAATTCCTTTTCCTTCTATCTCACAAACTCCCTAATTTTTTTTGATTCCTCCTAATTTTTTTTCAATTTCTTTCTTAAAGCTCAAAATCTCTCTCTCTCTCTCTCTCTCTCTCTCTCTCCTCCCCTCCCCTCCGCTCATCTTTAACCAATATTCTCATATTTTCTTCCCTATTTTTCCCTCTTCCTTTCCCATAATTTTTTCTAATTTCACTTGATTTCCCCCCAATTATTTTTATTGATTTTTAAAAACTAACTTTTTAAATCATTTTTTCTTTTTCTCAAATTCTCTCTAGGCCCCTTTTTTTACACCTTTAAAGTCTATATCGAGTTGTTTAAGTCTGTGTTTAAGCCACTATTTTATTGTGACCCTGATAACAAGGGAGTGGTGTTTATGACACCTGTCTTCCCAATTAAAGTTAAGCTAGTATGTAGACTCTCCTCTTCAATAAAAGAGATGCTTGTTAGGACTTCACCAAGCTCCAATTTGTTTTGCAAATTTTTTTTCCAAAAACATTTTTGTCCTTTCTTATCAAAGGTCTTATATACTTTTTATGCAATTTCGTAGCTGCTTTACCTACATACTCAAACTCTTCCTTAATTCTATAATGTTCTCTTCTATCCTTTACCCTCACTCTTTTGTCTTTTCACTATCCAAAAGGGGTTGTTGTCTTGTCTTCCACACACATGTCCTTTCCCCTGCAACTCTACATGGTTGCACATAGTACACTTAAGTCATTAAGGCCTTTTTTGGCTTCTTGACTCCTTTCTCCAACTGGTATCTTGTTTTTCTTTCAGAAAATTTCATGGGATGTTTTGCTCCAATCAAATTCTCTCTAAGCCCCTTTTTTTACACCTTTAAAGTCTACATCGAGTTGTTTAAGTGTATGTTTAACTATTTTATTATGACCCTGATAACAAGGGAGAGGTGTTTATGACACCTGTCTTCCCAATTAAAGTCAAGCTGGTTCTTACCATGTTTTCTTGTTGGATGGTGGTAGGTATGCAGACTCTCCTCTTCAATAAAAGAGATGCTAATCAGGACTTCACGAAGCTCTAATTTGTTTTGCAAAAACATTATTGTCATTTCTTATCAAAGCTCTTATATACTTTTTATGCAATTTCGTAGATGCTTTACCTACATACTCAAACTCTTCCTTAATTCTATAATGTTCTCTTCTATCCTTTACCCTCACTCTTTTGTCTTTTCACTATGCAAAAGGGGTTGTTGTCTTGTCTTCCACACACACACACACACACACGCACGCACACTTGCATGCATGCACGTGCTTTTTCTTGCTCAATGCTATGCAAGTGACATACATACACATAAATCGTTTCAAGTCAGCCTCCCATCAAAGATTGGGGAATGATTACCCACTAAGAGAACCCTTGTCCCATGTATTTTTTTCAAATATGAATTTAGTTGCAACAACTTTAAAACTATGTGGAACTTGAGATTTCCATACACTCTTCACACGCATCCATAGATTCACCCTTCTAGGACTTAGACTATGAAGTTGATGCTTTTACCCTTTCTTTGGACCTCTCTTTACACGTTTTAGACATTCATTTGTCCTTCTAGGTGATTCTTAGTTTCCCTGAAGTCGTAGCTATGGTGCTTCAAGCTAAGTAGATCTTCCTTTCACCTTTCTTAGTAGGGTTTGCCCTGGTGGAGAAGGACAGGTCGAACACCTCTTTATTCATTAGGTTCCCTAGTCTTCCTCAAGTTTACCACCAAGTCTTGGCCATGATTGGAGCCTTCCACATAGCTTTCCTCCCTCCCTCATTCACCTCCTCTGTAGCAAAGGCAGTTAGGTTTAACGAGGTCTCAAGAATTAGGGTTATTGTTGCTGACCCTAACATCCCTGATGACCATATTATGCTCAGCAACCAAATGGCTCCCTTTTTCAGTGAGATTTGCCAAAGAAGAAGAAAAGTCCAAGAAGAATCCTAATGGCATCCCCCTTCTATAGGGTTCTCCTATGGCATCCCCTACCCATGCTGCCCCTTAACAATGATAGATTGTGGTTAAAGATGGCATATTTTCAGATTGAGTTTCATCAAATTAAGAGGTTCCTTCTCCCGATCTTGGTCCCCTCCATCTCCCATCACCACTTTTCAGCCTAACAAATCCTCAAGCACCTAGGGTGACCCCGACTCCTTTCTCACCCTCTGGTAGACAAGGATTCTACATTTTACCTTTGCTTGATTGCAAAAACTTAGCAGAGTTCATGCCTTCCACTTTGTCTACATTGCTCCTCCAAATCATCTTAATAGAGCGTTCAACTCCACTGGCTTAGGGATCCTCTCTCTAGTGATTTTCCTCCCCTCATCCCCCTACACTACTTGAGAAGGCCTTATTTGTAAGGACAAGATGCTTCCTATTAAGATCTACACAACTAATTTCTATAGCGTGGAATGGTGAAGATGCACAATAATATTGAAATAGTAAAGAGCAGCTTAAAAACAAAAGAAAACTACATTGCGAGACAAGAGGGTGTCTCTGAACACCAAGCCATCACTAAAATAAAGGTATGGAACACGGTCATGAGCTAGACACCACCATGAGCTAGACCTCCTCTATCATCTATGTGATCTTCTCAGGAAGTTGCATCTAATTTTTGTTGTTCCATCTACCTAAAACTATGCCAGATTAGAAGCTTTACATGCTCATGAAATAGACATACTTAATAGCCACGTGGCACGAGTTTAATTTGCCTCCTCTTCAATCTTAGCCCAACAAAGCTTGGTTACCAACTGCCCCTTCAAGATGAAGACAGGTAAAAAGGCCTGCTACATGAAAACTTTCTATGTCAACAACAAATTCTTAGAGGACCCAAACAAAAGGGTCATAAACCACAGCTAACGAAGAAGAACATCTGAGCAAAAACACACACATCGCTCACAAATAAAAGTGAGGATCAAAAGCCTTCTTCCCAAAACAATTCATGCAGTCAATCAAAATGTCTAGCCACTTGACATACTATGATATGAACAACAACTTGTTGTATCCTTGTAGTTCTCAAACATCTTAAAATACTCTCATGACTCCACGAAACACCTAAACCTAATAGTGATCATGACAGTGTCTCAACCCTACAGGGTGTTTTATTATCCAAAACCCTACGCTACTTGCTGCTACTGTAGCCATCGTCTAAAAACTATACACATCATAATCTGTGTCTCCACATAAGTTCCAGCCACCTTAGAGCGCTCCATAGATCCTGAGGTATGCATGTTTTGTCAAGGGGTAATTGAGCTTTTCCCAAACTTTGCGAGAGATGAAGTTATGGCTTGCTCCCAGATCCACAAGTGCCTGGATGCATAAGCTTAGACCCTACAATTGGACATTCAACCTGGCTGGTTCTACCACTAGTTCATCAATTAGTTCTAGATGCTCAAGTGTTGACTTAAGCAAGGCCATTTGCATATGTTGTTTGATCTTGATGGCCTGATGTTTCATCCTGGCCACCTCGGCCTTAAGCTGCTTTTCCCTATGGATGGCCTAGAGGGTATGCAAGGTGAGGGGGGTTATAGTATCTTTTCAATTTACTCCCATTGAGGTAGCCATCCATTTCTACTCCATCCAGGATAGCTATTCAGCATGCCCCTTCCGGAGTTATCTCCACCATGCAGTAGGGACCCATGCCCCTGTATTTAAGCTTATGTTTGGTGTTGTGGACACTATAGAGGAGTGCAAGATATCCTTCCTTGAGGTCCTTGTTTTTGAGGTTGCGGTCAAACCATTTTTTCATCATGCCTTCTCCACCTGGAGATAGTAGGCTGCACGTAATCTTGTCTCGTCTAGCCGTTTGAGATCAATTAAGTGCTCTACCAAGGCATTTTTGCTGAGCCTTTCCTTGACTTTATTGTGAATGTTGGGCACTACATATTCCATTGGCATTACTGCTTCCACCCCAAAGGCTAGGCTAAAGGGGGTGCAGTCTATGTCCACTTTATAAGATGTTCGATAGGCCCACAAGGCTACGATGAGCTTGTGCTCCCAGTTAGTACAACTGGCTTCGACCATGCAAGTTATAATGTTGTAGCACATTTTATTCGAGCTCTTAGCTAGGCCATTTGTCCTAGGGTAGTATGGCGTCAACTTTCTATGTATAATAATGAATTCACTAGTTAGGATCGCTATAGTTTCATTGAGGAAATGAGTTCCTCGATCATTGATCAATTCTAAGGGACACCCGAACCGTGTGATGACTTGTTCATATAAAACTTAACAGTGGGTCTCGCATCGGCTTTTCTTGTGGCTCTCCCTCCCACCCATTTGGTGAAATAATTTGGCCAAGATAATGTATCTGGCCCATGTTCCTTTAGCTTTTGGGCTTATCAGTCCAATAAAATCTATGACCCATTTCTCAAAGGGCTGATCGGTTAATATTCTCGTGAGGGGCATCATGTCCGCTTTATGTGGGATTTGCACACGTTGGTAGGGGTCGCATCACTTGATAAATTCAACTGCATCTTTGAAGAGAGTTGGCCACCAAAGGCCAGCTTGCAGCACTTTGCATGCCATAATGTCAGTGGTGGTAAAGTGATCAATTAGATTCCAAGATAGATTTAGCTTGGACTCATAAACAGAATCTTGAGTGAATGTGCATTTTTCTTCTATTCAACAATACATGATAGGCCTCTTATATAGAGAGTGCCCTTTGAATAGTCAACACCTGTGGGATCCTCTGATTGACATCTCTCCTTGTGGATATCCTTGATCCATATCTCCACATCATGTAGTCCACATCCTAGGGTGGCTACTTTAATTCTTTCCTATACCATACCTTAGCCTTTAATCTATGTGCTCATGGCACCATATCTCAACACCTCCCCATGGTACCATGATCCATTGGCTATTGTAAGGTGATCAAATGTGAGTTTACATTCCATCACCTCCCCTTAGTGCATGCATTACTACTTAAGGTGGTCAAGTGTGGCTTTGACATGTCAATACCTCCCCTAGGTGCTTTCATAGCTACTCTCAGGTGGTCAGGCTTAATTTACAAATGTGTGGGCTGAAGGTGGCAAGGATGTTGCTTTTCAATTCTTGATGTCGATGGCATTCTCTTCTTTGCTTGATGTAGCTTGATGCATGATGCATGATGCTTTGTCCTTTCATGTGCCTTAATGTTTTATGTGTGGATTCCATGTTCTGTGCTATGGTGATCTCATGCACTTGTGCTTCTGGCTTGCTTTTTGCGTTCATGCATCGCTTTTCATTTGTTGCAAAGGTCTTATCATGAGCTTATTTTTGCTTCAATGGTAGTATCTAATTGCTAACAATGATTTTGATTTGACAATGCATAGAGATCAAAAAGACGATCACTTTTTCTTTTTGGAGTGTGTCCAAATTCTTCCTAGATTGGAAGTTATGGCCTGTCAAAGTTTTATGAAGAAGAGGTGGCCTGAGGATGTGGCACAGGGATTCATATGCTGAATTCCAAACTGTGCTTGGTAGGAGCTATGTGCTTAGGTGGCACTTGGTGATGTGGTAGTTAACCAATACTAACCCTAACCATGGTGAATCTTTACCACAGTGGTAAATTTGACGGCCTCTTATATAGAGAGTGCCATTTGAGTAGTCAACACCTGTGGGATCCTCTGATCCACATGTCTCCTTGTGGATATCCTTGATCCACATCTCCACATCATGCAGTCCACATCCTAGGGTGGCTACTTTAATTCTTTCCTATACTATACCTTAGCCTTTAATCTATGTGCTCATGGCACCATATCTCAACACTCCTAAACCTTATTGTGGCTTTAGTCCACGCCATCAATAGTCAACTCTTAGGCACATTAGGGTATGTGTACTAATGGGTATGTGGACTTGAAACTAATGGTTGTTCGCCAAGAAGTAGAGATTTGTTTTTATGTTCTCCCCAAAGAGGCAACCGATGAGTAGATGATAGTGGGAAGGAGCTAGTGCTACGTCATGAACTACCAAATCGACTAAAGGGCTAGAACAACATCTATCACAAATGGGGGGAGGACTACAGTAATTCTGCTTTGTGAACTTCATCCCACTCCCCCATAGTACCACCACCCACAAGAGGCAAGGAAGTTTTAAATGAAGGTGATGCGAAGGCCCCGGCAACCTCTAGCACTCTTGGTCCCGACCCTCGAAAGGAAGTCCAAACCCGAAGAGTACAAAGTCCTAATCATAGTACAACAGAGTCGTGCTGCAAGTTACTCCACCACCCCTGCCACCCACCCAAAAATGTCGTGAACAATAGGTGTATGAAGCTATTCTCTATGCTTAATGCCACTTCAGTAGTAGTCAACGGCCCGTAAAGATCAAAGTAGGGGAAGGATCTCCAATCCCTCCTTGGCCTACACCAACACGGGCAACCCCATCTAAGAGAAGAACCTAATGCCACCAATCGCCTTGACTTCCAGGACCAAATCCACCACTCGAAGCACAACAACCCCACAAGCATTGGGTAGCCACAAAGCCCTTGGAAACCTAGGGCTATTATCAAGGCAAGCAGGCTTCTTGGGACTAGAAGTTTCCTACGGCACCAAATACACGATCCCAACTCATAGGGGTTCAGAAGGTAGTAACACAAGAACTTGTGTCAACGTTGGATGTAGTTCCACAAGAACCTACCTTCAAGCTCGTTGCGCGACGGACAAGCCCCCAAGCCCCTAGAGTGCCACGATTCCATGAATAGTGCAACTCAATGAGAAGGTCGCCCAAGCCAGCGAGGAAGCAACATAAGAATCGACCCCTAGAAAGGGGGTAGTTACATAAGAACCTTCCTCCAGGCCCATGCGCATGCCATCAAAGGACTTCTTAGTCACAAGAGCACCAGTAGTGCTACCCGGACATAAACCGCCTACTATAGCAAGGCTCGTGGTACCACAAGAACCTATTTCCGCACCGATTATAGTCACATAAGAACCCGCATACCCTACCTAAAAAAAGTTCCATCCAAGTGAACACCATAGTGCCAATACAGCCCTGACAACTAGGATGAGACACAAACTCAACACGTGCTCTACTTGGCTGATGACACGTTATGCGGCTACTTGACATTCGTCTCCACTGCATCCCACATAAGCATCACAAGTCCAGGTCCAAGTGAATTTGTACGGTAGGCATATCACCATCATGCACTAGCATCTCACAAGTCCCTAGTATGCCAATGTACCCACTCACATTCACGGTTAGCATTAAGTGAATATAGCCAGTACATCTCTTGTGCATTATCTTCATGATTTTCATTCTTGCACACTGACCTCACAAGTCCATGTGACACCTAGTCCATTCACCTCGTGTTTCCCTTCGCTCGACATCCTCGACATCCACAACCACCTCCTTCTCCTTTTCCCTTTTTTCCTTTTTCCCTTTTTTCCTTTTTACCTTCTTCCCCACTCTTCCCTCTCCCCCCCCCCCTCTCTCTCCCTCCCCACACCACCCCCCCTTTTTATCTCTCAAATTTTGACAACTACTATCCCATTGGCCGTTGCCTTTCTGCTATCTTGCCAACCGCCGTTGCCTTTCTGCTATCCCACTGGCCGTTGTTGCCTTTTCTGCTATCCCGCCGACTGTTGCCTTTCTGCAATCCCACCGACTATTGCCTTTCTACTATCCCCCCAGCTGTTGCTTTTTTGCTATCCTGCCAACTGTTGCCTTTTTAGTAACCTTCGAGCGTTGCCATAGTTCCCATCCCGCTGACCATCGCCATAACTCCTTTACCCATGACCCGTCGCCTTACGCCATCCCCCCAGTCGTAGGGATACCAAAAACTTTAAAAGGACCCCCTATCACCCCGAGTCATCACCTTGGCAAAAACAGTGAATGCGCCATCCACTCCCGATATGCCTCATGGACATGACTACACCCTCCACTACCACAATGCGGTTGCGTATCAAGTGCTCAAGGAGCTGGAGGTTTAAGCCTCTCTAGCACTGATAGGTCTTGGATTCATGACAGATTTCCTCCTCTGTCACCTGGACATGAAGCTACTGGGAGAATTCCTCTAGGCCTACAGCTCCAACACCAACATCGACATCCTGCATGATACGACAGGCACCCCCCACTTCTACCACCTCAATGTGGATGTGGTGCGATCCACCTTCGACCTCCTAGTCATTTTTGACAAGCATGCCTAGAAGAAAAAGATGCCTGAGGCCCTCAGCCAGATCTATAGATATGATCAGAAAAAGAGCAAGGGGTGCATCCACTTCTCTGAGATCATCAAGCCACAGTTGGAGAAATCAGCATGTGCACTCCAGTGGTTGACCCAGGTCAAGCATACGGATTACCATCAATCCATCGTGCCCAACATCTTGGCAAGATTGGCAGCCCCCCAAGTCACCAACTAGGCGGTTTTTGCAACCTAATGTGGGAGGACCTCAAGATGCACAGCAAAGTCCTCAGCAACCCTATGCTCTACATGCCAATACTCTACCATATGCTATAGCAGCAATTGCTAATCGGATATGGGCTAGTCGACAAAGCCACCATAGGACCCATGCCAACTGATGAGGAGGAGACAGTGGCTGTACCAAAGTGATCAAGGGCAGAGCCGAGTGCCACGCCTGCCAGCCACCTCGCTCACCCACCCATCCATAGTTAGATGCTCGCCCAGTACAAAGACTGACCGGTGCATGCATTCTTACGCAGGTAGCACCAAATGGAGCACTCCAATCCACGCTCCAAGGGCAAGGCTATACCCCAGGATCCCATCCACATTGATGACTTCCTAAGGGATGACACTATCCACATTGGCCTCCACCACGGAGCCCAGGATATTCAAGCCACCCCCTCTATGCCCCAAGTCTCGGCCTCAACTACTGCCTACCCTCAGGAGACCACCTCCTTCATCATCGGCTCCTCCTTGTCCCTGTGGGCAGGGTTCACCAAAGCCCTTCAATTTTGTAGTGCACCCCAATATCAGACCGCGGGCGGTTACAACAGCATGTCAGCTGAGCAGCTCTCCTGTGCCGATCAAATGGAGCTCTAGCTACGTGATGCGATGGCCCAACTCCCACAGATGGCATGAATGATTCTACATAGGTGACATGAACATGCCTCCCAGCTCTCCTCTACTCTCCTCTAGGCACAACTCTCTACGTGCGACAACCATACGCTGATGATATCCACCCAAGATATAGGGAAAATGGCCCTCGACAGAGTGGAAGAGTATCACAACAAGGCTGAAGAGGTGGAAACCTCCATCACAAATCTCAAAGATGAGCTTTTTGCTAGTGAATCCCTGGTCCAAACCCTCATGGATGAGTTGGACAAGGTAGAATCTACCATAGAAGAACGCATGGCACAAGCCAACAAGGAGCAATAAGCCAGACTCAGGGAGGGATCTGACATGCAGATCCAAACCCTCCAAAATCTCTACCATGCAGGCAGAAAACGAGCACCTACGTACCTCTAGCCGCCCAAAGGAATCTGCGTTGGAAGACAGGGAGCAACATGAGTTCCAAATGTACCAAGCCCAACTTGCCACATGCACTCTTATCCCACACACCATCCCCTAAACCCTACAAATGCACTTCGATGCACTTTGTGCACAAAACCTAATCTTCCACATGGACCACACCACCCCCCTTCCTCCCAACGCACTCCAAACAATCCTTCGTCATAATGCTGACCATTGCTGCCCCATCCTTGCCATGTCATACTTCTCTCTCGATCTTCAACCTGCCAGCCTCTCCCTTCTCTGCCCCTCTAACCTTCAAACCCTTGCTGCCCACCCCATCCTACTCAACTTCCAAGCGTGGTGCCGGGTCATCACAGAGTCCACCAATTACCCACAAGATGATGATGTGATGCAACTAGCCAAGCCTGATAAACTCATCCCATGGGTTTGCACTCCCGATGGCCTCCAAGCCGATATCAACTGGATGCAGACCTATGGCCGGGCCTTAGGAGTCCAAATGCAAAGTCATCTAGTTGCCTACCATCCCCTCGGCATAATCATTCTATATAACTGGGTGCTGTAAAGCTCTCCAGGACTCTCTCGAGTCCTTGGTCAACAATTTTAAAACGATCCACATAGCATATCCTGAAGAAGTCACTGAGGCGGAGGGGCAGGAATCCATAGCAATTCTCAAGTCCACCACCCACCCGTCAAAATCCCACAATCGCCTCCTATTGATCCCACCCAACCCCCCCAGCAAACCACCTATGCCATCCCGCCCCAACTCCCCTGCACAAACCTCCCCGTGTACTCCTCCAATGCCTCCAACACAAGCTTTACACAGCACGGGACCTCCCAGTCCATCTCCTCCAACACTCATGTCGACCTTTCGGAGGAAGCACTTAACACGCTCCTCAAGCTGAAGAATTTTGTACATATGCCCACCATCGACCTATCAACCACTGGGACTGTTGAAGAGGAACCCATGCCTATGGACAACAACGATGTCCCTCTAGCACCCCCCTCCTCCCCGCCTAAAGATGTTCAATGGTGACCCAATCTACAGTCCTTCCAAGATCTACCCAACAGTGCCCTAATGCATCACTGGAAGAAGTAGATCGAAGGCTCTCACCTCCACCTCTATTAAAGTATGGAAGTTCGCCCCCTTACCCAATTTATTACCTAGTCCTTCAACGATTGGCGGTGAACCCATCCAAAGCGCACTAATTAGTGTGACTGTAGGTGACTGAGTAATTAGTGTGATCACCTACAGAAAAGGGTGATGAAGAAGAGCAAGAATTGCCAGAGACACCTCGAGACGAGCAGCAACTCAGACGGTCTACTAGGGAAAGTAGACCCCTAGGAAGATTAAAATATGCTCAGAAAGGCAAAGCAATTCAGATTAAAACCACCAATTATGCTCTTATGACTACAACCACGGCTATAAAAGAGCCAGAGTACGCAGTTGACAAGCCAGAATGGCAAATTGCTATGAATGAAGGAATGGAAGCGTTGTATAAAAACAATACTTGGGAATTATGCAACCTTCCAACAAGAAAGAAGGCCATTGCAAACAACTGGGTTTTCAGTAGCAAAGATGGATTCCATAAGATTTTTGGTAT
Organism: Dipteris shenzhenensis; assembly: GCF_047967505.1. Classification (NCBI taxonomy): domain Eukaryota; kingdom Viridiplantae; phylum Streptophyta; class Polypodiopsida; order Gleicheniales; family Dipteridaceae; genus Dipteris; species Dipteris shenzhenensis. Next base: position 52,507,168 of record NC_141596.1, on the reverse strand, counting down.
CACTAGTGATACTCAGTAGATGGGAATGCGTATTAGCTAGATGTCAAAAATGCTTTTCTCAATGGCTAGCTAGACGAGGAAGTCTACATGCAGCAACCAACAGGGTATGTTAAACCACGGAAAGAGCATCACGTTTGCCATCTCAAGAAAAGTCTCTACAGCTTAAAGCAAGCACCCAGAAGTTGGTACAACAAAATTGACAAGTATTTTGCTAATCTTGGATACATGAAGTCCAATGCAAATCATACTCTCTACTACAAAGTTCAAGGGGAAGAGATTACTATTGCACTTTTGTATGTAGATGATCTGGTTGTTACAGGAAGTAATGATAGCTTCATCAGTAAGTTGAAACAAGGCTTATCTGCAGAGTTTGATAGGAAAGATCTTGGACTTATGCACTATTGTCTTGGTATTGAGTTCTGAAGAGACTCAGACAGCACCTTCATGAGCCAATAGAAATATGTGAATAGTCTCCTAAAGAAGTTTCATATGGCAGATTGCAAGATTGCAGCCACTCCCATGGAACAAAGTTTGAAATTTACTAAAGATCCAAGCCTACAGTCAATGACAAGTACTACTGATATCGCATCGGATCTCTTATATAACAGACTATCACAAGGCCAGATATTTGTTGTGCAGTAAGTTCACTTGCATAGTTTATGGCAAATCCAAAATAGTCTCATTGAAATGCAGCCAAAAGAGTCTTGAGATACATCAAAGATATAAGAATAGAATACAGAGGAAGTCATCCAAGGTTGCATGGATAATGTGACATTGATTTGCAGGAGATCATGAGTAGGATATGCATTTTTCTTGGTCAAGATGGTTGTCAAACAAGCAACCAAGTATTTCTTTGTCTTCAACAAAAGCAAAATATAGGGCACTCACAACATGTGCATGTGAGGCTATATGGCGCAAAAGACTATTGTCAGAAATAGATTACTTTGTCTCATCAAAGCCAACAACAATATACTGTGATAATCAGTCGGCTCAATCATTAGCCAAGAATCGAGTATATCACTCTAGGACAAAGCACATTGATGTCAGAGAGCACTTCATCAGAGAAAGAGTGTTAGTTGGGGACATCACATTGCAACATTTTGACAACAAAGAGAATGTTGCAGATATCTTTACAAAACCACTTGGGAAAGAGCTTTTTAAGAAACATCGACAAGCTCTTGGTTTGGCCCAGAGAAGGGGTGTGATGGAATGTAATGCTCAATTCTTCTTCGATTTCCCAGAATCATCATCTTGAGGGAAGGCCTACTTCTTGATGTTGATCTTGAGAAAAGGTGTTGAGGAACCATCTCAACATCATGTTATCATATGTGCATAGCACTAACCCAAAAGAGTGCTAAAAAGAAAAGCGTTGGAGACCCTAACCCTAACCCTAAAGGAATTTTTATATATCCTTTATTTCAACTAAATCTAGTATACAGTTAGTCATGAAGGAGTTGAATAGTTGAATGCAGCCGTCAATGGTCTCCCTTGGAAGAAGGTGGTCAAGTTATTGGAAATGAACCAAATAGCGTGATTAAACCAAAGTGGTTGTTCTGGCTGGGGGAGAGGGAGGGGACGGGGGAAACCCTAGAGGGGGGATAAGAGGAAGTATGGGAGGATTAGTGTGCTTGGTGTGTGGGGTGGCTAAAAATAGAGTGTAAAGGAAAAATTTCATAGGGGGTACATAAAGGAATAATTCATAGTTGGGAAAGTATACGTGTGTGTGTGTGTGTGCATGCATGTGTATGTGTGTACGCACGTGTGTGTGTGTGTGTGTGTATGCACGTGTGTGTGTAAAGAAGTAAGTCTTTGTATGTAAGAGATGCATTTACTAATCAAAATTATTGAGTGTGTGCGCGCGCATGCGTGCATGCATGTGTGTGTGTGTGTGTGTGTGTGTGTGTGCAAAGAAATAAGTTTTTGTGTGTAAGAGATGCATTCACTAATCAAAATTATTGTGTATGTGTGTGTGGCCCACCCCAACCAAAGGGTAAGACCACATGGTGGGAGTAAGCCCACCATGTGGAACTTACTCCCAACCTACTAACAATAAGTGAATAAAAGTGGATCTATATGATAAGTGTCAAAATGAAAAAAACTTATGTCTGTACCTATGGCATTGGTTTCCTTGCTTAATAATCATCTTGATTTGTACTCTTGCTTAAGTTATTGTTCAATAATGGTTGTGTAGGTAGGGGTTGGGGTTACTTTGTCATGGAAGGCTTAGGTAGTTGGTTTTTTGTTCCTTTATGTTAAGCCACACATACACACACGAGCATATTGTGACTTTAATAATTGCAAAAATGAAAATGTTAAAGTAAAGAATAGTAGTGTTATGATACATGTATGTACTTACAATGTGAAGGAAACAAACTAAATTTACAAGATCAACCATGTACAGACGCTGAACCCTCACCTCCAAGCTTTTTTTGTCTTTAGAAACCCACCTTTTCAATGCCTCTCTTTCTTTTCTCTAACGTGTGATTGCATTAGCCTAAACCCTTGAGCAATGCAAACATCATTGTCGTCCTTCAAATATTGTCATACACAAGATTGAAGTGATAGCTTTGGGCTAGGAGAAAGTGATTGCTTGATTGGATGCAGCCACACTATACCTCAATTGTGAGTTTATCATAGCAACTTTCTCTCTCTTTTTTGGTACCTTTGAGTAAGGCAAATACAGATGTAGATTCAGTCCGATCTAGCGTCCTTGAAGCCCATCTTCTTTGCCAATCGATTCGAATGAATCCTTGCATATGTAAAGAGTCTACTGGACACAAAATTAATGAAACAAATATCATCCCATAAATCTAGCCATTCTTCAACTTCGAGCTATTGATATCATGTATTGGGTCTAATCGGTGCAATCCTCTTCTTCACCATGTTCTGATTTGCAACCACAAATTAGACAAAAACCCTTTGCATTTTCATAGCCATGAGACGACTTTCCTTATCCCTAGTGCACCACTTGGCAGCACCATATCAAGGGCGACGCTCATTGCACCTATCCAAGGGATATGCATGAAGCAAACTAAGCCCTTCAAACCCTTGCAATACCAAGATTTACGATTCTTTTTCTCTAAAGGGTAAATACATGAGATCGAACCTCTTGATTAACCTGGAGATAGCCTTTGTTTACCCGTATCTAGTAATACTCACATTCGACAAACAAACAAAGCATTGCATAAGAACTTGCAAAGTATCACCATTCTTGCATAAGAACTTGCAAAGTATCACCATTCTTGTTTCTTGTCAACCTCATCCAAGGAGTTATCAGACCTTCTCTTATGTTTATCTTTCCAATTGCCAAGTTCTTTTTTCCCCCTTTGCTTTTGTTTTCCATGTCCATTTGGTTGCCATTACAAGATTTCACCACAGTTAAGTTTCAAATTGAATTGGCATGGCTTAGACACTCACTTAGCTTCCAGATCTTCCCTGATATGTTTCTCTCTATGCCCATATGAGCATTCAAAATCTTTACAGTAACATGTAAGGAACTACCCAAGCAAACTGGTGAAGGATCCCTTGTCAATGCGCAATTGCCACGTATCCTCGTACCTTTGCCACATACAAATATCTGTTTCTTCTTGGGACCTCGTAGAAAGCACATCATAGCTTTCGAGAATAGCAAAGGATTATTCCTCGGCCTCAAAGACCCACTCAACTCAACAAATGTGCTACCTTTGTCTTGAAATCACTACTCCACTAACCACCCAACGTTTCTACACCTTGCAGAGTCTTCATGGCCTGCATTGACACATTCTTATTAAAATGAGCTCGAGTTGGTGAGCCATCCTACACCAGCTCCCTCGAGGCAAGCATGCAACACTCTCTCTTATCACGCTTCTTCAACACCCAACGAATCAGTCCATCACAAAGGCTCCCTTTAGGAGCAACAAGATTAGTGTATTGACTCATGCATCTAGGAGTTACACACCTATCACATTTACTCACAACTGCACATGCAAGAAAGCTGTAAAAATAAGTAACTTCATGAACGGTGACGTGAGGTGACTTTCTTGGTTCACTCTAAAGAGCCTTGTTTTATGCTTAAGATGTAGATCAAACAACCGGATAAACTGCTCTCTCCTAGTTTAGCCATATGCCTTCTTAAGATATGTTATTCATCCAAGGTTATAAATTTCATACAATTGCAAATTTTCAACCCAAGACTTGCCCTAGCTTTATCCAACACTTTAGAATTAAAAAAGGGTACAATTTCTGCGTGTCTCAGTTTTTTAGGGCCATTAAGCAGTACATAAATTTGGTGTGTGCATAATTCAGGCGTTTCTTAGTACAGAACGTTCAGATATTCCATTCTGCAGAGAGAGATCAATAGTTGTTTCAAAGCACGTGCATCTGCTATTACAACAGACAATGAATGAACAGAATCATAACACTATTACGGTTTCTACTTTTAATGTGATTCTTGGGAACTTGAGAACATTTAATGGCAATAACTGAATCGTTTTTTATTCTTTTAGCATAAAGTTCCTCCTTAATGGAGACCTTTTTCTCTTTGAACAGTCCTTCCATGTACATATATAGCTTTTAGGAAAACAGTTCGCCAGCCTCTCTTTCATAAGACAAGTTACTATCTTAAAGACTCACAAAATCCGCTCAGAGCTTGCCGCAACTAGAACTAAGGCATTAGCCATAAATTACTATCATGCCTACAACAAATGGACAGGTCACTCTTTCCAAACTAGCACCTCAAGTCCAATATATGCAAACTGCCAAATAGGTGACGATCAGTGTAGGACACAAATCTTCCCTGGGGGGGCGAGAGTTAACACTCCTTGAAGTTAATCTGGCAATTTGCAGGTTCTCTCTTACTCGGAATGCTAATCATCCTTATTATTGTAAATTCTAAAAATTGATCTAATCTTTGACGTAATCCAGCTCCACAATATCTGATACCAGTACAATTTTCTTGTCTTTGCAGCAGGAGGAGGACCAAATAATCCCTTGTACAGTTCCTTCTGCTTCTCATATACTTGTTTGTCCTGTTCAGCAAGTAGACGCAGCTCTTTAACAACAACTTTGTCTTCCGGAGATAGCTTCTTAACTTTCTTGAAATCCTCTCTGGCTTCATCTGTCCGACCAAGAGCAGCACGAGCCTTGCCTCGTCTAAACAAAGCTTTGACATTTGTCTCATCCTCCTGCAAAACCTGATGAAGTTCCAAGCATATTTGGAGGAATCAGAAAATCTGCTTGTTTGCATTCTAGCCCAATACTCAAGTGAAGCCTCAATAATCTTCAAACGTTTTGTCAAGCTAAGGCAAGCAAGCACACTAGAAAAGCTTTATGGATCCTGGAAATCTTATATCCCTAGGGCATCTGACGCAGAAATTAAACGACTCGATTGAGTGGTTTTTACAAAGATTTGAGCCAGTCATTGTAAATTGACCTTAATCAAGCTTTGACAAATTCAACATACCATACTGCACTGTGCAATTGCATCATCATAACGATCCAATCTCAACATACAGGCTGCCATGTTCAAATGGCATGGATGTTTTACAGCATTCGCCATGTCCTTGTATTTTCCAAATAACTGAAACATGAACTCATCATTCATATACGCCAGAGCCTGATCCAAACACAGAAAAATAATAATGTCATGATCTGATGCTGTGCATGCAAACAAATTGGGACCCACCAAGGTTGAAAACAACCTATACTTTCAAAAGATTAAATATATCAAATCTTACAAAAAGATGGCCAGTTTTCTCTTTCAATGCCTCACAGAGAGGTAATTCTTTGTATTGTTTTCAAAGTCCTCATAGAAGTTACCTTTTTCACACGGGGAGGGAGAGGAGCAGGGGATACCTGGCTCCCTCCCCAGGAAGAGTATTAATTGCAGCTATATCTGTAAATGTAGTACTGCATCAAGACTGGAGGACACTTTATATCAATGTTCAAGAAGAGTTAAATCATCCTAAACTCCTGACTATTCTAGTTGGCTAGTTAGCCAGACTGAGGCTAGGTTGGCTGGCTCCTTGTCCAGTTGGCCATTGGCTGGCCTGTGTGGGTGGCCTTTTGGCTAGCTTATGGTGCCGCTAAATGGGCTGTCTCAGGCCCTGTGTTTTTGTCTGCTACCCTTCCCATTCTTGTTGCCTCAATGTGAACCTCTACCATTACTGACTCCTCATGGTCATGCAAAGAAGTGAGATCCATGTCGACGGATGTATCTCACCTCACCATAATTGCAGAGTGCTCAATAACGGGGGTGATGAAGAGAAGCCGACCACCAAGGAATCAAGGTGATGACTCTTCCTACACTGAAAATGAGCTTTTCCACTTAAATGTGGAAAAATAAACTTGGTGGAGCCAGCCTTACGATGGAAGAGCCAGATCCTTCCCACTAAACGATGGAGACAATTAAAGATCAACTGGTTAAGGAGCCACACTAGACTTCGATAATTGAATGAACCTGCTGATGGAGAATGAGGGTCAATTCCCCACATGTAAGGCGTACATATGAGGAGAGCATGGGGGATTGACACCGGTAGAAAGACAGGGGGAATGATGAGGGAGAAAGGGGCTGCCAAAAGGCAGCACATTGAACTGAGCATGTGGACAGCATGCATATATTTTTCCTACTTCAAAAAAAAAAAGTTTCTGTCTTTACCCTGTTAACCAAATCGATAAATACATGTCCAAAACTATTGCAACAACAGCTAGCATACATTAAAGATAATATACTAGCTAATAATAATCTGTCTTTAACGATGATATGCGTGGTGTAGAGCAGGCATTTGCTGCTAAGTATGAAGACCAAAGTCAACCATTTGGCCTTTTAAACAAGTCACCTTTTGAAGGGAGGGCCAACCCTTTTCCTTTTAGCACTCTCCCTCTCTTTATAATAAAAGGCTCTTGGGCCGTGGGTGCCAAGGCATATTGCTATCCTTTCCATCTCTCCCTACTAGCGGAAATAGCGCTTGTGTTAACCATATAAGAGCGCTTGGGACAAGCCTAGCGTTAGGAGGTGTTCCTAACCGGCTCCCAAATAGTGCTTGTGTTAGCCTTGCACCTCGAAGGCTTAGGCTACCACCAAAACAATATATTTCCGTCCAAAGCTATGGACACAATACAAAAGAGATAGATCCAAAGTCCCACCAGAGCGTGGTCCTTTGATCTTACCACCAGGTACTTCTACTATCTGCCGGATATCTCTAGACTTGAGCCCGCATGCTCCACCTCGAGTATGTGTGGACTCTCCCTGCAGATCACAACACCTTGCTGCCCTAGAAGACACCCAAGGTCTAGCCCTTGAGAGCTCAGTCTGCAGCAACTCCTGGACTCCTCGGCCACCTCGATGTAGGCCTGAGGGTGTGAGTACAGCTGCTCCTGCTGCTCCTCTGATGGCTGACCTGGTGGATCAATGAATGCCCTGCAATGGGCTGCTTTTATAAGCCTCAAGGGCCCTTGAAAATACCGACTGGTCTGCCATAAACTGGCCGACTCAGCAGATTTTGACATCGAAACGTTCCCAAGGACTACGACCAGGGAGTTACTGGAGCATCGTCATCGAAGTGTTGGCATTGTGCCTAGATGTGTCGGTCAGAAAGGGTGTTGTAAAGGTCACCTCCCCCTCTGTAAGCCCCCATATGAGGAGAGCATGGGGGGGTGAACCTGTCTAAGAGATGGCCACATGGGCAGCATCATGGCTGCCATGAGGGCAGGGATCAGATAGAGAAAAGAGAGGACAAGGGTACCTGGCTGATCTGCAGGAGCATAAGGCGGAGCAGAGGACAGCAGCAGGGACCCAAGAGAAGCGGCTATGAACTCATGGATGGCGTCAACAAAAGTACGGAGCAGTAGGGTGCAGCAGAGGTGGGACAGACCAGCACATGGGTCAGCCAAGAGAGAGGCTGGTTGGGCAGGCAGCCAACCAGGCCTTATATAAGGCAGACCTAGGGGCTGGGCCCTTGCCTTGATGTGAGGTAGTTTTGTGGGCCAAAGGTTCCTAGTTTTGAGCCCCAGAAGGGGCACTTTAAGGAGATTCCGCTGCGTGGGAGTTGACCTTTAGCAAGCAACTCCCTAATGATACCCGACAAATGATATAAGACACATAACATGACATGATAGGAACTTCCTGATACATGGTGGTTCTTTCCTATGGTTCCTAGTTTCATAAGTAGTCTTTTCTTAGTTTCATCAGTCTTGGAGATGTGAGATAGACACCTCTAGTTCCCCATGGGGGATGTACTTGTTAGAATTCAGAGCATCTCATGCATGCAGAGTGAGGACTTCTATGTGGGTGTGCCCACCCTGGAAAGGAGTAGTTTTCTCAGTTAGTTTGCGGCCTGTTTACCAAGGCATTTGGCCAGGGTTAGAGGCAGGTTAGAAGGCTGGTAGAGGGCCTATTACAGGCTGGTTTTGTGCCAGCTGGCTGGGGCTAACCAGCCCAACAGTGTGGCTGACCAGGGTTGGGTCAGTCAGCTGACCAAGTTTGTGTCAGGTAAAGCAGACCTAGGTCGGCTATCTGCAGACCCTACCCCCACACTATAAAAAGGGCTTCCTTGCCACATCTGGATAAATCCATTTCCTCCCATATCTCTGGTTGGCACTGTTTCCCATTCTATAAACGAAGTTATCTTGCCTCATTCAATCTCTCTCTCTCTCTCTCTCTCTCTCTCTCTCTCTCTCATGTATGCTTCCGCAATGTGCAACATTTACATGGTATCAGAGCCGCAAGTCGTCTAGAAGCTGGCCTTGGACCTAGAGAGTGTGGGCTCATGAAATTTACCACTGGCAGGCGTGACACACGTCAGAGGGTGCTGGTCACTGAAAATTTTGAAATCAATTTCTTCACTTTAAAATTAATACAAGTTTGACGTTTGAAGTTTGAAGTTGAAAGTTTTGTAGCTCTCTGTCAATTAAATGTGTACAATGTATATTTTCCTGGTTGTTTAAATTGTAAAATTAGGGTCACAAATGATTCAGCCCTAGGGGCTGATCCATACTTCCGTGCCCATATACCGTATGCGTATGTTAACGTATGGAAAAAACTATGATTGCGGGCATGGACCCCAAGGGATTTGGAATTTTTTGAAGAAGGCGCCTTAGCAGCTTCTTCTGCCTTCCTACTTTCCCATCCAGCCCCCCTTCTCTTCTTTCCCCAGCCACCCTCCTTATCTCTTCTTCTTTCCCACCCATCCTCCCCTTCATCAGGGCTGTTCCTCTGATTTTCAACACGTGTGTGTGAGTGATTGGAGTGGATCCATGGCAACACCCGTGTATGAGCAAGGAGGACAAATTCAATGGATCCAATATGCTCATTGGAAGCTGAACATGAAAATCTAGTTCATTCACAAAAGCCTCTAGGAAATCATTCAAGGGTATGAAAGGAAGCCCAAACATCCAAAGAACTCGATACGTTGGGATTGACCGGGATGAAGCTTTCCTTGAGGAACTCCAAGATTGGGAGGACCGTGATTCTAAGGCACATTCGGCGTTGGTGCGGACCATTACAAACGAGGTCTCCCCAGCAGTGCAAGCCTTGGCTAGTGCCTCTAAAGTCTGATCTAGGTTGAGGATCTCTATGCCCGGGATTCTTCATACGGGGGTTGTCACTTTGCAAGGTCAGCTCTACAATCTTGAATTTCCTGCAAGTAGCTTGATGCAGCCGTTTATAATGAAGGCCAAGGTAATCCATGACCAGCTACAGGCAATGGGTGCTTCCTTATCCTCTCCTCAGTTGGCTGCATTTACCCTCACGAAGCTTCCAACAGCGTATGATGTCGTTTCCCAAGCATTGCGGTGCCAGGTTTCGACAAATCAGTTGGATTTTGATGACATCTGCTCCCTTCTCTTGGAGGAGGAATCTATTCTCCTGTCCCAGGTAAGTTGAAGGTGTCTCATGGTGGTGATCAGGGACTTTTAATAGTGTAGAAGAAAGGAAGAAGCTGGTGCTATGCCCGTACGAAGAGAAGTCACTTTGCAAATGATTGTCAGTCCAAGCACAAGATGAAATCCAAGGACTAGGACACAACTTCATCATGCAGGCTCTTCTTCGGACAAGTCTGGTGATCCGAGGCAGCTCTTGCTCAAGAACTCCAGATTGCACCTGCTTTCTAGCAAAAAGGTAGGGATGCCACAGCCAGAGAGGGCTTATGGGCGGAAGAGCGGGCTGAGCTATGGACTTGATGTGTTCAAAGTTCATTGCTTGGTGTAGCAAAGACTATGGACAGGACGTTTTCGAGTTTATTGTTCGGGGTTCCTAGATGTTATGTGTTCGCCAATGGATATTGGGCATGGTTTGCTCTACAGCTCAGCATTCTTTACTTGGAATTCACTGCACACTGGTATGGAAAATCAAAAGCCAAGCAGATCTCTTTGCTGTTCATGGTGGCATTGTGTTTCGAGGATCCAGATTGACAGGTGCTCTCTCCAAAGTGATTCCAATATTCAGGTGCTGGAGGGTCCATGGTTGCATCTTCATTTAGAGCATCTCATGTGTGGAGAGTGAAGGGCTTCTATGTGAGTGTGCCTGCCCTGAAAAGGAGTAGTTTTCGCAGTTAGTTTGGGGGCTGTTTACCAGGGCATTTAGCCAGGGTTAGGGGCAAGTTAGAAGGCTAGTCAAGGGCCTGTTACAGGCTGGTTTTGTGCCAGCTGGCTGGGGCTAACCAGGTCAGCAGTGTGGCTGACCAGGAGCGGGTCAGTCGGCTGACCAAGGGCAGGTCAGTCGGCTGACCAAGGTCGGGGCAGCTGAGCTTACCTGGGTCGGGTTAAGCGGACCTGGGTTGGCTAGTTGCAGCCCCTATCCCAACACTATAGATAAGGCTTCCTTGCCACATATGGATTGTTCCATTGCGCTTGCCACGTATTCATTCTTCCATTTCCTCCTCACAAACACCTCTGGTTGGCACTGTTTTGCATGCTATAAACGAGGTTATCTTGCCCCTCTCTCTCTCTCTCTTGTGTACGCAATGTGCAACATTGACAGTACTCTCATGATGATTTCAGTTTTCTTTCTCATTGACTTTTTAGACCTTTTTCAAGCATTTCACATTTGATGAGTCCCCTGTTGAGGTACACCTCATAAAAGCCTCTGGAAGCAAAATACACTCCCTCTACAAAGCATCCTCCAAGGATGGACTTAATCCACTGCATCACTGTCCGCTGGGATTCTTCCTGGAAAGAAAATTATAACCGCAGTTTGAGAAAACTTCCTGAGAGGATTCACGAGGGACGGCAATTTCAATTTGTACGTGACCTCTGGAACCGGTTTGCCCCATTCCTGTCGTGACTGTTGAAAGTCATCCTTAAGGGTGTCAAACACGTACTGAGCTTCCATAGTAAGTTCATCATCTTGTGATGCAGGCTCTGATAGGCGGCGCTTAGCATCTGCGGGCCTTTCTTTTCGAGCATATGTACAAACATCCGAACCTGAAGCCATGATTGAACTACGACAAGACAAGAAGGAAAAAAAGAGCGTACAGACACAGGACTGTACGGAGAAGTACAGAAACAACAAACGTGTACGGAGCTGCAGACGGGACTGTACGGAGATGCAGACGGGACTGTACGGAGCTGCATGCAGAACTACACGGAGGTACGTCCACCTAACCTATCTGTTTGTACGGACGTACGAACAGCGTGTGAATGCTGTATGAGGACCGTACAGGTGTATGGACAGAAGGGGGGGCTGTACGGAAACCTTGACGAGGCTGAACAGCAGAGGTCGCACTCTCTCTCTCTCACACACACACACATCCACACACACACACTCTCTCTCTCTCTCTCTCTCTCACACACACACACACACACACACAAGTTCACACACCCGGCATGCACATTAGTTCCTTCACTCATTTTCTCATTCCTTTTGTCCCCTCCTGCTATTTCTAGCATCTAGTAAGGAGCTCAAAGTAGACTAGGGAGATATGATGAAGGTCATATCAAACTTGATGTATTGTGCACTACAAAGTTGACTTGTATAGCCCTTCCTATAATGCCCCCTATTGCACTATTTGGCTAGAACAGTCCTACCCATATTACTCGTACTGAGTTTTTGTCACAACTCCAAAGGTCAACAGCAGACCCAGCTGTGCTGACACCTAGCATTGAAGGAGAAGGCAAATGAAGAAGTAGGCTCACTCTCCTCAGTCAAGCTTTAACTGCTTTAGAAGACTCTCCCACACAAGCAAAGCACAAAAACCTAGAAAGAAGGTGCAGCAGTTATGCAAGTTCATTCCCAATATGGAACATCTTTTGTTTTCATTTAAAAGCCTTGATGAGCCCATGAAGCATATAAGAAACATAAGGCAACAACAGTTTCAACACAGATTAAGTCATCCACATAATCATATACAGGTGAGCAAGCACAGACGGTTGAGGTGTTTCAGCCCACAAGTTGGGAAGGTATGGTTAGGGATATTCCTCGTTAAATATTCTGCCATGATTGACCATCTGAATGACACATACATATGATAGTCGTATGGCTAATATTGAGATAGTTCTTTCTAAAGACTCGTTTTAGCAGTGTGTTATCATCCTAACTCCAACAGCTGCTAATGGTAAGGGAGTTTGATGATACGGACGTAGCATCACACACATATGAGCACATGGTGCTGCCCAGAACTACATCTCACACACCCCTGCTATGGAGCACGTCCCATGTTTAAGCCAGCAAGAGTCAAACTTGACACCTCCATCTCTAGGACAAAAAGATGGGTTATAGTGACTTGCTGTTTCCAAGGTTCTTTTCTGCTGTATTTCTTGTCTTGCAGGCTGCACATTATATGCTTTCAGCAGGAGCACAAGACCTTTGAAGCAATCTTAGCTTTTGCCAGAATAGCTCATAAAAAGTGAGTATAGAATTGTGTGGCATTTCATTTCTACAGTTGTATTGATTAGAAAAGGAATTGACAGCCCTCTTGTTAACTCTGATAACCTTTTAGTTGTTTTGGGACGAAAATCAGGTTTTGGCAAGGATTAGGTACCATCTCGTACTGCTGTATGGCTTCCTCAATTTTGTCATCTTTGAAAAGCTGGTTTCCATCTGCCTTTCTCCTATCTGCTGCTTCAATACGCTCCTCAACAGTCATCTGAGAACGAGGCTTTCCCTACATGCATAATTTCAGCATAAGCTTCGTTAATCGTGACAAATTTCTCGTGAAAAAGTAGATTTTTAAAAACATTTGCATGCACAGGTACTCTGCCAAGTTACACGTGCAGTGTTTGATGCTGTCATCTACATGCTCTATAAAATATGCACATCACACACTATAAAAAGCTACTCTCAAGCTCCACATCAGAGATCATCTTTCAATCCTCACCAACAAACAGTCATGCATTAAAACATAAACTGGAATTGGGAAAAAAGCTGGTGTACTTGGTCGAATCATGACAAATCCACTGCAGAACTGTACATGAATCAAAAAGGACACCAAGGAGAGATTGCATGAATTCCGAGCACAGTTGGAAAGGTACACTTGCACACTCACTTCTTTCCCATCCTCAAACCCAATCATTTCAACTTCATAGATAAGGTCCGCCTTTGGTGGCACGTTAGGGAAGGAAAAATTCCCTTCTTCACCATAACCAAGTTGCCAACCAACGTGAAAGAGAGCACTTTCACCAGCTTTCATGCTTCCAACTGCTATAGCGAGACCTCGATGTACTGTCTTCTCTGGTAGAAAAAATAGATAAGGTTGTAAAAGTCACATCTGAAATTTAAGAGAATTTTGGCAGCATACATAAGAAAGTAAAAGGTGAATGCACCCATCCAAATAAGCGAAATACATGTAGTTCTAACAATTCTGGGCAGAATACTAGAGGGATAGGAAGCTAAGGCTGATGATTCACCATGCCCCAGGACCAGTTCCATCGGTTGCTGTTCCTGGAAAGTATCCTGAAATTTGTGCATGGTCATCTCAGTCCATGCTCGATAATGTACTGCCAGTTCAAAAAACAAGAGACGTAAAGGCAAGTCATCAAAAGTTATCAATTCACAACAAGCAGAACCCAAGTTCATTTACACTGCAAATGGAAACAAAGCATCAGTGTAAAAATAATATTCTTATCATAGCACAGTAAAATCTGTCCTTGGGTTGTTACGCTGGCATGATGTTTCACCTCTATGTTTCATAATAGGCTGTATTTTATATAATGGTCCCGAAAGTTTAAACTTTTGACAAGAACTAAAGATATGGGAAGACCCAGTCTCCGAGAATGATAGTTTCCATGCAAAGCCTTGACAAGTCCACAAAGCATTCAGCCGATTGCTCAACTACCTTGGCAAATTATAGTACCTCTTAAAGCAAGCTTGCCATGTCAATTATTTTATCGCTGCATTGTTGTGATGCGTTGGAGATGTTATATTGTTCCAGGGAAAAGAAGTCACAGATGGACACACATTGATTGAGAAAGAGAGTTGTTGGCCTCTGTCGTATACAAGAAATATCAATTTTGCCAGTCTTAAGTATCTATTCCCAACAGCGAAGCACGCTTACTCCTATAAGACTCGGTCATAACATTCCCTGGACAAAGATCCTGTCTGTACGTTGATCTATAGAGGTACCCTCTTGTTGAAATAGTTTCACAATGAAGTAAATCTCACTGCATAAACCTCAACGTGCACTCACAAAAGCAAGTGGATTGTTGCGAAGGAGGCTTTCCATGACCCTCCTTTACGATTTGTTTTGTCACTCCCTCATGCAGCACTTCCACTTCCGACGCGACCTTGGGTGGCAATGCTTCGTCTCGCTCGAGAGCGGCGCTTTTAAAAACGGAGCCCTCAACTTGGACTGCGTCGTCATTGCCTGAAACACAAGCGAAAACTGTCATGGGCGTTCATGCAACTCGGGAAGTGTCCAATCAGCTGCGTGCAGGCCGGCAGAAACGCTCAAAGCGCACAGGTAGAGGCAGGATGGACAAAATTTGAAGAGAAAATCAAGGAACTGTGAGCAGGCAAAGGAGCTTTGAGAGAGAGAGAGAGAGAGAGAGAGAGAGAGAGAGAGCAAACCATCGGAGGACTCTGATTCATCTTGCTGGATTTCTGGGCGAGTGGCTTGCTGGTTCATGGTGAAGTGCAGAGCAATGGATGCTAAGGGGGAAGGGAGTTAGGCAAGAGGAGGATGAAGATGAAAGGTCAGAGAGCCATGGCTGCAACGCAAGCTCACAGAGCATCTTCAATCCACATTCCTCTCTTGAGAAATTTAAGTACTCGCTTGTTCGACCATCACATCATAACCCACCTCTCACTAGAGTGCTCACATCACAACCCAACCTTGGTTTGAGCCTGTCAACATGAGCTCTCATTCAGAGTGGACACTTGCTAACGCAACTTTGGTCCAACGTTGACAAGCCCCAGTTCACTTGAGCAAGCAAGTTGACCAGGCAAAAAAGGACTTGCTTGAGAGGACGTGATGCCCTCTAGTTCATCAACCCACATGAATCAACCTCATAACCCAACTCTGGTTCGGAGCGAACATGTGCAGACGTGGTAGCTCTTGAGTTTCACCATGATAGATTCACTCAGATCGTGATAACTTCGCTCGGGTTTGGAGCAAACACGAGTGCACATATTAACTCAACTTTGGTACATGAATGGACATGAATGGAGCAAACATGAGTGCACATAATAACTCAACTTTGGTACATGAATGGACATGATACCCAACTTGGTTCAGAGTACCCAAGGTTTTGCCTCAGATCACAAATGGAATTCACATCAGATGATCGCACCCCTCAAATGCAACCCCAACACTACCCTTCCACAAATAGACAAACAAGTAGAGGGAGAGATGCGAGACAAAAAAGTACTTTGCTTGTTGACCATAATGAGTGGACATAAAACCCAACTCTAGTTTAGAGTTGACACTAACCCACATCTGCTTTAGAATAAGCATGGCTAGATATCATAACTGCAAACCCTATACAAACAGGATAGCCCAACGTTGGTTTGTAGTTGACTTGAATGTGGTCATGAGATGACATGATAATCCAACTTTGGTTTGGAGAGTGGAGATTGTTGGGATATGTGTGATCGAGGGCTTGCTAGGAGCATGTGTGCATCCACTAGCAGTCATATGGTTGTGTGTGTGTGTGTGTAGAAGAGACACACTTAGTGCCATAGGCCATGACACAGGTGATGATGTAATGCAAAGGCCCCCACATGGGGTGGTGCCTAGAATTTCCTTTATGCTAAGAGTCTGGGGTATTTAACTCTCTCTCCAACCAATTATACTTGTGGAGAAGGAGACTTCTTTGTAAGGGACTGGACACTGCCACATTAGTGGTAAGACCTTCCCAATATGCCTTCATCATATAGTTCCTCTGACATTGACTATGTATCTTAGAGGAAAGCATTCCAAAAGAAGCCAAGAATGAGAGTAAAGCCCTGTAATGGTGAATATTTCATCAAGGTGAACACCAAGAAAAAGATATGTGCCTTCTGTGGAGTACCCAATCATACTATGGAGTATTGCCACCTAAAAAGGTTTTATCTACAGCTGCTCTCCAAGAGACAAGCCTAAGAAGAGAGGAATGACTCCCAAGAGAATGAAGCATTTCATGTGAAGAAGAGCTGCATCAACAACAAAGGAAATCTTGCTGAAGGAAAGACTCCATCAACAAATGAAGAATCAAACTTTGTGGTAGAAGATAAAGACTATGCCTTTTGAGCACTTTGTCTTTTGAACTTTATTTATCATCACTTGGTCAAATTTTGACGTTCTCTGCCTGGAATAGTACTCCAAAAAGAATGTTATGTGTTTTGTATTTTGTAAATCACCTCTGGTCACCATATGATGTAGGCCATGTGATATGTGTTTACCCCCATGGTACCTCTTGTAGAAATGAGAAACTAGGTCCACACAAAGGCCTAAGATTCATCCTTGTACATGCAAGGGAGATAACCATTTTGGAGGGGTCTATCCCATTTTTGTAAACCTTGACCCTTGGGCACCTTTGCTAGCATGAGATCCTAGCCATAGATTTATCCTTGACCACCATGAGATGGCATGAGAAATTATGTGACTAGATGTATCCTTTGACATAGCATGAGGCAAACCCTTGAGAGGGGGTATGTTGGGATATGTGTGATCAAGGGCTTGCTAGGAGCATGTGTGCGTCCACTAGCAGTCATATGGTTGTGTGTGTGTGTAGAAGAGGCACACTTAGTGCCATAGGCCATGACACAGGTGATGATGTAATGCAAAGGCCCCCACATGGGGTGGTGCCTATGATTGTGGAGTTCCTATGATTTAGGATTTCCCTCCATTGATGTAGGAGAGGTGCCATTGATTTAGGCCACCCTCTCTCCCATTCTATAAAAGAGGGACTTCCCTCTCAAATCAAGAGAACACCCATTGCTAATCTTTTGTGTTCTCACACCTCTTGCCACCACAATGCATCTATTCTCCCCCACGTTCCAGCAGAGATCAGTGCACATGATGACTAACTTTGGTTTATGATGACCGAAGGTCCATATTAGTGGAAGGCTTAATAACATCTCCAAGTTAGATCAAGGATGGACCCCATTCAAAGGCAAAGGGACCACTTTGTATCTCCTTGAATATGGAATTTGGGTGTAGAATGTGTTGATTTTTACTTCGGTGTGTACGTGCTACAGTGCTTCATCAATTCTTGGTCAAGATTTTATATGCAATTTGTAGAGACACCTTGCTACTTGTAGTAGTGGGCAAGTTGCCGCTTGTAGCACCTTGGTACTTGTAGTAGTGGGCAAGTTGCCGCTTTCCTTTGTAGTAAGTAAAAGATTCCCACCCTCATGTTGTCATGTAGTTGTTGGAACCCTTCCTGTCCTCGACCGCCTTTGTAGGATAGTACAAAGGATCCCTAAAAGCTTTTGCTACTAGTAGTTATGGGAAAGGCGCCCCTTCTCGTTGCACCTTTCTTAATAGAGTCTCCCACTCCTAACACTCTTCACAATCTCTTCTTTGTGAAGACTACATTGCCATGATGGAAACCTCCTTGGAAACCTAAACTCAATTCTAAACACTAATTTCCTCATGTGACTTGGCCATAGCTTTAACCTACAACTCTAGTCCCCCTTGAACTT
This sequence comes from Dipteris shenzhenensis, assembly GCF_047967505.1. Lineage (NCBI taxonomy): Eukaryota > Viridiplantae > Streptophyta > Polypodiopsida > Gleicheniales > Dipteridaceae > Dipteris > Dipteris shenzhenensis. The sequence goes on along the minus strand of NC_141596.1, from coordinate 52,489,134 downwards.
TCACACCTAGGCCGTGGTGAAAGTTTTCAAACCTAATTCATCCCTGAGCTTGCAACCACACTCTAGAAAATAAGAAGTGCCTTTATCAACCTAAAATATATCGAGTTAGGATTTGCCAGCTAGGCTTCCAACTTGTCATAAAAAACACCCAAAGACTCCATGTGGCCTCATTTAGGTGATTGATATGATTGACATTGACCTCCCTATACCATAGCGATGCCTTCTTAAGAAGTGCCTTTATCAACCTAAAATATATCGAGTTAGGATTTGCCAGCTAGGCTTCCAACTTGTCATAAAAAACACCCAATGATTCCATGTGGCCTCATTTAGGTGATTGATATGATTGACATTGACCTCCCTATACCACAGCGATGCCTTCTTAATTCTCATCTCTGTTTTTATTAAATGTGCTAGCATCTTTGAGAAAGCATTCATCCTCAATACTCTACTCAACATCCATATTTCTTGGAGCCTCTTCTTCCATCTCTAGAGTTTTAGAACTTGGAAACATGTTGTTTCCAATTTCTTGGAGCCTCTTCTCCCATCTCTAGAGTTTTAGAAATTGGAAACGTGTTGTTTCCAAATCCAATGCAAGTTGCCATAGCATCCAAGTCCTTCTATGATAGCTCATCCCACTTTAGCTCAACATAGATTACAAAGATAAGGAATGTGTATGTTTATTTAATGAGTTGCCAAACACTAATCGGGTACTATGATCCAATACAAGGTTGGAGCAATTATATGACATTAAGCTGGTCAATTGATTTGGGCATAATTCTGTGATAACTATCAATGAAATGGCTCATGCTTTCTAAGATGGTAAGTAGGCTAAGCAAGTTATTACCTGAATTTTGAAAAACAATAATTTGGGATAGACAACTTATGCAGTGGCATCAAAGAGTGCTTATATTTCATAGTATTCTATACGCAAGGTAGACTAAGTATATTTACTTAACCTATTACTAATGTAGTGGTATCAAAGAGTGCTTATATTTCATAGTATTCTATATGCAAGGTAGACTAAGTATATTTACTTAACCTATTGGTTTGTGTTGGGATAGTTTCGAAATAGGCACCTCATAAGTTTGACGTGATGATATTTTCTTGAGTTGCTTTTTTGTGAATTATACAAAATTTGAATTTCAATAATAAAGAATCAATTCCCTTTTAGATAGCTTGTTGCTATAGGTGTTTCATTTAGATCAATCAAGGGCATTACATTTTTGTTAATGACAAACTATTTAAACTCTAACATATCCGTGAATTGTTCGACTATTTTACATACTACTCTGATACCACTTGTTGGAATTTCAAGCATGCAAACCTTGCTGAATTTTGAATGCACTCAATATAACTTCCACATGTGATATAGAATAAAGCAAATAAACACTCGACATAAACAAAACAAGAACGAGATTAAATCGTTCCTCATGTACATGCAATTGCTTAATTACGGAACGAGATTTGTGACTCAATGAACCGAGAGATTGAACTTTTATTGATATCAACTTAGGACTCTATTTAAAGACCTAAATTACCATGCACTTGGACTGTGTTTGTTGCAATTCACATCATAAGGATTGACCCTGACACGGTGAATACTTGCTTATAGACTAGACACAATACTAGAACTAGCCAAAGCCTCTGTATGCGGCTCTCTTTGAGAGTTAGGACAAGAAGGAGAAGCTTGAAGCTCAATGACGGTATAAGGAGGCCACACAAATCCATAACCACCTTGATAAAAGTAGTCGACCAATCCAATCGATCCAAATGTAACATGCCATGTATTCCATGTGCTTTGACCAATGCATGGCATGTAGCCACGTTGATGTGGAGTCTCTCCTATTGTTCCAGGAGCATTTCCAAAATTCGCCCCATGATTAGCCAATTAGATCTGACTGTCCACATGATCCATGCCTCCACAACTAAGTGATTGTAATCAAAGCACTTCATACCATAGGAGATGCTACTCGTCAAGATAGATTACATGTCAAAAGATAATTTTGCACTATTGCATACAATTGAGCAAGGAAATAGGGTCAATCAAGCATATTTTCTACACTCAAAGATTATGGGTGAGGTACAAAGAAATGATATGCATAAATCCCCTTAGAATTTTAGACTGGGACCATTCCCATGTGCACTTCTTTTCGTTGAAGAAGGGCAATGTTCAACACAGCAATCCCTTGCCGAGAAGCCCCATCCAATTGAGAGCTTTGTTGATGATGAACCTCCTAAAAGAGTTTTGTGTTTGTAGATTTGTTGTAATGTGGCTATTTAGCATTCAAGCACAAGAGGCAATTCAACAATATAAGCAACAGTAACCTTTGGGAGACATATGGTCTAATCCCATTACAAGCAGTGCTACACAAACCCCATTTATGATATGATTATGTGGTAACTTAATCCTAAGTAAAGGAAAATGTATTTCCTTGTGCAACCACTATGTTGGTTCTATTTGTAGTGCCGGTTGTGGTTAATCCCAAACCAAGGAAAATGTATTTCCTCGCAACAACTATGCTGTTTTATTTAGTGTGGTGGCTCCACAAAGTTAAAGTTAATCCTAAACAAAGGAAAATGTGTTCCCTTGTGCAACCACCGCGCTAGTTCTATTTTAGTGGGGGTTGCAAGAGTTAATTATAAACCAACAAAAATGTATTTCCTTCCAGCCACCGCACTGGTTCTTAGAGCTATTTTTGTGCTACTTGTAGTTCATCCTAAAACCAAGAAAAATGTATTTTTGTGTGCAACCACTACACTGGTTCTATTTTAATGTGGGTTGCCAATAATCCTAAACCAAGAAAAAATGTATTTCGTTGCAACCACCACGTTGGTTCTTGGAACTATTTTAGTGCTGCTTGCAGTTAATCCTAAAACCAAGAAAAATGTGTTTCTTTGTGTACCAATTGCTTGTGCAATGATTGCAACCAACTACCAGCAATTACTACAATATTAGTATTATTTTATATTAAAGTTGAAACTTAAAAGAGATTACGCGCAGCGAGTGTAACAACTCAACAATTACTGAGAGCAGACGTTAAACAAAGAGATTACATCCTAAGACAACTTATAACAACTCAGGAATTGCTTAGAGCCTCATGGAGAAAAATTTGAGCAAAAGAGATTACATCTACATGCAAATATAGTTTATAAAAATTAACAACTCAGCAATTGTTGAGAGTCTCATGGAGCAAAAATTGAACGGAGGAAAAATTGAACAAAATAGATTACATCTACATCCAAAGAAAGTTTGTAAAAATTAACAACTTTCAATTGCTGAGAGTCTCATGGAGCAAAAATTGAACAAAAGAGATTACATTTATAAAAGCTCTCCAATTGCTAAGAGCCTTAGAGCCTAAAAGATTACATCCAATGAGGATAACCACTTAACCATTGTGGAGTGGTTATGAGACTCATTGAGCAAAAGTCGCAAATTGGATTTTTGTAGAAATCAGTATTGCCGATTGTTGTTGATAGACCACCATACATTATCATATACATAGAGGCCAGCCCATCTTGCTGCATTTGATTTTTTTGGGAGCCAATGGAGAGGTCAAAGACTGTGCATAAATGTAGGACTCAAAATCCGACCCCCCCAACAACACGAGAAGGAAATTGAGCTTAAGCGACGATGTAGTAGTCCACACCTGAGATAATCTAAGCGACCAAATCTCCAGCCTATCAAAGGGCACATAGCTTTGCCAACATTGACCTTTAAAAAAACTAGGAATATGAGGAAGCACATCAGCTGTACTGATAGTTCGAGCCAACCAAGAGAGATCAATCCCTGAATCAGTGATCCACCCACGTAAGTCCAAAGGAAACCATACCACGTTGCTCGTAGGCCAATCCGGCCTAAGTTGAGCAAACATGGCGGCAACAAATCTGGCCTCAATCAATATCCCACATATTAGCAACCTCTCTAAAGCAAACCTACTACATATCTTGTGGATAGTCTCCTGAAGTGTTGCAAACCTCCTCACACAATCTCACCATCAGCTTCTTATAAAATTTTTCCTCCTTATAGGTGCACAATAACTCCTCCTTGTGCTCCTCGGTTTCCTCATCTTTGTTGACTTCTCTCTGAATACACCTTTGATTCTGTGATGTGTCCTACACAAAAACTTATATCATAAGCCAACTTATGGCCAATTGAAATGATTCATGAAACCAAGAAAAAGGGTAGAATATTCACCCTCTCCATGATGTTCATATCAAACAGCTAGGTATGTAACATGTTCTTCTTGTAGTCTCTTGTCATGGGATCAAGTTCTTGCCTTTGCTAGTTCGGAAGGCACTTTAGATAAGAAAATATCTATTGGAAGGTCTTGGGTAGTAGGCCATGATCTATAGGAAGGAGAGGTTACTAGGAAAAGAGGATGGCGAGGAAAGGTTTGGGGCATAGAGACCGTAGCAAAAAGAGCAAAGTAGGGGCAGATGAGAGCAAAGTAGCGAAATCATGTTTGGGGTCATAGTTAAATATGCCTTAAATTAATCAAAATTCAAGGCATTGTGGTGACTAGAGGCCTCGTTGTGCCATCCAAAAAATCATGATCCATCTAAGCTACCTTAAATTAATCAAAATATGAGCCAACACAGTGACTGGTAATCAACTGCACTAAAAAGTTTTTGCAACAAAAATAATCGCATGTAAGTCTAGCAAAGGCATGCAAGCTCGGCATGCAATCACAAGCCACCATGGTGTGACTGGTGATCAACTATAGTAGGACATCCAAATAACCATGGAGCCACCATGTCGGGATGTCGAAATAATCATGAATGAGCATATGAATGCACAAGATTTCCCACGTCATAGATGCATTCAATGAACGCTTAGATCCCATGGCAAGCCTGATGATGCCATCCAACTCATCATGAAGGAGTAGACATGTCGGTGATTGGTAATTAAGTGGTAATTAAATTGAATGAAAGCCACCATGCAATGCGCTCTCCCTTGGCTAATAGTTCTCTCTCTGCTTGCTTCTTTTCAGCCACCTCTTTCATCTTTCTTTACTCTACTACTCATAGCTATCCCTTGCGGACTCACTTTAGTCATTGTTTTTAGTGATGGAAAACGACAACATCAGCTCAACAGCAGCAAGAATTTTTCTGACTATTGTCTTGTGGAAGATGAAAGACTTTTGAAATGGGTTCCAATAATCATGAAGGAGCAACCGTTCCTCCCCAAATCGTTTCTCACATAGTCGTTCCTTGCCTAATCTTAAAATTGTGACATACGGGAGCTCCTCACATACTCTTCATGACACACACAGTATACTCAGATAGATCTTGAAAGATATGCGCTACAATGTTACCTTTAATGCAAGCCTGGTGGTGCAAGACTTATTTTAGACATATTCAATGACATCTAGAATAGATTTTCTAATTCGATCCCTCTCTCTCTACCCCCGAGATTGGGATTGCATGCAGCCTCCCACATACAATTCCGATCCCAAGGATCGGTATCTCATTTCTCTTTATCTATAATATGACGTACTCTTTCTCAATGTGAGAACAAATGAAAACAAAAAATGAATCAAATGAAGACAAAAGACTATTAAGAACATGATTAATCCTATACTTAACAACACTAACCACACATTCAACTACAGAACTAACATGGCCATATACTCACAACATCTACCCTCATTAGCAAAAAACCATCCCAACTCTCCATAGACTCTTAGCAAGGACAACAAAAAGAGAACTATACATTGAGTATACATTTTTGTAGAAGGAAAATCTATGATAAAGGAACAAATGGAGTGGTCACTTTCATTATCAAAGGCTCATCCCTACCGGGTTTATTGCCTATTACAAAAGTGCTTCTCAAAGCAAAGTGTAGTTCAAAATAGAGGTAGCTACTCTTGTTTGGTTATGGACGTGGAGCTTGGGTCTTCCAGGTGTTTTTCTTGTCGTTTGGGGTCTTGGAGGTGGATTTGGCAACAGGCGTGTGCCCTCCCTTTTTAATCATATCTTGTAAATCTTCAATGGCCATCTCTAGCACCTTTTTCCCCATGTATTCGAGATTGATGTCGGCAAAACCTTTCAAAGTGGGAACGAGGAGTGCTCCTAGCAAAAGCATGATATCAACTTCATGCTTCATTATCTTGAAATACTGGTAGAATAAAGATTCCAAGTACTCTACCTACTCTTGGTTTTTGCTTGCCATGTGTTGACATGAGTTTTTGGTGAGGAGAGTTGCACTAAAAATAAAAAAAAATACTTGAGGGATATTAAATTGCATGCAAGCCCAAGAAGATGCCATGCCGGCCTCATCATCATTGAGCTCTATGATCATACCGAGTTTGGTTGTCCTGACTCTCGACATTCCTTATTTTGCACAACTCCCTATGCTCAAGGGTCCATGAGTAACTGGGGACAATACAAGCACCTCATAATTGAGCATAACTTTCTTCATCATAGCTTCCTTCAAGGCACTAAAAGAAATCAACGTAGGTAAAGGAAGCACATATTATTACTCTCAGCTCCATGACAGACATCATTTTGTGAGTCACTATAAAGTGTGCTTCTCTTACCAGGATATAATAGTTTGCCATCGAGCCTACTAAGCTTTCTCAGATGCAAAAGAAGGGCTATTAGCTCCTTGGCTCAATACTTGGAATGGTATGAGCCCTGATGGTGGAAAAACCTTGGCTATCCATGGATGGCTTGATGGAGCCACGATGGTATGAGAGACGCCCAACATCTTCTGGCCTTCCATTTCCCTTTCCTTCAAGAAAAGGGAAATAGATAGGCATGGAAAGGCCTGGTGACCTTCCAAATAGGCTGGGTCTTTGTTGTTGAATCATAGTTGTCGATCTCTTGGCTTGACCATTCCCTTTTGGAATGGTAGCCCAATGACGGATCCACAAGGGTTTTAGAAGAAGGGCGTGCCTTGTGTGCTATGCTAGAAGCTGGTTCTCCACCTTTGCATGGCACCTATTTTGTCCAGCTTTTTCTAGAAGCCCCTCATTAAGACTATTTCCCTTGGTTGCCCATCTAGCAACTCCCCTGGTCATGGCTATGGCTCGTGGAGTGCTATGGGATGGACAACCAAGGCAAATAATAGATCCCATGACTTGGGTAGCATTAAGCAAAAGGGGCATCGCGGTTGCAATAGAAGATTCATCATAGGGGTGGAAGGGGGCTTTGAGAGCATGGAAGGGGGTAGGAGAGGGATTTTCCTAGGTGCAGCAAATCGTTTCTCTCCCCTTAAGGCCTTTATATAGCTAGGTTGGAGGACTTCCCACCCTCCCACTCTTTTCACCTTTGTTTCTTATGTCAATTTGTGGGACGTTGGGTGCCTATAAATGCTATGATCACATAATCTACCAGTGGATTTTTTAATGACCAGATAATCATGATACTGGCACCCCCTTGTCGAGATGAGGGGGGAGGGGTGGTGGCACATGCAAAGTCCCAATTAAATATTCCAGTCAGCACCCACCTTTCTGGTAGCCTAGCCTAGCATAGGCGGTCATATACATCATCGTCTAGCCAACCATGACGTGAAATTAGAGGGTTGCCTTGGGAGAATTTCTTAGTCTCATCCCTGTCTCATCAGAGCCAAGATCATAATAATTCAATGGCAAGCAAACTACCATTTTGAATGGCATTATAACTAGAAAATCTAAAATTCTAATAGTCTAATTTCCTATTATTCTTACTTTCTAATTCTAGCTTAATGCTAATCCTAGCCTGCGGTCCTGACATTGTTATAATAGTTTGATGCAAGCTAATGTGAGTAGAGAGTTTCGATGGTGATGACCGCTCTCATGTAGGGCCAGTGTTTACCTGGTGTCTATAATTGTCCAGATGAACTTTGATCATCCACAATCTTAGAGTTATCCAAGAATACATATCAGTAAATTTCAACCTGCAATGTGGATCTTGAAAATCTGAGCTTGCAAATCAGGTGGTCCTGAGTCTACAATGTTGATCATCAAAATCTAAGCCTGTGAATTAGATGGTCTCTTACAGCTACACACTTGGAACAAACATCGATCCATTTGAAGGATGGTACTATAATGTGGATCTTTTGAATGAGATGGGGTCTTGAGTCTTCTCATCCAACATGCACACACAACCATACTGATCCCCCTTTTTGCACTCTATGATGAAAATAAAACAAAAAACAGTATGTGCAAAAATGCCTTCTAATAAAAAAATTTCAACCACCGGGTTGGTTTAGAACAATCACAGATAATCAAGCTAATAACTAAACTAATCAAGATAATAATTAAACTAATTGAGCTATTAGAAAAAAAAAAAAAGTTTAGGATAGTCACATATAATCAAGCTAATCATTAAACTAATCAAGGTAATTATTAAAGTAATCAAGCTAATAGCAAAGAAAAACAACCAAGCTAGCGTAGAACTCGTTTAGAATAGTACCACCGGGTAGGTGTTTGAACTAAACTAGCTTGGTTATATATTGCTGTATGTGCAAAAAACACAATCTAATTAAACTAATCAAGCTAATAATTAAACTAATCAAAGCTACTAGAAGACAAAACAAATTCTACCCTTGGGTTGGTTTAGGATAGTCACATAACTAATGTTTGACCTGAATAGGTGTTCACGATATATAACAACTATACAATAATGATATGTTGCTGTTCACTTCTGCATTTCTGTCCAAACACAATTTCAATCATTTAATTGTTGCTATTTGACTTGAACCAACTCAGTGATGTTCCAAGCACTAGGCTAATTTACAACAATCAGGTTTAGATATTAACATGTATATGACTGGAACAAAACAAAAATTAAATTTAAATAATTTACTAGTAGGAATCACACTCAGTGGGGTCACCATGTATAAACCCTATATATCATGTCCGTTCAAGGTCTATTTGTAAAATCCCTTATCTGTGAATTTTTCATTATTAAAATGCACCCTTTTCCTATTCAATCTATAAATATTTTTCCAAAGTCCTTTTCATTGCACCCTTCTGTATGTGAAAATGTGTGAAAATTTAGAATTAAATATGTCCTTATGTTAAACTCACGTGATAGCGCATTTAATATTTAGTGACCCCCCGAGGAATCACATCAATTTTAACCATCGATCTGGTCATCAATTAGACAATAACAATATATTGTTGTTCTGTTGTGAAATATGTTGCTGTGTTTTTCTACTCAACCACACCGGTATAGGACAACCACATAGCTAGTGTTTGACCTGAACCAGCCATGGTTTCTTGATGTTCCAACCACTCGGTTGGTTTAGGACAACTACGTTAAGTCCATCTAGAAATTAAACATTACAAAACTCAATCACAGACAACCACTGAGCTGGTTTAGGACAATCACATGATGTTCCAACCACCAAGCTATTTTAGGACAATCACATTAAGTCCAAGCTAGCCAGATTTAAAAATTAGATAATTAAACTATTCTAAATCTCAATCACAGACAACCATTGGGATGGTGTAGGCAAACACTGATCTGCATTGTATCTAGCATGTGTATGATGTGCTCGTCTAATTGCTTACATCCCTCTGCTTTTTATAGATGTCCTTTTGATTTCAAATCAAGATGATTGTGAATTACTTCCACTCTGTCTTCAAGAGTTGGAGCCATGTTGGTCCTTTTGATTGACAACATCTTCCACATTATGCGGCCAAGCCATTTCTTTTGTGTTTCAGGGGATACCAACATAGCTACTGTCACCCTCTTGTAGCTTGTTGATCTAAGATCATGTTCTTTGCTCCAATGATGTGCACATGTAATCACTTCATAGTACTGCTATGTAAGAAATCTTCTTTCTTCTCGTTCTTTCTCCCTCTGCAAACATTGCAAAAGTGTCCTCCATTGTCATTTTGATACCGTGCCATTGCTTTACTCAACCCATAATTTATTCCTTGTGTCTTGACCAAGCTTTTCAAATTTCCTATCTTGTAGCCTCTGTTTGCTTCTCTTGCAAGCCATGACAAACTGCATCTTTCCATTGATTCCATGGCAACGATCAGTGAGCTGCTAGAATAGAACCTCCAAAATAGAGACTGGCTAGCTTATAAAACAATCAAAGAATAGAAGACAACTTACTCGAGTCATCCAACCCTGGGATTGCATATTCACGTAATCACATGAATTTTCTTTGATTACGTGTCATGATGACACATTTCATGAATCATGGGCACAATCATGCCTTTGCGCTATCAAGTGGCCCTAACTTGAAAGCCGAATATATATTGGCAGTAGTATCAATACTACCAGCGGTAGTCTCCTACTGGCAGTAGTACCAATACTATTGCCAGTAGTTTGACATAATACTATTGGTGGTGGTATGCACACTACTGGCAATAATATTATTACCGATGGTAGTGGCAATATTCCTGCGAGGGATCCTATTACTACCCATGGTAATTGACATACTGCTGCCATTAGCACTACTATTACTAGTGGCAATACATAAATTACCACCGGTAAATACTACCAGCCCAAGATATATGCCATCCGCTAGGCTCATTTTCACCAAAAGTGGATTGAGAAGAGGCAAAAGTCCTCCTCTCTCCAAGTCTTGGCCGAGGGGCCTGGCCTAGGAAGTGGTTCCTGGTCCCACGTCCTGGAATAGGTCGAGACATACATGGTGGTTGTAGCTAGCTTGATTTTTGTAAATAGTTGGACTACAACATACATGCATGGTGGTTGTAACTATTGTTATAAAAAGCTTAACTAAACCTTCATATTTGTCAAATGGCTAGCTTAGCCTTCTACTTTCAACCATCGAACTTAGCTCTAAACTACATCGACATTCAAAAAGTATAGCTTCCAAGATTAATAGAGTGGCAACCCTCTTAGGCCACATTCATAAACACCTTAATAGCTTTAAAATTTACAATAATAGTATTGATAATAAAAGTTACAATAATAATATTAATAATTGCTTTGTTGTGAATACAAAAGCCACACAAAATCTCCCATAGTACACTTATTTTTGTGATCTACCATCATGTCATGAACCTTAGTGGTGTACATATGGTGTCCAGAAACACAATTTAAAAGACTGCAAAAGTGCATTAAAGCTCTATTAGATGCCATTCTTCTGAAGGGGTTATGGAAAGCATTTCATGTAGTTAAAAAAAAAAAGAATTTATAGGGTGGGAATTATTGTCAGATGCCTGCCTGCTCATTATTGTGTGGCAAATGTAGCTCTTTGCTATTGTCAAGTGATAAATCTTTCTGCACACACAGTAAGATTTGCTCGCAAGCATGGGCTTAATGTTAGATATCAATGCTCCACTCTCGTGTAATTACACGGGAACCAGCTAACTTTACTTGTAAGCCCCCCATATGAGGAGAAGGAATTTGAGTAGCTCGGTTATCTGGTAGGTCCTGGTTTTGGACACCAGATGGGGGCCATGTGTGGCCTGATGGCTGGACGGCTTCAGATAGAGTTGGCAACCTGCCAACTAGGCTACATGCAAGTGTGGGAAGGCATCCCTTGACTACCGCACTAAGGGTAGACAGAGCATTTCTCGGGGCAACCCACTCTCGGGTTGCGGGGCCCATTTGGAGCCTCAGATGATCCCGGATGGCTCTAGGCCGAACAGAGACCGTAGGTTAGTTGCTCTGTTTTGCGCACCGGTTCTATCGTATGGTCGGTGGCCTATTTCGAGACTGACCCCCAGTCGACCGTTTTGGGCAGACTGGGTCAATCACCCAATTGAGCCTAACCGACTACGACTAGTGGCTATATAAGAGCAAGCCCGTGAAGCCCATTTTATCACTGGTGACGGTAACCCTGATTCCTTAGCATCCGACCTCCATCTTCTACTATTTCCAGCATGCCATCGAAGCTTCTTTCACAGGAGCGCACGGTTGGGAGGCAGCGCCATCTATTGTATCAGTTCTACAGTAATCAAATTTTTGATTCTCCATACTATCTTGTTTTCTCTCTTGCGTACAAGGTCCTGTTATCTGTTGAGCACAGACGTTGTATTATTTTCTTACACTTAACTGCCAGCACTAAGCAAACAGTAGGGGAAGAGCTAAGTAAGGGCGAGTGCAAGAGAATGATGAGAAGCATTCGGGATGCCTTTTTTGTTAGGGTGTGCAACATGGAGGAGAGTGAGATGGAATCAACCATGTCTAGTCTAAAGGGAGTCAGCACTATGAAAAGGAGTATTCTTAAAGATGCTAAGAGTAGTTTATAGTCTGAAGGTCATGATGATTTTGCCAGCTGCGGGTGCAATGGGAGATAGATGCCATGCTTTGGGTTGGTAGCTTTATTGGGAATGCAGTGACCTGATTCAACGAAGCATGTAATGTAGACCCTACTCTTGCACAAGAGATGTCTTCAAGTTAACGCAATGGATGGGTGTATGGGCCAAGCGCACAAGAGTAGGGTCCTTTCATGAGATCACCATGTTATAGTGTCTAAGAGCTGGGACAAGGAGGCTAAAATAGATTATGGGTGAGCTATGTCCATGGCCACAGGTGAAGAGCAGCCAAACTCTACACCCTCTCAACCATTAAGAGGTCATGAGATTCAAAGGGCACAACACGTGGTTAGTAACATAGACAGAGTGTCACACTTGGCATATGTCATAGAGAGGGAGATACAAGTTGGCGAGAAAATCGGCTCAAGCACCTATGGCACTATATTTAAAGTGCAGTTGTTAGGAGCTGCAGGGTTGCCATATCACATGGAATATGCCAAAAAGAAGTACAAGGGAAATATTGGGACACGTACACGAGAAGGAAGGAGAGAAAAACTCATGCATATTTTACACCCAATCCTTGTACGTGTGATCGTAGCAACCCAAGAAGAGCCACTATGGACCATCACGCCATAGTTTAATGGTGGTAGCTTGTTGCAGCCCTTCAGATTCTACCAATGGACTAGGGTAGGTTCATACACTACTTCCACCATTTTCTAAGGGGAGGAGCGAATCTGATGGCAACTAGGGGCAACTAGGGGAGTCCAAGCTACATTAGAGAAGGAAGATATTGCCCAAATCAATGTACTTTGTGAGAATCTCCTCCATATCATCCATGCACTTGTGGATGGTTTAGCAAGGCTACACGCTAGAAGGTGGATGCACACAGACCTACACTCGGGCAATATCTTATTGGATTTTGTTGGAAAGTCTAGATGCCGAGTCGGCATCATAGACTGAGGGATGGCCATGGACTTCTTAGAGAGTCGAAAGGCATTTAAGCATCTGAAGAAGTAGTCTTTGGAGACAGATGCCGACTACTGAGTTCGTAGGAAAGAGGAAGAGCATGGGTAGAAAAAGAGGAAGAGCATGGGCGGAAAGAGGAAGAGCATGGGCAGAAAAAATGGCTTGCACCTAAGCTACAAGAAGCATTAAGAGGTAGATATACATGCCATGCAGATATGCATGCATTGGGATGGATCATTGTTGAGATAATTTAATTTTTTGAAGATGTCTGGGGTTATCTTGAGGATGATTGGAAAAATTCCTCCTTCTCATGTCATTAATTCCATTAAGCGTCATGCAAAAGAACAAATGATGCATCACATTGCCGATCAGAGAAAGCCACTTGGAGAGACCAGTGATATCTTAAAGAGAGTAGAATGTGAGGGAGAATTGGGCTATGAGGCCTATGGAAGAGATGAGCCTTGCCCTTAGGATTGCAACATAAGCCACATTTTTTGTCTTGTAATATTTTTGGGACCCCATGTGTCAAACTTATTGTAATGAAATTCTTGTTAAAAAATAAAATTTAATTTGTACCATTTGACATAAATAAAGATTGCAACATGTACATTTTGTTAAATTAAAATAATTTTGTTATAACTTGTTTTGCATAGCATATGTAATAGTTTGCATCTTGCATGGGATATGTAACATTTTCATCTTGCATTGAGCATATTGCATGTGACAAGTGCATCTTGCATCCTACGTCACACATTGGCACCTCACAAATGTTGAATTTGATACATGCAGACTTTGCATACTGTTGCACACCAAGCATTCATCTACACTTCGCTCTCTATAACAAGCAATAATTCCTGTGTCACAAGGAGAGGATACTCCTCCTTTGCCTAGTGAGGTAGAAGGCTCCAAAAGAGCATGCAAACATCCATTGATGCAAGCAAGAGGAGGCTGAAGAGTAGGCTTGATGTGCTGAGCATCAACGCTTGTAGTTCAAGCGACTACGCAGGGTTGCTAGTGCAACGCCTAAGCATGTGCAAGATATGATTGCACGTACATCCTATATGCTCAACTTGGAGGTTTGTATGTTTAATATTTCAAAATTTGCATGCTTCCAATATTAGATGTATCATTTCTTAGGTCTTTTGTCAATAATTATCACATACAAACTAGCAACCAATGCCGTGGGCATTGGTTTTGCAAGCATGCAATGGAAAGAAGTGAACAAGCTTGTCTCAAAATAAGAGCTTTTGGCAATATGGCCCTTAGAGGCTTATGAAGAGGAAGCCTAGGGCAACCAAGCGAGGAGACGTAGGAGGGAGGTGGAAGCACCCCAACCCAAGCTTTGGACCAGCACGAGAGATAGAAGATAACAAATTGCCAAAATTAACGGATTCAACAAAATGCTAGGTAGATATATATCTAGATATATGGGAAGGTGCCACACCATAATGAAGTGGCGATGTACTTTGCAAAATTCTTGTACGTGCACTTCATAAAGGGTATCTAGGTGGATTTCTCATCTTATAAAGGACAAGGGTAAGAGATTACAATGTACATTTACATCCAATAATAGGTTATTAAGAAATTAACAACTTATACCGAGTAAAAATTGAACAGAGGATCTTACATTTATAAAACTCAGCAATTGCTGAGAGCCTTAAAGTGAGCTTAAAGTCCAAAAGATTACAGCTATCGGCCCATAACCATTCAAATATAAAAGTTAACAATAGTGCATATTGAGAGCCTTAAATTGAACAAAAAGAGATTACATAAATGTAATAAAAGCTCAGCAATTGTTGAGAGCCTTAGAGACCAATGCATTACATCCAGTGAGCCAAAAGATCATTGAGAGCCTTAGAGGCCAAAAGATTACATCCAGCCATTGCTTGTTGAGAGCCTTGTCTAAAAAAGAGGGAATTTGTACAACTTAGTATTTCTGCTAGTCTAGCTTGTTGCATTAAAAATTTTTAGGGAGCCAAAGGAGGAGACAATGGAGAGGTTGAAGACCATGCACATTGTTAGGACTCAAATTATATTGCAGTTCTACCTTCATCGATAGTTCAAATTTCACTTGCTACAGTTAGTGTTTTGTAGTTGATTCAAACAATGTTTTTCACGACACTTTGAGTAAATTTCTTGCACCATGTCTACGACTAGCAACTTCAATCTGGAGGCATTTGTTAGGCTAGACAACTCTAATTATGGCACATGGAAATGCCGAATGGATACCATTCTTGTACTTTAGGACAAATGGGAGTATGTTGATGGATCTACACCTAGACCATTGGATGATCCAGCCAGCAGTAGCTCTATCTCCACCTGTTGTCACAGCACGAGCAACGGGATCTATAGTGGGATATCTAACTACACAATTAGTTTTTGCGCTTGTAGCAGATCCTGCCATTGCCTGAACTTAGGTAGAATGGGATAAGAAAGATAAGTATGCATATCATCTGATCAGGCAAAATGTGCAAGATGTCATGCTAGGACAGCTCAACAGCATCAAGACATCGAAAGAAGCATGGGATATGTTCGCAGCTCTCTACGAGTCCAAGAACACATCCAAGATTTGTCACACTGAGAAACCAAATCAACCAGAGTTTTTGCAATAGCAACAAAACCGGTCATGCTTACGTACTCATAATTAAAGACTACAATAATCAACTTGCAGCAGCAGCAAGAGAGACTATGAATCTAGCAAAAATTATTCAAGTCATCTTGAATGGACTACGAGAGGGATACAAGAATCTAGCCTAGAGTATTGCCATCCAATGGCAAATTTCAACATTGGAAGAACTTCAATCAATCATACTTAGTGAAGAACTCAGGACTCAGGCCATTCAAGCACCCAAAGGTCATCCTAATGATCAGGAATTCACAGCTTCAGACAGAAGTAGAGGCAGAGGTAGATCATTCCAGAGAAGTGGTCATCATCAATAAAGTCAGAATCAACATCAGCAGCATCCTCAGCAATATTAGAATCAGCAAAGAGGAAATCATTCCAATTGAGGAAGATTTTAAGGATGAGGGAATGCATCCACCAATGTGTCAAACATCTAGTGCAACTACTGTCATAAGTTTGGACACTATGAAAGAGATTGCTGCAAAAAGCAGTACGACCAAGGCGGTCAATCCAACAGTAATCGAGGGAATTTTTATGGTAGAGGAAATCATTGTGGTGGACATTCTAGTCACAATCATTTTGCAAATGAACATGGGAATATGTTTCTTGCAAACAAAGAAATGCATAATACTGATACAGTGCACCTAGACATGGATTGTAATCCAAAAGATGATTTCAGCTATCAAGTCAACCAAGGAGACCAAGATCCTTGGTACATCGACAGCAATGCATCATCTCACATGACAAATCATTAGGAATGGTTCACAGAGATGAAACCATTAGAAGGACAAAAGAATGTCATCTAGACAATAGATAATACACTAAATCCATTTCAAGGGACATGCATTATCACTAGTATGAAAGGATTGGTAAAAGATGTACTTTATATTCTGAAACTTAGCAAGAACCTCCTGTCAATAGGTCAAATGACAAAACACAACTATAGAGTCATCTTCGACGGAGATGAATGCACTGTCAGAGACAAATCCAGAAGATATCAGCTATAGTAGGAAAAGGTATCAAGGAAGGACGCTTGTACAGAATGCTAGCTATAGTACCAAAAAAGCATGCCATGTCAGCTCAACCGCAATAGATGCCACTATCTGCAAAATGGCACAAGAGATATGATCATGTCAATTTCAAGAGCTTGTTAGATCTCAGGAATCAGAATATGGCAATCAGGATACCAAAGCTACAGTTTCTTGGAAAAGTTTGCAAAGCATGCTGCTTCAGCAAACAAAAGCGAACCAACTTCAGCAGAAGCACCTCTCGAGCATGAGGTATTCTTGATTTGATACACACAGATGTATGGGGTTATGCCCAGACCCGCAGCATCAATGGTTCACTTTACTACTTGACTTTCATCGATGACTACAATAGATATTGTTGGGTCTACTTTCTGAATGAGAAATTTGAAGTGTTTTCCAAATTTCAAGAATTCAAAGCCATGGTAGAAAACCAGACAGGCAAAAAGATCAAAGTCATGAGATCAAACAAAGGAGGTGAATATATGTCTTCAACATTCATGAACTTTTGCAAAAGTCACGGCATTCAAAGACAATTCACTTGTGCAGATACTCCTCAACAGAATGCAAGAACTGAAACAAAGAATGGTACTTTAGCAGACATGCTTAGTGAGAAGCATCTTTCGAATCAGTATTGGGCAGAAGCAATAGCCACTGCAAACTATTTGCTTAATCGGCTTCCTATCAAACCGATACAAGGTATGACACCTTATGAAGCACTCACTAGAAACAAGCCACACATTGGGCATCTCCACATATTTGGTTGCATAGCATATGCCCACATCCATGATGATCATCGCAGGAAATTTGTTGCAAAGTCATGCAAATGCATCATGGTTGGCTACAGTGAAGAAAGCAAAGCATACAAGTTGTATGGTCCCATCAACCGCAAGGTCATTATCTCTAGAGATGTAATCTTTGATGAGGAATCAGAATGGAAAACCTCAAATACATAGGACATAGAAGCATTGACTTCACAGTCATCTACATAAATGGTTGATGAAGAAGAGCAAGAATTGCCAAAAACACCCCAAGCAGAGCCATAGCAGCTCAGACGGTCTACTAGGGAAAGCAAACCTCCATCCAAATTGACATATGCTTAGAAAGGCAAAGCAATTCAGGTTGAAACCACCAACTATGCTCTTATGACTACCATCATGGCTACAGAAGAGCCAGTGTACTTCAAAGATGCAGTAGACAAGCCAGAATGGCAAACTGCTATGAACGAAGAAATGGATGCTTTGTATCATAATAATACTTAAGAATTATGCGACCTTCCACTAGGAAAGAAGGCCATAGCAAATAAATGGGTATACAAAATGAAGTACAATCATATGGAAGTATTCAAAGATACAAAGCCAGACTAGTTGCAAAAGGATTTGCATAGCAATATGGTCAAGACTATGATGAGACTTATGCTCCAATAGCAAAGATGGATTCCATACAATTCTTGATATCACTAGCTACACTCAGTAGATGGAATGTGTACCAGCTCGATGTCAATAATGCATTGCTCAATGGTTACCTAGATGAGGAAGTCTACATGCAACAACTAGGAGGTTATGTTGAACCAGGAAAGGAGAATAAGGTTTGCCATCTCAAGAAGAGTCTCTATGGCTTAAAGCAAGCACCCAAAAGTTGGTACAGCAAAATCGACAAGTATTTTGCTGATCTGGGATACATGAAATCCAATGTAGATCATACTCTCTACTATAAAGTTCAAGGGGAAGACATTACTATTGCACTTTTGTACGTAGATGATTTGATTGTGACAGGAAGCAAGGATAGCTTCATCAGAAAGTTAAAACAAGACTTATCTGCAGAGTTTGACATGAAAGATCTTGGACTTATGCACTATTGTCTTGGAATTGAGTTCTGGAGAGATTCAAACAGCACTTTCATGAGTCAGCTCAAGTATGTTGACAGCCTCCTGAAGAAGTTTCATATGGCAAATTGCAAGATTGTAACCACTCCCATGGAATAGAGTTTGAAACTTACTAAAGATTCAAAAAAGCCTACAGTCAATGATAGGTACTACAGATCAAATCTCTTATATATCTAACTATCACACAACTAGAGATTTGTTATGTAGTAAGCTCACTAGCACAGTTTATGGAAAATACAAAACAGTCTCATTGGAATGCAACCAAAAGAGTCTTGAGATACATCAGAGGTACAAGATAGTTTGGGATAGAATACACAGGAAGTCATCCAAGGTTGCATGGATACTGTGACAATGACTATGCTAGAGATCATGATACCAGGAGATCCACACAGGGATATGCATTTTTCCTTGGTCAAGGTGCTATATCATGGTTTTCAAACAAACAACCAACTGTTTCTTTGTGTTCGACTGAAGCAAAATATAGAGCACTCATACAAGTGCATGTGAGGCTATATGGCTCAGACGACTATTGTCATAAACATATTACTTTGATGAGTCAAAGCCAACAACAATATACTATGATAATCAATCGGCTCAAGCATTGGCCAAGAATCCAGTATATCACTCCAGGTCAAAGCACATTGATGTCAAAGAGCACTTCATCAGAGAAAGAGTGTTACTTGGTGACATCACACTGCAGCTTTGTAATAGCAAAGAGAATGTTGCAAATATCTTTACCAAACCACTCGGTAAAGAGCTATTCGAGAAACACCAACTAGCTCTTGGTTTGACGCATAGGAAGGACATTCCCATTAAAGGGGTATGATGGAATGTAATGTTCAGTTCTTCTTTGATTCCCCAGAATCATCATCTTGAGGGAAGGATGTTGATCTTGAGGGAAGGTGTTAAGAGATCACGCTCAACATCATGTGATCCTATGTGAGTAGCACTAACCCAATAGAGTGCTATAAAGGAAAGGGTTAGATGACCTAACCCTAACCCTAAATGAGTTTCTATATTTTCAACTAAATCTAGTGTACAATTAGTCATTTGTGGTGGAAATTAATATTCACCATCTATGTCGACTCCAAGTAATACACCCACCATTGAAGCATGTCCTCCTTGTAGCTATTTTCCTCCTTCTTCTCTGGGTCTATTTCTGTGAGTAGGTCATCCAACCTCATTTTCAGATAGAACAAAAGCATTCCAAAGTCTTTTGGGTATGCCATAGATTCGCAGTAGGTGGATTGGTGTACAGACTTTTGGGGCTACATTTCATAATGGGCTCTTAGTTGTGTCTGCACTACTGCACTTAAATAAGAAGAGAGTTCATTGAGCACGACCTTATCATTCTTAAGCCTCATGTTAGTTGTCTAATCGAAATCTTTTGTCTCACATTAGTTGTCTAATAGAAATCTTTCGTCTCACATTAGTTGACTAATCGAAATCTTTCAGTCTCACATTAGTGATCTAATCAAAATCTATCATCTCATATTAGTTGTCAAATCAAAATCTTTCGTCTCACATTATGGTCCTTGGCATGTCAAAGGACACTATCTAGTCACATAACTGAGAAAACATTGCTCCAGTAAACTCTAGAGAAGATTAATAATTCAATAGATTACACACAGACTACATCTCAAAGGCTCTTTTCCTTCAGATTACATCTCAAGGACTCCTTTCCTTCAAGGGGCTAGTTCCACATTGCTTTGAGTAGGTCACCTTGTCGAGCTCCCTTATTATAGGCTCGGCCCTCCTTGCTCCTTTCCTTACTCCTTTCCATAATGGGGCTGGTTCCTTCCTTCACGGGCCCGACCCCTCCCTTCATGCCGCTTTCTCTTTCCTTGATTTGAGCTTCCTGGTTGCAGGTTCGTCGGCCCCTCTTGCTCCTTTCTTGAAGGGGCCTGGTTTCTCCCTTTAGGCTCCTTTTCCTCGCAGTCAATCTTGGCCTTCTTCAATTTAAGCTCCTTGTTTTTTGCATCTTTTGCCCAAATGGCAAATTGAGCTGCAGCATCTACTTTCTCATCATAGATAGCTGTAGCAAGAAGGCACATTTGATCCTGTGACCTGGGCAATGGCAAATGGCATTCTCTACATAGCGATTTTGCATACGCAAATACCCCAAAGCAAAAAACATGTACAAGGTGGTAGCACGCAAGACATCGGATCATGCAGTCATCTATGATGGGGGTATGGCAGACCATGGATTTTGGACCCTACTGCATAGCAGGATAGGCATCCAATTTAACTATTGTGGCTGCCGTCAATAGCACAGTCTTGCTCTGTATATGATGAAGTTGCTTCTTGATTCCTTCCTCCCTCATCCTAAGGTTGCGGATGTTCTCCTTCATCTTCTCCACTCTTTGCTCACTCTGTGCAACAACTTCATCTGAATTCCTCAGCATCTGTTGAAGCTGCTTAAATTTCTCAAAAACATCAACATGGGCCATTTCCAAGACTTCCACTCTAGTTTGGAAATCTCTCAAGATGACGGATTGCTTTTCATAAGTGTCGAAAGCCACGGCAAGCTTGTGCACATCCCTATCGTAATCTTGTTGCAGGGTCTTGTAGCTTACTCTTTGGACTTCCAATAGTGTAACAGTTTTGAAAAAACAACCCTCACCATGGCTACTGCAAGTTGCTCCACCATGGCTACTACAACTTGCTCCATCGTGGTTGCTCTCTCTACATCCTTCCTGGCTTGGAGAGCTACCTCACTTTCTTCTCCACTCTCTGCCCCATCCTTCCTGGCCTTGAAACATCTCACAGTTCCTGCATCACCTTTTTGGTTTCTGCATTCTCCCTTTTTAGGTCCTCCATCATCTAGTCTTTTTCAATGTTCAATGCGTTCTGCATATTGTAGAGTCGTTTGTAAAGACCCTCCTTTTTGGCTCTCTGATCTTCAAGCTCCTTTTGCATCATTGCTAGCTCCTTGTCCATAATGTCCCCGTCACTTCTCACTTCTTCGAGCCTATCTCGGAGCTCCTTCATCATGCGCTTCTCTACTTCTTCTCTTCTATTCCTTTCCATGTCGACCATTTTTATAGTGGCCTCAGCTTGCTGTTGTGCCTCCTCTACCTTGGCTTCTACACCTTCCCTTAGAATTTTCTCAAGTTGCGCTGCCTTTGCTGCATCGGTGGCTTTCTCTTGTAGAAAATTCACCTTGTGAGACATCTGCTTATCGTATTGCTCAAAAATCCCTTTGAGGGTAGATGCCATCAAGTGCATTGCAACTCCAATGGACTGAGATGACAATTGGGATTTGCCATCCATGCAATTCTTCAGGTTGGTTAACACACTCTCAGAGATTGCCCTTGAGAAAGATACACCACATCCTTTCAGTTGCTCTATTGCTACTTGAACTTGCCAAAACTTCACGGTTCCTCTCATATCAGGAAAGAAGTGAATGGTCTTTTTCAACACATCTTGGAGGTCTGTTGGCAAGCTAGAAAGCTTCACTCCACCATCTTTATGAATCTGAGCATTGGGGTATACATCTAGAATATCATGTCTCTTCCACTGCTTCTCGAAGAAGTGTGCTTGTTGCAAACTGCCTCCAGTTATTCCTAGATCATTTTCAATCACGCTTTCAATGATGGTAATCTTTTGACCTTGATAGACTAATTGCCCCTCCTTCACGTTCACGTCCTGTACCAACCTAGTGAAGTTTTTGAGAGCATCCAAATTGGGCTTTTGAAGAGAGAGAGAGGAGCTCCCATATGTCATGATTTCAAGATTAGGGGAGGAGAGGCTCTCGCACTGTGCTGCAAAGGGGGAGGAAAGATTGTGTGAGGAGCCCCCAGATGATGTAGGGTCCATTATGAGAGGGGATAGAAGTTGTAGGAAGAGTGCAAGGGAGATAGAAATGGTTGAGAGGGATAGAAGATGAAACAGTGAAGGAAATGGAATAGTGGAGGTTTGAGTTTGCAGTCCGATTGCAAGGGAGAAAGAAATGGTCGAGAGGAATAGAAGATGAATCAGTGAAGGAAATGGAATAGTGGAGGCTTGAGTTTGCAGTACGATTGCAAGGGAGAAAGAAACGATGGAGAGGAATAGAAGACAAAACAGTTAAGGGAATGGAATGGCGGAGGCTTAAGTTTGTAGCCCACGACTACACTATCAAGGTGAGAGCCACCGCGGTGGTTGGCCTGAATTTTGATTAATTCAAGGCAGCAGTACTAACTTGCATGGTAATGAAAGATTAGAGGTGATTAGGCTTCATGATTTACTTTTGTGGGAATTACTAGCCAGTGGTGGTGGCTAACATCAGCCACGTCTGTCATGGCTACGATTCCACCGGGCTGGAAGTTAAAATTACCAGCCACCGCTCACCAACCACCGGGCTTAAGCATGCATGAACAATACGAGTGCAATAAAAATTACCAGTCATCATCGGGCTCACATGCTCGGTAGAGTACTAGAGTGCATGGTAATGAGTGATTAGAGGTGATTAGGCTTCATGATTTACTTTTGTGGGAATTACTTCCTGGTGGTGGTGGCTCTCATCAGCCATGTTTGTCGTGGCTACAATTCCATCGGGCTAGCAGTTAAAATTACCAGCCACCACCAGGCTTAAGCATGCATGATCACTACAAGTGCAATAAAAATTACCAGTCACTGGGCTCACGTGCTCAGTAGAGTACTAGAGTGCATGGTAATGAGTGATTACAACTATGTCTACTGTGGCTATGATTCCACCGAGTTGGTAGTTAAAATTACCAGCCACCGCAATAACCCGCTCACCCACCACTGGGCTTAAGCATGCATGATCACTACGAGTGCAGTAAAAATTACCAGTCACTAGGCTCGGATGCTCAGTAGAGTACTAGAGTGCATGGGAATGAGTGATTAGGCTTCATAATTTACTTTTGTGGGAATTATTGCCTGGTGGTGATGGCTCTCATCAACCACGTCTGTCATGGCTACGATTCCACTGGGCTGGCAGTTAAAATTACCAGTCATCGGGCTCACATGCTCAGTAGAGAACTAGAGTGCATGGTAATGAGTGATTAGAGCTTCATGATTTACCTTTGTGGGAATTACTACTCGATGGTGGTGGCTCTCATTAGCCACGTCTGTCGTGGCTTAATTCAAACCATCAGTCATATCAGGGAGAATTTTTAAGCCAATCTATGGATGTTGCCACTCCTAGTGCATATCTCGTGGTTAACATGACTAAGAAGCATCTATATCCACCAAAAAATTTCCAAAAATGGAAAATTTAAGCTCAAAGATAATGGGACAATAGGGCAAAGTTGCTGTAAAAGAATATGCATGGGAGGAAGGCATACAATTTAATGGTACTAGTCATATAGCTAAATAATATGCAATTGCTTATTTATTAGTTGCACTACACATCTGCATTAGATGGATGTCAAATTGAAAAACCTAAACCTATGATTGTAATAAGGGATGCATATGAAGCATCCACAAGGACTTGTGGAGAAGGGGTGAATAAAGGGAGTTTTCAATATTATAATTAAAAAAATCAACAGCCTATTATAACATTATAGTAATAATAATAATTTCTAAAAAAATCAAGGGCTTGTTCTTATAAGATTGAAATCTATTAGCAAAGGTTCTGGAGTGGACTTGACTATGAGTGTATGTGATGAGAAGAAAAATGCTCCTAGTATCAGACATGAATATTATTGGCAGCAATATCATGATACAATTGGCTGTCGATTTTCAGCAAGAGAGGATGGCATACTTTTAGTCCAACAAGGTAGATTGATTTCATGTTTAAGCAATTCATGGCATTGGATGCCCTTCCACTTAGCACACCCATGGGATATGCATAAGCTTCAAAGATATGCTTTTAAAGATTACACAATATATTGACAAGCAATTGGGAAGCTAATATACTTGATGATAGCACCATATCTCAACACATATTGCTATGCATTTGGACTTGTGAGCTTGTCTATTGCGACATCATGTATCCACCATTGGAATAATATGTTAAAAATATACTTAATGATACCAATGTGGCATGACATATATGCCTATGTGATTGGAATTGTGAGACAATTTATTGTCAAGCCATGTGTATCATCATCCAAAAAGGAGCTTGCCATTGTGGCATTGCCTACAATAGAGGCTAAGTTAGTCTGTGTCTCCATACACCCTAGATTAATCCATTGATTCTCTGAGATATTCACTAAAGCCTTGCCTCATGAGAGTTTGATAAGTTTACATGGCTTTCATGTCTTTTTGATGATGAGGCTATTGAATGAACAAAGCATGCCATTATGGCATTGCCTACAATAGAGGCTTAGTAGGTCTCTCTGTGAAGCCATAAGCTAAGTTGGGTCCTAGAATGGTCAATTAATTCTTTGAGAAAGCATGCCATTGTGGATTTGCCTACAATAGAGGTTGATTAGGTCTATGTCACAAGCCATAGGCTGAGATGGCTCCTAGAGTAGTCCATTCACTCTCCAAGAATAAAGCAATTGACTTATGCACTAAATTCTTGCCTTGTGAGAGGCTTTGATACATTTACACTACTTTTATGTCTCTTTCATGTTGAGACTATTTAATGACAAGAGGTGAGTAGTCATGGAGGGGAGGGGGGTGATATATGGGTCATTGGTTGGTTTACCAACTTCTACACATAGTTGTGCCCTCTCTCCTCATCTCCACTCTTCTCCTCTCCCCTCTTCATATTTTATCATGGTATTAGAGCTCCCTTGCCTTCAGCTAAGGTGTTGCGATCCTTGAGAGAGTGTGATAGTTTAAGAGTGATGGTCGATGATAGTGCAACACATAACCTTGAGAGAGTGTGATAGTTTAAGAGTGATGGTCGATGATAGTGCAACACATAATTTCTTAAACTACTTGTTAGTTAAGAAATTAAAATTGCCTGAGAGTCCAAGTGCCCATAAATATGTGGTCTCTTTGGCAAAGGGCAGTGATAAAAAAGTTTGGGACACCATGATATATGGTGTAGAGGTGGATATTCAAGGCTATCAAGATGCCTTGGATTTCCAAATCATGCATCTCGACCGAACAGATGTAGTGCTTGGTCGAGAACGGTATAGTCTTGGGCATAGCTTACAAAGGAGTTATCTTAATAATTCATTATGTTTGAAAAAGAGAGTAGAGTCTTCCAGATTTAAGGAGAACATGATGTGCCTAACTCTCCTCTTATTTGTTCAACGGAATTGGAATGACTACTACACCAAGAAAAATGCGAGGTATATTTTTGTGGACCTACTTTTATGTGCCCAACGAAATTACTCTCAGCATATGAGAAGGAACTATATGCTATATAGTCTATGCTTTTAAAAAGTAGAGGCACTATTTATATGGTGCAAAATTTGAGATCATCTTTGATCAGGAGAGCATTAAGTGGATTTGTAAGCAGCCAAAGCTTAAAGGTAGAAAAGCTAGATGGGCTGAGTTAATGCAAGAGTTTGATATACAATTGACATATAGGAAAGGGAAGTTCAATGTGGTAGCAGACTCTCTTAGCTGAATGCCAATTATTAATGAATTGAGTTTTACTCAATTTCAAAATGATTTCCTAGAGTCCTTAAAGGGGAAATGTGAGTTTGATCCTCACTTCTCTGAAATATGGAAAGCAATTAAAAATAGGGATCCAACTAATCGAGAGGCTTTCATTGAGGAGTCGCATGGAAATAGCGATGCACCATAGGTTGGTGATAAAGGACTCAAGTGGAAAAAATATACTATTGAAGATGGCTACCTGCTCTACAAGGGTAGAGTATGTGTCTCCGATGATAATGACATTAGGCGCCAAATTCTTTTTGAATGTCATGATAGTCCGAGTGCTGGACACCCGAAAATTCAGAAGACATATGTGCTTCTGAAAAGACAATTCTTTTGGCCCAGAATAGGTAAGGACGTCCAAGGTTATGTATTGAAGTGCAAAAAATGCCAGGTAAATAAGGCTGAACGCCTTAAGGTAGGAGGTCTCCTACACCCATTGGAGATTCCATCTAGCAAATGGGAAAGCATCTCCATAGATTTCATTGTGGGGTTACCTAGGACACAGAGGGGGCACAACTCTGTGTGGGTAATTGTTGATCGGTTGACCAAGATGGCTCATTTTATTCCTATCAGTGAAGATGTTAAAACTCCAGAATTAGCTAGGCTACTTGTGGAGCATATCTATAGATTGTATGGGCTACTAGTCGGTATTGTTAGTGACCGGGATAGCAAATTTAATAGCCATTTTTGGAGGGCTGTGTTTAAGAGGTTGGAAACTTCATTGAATATGAGCACCGTGGATCACCCACAGAGTGATGGTCAAACTGAAAGGGTCAATCAAATCATTGAGGATATGCTTCGAGCATATGTAAGTAAACGGAAAACTAATTGGGAATAGTATTTGCCCATATTAGAATTTGCCTATAACAGTGCCAAACATTCAGCTATAGGTTTCAATCCATTCATGATGATGTATGGATTTCAACCAAGAGCCCCAATGACAGTGGGACTCGAAAAAGAGAAGGTTCAAGCGGCCAAAGACTTTCTTGAGGATATGAATCAAACACTTAAGTTAGCTAAAGATAGCATAAGAAGAGCTCAAGATAGAGCACGAAGTTATGCAAACCTCCACCATAGAAAGTTGGAGTTTGAAGTAAATAAGAAAGTCTACCTTAAGGTATCTGAATCTTTAGAATCTCTAAAGATAGGTAAATGTCCGAAGTTATCTCCTAGGTATTGTGGACCATTCACAATACTTAAGAGGATTGGAGAACTTGCTTACAAATTATCCCTACCTGAGGGATGTAGAGTACATCCAGTTTTTCATGTTAGTAGGCTAAACAGAAAATTAGGAGATGATGATAATCTCATTGGAAATAAAGTCCTAGTTGAACTCATTGAACCTGCATCTTTACCACATGAACCAGAAAGAACTTTAGATAAACAAGAAAAAAGAACGCGACATACTATATGGCAAGAATGTCTGGTTAAGTGGAAAGATAGACCTAAAGAGAGTTCAACATGGGAAAGGGTAAGCAGTCTCCAGAGGAGGTTTCCCAAATTTGTTTTCGAGGATGTAAACCATTCTTAAGGGGAAGGGAATGTTACGTCAGCCATAATCCTGGGAGTGTGGATATGGTGAAGTGGGAAGTCAGAGGGCTTGACAGTGCAATGGTGGACACGCGAATTAATGCCTAGCATTTATTAAGGATGCCAAGAGGGGTTTAAAAGATTAAGGTCCTTTGAAAGGACACTTGGCATAAAAGGGGTCCACATGTCATGCACTGGGTTCAGGGGATATTCTAGAGTCAGGCTGAGTCAGGCTCCACAAAAAGGAAGGAAGGACAAGGAACTCAGGAGAGTTCACGGATGAAGGGAAGGAGGCACTCGAAGAATCTTGGTTGGGTGGTGAATTGAACTGGAGCCCTCTTTACGGTGATGTTAAACCAAAAATGAAAATCAATCGATTTTTTGTGCTCTATGCGCTCATCACATCACGTGCACATTTTGGTGCAAGTATCACTCACTTTTGAGCCTCACCCGACAAATCCACTTCCTTCATGCACATCAGCCTCTACATCGATGCATCTGACCTAGCACATAAAAAGAACCAAAGAAAAAGAAATTATTTACTGTTCTTTTCTTTGATCGACGGTTGGTATAAATCTAGATCAGAGTAGACTAGATCGACATAGAGGAGATGATTTGAATTTCTCCAAGTTGCCATGCTCAAAATTCCCGACTAGTTCCCACTCAGGGTCAGTCCGCATGCTCACATACGGTTTCACATCATCACATTTCCTGAAACCTGACATTCATCAGTTCGATGAGTAGACTTTAGAGTGTTCAGAGGCATTGACCGATTGATCAGTGCACAGACTGATTGATCAGTAAGCAAACAGCACATGATTTGATTTCACACACACATGCCATCATTGTAAAGCCTATTCGGCTATTTTTCGGCATTGTGCACATAATTTTGAGCCTTGTAAAGCCTCTTGACTATTCTTGGCATCATTTTTCACAAGCCTTGTAATTCAAATCGGATTATATATTGCAATTCTACCTTCACCAATAGTTCAGATTTGACTTGCCACAGTTAGTGTTTTGCAGTTGATTCAAACAATTATTTTCACGACACTTTGAGTACAATTCTTGCACCATGCCTACGACTAGCAACCTTAATCTGGAGGCATCTGCTAAGTTAAACAACTCCAATTATGGCACATGGATATACCGAATGGAGACCGTTCTTGTACTTCAGGCCAAATGGGAGTATGTCGATGGATCTACACCCAGACCATTGGACGATCCAGCCAGTTGTAGCTCTACTCCACCTGTTGTCACAACACCAATAGCGGGATCTCTAGCTACACTGACAGTTTCCACACCTGTAGTAGATCCTACCATTGCTCGAGCACAGGCGGAATGGGACAAGAAAGACAAGTATGCATATCATCTAATTAAGAAAAATGTGCAAGATGTCATGCTAGGACAGCTCAATGCCATCAAGACATCAAAAGTAGCATGGGATATGTTCGCAACTCTCTACGAGTCCAATAACACTCCCAAGATTCTCACACTGAGAAACCAAATCAACCAGAGTTTTTGTAATAGCAATGAAACCAGTCATGGTTACGTACTCACGATCAAAGATTACAACAATCAACTCGCAGCAACATGAGAGACTATGAATCCAACATAAATGGTTCAAGTCATCCTGAATGGACTAAGGGAGGGATACAAGAATCTAGGCTAGAGTATTGCCATTCAACAGCAAATTCAAACACTAGAAGAACTTTAGTCCAGTCTTACTCGGTGAAGAACTCAAGACACAAGCCATTCATGCACGCAAAGGTTATTCTAATGATCATGCATTCACAACTTTAGATAGAAGCAGAGGCAGAGGTAGACCATTCTAGCAAAGTGGTCATCATCAGCAACAAAGTCATCAGCAGTCAGAATCAGCATCAGCAACATTAGAATCAGCAAAGAGAAAATCATTCCAATCGAGGAAGATTCCAAGGATGAGGGAATGCATCCACCAACGTGTCAAGCATCCAGTGTAACTAATGTCATAAGTTTGGACACTATGAAAGAGATTGCCGCAAGAAGTAATACAACCAAGGTGGTCAATCCAGCAGTAGCAATCGAGTAGACCCAACAATATCATTGACGACTACAATAGACATTGGTGGGTCTACTTTCTGAAAGAGAAATCTAAAGTCTTTTCCAGATTTCAAGAATTCAAAGCCATGGTAGAAAACCCGACATACAGAAAGATCAAAGTCATGAGATCAGATAGAGGACGTGAATACATGTCTTCGGCATTCATGAACTTTTGCAGAAGTCACGGCATTCGAAGACAATTCACTTGTGCAGATACTCCTCAGCAGAATGCAAGAGCTAAAAGAAAGAATGGTACTTTAGCAGACAATGCTAGAGCAATGCTTAGTGAGAACCATCTTTTGAATCAGTATTGGGCAGAAGCAATAGCCACTACAAACTACTTGCTCAATCGGCTTCCTACCGAATCGATTCAAGGTATGATACCTTATAAAGCATTCACTAGACACAAGCCACGCATTAGGCATCTCCGCATATTTGGTTGCATTGCATATGCCCACATACATGACGACCATGGCAAGAATTTGATGCGAAGTCATGTAAATGCATCATGGTTGGCTACAATGAAGAAAGCAAAGCATACAAGTTGTATGATCCCATTAACCAGAGATGTAATCTTCGATGAGGGATCAAAATGGAAAACCTCAAATACACAGGAGATAGATCACCGATTTCACAGTCATCTATAAAAAAGGTTGATGAAGAAGAGCAAGAATTGCCAGAAACACCCTGAGATGAACCACAGCAACTCAAACGGTCTACTAAGGAAAGCAGACCACCATCTAGATTGACATATGCTCATAAAGGCAAAGCGATTCAGGTTGAAACCACCAACTATGCTCTTATGACTACCATTATGGCTACAGAAGAGCCAGTGTACTTCGAAGATGCAGTAAACAAGCCAGAATGGCAAACTGCTATGAATGAAGAAATGGATACTTTGTACAATAATAATACTTGGGAATTATCTGACCTTCCACCCGAAAAGAAGGCCATAGCAAACAGATGGGTATACAACGTGAAGTACAATCTAGATGGAAGTATTCAAAGATACAAAACCAGACTCGTTGCAAAATGATTTGCACAGCAATACTATCAAGATTATGATGAGACTTATGCTCCAGTAGAAAAGATGGATTCCATATGATTCTTGATATCACTAGTGGCACTCAACAGATGGAATGTGTACCAGCTCGATGTCAAGAATACATTTCTCAATGGTTACCTAGACGAGGAAGTCTACATGCAACAACCAGCATGTTATGTTGAGCCAGGAAAGGAGAATAAGGTTTTCCATCTCAAGAAAAGACTTACGGCTTAAAGCAAGCACCTAGAAGTTGGTATAGTAGAATCGACAAGTATTTTGCTGATTTGGGATACATGAAGTCCAATGCAGATCATACTCTCTACTACAAAGTTCAAGGGGAGGACATTACTATTGCACTTTCGTACGTAGATGATTTGATTGTGACCGAAAGCAAGGATAGCTTCATCAGAAAGCTAAAACAAGACTTATCTGCAGAGTTCGACATGAAAGATCTTGGACTTATGCACTATTGTCTTGGAATTGAGTTATGGAGAGATTCACATAGTACCTTTATGAGTTAGCTCAAATATGTTGACAGTCTCTTGACAAAGTTTCATATGGCAGATTGCAAGATTGCAGCTACTCCCATGGAACAGAGTTTGACACTTACTAAAGATTTAGAAAAGCCTACAGTCAATGATAGGTACCACAAGCAGCTCATCGGATCTCTTATATATCTGACTATCACACGGCTAGATATCTGTTATGCCGTAAGTTCACTTGCACATTTTACGGCAAATCCAAAATAGTCTCACTAGAATGCAGCCAAAAGAGTCTTGAGATACATCAGAGGTGACTATGATGTTTTTTTCCTTGGGATAGTGACTATGCTGGAGATCATGAGACCAGGAGATCCACACAGGGATATGTATTTTTCCTTGGTCAAGGTGCTATATCATGGTTGTCAAACAAACAACCAACTGTTTCTTTGTCTTCGAGTGAAACAAAATATAGGGCACTCACTATAGGTGCATGTGAGGCTATATGGCTTAAAAGACTATTGTCAGAAATAGATTACTTTGATGAATCAAAGCCAACAACAATATACTGTGATAATAAATCGGCTCAAGCATTGGCAAAAAATCTAGTATATCACTCCAGGACAAAGCACATTAATGTCAGAGAGCACTTCATCAGAGAAAGAGTGTTACTTGTTGGTGACATCACACTACAGCATTGTGATAGCAAAGAGAATGTTGCAGACATCTTTACCAAACCACTCAGTAAAGAGCTTTTCAAGAAACACCAACAAGCTCTTGGTTTGACACAGAGGAAGGACATTTCATTAAAGGGGTATGATGGAATGTAATGCTCAATCCTTCTTTGATTCCCCAGAATCATCATCATGAGGGAAGGCATTGATCTTGAGGGAAGGTGTTGAGAGACCATGCTCAACATCATGTGATTACATGTGCATAGCACTAACACATATAGAGTGCTATAAAGGAAAGGGTTAGATGCCCTAACCCTAACCCTAAATGGGTTTTTATATATTCTACATTTTCAACTAAATCTAGTGTACAGTTAGTCATTTGTGGTGTGCTCTCTAGCTGTGCCCTCTCTCCTCATCTCTACTCTTCTTCTCTCCCCTCTTCATATTTTGTCAGATGAGACTATTGGATGACTAGAGCATGCCATTGGGGCATTGCCTGTGCAGAGGTTGAGTAGGTTTGTGTGTGAAGCCATAGATTGAAGTTCAATGAATAAACTTTATGTATTTAGGGTATCCCTTTTAGAGTCCCATATACGTTATTTCATTTCTTTGTCATCATTTTCTATGGCAAACTTGTGTGATTTTCTTCTCCCCATGTGTGAGTGTGTGTGTGTGTAGCCACTGTCTAAAATTGTTTCCTTATAGTCTAAGAACAAGTATGCTGGCATGGATTATAACATGTACTCATATCTGCAAATCTTACATGTTAAAAGCTTCCACCATAGTACAATTTAAAAGCATGAAATTTGTATGGAGCTAATGAAACTTTACTAGGTGATGCTGTAGGGACATCAATGATATTCCAAGGATATGTAGTAAAAGGCTCCAAGGAACATGAAATTTGAGTTTTAAGCTTTACATTTATGGTGGTATCCAATCCATGGTTATCATTTTGAATACTTGCACTCATGCCATAGCCTAATGTAATAATACAATGGTGCATACAAATTGATGCCACAAAGCAAGTTCATACATTTATTCTAGGTTACAATGCATTAAAGGAGAATGTCCTTCTTTCAGTCTTGCTTATTTGTATGGTTGGGTTCCAAAGAATTAATGGAAGTTCTTTTTCTCTTGAAAAAAAAAAGGGAATATCTTTTATTGGC
Source organism: Dipteris shenzhenensis (assembly GCF_047967505.1). NCBI lineage: Eukaryota > Viridiplantae > Streptophyta > Polypodiopsida > Gleicheniales > Dipteridaceae > Dipteris > Dipteris shenzhenensis. Next base: position 52,455,980 of record NC_141596.1, on the reverse strand, counting down.
CTTATACTCTGCCTAACAGTTTTCAATTTGTCATTCCTATCCTAAAATTATGGATAGATTGCAATGCTAATGGACGGTAATATTGATGAAGCAAAAGAGGAGTGCCCTGCCATATTTATGGCATTCTTGTACAATTGATACATTAAGAGTTGTCTATACATATTGAAAAAGAGGTTCCAAAGGTCTTGATACAAACATGGCTACAACTAACTTATGCTTTGGAAAATTAGCCTTTCTAGAGAATATTTTATAACTTTCTTCGACACTTGCTATGGAAAGGTTTCTAAAGTGATTCCAAGCATTTGTACCAAGGGTGCCACAATTAGGCATGATCATTCTATGCTCATATTTTTTCAAAAAAGTAGAGCTTTGATTATATTTATTGTATAATTTACATTAACTTTTGCACTTTCCAAGTGAGTGAAGCTAGTGTGTGAGGACAACTCCTCGAGATGCATCATATCTATTTATTGGGAAATTCGAGGATAGTGTGAAAGTGGTCAAGGCATAGGAGAAGGTGTCTAAGGTTGATGAGACATTGCCAACAAGATATATACATTGGAGAAGGAATGAGGCATTACTTTTGCTTGGAGTGTGCAAAAATATTCTTCAATAAAAGGGCAGGTTGTTAAGCTTGTACCTCTTTGAAGACAAACATTGAACACATAGCACATGCTAAATTTAGCATATGCGGCGAATAGTTTTAGGCTATGACTAATGGTATAGATTCATTGAAGTTCTCCTTACAATAGCTTTCTAATATTAAAGGGAAGGAGATGGAATGAAATGATCTAGGGTTGGACAGAGGTCCCATAGTTCGTATGTTTTGGAGTTTCTTTCATTGCTCATAAGGTTGCGAAGGGTCCCATCAACAAGCCAAAACCTCTTCATAGAGTGATAATCCAACACATGCTCTAAAGGGCATTCATGGTTTCTTAGAAGATTAAACATAAGACCTTATTACATTTTGATTGAAACTAGGTACAAGCATTGGAAGCCTAGGCTTCAGAACTAGCACAAATCCATTTTATGGTAGAGTGCGTAGCTTCCCTGTGGATGGTGCCATTCTCTTGCAATTGGAACTAATTTGGTTGGGAGATTAACAACCACTCTAACACTATCCAATAGCACTCATGTTGCTCATTTGACGTGTCTTTTCTTTTTGAGAAAAGGACTGATTTTTTAAATTAAAAAACCAAAAAGGTGAGCAGCCTCCTTAACAAGTAGGCAATTGAAAAATATTTGACAAGATTCCAACGCTAAATAAACTCATTTGGCATGTCTCCTAGTAGCCAAGTACTATTGAAAATTCAAATAGAATGAGTAAGATGGGCAATCCATAATAGTTATTGCCAAGAGGGCTTACTTGACTCTCCTTGCACTATTCCATAAGGTTAACCGTAGGATTGTCTTCCAAACTAATTCTAGAAATAAGTGAACTCACAGGTGCGACTTTCTACCACCAGATGGATCCGAGCAAACCTCGTCTGGTTGCCGACCGTGGCTACTCCACCCGCAGCAGCCAGAGGGCCTTCCCAGGTGCTGGTCTCTCTCTTCTACGACACCGCTGCCTCTGCGACTCGAAGGTGTGGGAGAGCATAACTGCACGAGGTCGGACTGTAACAATTGTAAGCTCACCAAGCCATCCAGAGTTTGACGAAGAATGCCTTCCTAGGCAGAATTTAGCAACGATTGCTTATTGATCAGAGACGTGATGCGACTTAGCGAAGAGTGCCTGTTGATGAGAGAGAGGATCCGGCGTTCCAAGTCTCGACTCTCGGGGGAAGTTAGCAACGACTTTTATTGATCAGAGACGTGATGCGACTTAGCGAAGAGTGCCTGTTGATGAGAGAGTGACACGATCCGGCTGAAAATGTGCGAGATTGCTAAATGAGGAGAGAGAGAGGATGGGAGGATTTGGTTTCACGTCTTGGAAGGACAGGAGTATACAGTGAATGATAAGTGCCGATCTCTGACCGATGTAGAGGGAGAGAGATTTGGTTGCATGGGTGGTCCTTTTTGTGGCTTGTGTGTGTGAGAGAGAGAGAGAGAGAGAGAGAGAGGAAAATTTGTAGTTGTCCCTTCTTGAAAGAGGCAAGGGAGGAGTTTTATCGACCCTTGGACACACTAGCCGTTCTTGAGTCCCTGAGCCCCATGAAAGTGGAAATGAGGGGAAAAGAGAGAGGAGGGTACGCAGAGCTGGGGTAGCAACGACTGTTGATAAGTGCCCTAGGGGGGGGGAGAGGGGGAGAGAGAGAGAGAGAGAGAGAGAGATGCAGCGTTGGGTGAGCAATATCAGAGCTCGTGTCTCCTGATAGAAAGGAGAGTATGCAGAGCTGGAGTTGAGAGAGAGAGGTGTTAGATTAGCCATGTCCAAGTGTGGAAAGCAGAGTGCTCTTGTTGTGGAAAGCAGAGTGCTCTTGCCTCTCCAATTGCTCTTTCCTTCAAACCATCGACCTCTCCTCAAACCTCCTCTCTGCCTCCATCCCCCCCTCCCTCTCCCACCTTAGCTACCTCACCAGCTTGAATTTCTCCAACAACCACCTCTCTGGTCCCATCCCTCCCCAGCTCAGTGCTTGCGCTTACCTCAACGTCGTCGACCTCCATCTTAACCAGCTCACCGGCACCATCCCCGGCCAGCTTGGCCTCCTCCAACGCTTGAAGGCCTTCGATGTCTCCGACAACCAGCTCTCCGGCTCCATCCCCGCAACACTCTCCAATACCTCCACAGGAGCTCCTCGCTTCAATGCCAGCTCCTTTCTTGGAAATAAGGATCTTTATGGGTACCCTCTGCCTCCGGTAACGGTCCACGGCGTCTCCGTCATCGCCATTGTGGGCATTGGCTTGGCGAGTGGATTAATAAGCCTGATCGTGAGCTTTACGGCCGTATGCGTCTGGCTCCGGGTCACGGAGCATGGGTTTGCAGCAGAAGAGGGGAAGATCTCTCAACTCGTGTCGGAATCTTAATCTGAGGTAGAAAGAATTTCTACCGTTTTGATACATTACTGTCTTTGAGATGCAGTAATGCTCGATTCGCAGATGCGGCTTACGTATCTTCACAGCAACATCTTGACTTCTATTGAAGCACGAAATGAGGACGGAATGTGATTTTTTCAGTTGGGCCTGTCTTGTCAATACCGTCTTGATGCTGAAGGTGCAAAATTTCCTCTCCCTCGTTTTGTTAGTTTTCTTGTTTCTTCGAGCTCCACTGGAGCTTCACTTCGTGTTCTTTTATTATAAGCGTCACACTTACTTGCACATTGTGCTTGATAACAATCATTGTCAACGGACGAGGACAGAGCCAAAGATTATATTCGTAGGAATTCCAGGTTTTGTCTAGGTATACAATGAACGTAAAAGGGACAATACAAAGTTCAGATTTGCTGTTAAACTGTATGCATTGCTATCGGGTTGCGATATAACGGGAACAGGGTGGTTCTGCGCGGATGAGCAAGGCGACTTTTATGCTAAGAAAAATTTACAGGAGGAATCTTATTAAAACCGCTGGGAAGAGTTTCGGGTCGGTGTTTTTACATGTGCATAGGTAAGACGATTGAATGCTCCCTGCTCTGTTAGAGTACGTTCTCGCGTCTGGAAGCAATTCGACAGAAATGCCTAAAGCATGCCATGGGGGTTTGGGAATTGCATGCACAATATTTGGGGCAAGAAGGGTTTGAGACCGGTTGGAGATTGGACGTCCCTAGGAACGAGAAGGTTTTGCGGAAGCTTTTGCTCCAATTGCGCATCGAGATTCGAGTGTTCTTGGACTGAGAGGCAAAATTTCGACAAGTCTCGGGCGAAGAGAGAGGGTGAGAGATTGACATCCGATGCAGATCCAAGGAAGCAGTGGAGAGACACGGCCGTTGATGCAGGGTAGTATACCCTATTGCTTATCTCTTGCATTCCATGGGAGCAGTGGCCTAATCCAAGCTACAAGGAAGGAAGCAAGCAAGAAGTAACTAATCATGGGAACAACTGTAATGCCTTCATTTAGGCACCTGAGGGGTATGTCCTTACCTAAATGAAGGCATTACACTCAACTTGAGCGCCTCTTTCTCACACTTGGAGCTTATTTCAACCTCTTTCAACATGTACTAGCACATATCTTTGAACATCTAAGGGCCTTCCCCAAACGATCGCATGGGCGATCAATTGTTGAAAATTTCCAAGAATATGCTTGCAGCCCACCCAAAATTCCTAAGAATGACTCCCAAGGATGGGCCCCCTCTACGTGAAAGTCCTTGAGTCATAGGCGTTCCGCCCAACAAGTCTCTTTTGACCTATAAACCTAAAAAGAGCGTGAAAATTTTCACAGGCCATAGCATACATAGATTCCAAAAAACCCTCCAATTTTGCTCACATGGCTAACTCCCCAAGCCTTCCACGTGCTTAAGTGGCTACTCCCTAAGCCTTGCACATGAGGATGGGACGTGGGTCCATCGGTCACCATCTAAGAGTAGCTTGGGGCCTTCCCTATCTCATCAATGACCACCACGATATGCATATTTTAATCTCTCTTTTTATGCACTTTCGTGGTGAGCTCTCCTCACTGCACACCCATCACTTACTCATTATAACCTTAGGATGGTTATCCCCTCCAAATAATTGCCAATTAGCCAAGCAATATATCAGGACCACCAACATTGTTTGGCACAACACCTTGCACAATATTTTAGTTATGTGTCTTTTGAACAACATAATTGTCGAAATTCGGTGTCAAAGTCCAGTGTCCCTTAGGAGCTCAATGGTTGTGGGTAAATGCATTAAGAAGCTTGGAAGTCATCAGGTGATTGATGGAAGTTGAGATAGATGAGATGAATGCCTGCACAATTGTGGATGACGAGCTACAAATGGGAGTTTCCATTGAGACTAAACCCAAAACCTCCCAAAGCGAGGTTCAATGAGCATAATGAGCATCCTCCTCTAAGAAACATGGAGGCTCTCTTGGATGACCCCATCCATCCAAATGCACATAGGATCTCCTGAAATTTTAGAGTACTTTTCAAAGGTTTTAGTACTCCTAGTTATACTTGCATTGAAAGCTTCCTCTTTGGATGCTGTCATGTTGTTTGTAGCTTAAAATATTGCGGTCCGCGGAGCCATATGAGATAAGGCCAAGGAAAAAGTTTGATAAAAATAAGAAGTTTGCTATTAAAGATAACTGCAAATCATCGAATATAAGATGTTACCTCTTGATAGAAAATGTCAAGACAAGTTGGGAGACATGTAAAGACAAGCTGGGAGACATGTAGGAGGCAAAGAAAGAAGAAAATCCCAGTTACATCATTCTACATGTGAAGCAACAAGATGAAGAGCTCCTTGTGTAAAGGTTTTTGCTTTTTTGGCTATCAATCCAAACACAACAACCTCAATCTAACTCAAGAACCTATCATAATCTAGCATAACAACAACATGGTGCTCGCTTTATCCCTCTATCTATGCTATGAGACATAACTCTACACTTCTTGAATCTAATTCCACTTCTCCATCTCTTTCGTAAAGACTTGGAAATTGAGGGTTTTCATCTTAAGAAGTACGAGGAGGATGACCCATCTATGATGGGGTAGAGACCCACTCCATATGTGAACCTACAACTGGAGGTAGAATATGCAAGCACACGCTCTTTGGGATATAGTGGAACTCCTCAAAGTGTGCTCCACAGTCTTCGATTGCAAGGGAAGAAGCATCTTGACCTTTGGGTGGATGGAAACTTGTATCCTTTAGACCCTACCACCCAAAAGAGTCCTCCTTTTCATACAGTGCATGATGTTCTTCGGTTTGTTGGCAAGGGACATGCTAGATTACTCAGTTATTGCAATCGATTGAACCATTCTCAGACATTGGCTATGCAAGCAAGCGAGGTGCAAAAAGCCCAAGTAGAATAAGTTGCACATTTGGGAAATATTACTATTGTGGCAATGCATAATAGTATGTGGGATCTCCAATTGCAAAACAAAGAACTCAGTGACAAAGCACATGCACTGGACTTGGAGCAACATAAATTAGAAGAATCAATCCAGAAGCTTGCTAAAAGCAAACAAGATTTGGAAAGGTCTATCTATGGCCAAGTTCAATGTGCTGTGGAGAAGGAACGAGAGAAGTCGATAGAACGAGTACAAAAGTTGAAGGAAATACCTTTGGGACTGAAGGAGAGGAAAAGACAATTGCAATCTATGGATGCATTGTCAACCGATAGTGGTGCCCGAAAGAGGAGAATACGGGCTGCAAGTTTAGTTTCCCAAATTTTCAATGAATTTTCTTACTCTAAAATATTTGTGGTGTTGCATTGTTTTCACTAAGACTCATTTATACTCTACTTTAGGAATTTCATGGAGGATGTGATGGGAACAATGGAAATGGATGATAGAGATCCTTCATATGTTCTAAGAAGTTTAATAAAGCCAATTGATGTCATGGAAGTGTTGAAGGATCCTAGACAAAAAGGGCTATGTAAACAAGTTGCTAGAGAGGTAATGAAGTACTTCAAGGGCCTCGTGCAAGCAAAGGAGGTGCTTGGAGCTTGTGATGCTGTTGGTGTAAGTCGTGAAACTTACAACTCTGTTTTTAAAATTTTCAAGTCTGCTATGGAGGAAAAGTATAAGATATCTACAATGCCATTTCCAACACCATGGTCTGTAAGGCTTGCATGTAAGGCTTGCATGTCAAGAAACAAACCAATGTGCTAGAGAAAAGCTTGGAGGATACCATTGTGTAAGTGGCACAATGACTTGGAAGAGTAAAAAGAAATTTGGCATCCAAACATTTGAGATGAATGCGAGCCATGGTCAAGTTCTATGGGATGAGAGAAGAAGGTAAGAGAAATTCCCTCTTTGCATTCAACTTTATTTCTTTTCATTTCTATATCCTTACTATATTTCTCTTTCATTGTACAAATGGCAAGCTAGTATTTGTTATAAAAATGGATGAAGCTCAGTTGGTAAAAGAGCACAAGCTAGAGAGGGTGAGCATTTGTATTATGAACGATGCATTGCATTTTGCTCAAGGGGATAAGGAAGTTGAGTAGGGTTTCTCAATCCAATCTAAGAAGGACATATGGTGGCTTGCAGCCTTTGAGACCCCAAAGGAGTGCCACAAGACATTGAAGTGGGTTTTGGAAAGAACCGGCATCCCGTCAATTATTCGAAGATAAGAGGCAAGGCAAACACTAATAGTGGATGGGCATGGAATGTTTCAAATTGAATGGCATCTAACTGGTGATTTGAAGACCCTCAAGTGCTTGTGTGGTTGTGATACAGGTGCAGATGCAAAATGGACATGCTTGTATTACACTCACTCTCAGAAGATGCAAAAGGGAAGTCTACAGTGGAAAAATGGCATCCTTTCTTGCAACCAAAGTGCAGCCCCTGATCATCACAAAAAGGATCCTAAATGGGACCCCATTCTACCAATTCCATTAGAGCGGATACACGTGTGTACTTTGCATGTTGAACTGCGTATACTTGATAAGTTACTCTATCTCCATCTAATTTATGCTTGGAATTTGAGGCCACAGCAAATATTTGCACAATGCATTGCAAAAGTTGAAGAACTACTCTCACTAATGGGACTTCACAAGGCAATGTGAAGCTTAAGCAGGACAAGAAACAATCAGGAAAGACACAAAATCTTCCTGCTAAAGTGTCCATGGGTGGAGGAAAGGCAAGGAGGTTCTTGTCCAACCACAATGCTGATAAAGAAAAACATACATTGGCTCAAATCACCCTAGGTTGGGAGTACTGGAAAGCTTTGTGTAAGTGCACTACAAATCAAGCTTCACATCTGCGAATTGCTACTTTGAGAGTAAAACTGTGGACAAAGCTTGATGCATTTATAAAGTTACTTAGACAAGGTCAAACAGATGAGCTTTATTATGAGAGATTCAGGACATCATTGGGAGAATTCATATCATTGATGGTAGAAGCATGGGAGGAGTCACATATTACTCATTACATGGTAATCCTCCTTAGGTTGAAATTTTGAGCTTTAAACTTGAGTCAGTTTATGTTTCTAATACAATGTTTTTCTTTATAGCATATTCTTTACGCACATGCACCATGGTTTGTGGAGCAATGGGGCCCTCTGTCCATTTGGAATACTCAAGGAATGGAGAAATCACACTACAGAGAAAAGGCAACATACTTCAAGAATACAAGACATGGGGGTGGTATTGCGCGAAGCAATGCACTACACGAAATGTTCGATTGGTTTTATAGATGTCTAGAGGCCAGGACTTCAAGTGCAATAAGGTAGAGATCTCAAGTCTCGCAAAAGCAGTTCAACATGTCAAGAAGACAAGGAGATGTACTACTTGGAAGTCCTCAACAGGGAGCCAAGGGGTTGCGCTTTGGTTGCAATGTAGAGTTAGACACGGGAGGCGTTGGGTCCTAAGAGAGCCCCAAATGTAAAATGTTTGATGAATAAAGTTAACACTATTTTAAGTCAATTATTGATTCCAAAATTCACAAATTTGTTTGGAAATTGCATAATTGCATGTGTGACATGGCAGGGTGGAGTGGGTTGGGAGGGAGGGTGGTGAAGATTAAGTATTACCGAACTGGTGACAAAAGACTGGGGGGGAGGGGGTGCACTCAAAAAACCCTAATTTAAAAGAAAAACCCTAAAGTGCTTTAAAAAAGACTATATAAAGCACTTCAAAACCCTAAAATCCCTCATTTCTATGGCACGAGTTAAACAAACTACTAGACCCACTGGACACCGTTTAGATGCTACACATTCTCCTGCAAGCCCCAGTGGCCAAGACGGCAATGATCAGCAAGGATCTGAAGGCGGTTCTCATCATCAAGAGTCTAAGTAACGCGAGTCCCCACCATCCAACTCTCATGGGTGTTCCTAGGGATCTCAGCACCATGAGGAATCCCAGCACGATGAAGATCCAAGCATGATCAGGGGTCCTCTCAGTCCTTCCACACAACTAATCGTGGAAGTAGAGAGGTCTCCCAAGAGGGACAAAATAGTCCAGTCAATCGTGATCAACTGCCCCTTTGTCCTCCGTGGGGTCCTGGCATGGAGCATCTAGACCAACAAGGGGAGCAAGAAAGGCAAAGAGAGGAGATGGAGAGATTAGGGTTCACAGATATAATGAACCTTGGCCCCAATCCTCCAACCAAGCAGACTGCACGAAAGAGCTGTGCCTCGATATTATCGAATATGAGGAGCCTCTAGTACGAGTTGAGCAAGAGCCTCAGCCTGTTGTCTCACAGCCTCATGACAAGGAAAAGAGACAAAGGACAAAGTAGACCCCTAGGCGCGATAAGCCACCTCGAAGGACCCACCAGACATAGGAAGAGGAGTCTGAAGAGGTGGTTGCAAGGGAGGAGAGGTGAAAGAAGTTCAAAGCAGACAAGCGGCCATGGAGCCATGTCTAGAGGCCAGTGCAGGGTCCCCCAAAGATTAAGAGGCGTAAAAAATTAGGCGTGAAGGCACTTCAAGCGATCCACAAGTTTCAAACCACTATGGACAATCTCATTCCCTGTACACCCTTCCAGCATGATGTACATGAAATAGCACAACATTACAAGGATGATGTGCATTTCACTTCAGGCGCTATGGGAGCAATTCAGGAGGCAACGGAGCAGATGACAGTAGGTCTTTTTGAAGATGCGAACTTATGTGCTATCCATGCCAAAAGAGTAATAGTGATGGACAAGGACCTTGCACTCGCCAAGCGCATCCGCTTCGATCCCTCCCTTAGGCCCTAGATGTTGTTTAGGTTCATTTGGTGTAACCTGAATCATTTTGTAAATCTCTGCCCTTTGAGGCCAATGAATAAAAGATATTTTTATGTTCTATTACTGTTCCCATGTTATTATACATGTTACGTGATGCTTTCCATCAGTTTATGTAAGTTCAGTGTGAATTTAAGTGGTCAAATGATGTTTTTTCACCATGGCGCAGAAGGCCAATGTGTTCGGCAATGTACGGGGAGCCCAGAAATGCCAAAACCCGCTATGGCGTATATGGAGCATGGCGTTGGGGCCAAGTCAAAGAGGCCCCATATGCGCCATAGCAGGTTTTGGCATTTCTGAGCTCCTCGCATGATGCCGAACACATTTGCCTTTTGTCGCGCAGTGAGATTCTTACTAGATTGCTCAGAAATGACCATTATAGTGCAAATATTTATTTGATAGCATGCTTTTGAACAGAATAGTGAATGAAAATATTGATGCCAACAACATTAAAGTTACAAAATACAATGACAGTATAAAATAAATTTTGTAAAAGATTGCTCAGAAATGACCATTATAGTGCAAATATTTATCTGATAGCATGCTTTTGAAAAGAATAGTGAATGAAAATATTGATGCCAACAACATTAAAGTTACAAAATACAATGACAATATAAAATAAATTTTGAAAAAGAACACAAAATGAGGCATTGTATAAAAACTATATCTGTATTCATATAAAATAAAATTTCTATACAATAAGGCTTCAGAACCTTTCTGTCTTCTCTAAAACATTGAGAACATTGGGCTTTGAATTCCCAAATACACTCCTAGCTCTAAACCTAGTCGATAGAGAGTCAACGCTATTGTCATTGCTGGCCAGGGACATGGCTGCTGTCGTCAATGCCATACCTTGAAAATTGGTTCCAAAGGCATTGAGGGCAGCCATGCAGTTCACCAAAATGACCTTGTAAGCATTGTGATTGATGTCAGTATGACCAATCACTCTTTACAAGGCCTTGCACTTCAGGAGGTCATCAGTGCCATGTGGAGAAAACTTTTTGTGGATAACCACAAAGTGCCCTTTTGCTTGGCCAAGGTAATGTGCCATTGAGTGATCTCGGCCAAAGCTACTGCGAACAAGGCATTGCCAAGATGAGAATAGGTCGACCTCAAATGCCTCCTGTAATAGTCCACCATTACATTAGAATTCCATTAAAGCAAAAGTATACCAAGAGAGAAGAAATTCAAAGCTCATAGTTTCTTACCACTATGGAGTCGTCATGCTCAATCCCTTCCTCTTTGCCAATGAGGATGGATCCAGAGGCCTCCTACTGTCTGGAGTGAGATGTGGAGGCTTTTTCTGGAACATCAGGTAGGTCGGAGTAGATTGATGTCTTTGCATCTTTGATTTGGGCCAGTGTTAAAGCAAGAACCTCTTCTATTGAATCATCTGTTCCCAAAAACCAATCATTCCACCTCGTGTCCACACAGGATACCAAGAGCTTCATCCTCTCAGAGACCAAACATAACCTCTATGTCATGGAGAAAGAGGTATTGTTCTCCATCGACAAGAAGGGGAGCAAGAAACCATATCATTGTTGCAGGGTCAATAGAGGTGGTGCCCGAGGTGGATGGAATTTGAGAAGTAGGATGGGGTTCAGGAGGTCACTAGAGCACTTCCAGGGCTAATGTAGCTTCCCGCTCCTCAGCTTCTTCATCGATGGGCTCTTCATTGTAGATGTTGGGCTCATCTACAGAAATAAGAGGATTGGAAAGGGTAGGGGCAGGGTTAGGGCTTGAGGTCAAGGCCTCCTCTTCCATTTGTCCCTCCTGGAGAAGGAAAATAAAGGTCATTTCCTAGGATAGGAACCTATTTCCTGTGTTTCCGATGACTCCACATGCTAGGAGGTCATCAGTGTCCACCTCCCTAAACCCTAGGGGTGTGAGCTAGGCTTGAAAGCGATCTAAACGCTTCACGAACCTGGGTTCTTGATTGAACAAGTACTTAAATAATCAATTAGGACCCATCTTTTTGTAGACTCATTAAGTTGATATGCAAAACTCGTGATGTAGTCTTGCATGTACTTGATGAGGTCTTCAAAATTGTCTCGAGCTCCTAAGTAGGTGCCTAGGACATCTATACTCTTATCAAAGACTGGAAATAACTCCTCCTCTCTATCAATTAATGGAGTACGGGAGATGAAATCATGGAAGGTAGACCTAGCAGAATCCATGGTAGTTTGGTAGCTAGGAGAACTATGGCTATGATAGTGAAACTTTGAAACTAAAGTAACTTCATAACCTATATATACCCAAATGTTCTAAATATAAAAAATAAAAAGAATAAAATTTTTGGAAAAAACTTGACATTGACATGAAACAAAACCATTCAAAACATCAAAATTAATTGCACCACTATTAATTGGAAAATGTCAAAATCCACAATGGTTCCACCCTGCATTGTTTATAATCTTCAATATTGCAAAAGGGATAAAAGTGGCACTATGCACGAGCTTCTCTGCACGCTTTCCTACCTTTTCACCATTTAAGGTAAAGTGAAAGGACTCAGACATGCCATCCTCCATGACCAATAGGTGTACGTCCCTGAGAGTCCACTGTGATGTGACAGCCAATAAAGCCATCCAAGAAGCTGTATATCTGTGATCCAGCCACCTTTTCCAACACAGTTTCTATTAAGGGTAGGGGATAGTGATCCTTGATTGTGGCAGCATTCGCATTCTTTAAGTTAACACATATCCTTAGCTTCTTGTTGTATTTAAGGACAATGACAAACCCAATCAGCGTGTTCTATCTCATAGATGAATCCTACATCTAAGAGTTTTTTTAGTTCGTCATAGACCATAGTGCCATATTTTGGATTTGTTCGATAAGGTCTACATACTTTAGGGTGGACACCTTCTCTAATAGGTATCGTGTGTACTGCCACTTATGGGTGAAATTTCCTTAATTTCCTTGTATGGCCATGCTAGGTAGTCTCGGTATTCCATTAGCGTATGAGCTGTTTCCTAATGAATACCAATTTCTCTTCCTCCCCTTCAAGGGTGAGGTTTATTGTGTGAGTTTTGGTCGGTCCCTCATAGATTGGAGTCTTTCCAATGTTATTGGTTTCTTGCACTTAGGTTCTCTTACTGGTCTTGGCATTGCTATGGGGACACTGCCACTAGTGTAGTTCTTGAAGTACTCAGGCACTTCTCAAAGATCATGCTTTAATGGTGTTGAACTAGCCTTACATGGGCTATGGGCATTGGGTGGCATAGGATCCTTAACCAATTTTTAAGGCTCTTGTGGACTTTCTTTTTCTAAAGTCTCATTATCAAGCTTCATCCGCACATGTGGCTTAAACTTATGAAACTTCTTATGTTGGGAACTGTGGGGTAACTTTTCCACTGTCAAAGTATTCCCAAGTAAGGGTTTATTTGATGTGCATACTCCTTCAAGTCCAATGGGATACCATTCAAGAGGAGGTCGCTTAAATTTTGGGAGAGTTGGCTTGGTAAGATACAACTCTACAAATCCTCAGTTGGACTCGTTCGAACTCATTGAAGTGGTCAGCCTTGGCTTTGCGAATGATGTCATCCTTTGATTTTCTTGCAAGATATTCTAAATCATTATCAAAGACATGGTCTTCTAATTGAGCATTTTTAGTCTATGTTTCCAGGTCCCAAGGAAAATTCAAGTCCTTATTAAAATGGGTACCTTCTTTTGGTTCACTATTCCATTCAAGGTCAACAATAAAGAATGGCACTTCTAGATTGGGTGGTTCTTCTTGTGTGAGTAGAGGTTTTACCTACATGACCTTAGCATCAATTTGCGAAAAGATGGGATTTAGTGTATGGCAGTTTTCAATGGTCGCTAATGCTTGGATCCAACTGTTGACATTACTTTGTGTATTGCCCGCTAAGGCATACTATTTGCAGAGGGGTTTATTTGCTTGATATCATCATTGAAGAGGTTTCATCCAATGCTCTAGGCACAATTGGTTTTATGGCTCCTATCCCCACATTGACTCTTACTATGGTGTTGTGATTTTGGATTGTCAATATATTAGTTCCCCAATCATGGAGGAATGATGCCTCACCCAACCAAGGACGTCCAAGCAAGATTTGATAAGATTTCTTGGGGAGATCCAAGATTGTGAATTGAAGAGTAAAGCGAACTATTGCAACTTTTGTGGACACTCCATTCACTATTCCCAAGGGCTTTGCAGGTGAATCATCTACAAGGCTCTCAATAAGGCCACGGGGCACCCCACTAAACACACACAAACAAACACAACACAATGGACAAATGAAGTTGTCATAATGCAAACATGACAATATAAGTGGTATATACAATTTGAAGAAAAGGAAGTTTGGTTTGTAGGATGCAAGGTCATATCTCGAGCCATGTATACTTGCTAAACCTTCAGCTTGAGTCCCTTTTGGTATTACAAAACCCAACAATGCGACCCTGCCAAAGATTCTCTTTATTTACTCTGTCCTTTCTTGAAACCTTGAATGGTGGACCTATCATATAATGTTGCATCGTAGCCCAGGATATTATCCTAAACTCTTGAGAATCCAAAAATCTATGTCGTCCTTCAAAATGTGGCCTACACAAGATTGAAGAGATAGATTCGGTCTAGGGGAGGGGAAGGGGAGTGCTCCACCATTGTAGAAAGAAAGGGAACAAAGAGAAAAAAGTTTGAGAGGAGGAGGCTGAGAGAAGGTTGAGAGGAGAAGCTAAGAAGAAGGTTGCGAGTGAATGGGGATAGTTTGGGAAGACTCCTAGGAGGTGTTTGGGGGGGTGGGGACACTTTTCCCCAAAAAAAAAAAAAAATTTTGAGGGAGCGGGGGGGGTGGGGATTCCACACGAATTTGGGCCCACCATGGAGAAGGAAGATGGTAGGGGGACCATCCAAAAGTTTAAGGGCATGAGTCAATGCCCCAAGAGGTGGTGCAGGCAAGAGGGATGCAAGTGGAAGGCAGTGGGGCCCAAGGGAGGTCTCTCCGCCAATGAGGGACCAATATAGAATCCTTGATTCTTTTATGTATGCATAGGTGAAATAGATATGTCTTATTTTCTAGTGTTGAGATTATAATATATTATCATATTTATATGTTAAAGTGCTATAAGTTAACTAATCATATCAATTAACACATTTCAAGTGTTGATAACATGTATTGATCATAGTTATGAAAAATAATTTACTTATATAGATCATCTCTTGCCATTTGTGTTTATGCACTAGATGAAGATATTTTTACATTTTTAAACTTGTTATATATATTCACACTAGAAGAGGGCTTAGATGTGATATTATATGGAAGCAATGAACTGGTATCTTTTGGATGAATACATATTGATGCTCTCATACTTGTGTGCCATTTTCTAAGTTGTTTGTGATGAGAATAGTTTTGTAGTGATAAAATTACCAACCATTTGAGTATAAAAAACAATTTGTAATCAAGATGAAATCATACCCAAGGCTTACCTACATGATATTAGACAACCAAATCTAAAGGAGTAAAATTTGAGCCATTTTCTTGCTCTAGAGAAGTGTTAGCAATAGGTGCATTCAAAGGCTATATTCAAAATTTTCTTTATATGGACCATGGCAGATGTAATCAAGCTGATAAGGCATCACTCAAAATTTGCAATGCAGTATAGTTCATATTTATATGTTTAGAGTACTATTAAATGGGCTTTCTTGACATCACCTAGGCATAGGTAGTTATTTACCAGAAGAAAAGGATTGTATGGAGAGCATAAATTACTGACATGGTCGTGGGTATTGAGGACGAACATTTTTTATGTGTAAGTTTATTGTTCTTAATGCTTAAGAGATTTCTTATGTTGAATGTAAGTACAACTTAACGTTACTGGTTGGTATAAAACTATGTTGAGAAAGCACAAAGGAAAATAAATGAAGAGGTTAGTGGGACAAATGATGCAATAATAGGGATTCAAGATATTAGTGGGATTGCACTCAATGCTTTCTCTATATTGGAGGATATAGATGGTAGAATAGCTACTAGTGAAGGAGAATTAGTTTAACCACATAAATGGTCAGAGGCTTTTGGTGATTATTTGACTTAACCAAATACCCATATGTAATCAAGGTATCAATGAAGAACAAGACTATTACATACTAGAGCATTTGGGTAGATGTGAAATATAACATGTTCCATTAAATTCATGGGAATTTGGATGAGTTTAAATGATGAAGAATCCCCACAAGCATTTTTAATTGATATTTGTCATGTATTTTGATGGTAATATGACATTTATTGGTGATAGCTTCTCCTACACTTCCTAATGCAATCTTGTCAATCATCACATTTTCATTTAATATTCATGCTATTTTAAGGCAAAATTTATTCTCATCAATTGTGCATTAATGCAAAATTTTTAAAATTATCTAAAGACATCTCATGGCATAAAAAATCCAAAGTTTTCACAAAATTCTCCCATACCTTTGGATGTTGGACACTAGCTACTAGAGCAAGCTGCAAGGTAGTATGAGGTGTTGCTCATGATATCAAAATGTTAGAGAGATTAAAGAGTAATATTTGAGGCTTGGTGCGAGTTTGAGGGTGGAGAGCCAAGACTTGAGAGCAATTGAAATTCTAGAGTTGAGACTCAAGAAGATAAGAACTACAATATAGAACCACTAATTTTCAAACATTATCATGATGACTGCTAGTGAGAAACTAGAATGAATGTTCAGTTTTTTATGGTTATATACAAGTAACATGCCAACAACTAGCTAGAGCCTAGAAACTAATCTCAAGCTATTTATGAATATATATTCTAGCCAAATTTTAAAGTATCTAGATTTTTTAAATAAAAATTTGGTGAACTTTCATGGAAATTATTTATAAATTTAAAATCTTAAAGCCTAATATTATCTCTTTTTCTAAATTTAGTTCCAATCTTGGCATATATATTGAGCTTTTGTTTTTATAGGAGAAAAAACTTTCAACTTTTTCTTAATAATGAAACCAATGTAAAAAATATATCTAGATGATTATATAAAATATATCACTAGTAAATCTCGAGACAATTTTGATAATTGTTATTAACACTAACAAATTGTACAATACCTTTTAGGATAAATTCTTTGCACATTTTAGGTCAAACATTAGTTTGACTTTGTTTGCAAGATATGCTTTATGCTTTATCCTTCTCTTTGTTCCCCCATATTTCCCTGTAGACTTCAATTCCTAGATTTGTTTGACTTTGCAATGATAGATTTTTTGTATGCTACATTTCTTCATGTGGCTACAATTCTATACACTACATTCCTTGCTCTTAGATTCCTTCTCAAACCTGCAAACTCATGCAATGGATACCTTTTATTTCCTACTGATACAAATCTAGATTCTACTCATAATTGGGCTACAAACTATAGCTCCTACATCCATTTACTCTTGTGAGGGTAGCTTCAATGTGGGGGACAAAGCCAAAGGGAGATAGGGATATTGGGGAATATACTATTAGAATCAGATTGATAATGTTGGAATTGTGAATCGAGCACTATATTTTTTTTCAATGGTGCCTATAGTCCCTTTCTAAAAAATTCAAACTTTTGGGCTTTGAAAAATCATATCTCATCAATAAGATACTCTTTCAGAAAAATGTGATCCAAACTTATACACAGGAGCTTTAGAAGATGCAGGAAAATTGAACTGTCAACAATCTGGAGAGGCAATTTTTTTGTCCTAATGGTCATGCTAGTAAGGAAAATTGACCTGACACTCTACATTAAGTAATGTTTTATTTAGAAGGCATAACTACAAAAGGTACAAGCTTTGTACCTTTAAAGATAAAAAGGACAAAGAGACACATAGTGAAGGTGGAGCACACATGAAATTAGAGGAGGACTCCCTGGGAGGCAAACGAATTAAAACTAAAACAAAGAATCGGAAGGGCACGTTCAAAAAAGCATCCTAATTGAACATTTCAAATTTCTCCTCTGAATAACTAAAACCTCTCCTTAATAGATAAATGAGATAAATTTGTTATGAATTTATAAAATACATACACGTACTAGGAACTAACAATGCATAACCAAGCCTATCCACAATCTTTTAAAATTGAATTTCTATTGATTATATAAATAACAAAATTATTGCATAAAGTATTATTAACAAAAATGAAACTAAGGTTTGCAAAAGTTACTAAGAATACACACTAGAAGTACTTAAGTAAACTCGTTTTTCAAAATTGTATATCAAAGCATGCATAACGAAAGATTGATGTGAGATGGATGCGTCAATTTTACGAGCAAAAACCTATGAGCAGGTTTATCCGAGCGTGTTTTTCAAGAGATTTTTAATAAGGTTTTTCTTTAGGAAACATGGTTTTTACACTTTTATTTTCACTAGAACTAGATCCCTTTATCATAAAAATATACAGACTAGTCACTCATTCATTTTTACACAACATAATTTTCTTATTTAGAGACATCCCTTTGTACCCCTGTTATTACCTTACAAAACTGTTGATTCCTTTAAGAAACATTCCTCATAATCACTCTCAATGTAATAATACTATGCATATATAATTACTTATTAACACATTTATATCATATGGCAATATCTTTTTAGTGTTTTTATAGCATATTTATGGACATGTTTCTAAAGAAGTTTAAATTACTATAAATAAGTATTAACTTGGGCTTATATATCACTCTCATAAAATACATGTAATATTTAATACTATATATGAAAGATTTTCCAAAATATAACTCCATAGATGTGCTCAAATGGGGTGTTCCGATCAATTTGAGTGGCTGAATGACTATATTTGGACATTGGATATGAAAGTTATGTCACTTTTAAAAGTGTTGTCCAAGGTAGTTTCGCCAGCGAAACTACCTTGGGAGACTTGCTTCAAAGGGGTTTCGCTGGCGAAACTACCTGGATGGCTTGCTTCAATGAGTTTTCTTTGAAGAAACTCTTTCATGAAGATAGGTTGAGAGAGGGTTTTCAATGTCACCCCCTATTAAGTAAAAGTTGTAAGAAGGATCATAAGGGAATTTTCATAGAGAAGTCTACTCTACATGTGGGTTTCTTCAAAAGCCATCCCATTATGCTCTCACCATTCCAACAGATTCACCTAAAGATTTTTGTATAAAATAGGCATTGCTATAATACTTTGCATATTTCCAAGTGAAACTATGTTTTCTTCTGATCAATTTTTGCCATATTTATGCATAGTTGGAAGCTTTTTTTTTCCTTCGCTCGGATGCTCGGAAGATTTTGCTCAGAAAATGCTCGTCCCCATGTGAGACTAGAAATTAAGATATGTGGTTATACCTTAACATACTTCTTGTGATTTGGCATGATGAGAGTCTTTTCTTTCAAAGTCATGCTCTCTTTTAGTAGCTTTCAAAGTTTATTTTTATTGATTATTAAAATCTACAAAACTAGTGCGTATTTATTTTATTAAAACATTATTGGAAAAAGTAGAACTACGGTTTGATAGCAATCATTTATAGTAGTCACAAGAGATACTTAAGGAAAATCATTTTTCAAAAATACCATGGATGGTTTATATAAATGGTAGTGTTGTAATTAGTAATATTTTTTTCCACATGAAGGGTGTCTAGCTTCCTTAATATATTTTTCACAAGCCTTGAAAATTACTTCATTAGATAGTTGTTAATAAAACTCTATTGTTGCTCTTGTTGTAGATGATTTATCATGATAGTTTTTGACATTACCGTTTGTGAATTGGTCAAAGTCATCCTTGTTTTGCTAGTTGTTGATTGCACTATTTCATGAACTCATTTAGTTTTTCATAGGAATGGAGCCCTCAAATGTATGCACTTGCTCCTCACGTGCATTATTTGTTAGCTTCATTTGGGATGTTTGTAAGTAGCATGGGATATGCTTGTAGCTCTTTATGTGTCTAGGAACACTTCTAGGATTCTCACACTAAGAAACCAAATCAACCAAAGTTTCTACAACCGCAATGAAACTGATCATGCTTATGTACTCAAGATCAAGGATTACAATAATCAACTCGCACAAGCAAGAGGAGAGACCATGAATCCCATAGAAATAATTCAAGTCATTCTAAATAGGCTAGGAAAGGGATACAAGAATCTAGTCTAGAGCAGCATCCTCAGCAACATCAACGTTAAAATCCAAGAGGAAATCATTCCAATAGAGGAAGATTCCAAGGATGAGGGAATGCATCCACCACCATATAAAGCATTCAATGCAATTACTGTCATAAGTTTGGACACTATGAAAGAGATTGTTGCAAGAAGCAATACGACCAAGGCGGTCAATCTAGCAACAATTGAGGGAATTTTTGAGCAAGAGAAAATCATCATGGTGGATATTCAACTCACAGTCATTATGCTAATGAACGTGAGAATATGTTTCTTGCAAGCAAGGACATGCAAAAGACTGAAACAGTATATCTTGACATTGATTGCGATTCAAAAGGGGAATGTAGTTATAACGTTGATCAAGCATATCAAAATCCTTGGTACATAGACAGTGGCGCACTCGAGGGGGTCATTCATCATATGTAACCCTATCACATGAGTTCAATAGAATGATATTTTTAATATCTAAATTTTATAGAAATTAATTTACATAAGGAAGTTTTTAAATAATTTTGAAAAAATTGATAGGTTTGTATAGAAAAAGGGTATATTTTATTAATGGAAAAATTACAAATAAGGGATTTTACAAATAGGCCTTGAACGCACGTGATATAGAGGGTTTACACATAGTGACCCCCCCAAAGTGGTGCATCATCTCATATGACAAAACATCAAGAATGGTTCACAGAGATGAAACCATTAGAAGGATAGAAGAACGGTATATACACTACAGATAACACACCAAATCCAATTCAAGGGAAAGGCATTGTCCCTATGAATAATGAAAGGATTGGTGAAAGATGTACTCTATGTTCCGAAAGGGTTTCGAAGCTCAACAAGAACCTCTTATCATTTGGTGAAATGACAAAACACAACTATTGAGTCATCTTTTATGGAGATGAATGTAGGATTAGAGGCAAACTCAAAGGATATCATCTAGTAGGAAAAGAAGTCAAGGAAAGACGCTTGTTCAAAATGCTAGCTTCAGTACCGAATTTGCATGCCATGTCAGTTCAACTGCAACAACAGATGCCACGTTTCACAATATGGCACAAGAGATATGGACATGTCAATTTCAAAAGATTGAAAGAGCTCAAAAATTAGAATATGGCAATTGGAATTTTGAAACTTTAGTTCTTGGAAACGTTTGCGAAGCATGCTGCTTTGTTAAAAAAAGCAAACAATTTTGGTAGAAGCACCTCTAGAGCACGAGGTATTCTTGATTTGATTTAGACAAATATATGGGGTCATGCCTAGACCCGCAGCATCAATGGTTCACTTTACTATTTGACTTTCATCGATGACCATAGTAGATATTATTGGGTCTAATTTTTGAAAGAGAAATCTGAAGTCTTTTCCAGATTTTAAGAATTCAAAGCCATGGTAGAAAACCAGACATGCAGAAAGATCAAAGACATGAGATCAGATAGAGGACGTGAATATATATCTTCAGCATTCATGAATTTTTGCAAAATTAATGACATTCAAAGACAATTTACTTGTGGAGATACTCCTCATCAAAATGCAATAGCTAAAAGGAAGAATGGTACTTTAGCAAATAGTGCTAGAGCAATGCTCAGGGAGTGGCTGCACTCTTGCAATCTGCCACATGAAAATTCTTCAAGAGACTGTCAACATACTTTAGCTGATTCATGAAGGTGCTATCTAAGTCTCTTCAGAACTCAATTCCAAGACCAAGATCTTTCATGTCAAACTCTACAGATAAGTCTTGTTTCAATTTTTTGATGCTATCATTACTTCCGATCACAATTAGTTCATCTACGTACAAAAATGCATTAATAATTTCTTCCCCTTAAACTTTGTAGTAGAGAGTATGATCTACATTGGATTTCATGTATCCCAAATTAGCAAAATACTTGTCGATTCTGTTGTACCAACTTCTGGGTGCTTGCTTTAAGCCATAGAGGCTTTTCTTGAGATTGCAAACCTAATTGTCTTTTCTTGGTCCAAAAAAACCTGCTGGTTGTTGCATGTAGACTTCTTCATCTAGGTAACCATTGAGAAAAGAATTCTTGACATGTACATGGTACACATTCCTTCTGTTGAGTATCGCTAGTGATATCAAGAACCATATGGAATCCATCTTTGCTACTAGAGCATAAGTCTCATCATAGTCTTGACCATATTGCTATGCAAATCCTTTTGCAACTAGTCTCAATGCTTCCATCTGGATTCTTTGTAAACCCATTTGTTTGCTATGGCCTTCTTTCCTGGTGGAAGGTCGCACAACTCCCAAGTGTTGTTTTTGTACAAAGCTTCTATTTCTTCATTCATAGTAGTTTGCCATTATGGCTTGTCAACTGCGTCTTCGAAGTACATTGGCTCTTCGGTAGCCATGATGGTATTCATAAGAGAATAATTGGTAGCTTTGATCTAAATTGCTTTGCCTTTCTAAGAATATGTCAATTTTGCTGGTGGTCTCTTTCTCTAGTATACTGTCTGCATTGTTGTTGCCCTTCTCGGGGTGTCTCTGGCAATTCTTACTCTTCTTCATTAACCTTTTCTATAGGTGACTATATAATTGACATGTGTCGATATCCTGAGAATTTGATGTTTTTCATTTTGATTCCTCATTAAAGATTACATCTTTGGAGATAATGACCTTGTGGTTGATGGGATCATACAGCTTGTATACTTTTCTTTCTTCACTATGGCCAACAATGATGCATTTCCATGACTTTACATCCAATTTTTTGTAATGATCATCATGTATGTGGGCATATTCTATGCAACCAAATATGTGGAGATGACCAATGCATGGCTTGTGTCCACTGAATGCTAGAACAGAGTTTGAAACTTAAAAAATATTTTTAAAAGCATACCATCAATGACAAGTACTATAGGCAACTCATCGAATCTCTTATATATCTGACTATCACACAGCTAGATATTTGTTATGCAATAAGTTCACTTGCACAGTTTATGGCAAATCCAAAATAGTCTCACTGGAATATAGCCAAAAGAGTCTTGAAATACATCAGAGGTACAAGATAGTTTGGAATAGAATATAGAGAAGTCATCCAAGGTTGCATAGATACAGTGACAATGACTATACCGGAGATCATGAGACCAGGAGATCCACACAGGGATATGCAGTTTTCCTCGGTCAAGGTGCTATATCATGGTTTTCAAACAAATGGCCAACTATTTCTTTGTCTTCAATAGAAGCAGAATATAGAGCACTCACTACAGGTGCACGTGAAGCTATATGGCTCAGAAGACTATTGTCAGAAACATATTACTTTGATGATTCAAAACCGATAACAATATACTATGATAATCAATCGGCTCAAGTATTGGCCAAGAATCGAGTATATCATTCCAAGACAAAGCACATTGATGTCAAAGAGCACTTCATCAGAGAAAGAGTATTACTTGGTGACATCATAGTACAACATTGTGATAGTAAAGAAAATGTTGCAAACATCTTTACCAAACCACTTTGCAAATATCTTTTCAAGAAGCACCGACAAGCATCTTGTGGAGTCTGCCGAACATCTTGCTCCACCCATAATTCTCCGTCGGTGGAGAGAGACCGCTAGGCTAACGGGGCAGCCTTGTTGTCAAAACTAAGGGGTTCAGAGGTCCTTGCAGCCTCATTCGGATTTATGCTGTGGGTTAATTCTACAATTTGATGGGTCAGACGGTCTCCTTCCACATGAAGCCACAAAATCTAACGAACTAATTCAATGTCAAAATGGTGATCATCAAATAGGGCATGTTGTGGCCGTGTATTCTTTGTAAATAGTTCTTCTTGCACAATGCTGATCTATTGTCACTTCTGGGTCACACGAGCTTGCAGGTTAGCCACCACTAAAACCTCAAGTCGCGATCATGTCACCTGCCATCCTGCCCGGCAATGCTAACACAAATGGTGCACCATAAAGGTTGATGCACAACCCACATGTATGAAACTAATGATTAGTTGTGGTGGCCAATGTGTAATACCCTAAGCTATAGGCGCTATGGAAAGATAAACTGCATGCATACTCATGCACATGTGAATCACCCTCAGCACTTAGAAAGACAGGAAAGACACAATGTGTAATCCGAATACGTGAACCTGCATAGAATGATCAAGAGACACTTGGTCTCATGGATATACAAAATGGGGTTGCAATTGTTGGCCGAAGGGTTGTGGGTACTTGCGCCTCTATGAATCTATTCTAAGCCCGTGATAACCCCACAAACTATTAATGCCTTAACATAATGGGTCGAAGAGGGAGTGCAGGTGTCCCCGAACCTTGCTTCAAGGGTAGAAGACAACATCCTAATTGTATCAAAGAGCAGTTTGTGTGGTTTTGCAATACCTCTGTGGCCCATACCTGGTGTGTTGATTAGTCTATCTTGGGTGTGCTTGGTCATTCACTTGGGGTATGGAAGGTCGCAATTGGGACTTCCAATTAAACACATGAAAAGGAGCACTTGCAACAAGCAGGTTTTGTGCTTGAGGAGGATGATAGTCTACATGTGGAGGGAGTACACGTGCCAAGGAGTGTTGCAGCAATGAGTCATGTTTATGCAGGCCAAAGGGATAATAGGATAGTATAGTGGAGATCAAATTTGAGTAAAGATTTTCAAGTGAGGATTTAGAAGGCTCAGTGTTTGAATGTTGAAATTCTGCAAGCAAAAAAAATTATTCCAAATGAAATGCATCTATTTCATGTGCGTATAGAGAGTTCTTTTGCTAAAGGCTTTACATACACAATGACAATATCAGAGTTTCCACGATCATCTTGCAAGGACTTCATGCAACAAGATGCAAAGAAAGGGATGTACATTCTGTGCAAACACATCTACTTTGTCGTCATGGATGTTTTGGGATTGAGTGACAAAGTGCATGAGTTCATGCACCAAGCTGCACTTACAAAGGTTGAATTGCTCCAGGCCTTGGCTTATCATCAAAGCCAACCAAGTATTAGCAATGGACTTGGTTAAACTTGGAGACCATAGAGGAGACATTTTGCAAAGTTGGTAGTAGGTATTTGGAATATGTGCATGGGTGTATTAGCAAATTTTTGGAGACTACTTCACAAAAGCCACACTATAGTTCTAATATATCCACTAAGGACGTTTCCAGTCCAATAAAGATGTGAGATAAATCTTTTGATTTGCTTGTACATGTGCAAATCCCTTTGATCGGCTTCTTATCCAAGTATGGTGCTTTTTGTCTGAGAGAAAAGATTTGTATACATGTAATAGGTAGGGCAAGAAACTATTGCTATTTACCTCTAGAGTTGCAAATTCATAGAGAATTTTTGGAAATGGTCAAGTTTTCCAAGCAAACATTTGTTATAATGAAGCAAGATATACATAAAAACTTACACCTGCTTTGCACCAAACCACTATCCACCAATAATGAAAGCGAGGTCCTTCCTGGGCAAGTGTAAACATGGCTATACTTTTTGCCCAAGAGAAAAGGGCTTGACATCAATGATTGCTACTTTTCAAAATTGATAAATGAACTCCAGTGCTAAATTTGAAAGTGTAGGCCCATTCAAACTTTAGTCTCGCTCGAACGTAGTCGCTCGAATTCTGGTAATCCCTTGTAGAATCCATTTCTCCCATTTGGAAACACCCACTCAACCCTCTCATGGCCCTAGCTACACATGAACGCATAAATTGATTGAAGTGGTATTTGGAAGAATTGATTGAAGTTGTGTTTGGAAGAGTTGCACGGTTGTGGCAATTTATTGCAGGTCTCTTTCGCTCAAGGTGCTTGCAATATGGCAGAACAACCAAGTTATACACTTTGTTATTATGGGCATACCGCACATCATTCAAAGTCACCATAGGTCTCACACCATTCAAATTGGCTATCAGGATAGAGGCTATCATGCCAGTGGAATATGTTGTTCCAAGCCTCTGCATTGCAATCGAAGACAGGCTAGTTTTGCAAGAGTCCATGGAGTTTTGACTTGAAAGTCTGGAGAAGTTGGAGGAGGATAGGATGGAAAGTTACTACTTGACATAGGTAGTCCAAGCACAAAGAAAGAGACTTGATTGGACTTGGCATCAAAGAAGAAGTTCTTTAAGAAGGGACACTTGGTCCTACTCTTCAACAGTTGCATGGGCTGCATGCAAGGAAGCTGAAGATGCAGTGGTCAGGACCCTTTTGGATCTTTGAGTTTTGTGAATCGACTTCTTTCTACTTTGCATATCTATAGGGATGGTGGGTATTACCATTGCCAATGAACGAGTTCCAATTGGGGAGATATCACCATGAAGACCACCTTAAATGCCCATTCCTAGTCACACGTGAGGTACTCATTCCTTGGATAGGGGTAGGTGCACAGAATCCAATGGCGAGATCATGCACTCCTTGTTGTGATGGTCACTTAACTGCTGGTGATATCTTGAGTTCAGCATCAGTCGTCATGCAGCTCTGAGCTCTAGAATCAGCTAAGGATAGTTATACCCCTTGTTCACTCCCAATACCTCATACTTGTGCTCGTCCATCTTCTTCCTCATATCCTCGGTTTCCTATTCCTTCCTCCATCTCCTACCGAATCCTCCTTCCACTTGCAACCTCATGGGCATGGCACTAACACCATTTCTTGTAGTAGCTGTGCATTCATAACAAACACTCGTGGTCTCCAAATTCCTTAGCAAGCATGTCATCTGTACATTCTCTTGCGGCCTTAATCGATGGAGGTAAAATAAGTGGTAAATGGAATATTTTTGCCACCAAGTCTTGAGAGACATACTAATCTATGGGTAGATATCCTCTCATTTTCACAAGAACATAAATTCATCATCTGCATTAGGGTATCCTCCTCTAGCAATCTATTGCTTGATAGTCTATTACACCAATTACCCATAGATAGGCTTGGTTTTGTGGTCCTTGATCATCTAAATAGAATTT
The DNA here is from genome assembly GCF_047967505.1 of Dipteris shenzhenensis. Classification (NCBI taxonomy): domain Eukaryota; kingdom Viridiplantae; phylum Streptophyta; class Polypodiopsida; order Gleicheniales; family Dipteridaceae; genus Dipteris; species Dipteris shenzhenensis. The sequence continues at coordinate 52,429,279 of NC_141596.1, read as the reverse complement.
GAAATCTAAAAAATGTGAGATTCCAAAGGGTAACCATGAAGCTACCTATTCTACCCCACTAGCTTTGATTCAGTTGCTTCTTCTACTTCTTTTGCATTGCCATTACTTTATCCATCTTGATTGCAGGTTATGTGGAGAGATAAAAGAGACTATATGCTTAAGTGCCATCAATGTAGATACAGTATCATAAATCATTTTTGATGTAGACATTGATCTTTTGGCTTCCATAGGAATATTTTCTATCTCCATTTGAGAAACTCTGATTGTGCCTCGCATGTTAATAGCTTGAAACTTTGAAGGGATAATTTTTGCACAATAAAGTTCAGGGTGTGTACCAAGAATATCTTAGACTCACATAAGTTTTGAGTAGCTTTAAATTCAAGTGATTGAACAATTATTGCCACACATGACAAGTGTTATTCATGCAACTACAAAGATCCTATATTATTTGTATTGCTTCTACTGCCTCAAGTACAGATATCAACCAGTTGTTCACCATTCTTAACTAGTTGTTGACTATTTTTTACAGTATTTCCATGATCCCAACATATGGCTTCATCTAGAATCCATTTGCTACCATAAGAAAAATAGTAATGTGCAAATATGCTATCCAAAAAGTACCATATCCTAGGTTATATATGGCTTCTCAATATGGCCCTTGCCTATACGGCTTGTCAAATATGGCCCAAGTTGCCCCTAAAGGGGTACTCCACAAGGACTATATTGACTTTTTACCTTTTTAAAAGACAACACATGATGCAAAATACATGCGAAGTACACATACATGTGGCTTGGGTATAGCAATGTGTGTATAGTACATGGATGATTTTTCCATCTTAGTTTCATTAAGAAGCAAAAATTTTATATTGCTGTCAAAAGTTTGTATGCCTTAATAAAAATAAATATTTGAAACATTCGCTAGATTTTAAAACTTTTATGTAAAAAAATGTAAAGTTTCGCTAGGACTTACATCATTACTTCTAAATTTAAAAGAAAATATATAAAATTGTACTATGTTCTATCAATATTGTGAAACTAAAAAACCTATCTTGATAAACTTTTGCTAGGATTTTATATAAATATATAAGTATAGCTTCGATAAAAACACCCCTAGTATAGTAAAGATTGAGTACTTCTTCTTCAATCCTCATTTATGTTGATTATCCTTGTTGATTCTCCCTCAAGAATTGGATATGTCTAAAAGTCTCTCCGATGATGTCTTTTATTTCATGCATTAGATCAAGGGATTTGTGGGGGTTCTAAATCAGTTGATTTAAATTGCTGATTTAAAACATTTAAAACGGTCTTTAAAGAGAGCAACTACCATTTTAAATTGTCTACGTGGAGCACAATCGGGACTATCTGGTTACCACGTGGTATCATCTTAATACTGCATGGTGCTCTATTAGTACCACATGGTGATGTGAACATATCACACGATGATGTAAACATATAGCGTGATATGTTTATGTTACTGCATGGTATGTGTATATACCGTGTGGTGCATATATACATATATATATATATATATATATATATAATCTATAGGCATTGTGGTACTTTATGCCTTTTTGAAAATTTTTGAGCTTACATGATTCTCAAGAATACCAAAAAGGACTAAACAAAGAGGATATGAGGACTAATAGAGATTCTAATCAAAGAATGTGAGTCTCATTATATCCTTGACTAAACGTATCGTGTGTTGGTTGTGTAGCTCACTTTTGCTAGCTTTGATCAACTCACACATAGATGCAGGTAATTGTCATTATGTTTTTAGTGCAAATTGGTAATTGCTAGTTATTGAAATAGTTTGCTATTTTAAAGGTTGACAATAGACTACTAATATATGACTTGTAATTATAAAAAATTATTTCAATAATATATAGAATTAGTAAGATGCTAAGATATTAGATGTATTCGACTCGAGATGGTTGTGAGGCTCACTATACCAATCTTGATCAGCTCGTTTGTAGTCTAGTTAAATTTATGTACATGGTATTAATAAGATAGTAATTGAATGAATGGAATACGTATGCTTATGAAATATAATACATAAATTTAATTAACTTGAATCGACTATGAGGCTCGCTATGTTGGCCATGATCAACTCATTCATTGTCTAGCTAGTTGTGTGGCTCCCATATGCTACCCTTGATCAACTCTAAAATATATGCATAAATGTGTTTTTAATTGGTAGAAGCATGCATTTAAATACAACATATTATATATCAAAAAAGGGCATACAATATTGTGTAATTACTTGTGAAAAATCATTAACCTTTATACATTTAATTGTATTAACCTTTATACATTTAATTGTATTAAAATAAGAACGTATAGATAATTGTCAAAATATTTAGAAAAGTAGAATCATTTCATTGTATGAAATAAGAACATATAGTTTTTGTTTATGTTATTTATAAGAAGAAAGTGTAAATTAGAAATGAAAGGAGATGTTAATGTAATCAAGTATAAGTACATGTAGGTTTTGTTTATGTTCTTTACTTTTGGAATAATATAGGTTAAATAAGAAATAAAAGTATATAGCAATGTTATATTTTATTGTAAGAACTAAAGAATGTATATTTCTTTATTTAATTATTTAAAAATATAATACAAAGAAGAAAAGAGTGAAGATGGTATGTAAGTATAAGGGGAGTAGATGGTATGTAAGAAATGCTAGCTTTACTTCCCTAGTGTGAGTATAATACCAACATTCACCAACAAAGCGTGGTGTTGCGAATGATCATAGTGGAGATAGAGGCTTGCTCAAGAAAGAGAAGGACATGGGAAAAGGTGAGCTTCCATCCCATGCCTATTACAATAAGCATATTACCACATCTATAACCATCCATTTATGTCAAGAGGGGGCAAAATGATTGGATGGTTTCTTTGACTCAAAGTCTAGCTATCTTGCATGAAAGAAAATTAGAGAAATATCACAAAGTAGATGCACATATTAGTAGTGATGTCCCAACTTAAAGTTGTTATATATTATCATAAGAAATTAAGAATATATATTTCTTTATTTACTTATTTAAAAATATAGCGCAAAGAAGAAAGGAGAGTAGATGGTAAGGTAAGAGATGCTAGCAACTATAGTAGTGTGAGTATAAGGAGAGTATATGGTAATGTAAGAGATGCTAGCCACTACACTAGTGTGAGTTTAATACTAACATTTGCCAACAAAGCATGGTGTTGTGAATCATCATAGTGTAGATAATGCTTACTTGAGAGAGAGAAGGACATGGAAAAAGGCAATTAACTGTCATCCTACACCTATTCCAATAGCCAGATTTAGACATCTAGTTATGTCGACAGGGTGCAAGATGATTGGATGGTTTCTTTGTCTTGAGGTGTGGCTATCTTACATGAAAGAGAATTAGAGAAATATCATAAAGTAGATGCACATATCTTGTGGTGTGCACCACTAAGAAACCCAATGTATCATGTGTGTTCAAGGGGTACTTCAAAAACCCCTCAACTAAAATTTTCCCCCCAATAAAAACACCCCTCTTTACTTATAAAATAAGCTTTCTTTTTGTAAAGTTGAATTAAAATCCCCCTCATGTTATTGTAATCCAGTTAAATTTTTCCAAAAGATTGAATTAAAATACACCTCCTTTTGAATGCACATGGTACACTAAACTTTTATGAGGTGAACCCCCCGAGGCACATATTGACCCCTAGACCCACTACTCGACCTAGAGGTACTTTAATGTTTTAATATTTGTACGTTATATTGTATCAAAATATTATATCAATTGACATGAATAACACATAAGTGCTTGTGTTTGTCTTACATTGGTAGTATTCATGGCTACACAAGAAGGGATTCAAAATCACGCTAAGGTATAATAAAATTTCACACTTCTTGGGAGATTCTGAGCACATGATCTGGAGGTGTGAGGGACCGGGTGTTGATAATGTTGTTGCCATCTTGCGGGGAGCTAAACATGTGGATGTTGATCCCATGGGAGATAAGAATGTAGCATTTAAGGAAACTCCTGAAGTAGTTGATTGATAATTCATATCATGGACCCCATTTTTTAGAAATTGAGGTGATATGATGTTTGCATCAATGATCATGGACTGTTTTAGTCTCGATATTGAAGTAATGTGCAAGTAAAGCGATGTAGTAAGACTTGGTTGCAATGAATCGAAAGTTGTTTCACATAATGTATAGCATTTATACAGTAGACTATAGTTTTATTTTTTTCTAATGATTGGATGATAGATAGGTATAAAGATGCCTCCAGAAAAACATGGTCATGCACTAGATGCACCACAAAATTATGTTACTACAATTGAATATCCTAATAAGTGGAATTGCACAATATGTGGAAAATAGCTCATAGGATCAAGCACTAGGATTTGATCTCACTTCTTAGGAGACCCCAAAAATTTGATTGGGAAGTGTACTGACGGAGGCACTGAAGGGATTGTACGAAAACTAGGAGGAGGACAAAAAAGTGTCGAGCACATGATAGATAAGTTATTGTGCATGGAGAATCCCTAAGTGAGGCATCTATTGCTATAACTACATTTGTTGACTTACCTGCTTCCTCACAAGAGATTCCTATGGGCACTCTTGGTGCTTCAAGCAAAACATCAAGATGTATGAATGCATCCACAGAGTAAGGACAAGTTCAGAATGTCTCTTCAATATGCAAGACTATGACCAAATATCCTTTGAAGCTTCTTTTAAAACACAATGGGATGAGAAATCCCAACAAGACATCTTTGAAGTGATATGCCATACTGGATGTCCTTTGAATATGGTTCTAAGTCCCCATTGGAAAAATACAATGGCCTTTGTCGCAAGAGCAGGTGTTTCATTTACTATGCCATCTTACCACGTTGTGCGAGATGACATGTTGGAAAAGTACTATGATAAGATGAGAAGAGATGCATCAGATTGTGTATGATGGCATGGATAAAACTATTTGCACCGATATGGATGGAAGAATGTGACAATGAGTCTTATCACCTTGAAAGGTGAGGCACTCCATCTTTCAATCGATACAAGTGGCCAAGCAAAAACAGGAGAGTATGTTGCTGAACAATGGCAAAAGGTAATTGAAGAGGTGGGGCCGCAAAATGTGATTCAAGTCACCACAAACAATGAAAAGAAGTGTAGAAACGCCGGAAAGATGATAAGTAAATATAATTACAACGATTTGGGTCTCACCACGCTCTTGTCATTGTCTCGACCTAGTACTCAAGGATTGGTAAAAGAACTCCGAGAGAGTTTTTCAAGATTCCCATTGATAAGGGCTGAAAGATGGTACTGTATTTTCTTAATCATGAAAGATTTTTTGGCATATTTAGAAACCACCAAGATCCATTGTATAGGATGGAACTTTTAAAGCCTGGCAAGACACACTTTGGTATGAACTATATTGCATTAGAGTGCTTGTTAAAGTTGTAGGATGTTATTACCGAAATATTCTATAGTGCATAGGTAACATTACGGATAGTTGAATATCACACGGCCAACTTTTGCATGGAGTATAATGAGCTCAAAAGTCAATCCATTTCCCCTAGCTTTTGGAAGAGGATTTCAGATGCAGTAGAGGTAATGAAGCCCATTTGGAATGCCATTCATAAATTAGATGTCAAATGATCAAGTATAGGAAATGCCTACATGGCTTGATGGGACTGCTGAACGTGACGTACTGAAGGAAGGAGATGGCAAAATGAGAGCCATTACACGTTGGCCAAATCTCAACTACTAATGAATTTGTCTGTAAATGGTGGACTCAAGCTCACAACTCAATGCACTATGCTAGTCATGTATTGGATTAGTCAATGGTGGGAATATCATCCTGAAACTAATGCAAAGACTATGAAAATTTGGCATGCATTGTTGGCTACTCTCTTTGACGACAATAATGAGTATGTAGTAGCCATAAGGGAGTTATCATTCTTTAGAAACAAGAAAGGATTATTTACAAATGTCAAGATACAACAACTGGCAAAGAACATGACTACATGGAGATGGTTGGAAATTGTTGAGGCATTGACACCTCACTTGCAAACATTAGCCTTGAAATTTATCCCACAAAGTTGGTGGCTAAAACTCTTCCTAGTCCTTTGCATGATGTTCCAGTACTAGAGGTTGCTCAACCTACAAAATCTAATGACAGTGAAAGTATCGATGCTGAAGCTTAATCGATATTTTCTGCAATGTATATACTTTTATAGTCTTTTGAGTAAGTAAAAAATCATGAGCTTTCTTTTTCATGCAAATTACAATATCGTTGTCATAGAGTTCAATTTTAAAAAAATACACTGTCACACATTAAAGTGTTTTTTTTTTTGCAGAAAAAACATTCTGTAATAAGGAAAATTTAGTCTCAAATGAGACAATTACAATGTAGCCATATACTCCTCAACTTTAAGGATTGAAACTCAAAATTTCCTTAGCACCATTGTGAGCGGTGAACCGCACGAACAACCACAAAACCTTTTCATTTAAGATAGGGGCAATTATAGTTGTAGTGTAAAGTATGACCTCTTTACCTAATGTGAATTATAGTACCATTCCCATAGAGTTTAGTTTTAAAAAAATACATCGGCACATAGTAGAGTTACAAAAAACATCTCTTCAAAAGCAGGGATCTCCTCAACCCATCCCTTAGGTTCGTACAGGCGGTGAACCACACAAATAACTATAGTGATGGCAATTGTGTAGTAGCACCATGAAGAGGCCACACAAAAGGATGATAAGAATAATGGACACAAAGCATGAGAGGAGGATTGCAAGCATGGTGAACAAATCTAAAAGTACACAAATCTGATGTTTAAAAATGCAACCCTAAACCACTTCATATACGCTTAAACCAAGTTTCAACTAACATGATATGATGTATTAGAAGCACTTCGAAATGCAACACACAAACCACTTTATATATGTGTAAACAAACTTTCAATTAGCATGATTTGACAAAGACTACATTAGAGAATTTGAGAGCACAATGGACATATGGAAAATTAAAACAATAGGCAAGAAAGTTTCAAAAAGATTTATCCAAGCTTCACATTAATAAATACATATTTGCATCAATAAAGTTATCTACAATCCACACTTTGCGACCTAGCAATTAGCCAATAAGTTGCCCCAATGCCAAGTGTATCATAAAACTCACGTGCCACTGGTGTATTACATGCTACACATGCACTTCTTGTTTTCAAGGTGTCCACAAGGCACACCAAGTGAAAAAAATGATGGCACAAGAACACATAGTACCGAGTGGCTGTATCAAAGAGATCTTGTTAAATAGGATACAAAGGTCCTTCAGGCACATATGTGATAGGAAAAGGAAGGGTGGATGGCTTGCGAGCAGTTAGGTCAATGAAGTCAGGATCTATATCTTGGATGGCTCTACCCACATTTATATGTTGAAGGGCTTGTTGCACATCCCTAACTTACCGATGGTAAGTAGTGGCAATGAGTGTTTGTTATCATAGCACATTCTCAGTGTCTGGTGTGCTCCCTCTTTGCGCAAGCAAGATGTTCAGATGTTTGACCTCTCACTTGAGATGCTTCTTCTCACTCAAAACATTTTGATGCTCGTGCACTGCATCTTGGACAATTGATGGTGTGAAGGTGAGTTCTTTTCTACGAGTGCCATGAACAGGTGCTGCTACTCCCTCTTCCATGTTCATGAAAACTTCAAAATGTGTAGAGCTATCACAATGCTGCAGTGTGATGTCACCAAGTAACACTCTTTCTCTGATGAAGTGCTCTTTGACATCAATGTGCTTTGTCCTGGAGTGATATACTGGATTCTTGGCCAATGCTTGAGCTGATTGATTATCACAGTATATTGTTGTTGGGTTCAACTCATCAAAGCAATCTATTTCTGACAATAGTCTTCTGAGCCATATAGCCTCACATGCACCTGTAGTGAGTACTCTCTATATTCCGCTTCGGTCGAAGACAAAGAAACAGTTCGCTGTTTGTTTGACAACCATGATATAGCACCTTGACCAAGGAAAAATGCATATCCTTGTGTCGATCTCCTAGTCTCATGATCTCTGGCATAGTCACTGTCACAGTATCCATGCAACTGTGGATGACTTCCTCTGTATTCTATCCCAAACTATCTTGTACCTATGATGTATCTCAAGACTCTTTTGGTTGCATTCCAGTGAGACTGTTTTGGATTTGCCATAAACTGTGCTAGTGAGCTTACTGCATAACAAATATCTGGCCGTGTGATTGTTAGATATATAAGAGATTTGATGAGTTGCCTATAGTACCTGTCGTTGATTGTAGGCTTTTCTGAATCTTTAGTAAGTTTCAAACTCTGTTCCATGGGAGTGGCTGAAATCTTGCAATCTGCCATATGAAACTTCTTCAAGAGACTGTCAACATACTTGAGCTGACTCATGAATGTGCTATCTGAATCTCTCCAGAACTCTTGAAATTCCAAGACAATAGTGCATAAGTCCAAGATCTTTCATGTTGAACTCTACAGATAAGTCTTGTTTCAGTTTTCTGATGAAGCTATCCTTGTTTCTTATCACAATCAGATCATCTACGTACAAAACTGCAATAGTAATGTCTTCCCCTTGAACTTTGTAGTAGAGAGTATGATCTGCATTGGATTTCATGTATCCCAGATTAGCAAAATACTTATCAATTTTGTTGTACTAACTTTTGGGCGCTTGCTTTAAGCCATAGAGACTTTTCTTGAGATGGCAAACCTTATTCTCCTTTCGTGGTTCAACATAACCTACTGGTTGTTGCATGTAGACTTCCTCGCCTAGATAACCATTGAGAAATGCATTCTTGCATCGAGTTGATACACATTCCATCTGCTGAGTGTCACTAGGGATATCAAGAACCATATGGAATCCATCTTTACTACTGGAGCGTAAGTCTCATCATAGTCCTAACCATATTGTTGTGCAAATCCTTTTGCAATTAATCTGGCTTTGTATCTTTGAATACTTCCATTTGGATTGTATTTCACTTTGTATACTCATTTGTTTGCTATGGCCTTCTTTCCTAGTGGGAGGTTGCATAATTCCCAAGTATTATTCTTATACAAAGGATCCATTTCTTCATTCATAGCAGTTTGCCATTCTAGCTTGTCTACTGCATCTTCAAAGTACACTGGATCTTCTGTAGCCATGATGGTAGTCATAAGAGCATAGTTGGTGGTTTCAACTTGAATTGCTTTGCCTTTCTGAACATATGTCAATCTAGCTGGAGGTTTGCTTTCCCTAGTAGACCGTCTGAGCTGTTGTGGCTCTGCTTGGGGTGTTACTGGCAATTCTTGCTCTTCTTCATTAACATGTTCTGTAGATGACTTTGAAGTCGATGCTTCTATCTCCTGTGTAGGTAAAGTTTTCCATTTTGATTTCTCATCAAAGATTACATCTTTGGAAATAATGACCTTGTGGTTGATGGGATCATACAATTTCTATGCTTTGCTTTCTTCACTGTACCCAACCATGATGCATTTGCGTGACTTCGCATCCAATTTCCTGCGATGATCATCATGTATGTGGGCATATGCTATGCAACCAAATATGTGGAGATGCCCAATGTGTGGCTTGTGTCCAGTGAATGCTTCATAAGGAGTCATACCTTGTATCGGTTTGTGGTAGGAAGCCGATTAGCCATATTCTGATTCCTAAGATCTAACAAGTACTTGAAGTTGACATGACCATATCTCTTGTGCCATTTTGCAAATAGTGGCATCTGTTGCGGTTGAGCTGACATGGCATGCTTATCTGGTACTGTAGCTAGCATTCTATATAAGCATCCTTCCTTGACACCTTTTGCTACTAGTTGACATCTTTTGGATTTGTCTCTGATAGTGCATTTATCACCGTCAAAGATGACTTTGTAATTGTGTTCCGTCATTTGACCTACTGACAAAAGGTTCTTGCTGAGCTTCGGAACATAGAGCACATCTTTCACTAATCCTTTTGTACCAGTGAAATTGTTCATAGGGATAACACCTGTCCCTTGAACTGGATTCGGTGTATTGTTTGCTATGTAGATGACATTTTTCTTTCCTTCTAATGGCTTCATTTCTTGAACCATTCCTGATGATTTGTCATGTGAGATGATGCACCGTTGTCGATATACCAAGGATCCTGTTCCACTTGGTCGACTTGATAGCTAAAATCCTTTTTGAGATTGAAATCAGTGTCTGGGTACACTGTCTGGGTACACTGTATCAGTCTGATGCGTTTCCTCGCTTGCAAGAAACATATTTCCATGTTCATTTGCAAAATGACTGTGACTAGAATGTCCACCATGATGGTTTCCTCTACCTCGGGAATTCCCTCGATTACTACTAGATTGATTGCCTTGGTCGTACTGCTTCTTGCAACAATCTCTTTCATAGTGTCCAAACTGGTGACAGTAGTTGCACTGAATGTTTGACATGGTGGACGCATTCCCTCGTCCTTGAATCTTCCTCAGTTGGAATGATTTCCTCTTTGTTGATTCTGATGTTGCTGATGCTGATGCTGACTTTGATTTTGTTGCTGATGATGATCACCTTTCTGATATGATCTACCTCTACCTCTGCCTCTACCTCTACTTCTGTCTGAAGCTGTGAATGCCTGATCATTAGAATGACCTTTATGTGCTTGAATTGCCTGCGTCTTGAGTCCTTCACCAAGTAGGACTGACTAAAGTTCTTCCACTGTTGGAATTTGCCGTTGTATGGCAATACTCTCCACTAGATTCTCGTAACCCTCTCCTAGTCCATTCAAAATGACTTGACCCATTTTTGCGGGGTTCATTGTCTCTCGTGCTACTGCAAGAAGTTGATTGTTGTAGTCTTTTATGCGGAGTACATAAGCATGACCGGTTTCGTTGCTATTGGGAAAACTCTGGTTGATTTGGTTTCTCAGTGTGAGAATCTTGGATGTGTTATTGGACTCGTAGAGAGCTACAAACATATCCCATGCTTCTTTTGATGTCTTGACTGTGTTGAGCTATCCTAGCATGACATCTTGCACATTCTGCTTGATCAGATGATAGGCATACTTGTCTTTCTTATCCCATTTTGCCTGAGCTCTCGGGCAATGGTAGGATCTGCTACTAGTGTGGAAACTGTTTGTGTAGCTATAGATCCCACTGTTAGTGCTGTGACAACAGATGGACTAGAGCTACTTGTGGCTGGATCGGCCAATGGTCTAGAAGTAGACCCATCGACATACTCCCATTTGTCCTGAAGTACAAGAATGGTCTCCATTCGGTTTTTCCATGTACCATAATTGGAGTTGTCTAACTTAGTAGATGCCTCCAGATTGAGGTTGCGAGTCGTAGACATGGTGCAAGAAATGTACTCAAAAGTGTCGTGAAAATCTCTGTATGAATCAACTGCAAATACACTAACTGTGCCAAGTGAAATCTCTGAGCTGTCAGTGAAGATAGAACTGCAATATATAAAATCTATGATCTGTATTACAAGGCTTGTGGCAATGATGCCGAGAATAGCCAAGAGGCTTTACAAGGCTGAAATGATGTGCACAATGCCGTGAGATAGTCGAATAGGCTTTACAATGGTGGCATGTGTGTGTGAAATCAAGTGCTATCTGCCCACTAAAATAATCTGCAATGCCTCTATACTCTCTGAAGTCTACTCATTGAACTGATGAACGTAAGGTTTCAGGTAATGTAATGATGTGAAACCATATGTGAGTGTATGGACTGGACTCCGAGTAGGTACTAGTCAAGAATTTCAGGCATGGCTTAGATTGGCAACTTGGGGAAATTCAAAGCGTCCCCTCTATGGCGATCTAGTCTAGTCTGATCTAGATCTATACCAACCGTCGATCGATGAAAGAACAGCAAATAGTTCCTTTTCTTTTGTTCTTTTTAAGTGTTGCGTCAGATGTGTCGATGTAGAGGCAAATGTGCATGAAGGAAGCGGTTTTGTCGGTGAGGCTCAAATGTGAGTGTAACTTGCACCGAAATGTGCGCATGATGTGACGATGCATAGAGCACAAAAAAACGAGCGACTTTCCTTTTTGGAGTACCCTCAAATTCTTCCTAGATCAAGAGATATGACTTGATCTAGGTGGAGGGGCAAAAGGAGTGCAAATGGTGCTCAATGATGATGTGTCACTGTGGGTCACATGCAGTGTGATGTGGCACTGTGGCTAGCAAGAGGTGTGCCAGTGGACACTTGTGCTGAGGTGGCAGGAGTGGTCACATGAAGTGACTCAGGAGCACTGCGTGTGCCTGCAGGGGTCAGTGCTTGGATAGCTGAGGTGGTACTACTGAGGTGGCACAAATGATGATGTCAATAGATGATGTGGCAATAATGACATGGTAGTGATGATGCAGTTATACTGATGTGGCAGATGAGCTAGCAGGGTGATGTGTCTGTGATGATGTGGCAAGTGACATGGTAGATGACATGGCAGATAAGGTTGACGTGGCACATGTTGATGTGGCAAATTGACTTTGACTGACACGTGGCAGTCGGTGATAGCTGGCAGATAAGCTGATGATGTGGTAGCTTCACGAGGCTACTAACGTGTCACTTAGAGTGACGTGGCAGATAGGGTGCCATGTGTCACAATTGTGACCAAACCACCTAACCAGGGTTGACTGAACCTAACCTTGGTTAGCTCCTATCTGACACATATCTCAGTCAGAGAGCAAGAGAGACTCTAAGTAGAAAGACGATGATGAAATGGCAACTTGGAAAAGATGATGGTGAAGAGACAATCCATCATTGCGTCGTTGCATGCAGGGAGCTAGTTTTGGAGTTGTGGCTCTTCACCGTCTTCTTCACCTTCAGGCTTGCAAGCTCACAGCCGTTTGAGTGATGCTTCGATGCCGTAGAAGACGTTGAAGCCCGTGGAGGTAAGGAGCCCATTTGGAGCTTCATTGCAGGAATGAAAGAGCACTGGAGTGCTAGAAGGAACCTTAGAGCTTCTTAGTACAGTCGAGTGGAGAGGCTATCGCTAGAGCGCTGGCCGAACAGAGAGGCAAGGCTGGAGCATTGGCCATCTTGCATGATGGAGCATTGGAAGCTACTGTAGGGAGGCCATCTAGGAAGGCTCACAATTGAGAGTAGAAGGCCGTGGGTGGTGCTCAAGGTGAAGTGTTGTTGCTTTGGGATTGCCCACAGCTGTGTTGCAGAAAGGAGCACGGTAGGATGGCCTGTTGTCAGAGGGTCACCCATGAAGCTATTGTTGGGGGGTCGTCCGTGGAGCCGTTGATGCTGAGAAGCCACCTTTGCTAGGGAGCCATCGTTTTGCGAGCCCAGAGCGCAGAGTAGAGGCCTTGCAGATAGTCGTTGAGGTGGTTAAGGAGCTAGCTACCGGTGATGCAAGTGCTGCTGGAGACCTTTGTAGTTTGGAGAGCCATCTGGCTTTCCAAACTATGAGAACTGTGATGAAAGTGTAATGATATTGCTTATATGGTGAAATCTCATGAATTGTAGCTCTCTAACCATAGGGAGTTTCCTCTTGTTGTAAAAAGAAAAAGTACTTCATTTCATTTGCTTTATTCATATCTGATACTAGATCATAGATACTGAACTTTTTCAAGTTCACTCCTTGGACGCACGCCACACGAGGAGGGTGGATATTTATGTCACTTCTCGGCGAGTTCAAGTATTTGGTGCTTGGTCCTCCACTCATTACGGCTACCAATTGGCGAGATCTCTTTCTTGATCTTCATGTCAATCTTCAACAATTGATTGTACAATGCATGGTTCAAGGAGACGACAGGTGGGGTGATACACTAGGCTCTAGCTAGTTGTTGGCATGTTACTTGTAGATAACCATAAAAAACTAAACATTCATCTCAAGCTATTTATGAATATGTATTCTGGCCAAATTTTAAAGTATCTAGATTTTTTAAATAAAAATTTGGTGAACTTTCATGGAAATTATTTATAAATTTAGAATCTTAAAGCCTAATATTATCTCTTTTTCTAAATTTAGTTCCAATCTTGGCATATATACTGAGCTTTTGTTTTTATAGGAGAAAAAACTTTCAACTTTTTCTTAATAATGAAACCAATGTAAAAAAGCACATTTTAGGTCAAACATTAGTTTGACTTTGTTTGCAAGATATGCTTTATGCTTTATCCTTCTCTTTGTTCCCCCATATTTCCCTGCAGACTTCAATTCCTAGATTTGTTTGGGAGTCCATTCTTAAATGAAGCAGTGGAGTTGCTCATGGATCGCATCGGTATTGATCATTGCACTTCTAGCATCTATTATCCAGAATCCATGGGACAAACGGAGTGGACCAATGGCCTCCTTTGTAAATCCATGGGAAAAATGGCCATAGGGAACAAGAGCTAGTGGGATCAGAAGGTCACTAAAGCCGTGTGGGCTTACAACATCACCCATAAAATGTCTACAGGTCACACTCCTTTTGAGTTGGTGTACGGTACTGAGGCAGTTTTACCACTAGAGATAGAGATTTTGGCCTTGAGATTAGCACAAGAACAGAGGATGATAGAAGATGAACATGTAGGGGCCAGGTTGGTACAACTTGAGAAGCTAGATGAAACCCAACGCCTCGCACTCCATCAAACAGAGATCCAAAAGAACCGACAAAAGGCCTGCATGGATGCTAAGATTTGCAAGGGATGGGAAAGACACTTTGCTGAGGGGGATGTTGTGCTATGATTTGATAATAGATTGGACCACCAGATGGATAAAAAGTTCCTTCCACTGTGGACCGGTCCATACAAAGTCATCAAGGAACATAGTAATGGGTCTATACAAGTACAAGAGCTGCATGAGCCATATGGCAAGAAGGTGATCAACAAGTGTTATCTCAAGCCCTTCTTTGTTCATGATGGTCCTAGGCATGGAAATGCTGTGCATTCCCTGCCTGGGGGGGGGAACTGTTATGGATAAATTTGACCAAGGTAAAAGGCATAAATATATGTGTGTGCTTGTATGTGTGGCAATAGTATAATAAAATATGATGTGCATAGGGCCCAGGGTTGAGGTGGCAGGGCATGACCATGTGCCACCCTTCCATGTAAGAGGACCCATAAGGTGTGTTGTACATAATCCATGGTAGTTATATTATAAAATGTTAAGGTGGCATGGTTCCTCCATGTGCCACCCCTCCACCTAGGCGGTCCCATGCCTGCATTTAGTGAGACATGGACCAAGGACCATGGGAGAAGTAATATAAAATAGGTGGAGGTGGATATTATATTGGATTATTCCCTCCATGTAGGATAGGCCCATGTGGGGGGGGGGGTGTAGATAGTCCAAGAATGCAAGTTAAATAATGGGGAAAGTAGGATGAGGTGGCAAGATTCCTTGTGCCAACCCTCCACTTGTCCTCCTAGATGATTAAACGTATTATAAAATTGGGAAGAGAGCAACGGAGTATCTTAGACTTGGGATATGGGGGATGATATATGTGGAAAAATGAGGCCAATGGTTGTCGCACACAATTGAGAGTGCGTAACCACTTAGCCCACATGGGAGACTTTTCCACACACACCATGCATGTGGGAGGATGCATTTATTGGGAGAGACCCCCTCTCTTGGCTATAAAAGGAGGGGGCTATTCCTTGATGGGACACACTCATTCTTGTAAAGCCACCTAGCTAGTACTTTGATTTCTTCCCCCCATCCTTCCTTTCAAATAAAGCATGACCCTCCTCCCTTGATGTCTCCATCTCTACATTCCTCGTCCCATTATGTACATGCTCGTCTTTCCCCTCTCCCTCTCCCCTTGTGCCATAGTCTCCCTCTTCATTCCCACCCCTCTTAATCCCTTTTCCCCACCCATGTTAATGCTTCTCCCCTCATGTTCCCTTTTCCTATATGGCCCTCGCGCGTCGCCATGCCGAGCATCTAGCCTCTTGTCTCGAATTCTTTTCTAGTTAATAGCGCCCAACGGAATTACTTAGCATATGAGAAAGAACTATATGCTATAGTCTATGCTTTAAAAAAGTGGAGGCACTACTTATATGGTGCAAAATCTGAGATCATCTTTGATCAGGAGAGCATTAAGTGGATTTATAATCAGCCAGAGCTTAAAGGTAGAAAAGCTAGATAGGCTGAGTTAATGCAAGAGTTTGATATAAAATTGACATATAGGAAAGGGAAGTTCAATGTGGTAGCAGACTCTCTTAGCCGAATGCCAATTGTTAATTAATTGAGTTTTACTCAATTTCAAAATGATTTCCTAGAGTCCTTAAAGAGTAAATTTGAGTTTGATCCTCACTTCTCTGAAATATGGAAAGCAATTAGAAATAGGAATCCAACTAATTGAGAGGCTTTCATTGAGGAGTCGCATGGATTTGGTGACACACTACAGGTTGGTGATAAAGAACTCAAGTGGAAAAAATATACTATTGAAGATGGCTACTTGCTCTACAAGGGTAGAGTATGTGTCTCGGATAATAATGACATTAGGCACCAAATTCATTTTGAATGTCATGATAGTCTGAGTGCTGGAAACCTGGGAATTCATAAGACATATGTGCTTTTGAAAAGACCATTCTTTTGGCCTGGAATAGGTAAGGACATCCAAGATTATGTATTGAAGTGCCAAAAATGCCAGGTCAATAAGGCTGAACGCCTTAAGGTAGGAGGTCTCCTACACCCATTGGAGATTCCATCTGGCAAATGGGAAAGCATCTCCATGGATTTCGTTGTGGGATTACCTAGGACACAGAGGGGGCACAACTTTGTGACGGTAATTGTGGATCAGTTGACCAAGATGGCTCATTTTATTCTAGTCAATGAAGATGTTAAAACTCCAAAATTAGCTAGGCTATTTTTTGAGCATATCTAAAGATTGTATGGGCTACCAACCGGCATTGTTAGTAACCGGGATAGCAAATTTAATAGCCATTTTTGGAGGGCTATGTTTAAGAAGTTAGAAACTTCATTGAGCATCGTGGATCATCCACAGAGTGGTGGTCAAACTGATAGAGTGAATCAAATAATTGAGGATATGCTTTGAGCATATATAAGTAGGCGGCAAACTAATTGGGAACAATATTTGCCCATATTAGAATTTGCATATAACAGTGCCAAACATTCAGCTACAAGTTTTAGTCCATTCATGATGATGTATGGATTTCAACCAAGAGCCCCAATGATAGTGGGGCTCGAAAAAGAGAAGGTTCAAGTGGCCAAAGACTTTCTTGAAGATATGAATCAAGTGCTTAAGTTAGCTAAAGATAGCATAAGAAGAGTTGAGGACAAATCACGAAGTTATGCAAACCCCCACCATAGAAAGTTGGAGTTTGAAGTAAATGAGAAAGTCTACCTTAAGGTACCTGAATCTTCAGAATCTCTAAAGAGAGGGAAATGTCCAAAGTTGTCTCCTAGGTATTGTGGAACATTCACCATACTTAAGAGGATTGGAGAACTTGCTTACAAATTAGCCTTACCTGAGGGATGTAGAGTACATCCAATTTTTCATGTTAGTAGGGTAAAAAGAAAATTAGGAGATGATGATAATCTCCTTGGAAATGAAGTCCTAGTTGAACTCATTAAACCCGCATCTTTACCACATGAACCAAAAAGAATTTCAAATAGACAAGAAAAAAGAACACGGCATACAATATGGCAAGAAAGTCTGGTTAAGTGGAAAGATAGACCTGAAGAGAGTTCAACATGGGAAAGGGTAAGCAATCTCCAGAGGAGGTTTCCCTAGTGTAAGGCCCAAGGGAGTGGCTTCTGGCTGCTCCTATCTGCTCCTGAACTTGCTGGATAGTTGGATGCAGAATGAGGCCAAGAGCCTCTGATTTTATAGGCCCTAAGGGGCTGGCAAAAAACCAACCAGTCAAGCTGCCTATGGTCGACCCAAACAGGCCGACCAGGCCCTGACCTGGTCTGCCTATAAATGCCGCTTTGGGGCCCTCTTTTCTAGGGCCTTTGGCCCACACTTAAAGGCGTCTAGCCCCTAGTTCTGCCCAATATCTGGCTTGGTTGGTTGGCTCTAACCAGCCCTAACCAGCCAGTTCTATGGCAAACACTCCTGCTGATTCCCCCCGCCATTAATGCGCCCTGTGCTGGTCTTGCTTTTGCGGACACCTATTGCAAGCGCCTCTTCTTCTGGATCACCACGCAATCATGCTCCTCATCATATTTTTTCTACCAGGGCAGATGCAAGACATCCTGTCCCCGCCATCTCCCTTTCACAAAGGTGTCTTTTGACGCAGCCATGCTCATCTCTCCAGGTAATTCACTCTTTGTTGTCTGACTAGGACCCACATGGTAGCTAGGATGTTGCCCATGTGGCACTCCCTCAAACCCTAGGTTCACAGCCTTGCATGCTCTCCTCATTTGGGGGCTTACAGATGGGGAGGTGACCTTTCCAACACCCCCTCTCAATGACACCTCTCAGCCCAATGCCAACACGTCGATGACGATGCTCCAGTAACTCCCTATACAGACGGCCATCGATTGATGCACAGGTAGCATTTGACAGACAATTAGACCACAGAGAGGTAGTCTGATGCTGTGCCACGTGTTAAGACTGCAGTTTAATGCACAGTCAGAAAAGAGAGAGGGAGATAGAGGGGGAGGGAAGGGAGGGAGGGAGGGACGTCCAAGGGGGAGAGGGAGAGGGAGAGGGAGGGAGGGAGGGGGGGAGAGAGCAAGAAAGGAGAGAGCTCGAGAGCTCGAGAGCTCGAGAGCTCGAGAGCTAGAGATAGTTTAACGAGCATTTAGTCTTCTCCCACTCGCCCACTTAACTCCAGTTAACTCCCCATGAGTGTGCTGCTTTTCAACAACCTTGCATAATAGCTCGGGATCCTCTGATCCACATCTCTCTTGATCCACATCTCTCTTACATAATAGAGAGAGAGAGAGAGAGAGAGAGAGAGAAAGAGAAAGAGAGAGAGAGAGAGTATGAGAAAGAGTTAGAGAGAGAGAGAGCAGAAGAAAGAGAGAGAGAGAGAGAGTAAGATAAAGAGTTAGAGAGAGAGAGAGAGCAGAAGAAAGAGAGAGAGAGAGAGAGAGACACACACACACACAGAGGGAGGGAGGGAGAGAGGGAGAGGGGGTAATGTCTTGGAAAGTCTTTCTTTTTCATAAATTATGTGACATGCCTTTTTTTTCCTTTTTGGTCTGCCCTCAGGGTAGCCTTAGCAACAATGAGATCAATTATACTATCACTAAAAGAGAAGCCCTAGGCACCGACCATCAAGCATTGCTTTATCTAGTGAATCGTCTATGTACAACTGGAAGAATAACCAGATGGCTCCTCTTGCTTCAAGAATTCGATTTCAAAATAGTGGTCCACAGAGGTGCCTAACACTACATTATCGATCACATGTCTCGTGTCAAGTCGAGAAAAGAAGCCACTAGAGTAGAAGATGACTTGCCAAATTCAACACTTTTTCAAATAGATGTTGTTCCAGATTGGTGTGCAATATCATTGGATACTTAATGGCTGGAAGTCCACCCCCTGAAATGAAAGCAGGGGATGCCAGAAAACTAATTCTAAAAGCTACACCCTATCAACTCATAGCAGGACAACTATACAAGATGGGCAAGGACTGGGTTTTAAGGAGATGTGTAATGCCACATGAGATCATGCCAATCCTCAGTAAAGTCCATGAAGGCATTGTAGGAGGACACTTCCAAGGGGAAACAGCAGCAAGAAAAGTCCTTGTAGGCTACTGATGGCCAACACTTTGGATAGATGCCTATGAATATGTCAACGTACTACTAAACCACAGCATAAGGACTTCAATCCCCTAACAACAGTCGTTGCACAAAAGCCATTTGAAAAATGGGGGATTGATTTTGTGGGTCCCACCCATCCAACAACAAACGGAACACATGCATGCTACATCATTGTGGCCACAGATTACTTTACCAAATGGGCTAAAGCTAAAGCAATCAAAAAGGCAAATGCCAAAAGCACAATAAGAGAATGTGATCACTTGATTCAGATGCCCCATTAAAATTGTGTCAGATAGAGGCACACATTTTGTCAATGAGGCTATCCAAGAACTCTTGTCTGGCTTTATGGTAATCCATAGAAAAAGCACACCCTACTACCCCCAAGGGAATGGACATGCCAAATCCACCAACAAAATATTATGCATTATCCTCACCAAGGTAGTAGAACCAAAGCGTTCTTATTGGACAGAGAAACTAAATGCAGCCTTATAAGCATACCGAACCACACTCAAGGTTAGTACAAGGAATACACCTTTTTAATTGGTGTATGGCCTTGAAGCTGTGGTCCCATTGGGATTTGTAAAACCAAGCCTATGCATAGCAGTACAGGAACGCATGGGAGATCATGCATCCTTGAAAGAAAGACTCTATCAATTGGAGAAGCATATAGAGACTAGATCAGTCGCCTATCATGCCATGACAACAGAAAAATATAGAAGAAAGGCATGGTTTGACAAAAAACTTAAAGCCAAGACATCAAGGAAGGTGATCTAGTTTTGCTATGCAATGCCAAAGTCCACAAGGGCAAACTCAAATATCACCTAACCTCAGCACATGCTTAATAGGTGGAAGAACTTGCGCAAGTACAACTCACTCTAATCCAAAGAGAAGAAGAGCTCCAGGATTTCTAGGGAAAGCTTGTAGACATACAATAATCTTTGGCAGCACACACTTTCAGCATTGAAAATCTTACAAGGGAATGCCAAATATTAAAGGACCAACTTGCCACTGCTACAGAGGCAAGAATTGCTTAAGCATAAGTGTTGGACCAATGGTCCAATACTAGTGAAGTCATTCCTCAACAAGCTTAGGGATGCATATACATCCATCTACCATTAGTATAAGGAAAAAATAAATGAGATGCAATCCCAAAAGAAAGACATCTCAAATCTTGAACTCCAATTGCTAGTGCAAACCAATGAGGCAATGGAAGACACCACAAATGAAGTCCCCCTATAGTGCACGACAGTGGTATACCAAGGGCTTGTGGCTGTTCTACAAGTGGAAGATCACCTAAAAGCATGAGTGCTTATCCAAAGGAAACAACTCCAGCTCAATATCATATCTGCTAATCCAAAAATCAAATGGGAATGTTCCATAGGGGAAAAAACTTTGCGCAAAATTTGCCAAGACTTGCCTGAAGATGAAAAGCCATCTTCTGCTTGTCTACACATGTTGGGTTTACTACATTTAGGATAGTTGCTTTCATTGCATATGTATGCCTCATGGGTAGTCCTCCCCTCAGGGTCATTGGTGGTTTGTTGCCATTGCTAAAAAAGCCATCACTATTCGGGGAAGGGGGAGGGGAGGTGGGGAAGGGGGAGGGGAGGTGGGAGGGCGCGGGGAGAGGAGGCAGGGGGGGTTAACCCCCCCCCCACCCCACCTATTGCGTGCGCAATAGGTGGGGTGGGGGGGCGAGGCAGGGAAGGGAGAGGGGAGGTGAGAGGGCGGCGGGACAAGAGGAGGGAGGGGGAGGGTTAAACCCCCCTGTTGCGCATGCAACAGGTGGGGTGGGGGTAATAATACCCCCCACCCCACTTGTTGTGCATGCAACAGGTGGGGGTAAACCCCCCCTCCCTCCTCTCCTCCCGCCCTCCCTTCCCCGCCTCCCCTCTCCCTTCCCCGGCCATTAACCCCCCCTCCCTCCTCTCCTCCTGCCCTCCCGTTGCCCCCTCCCCCTTCCTCGCCTCCCCTCCCGTCGGCCCCCTCCCTTCCTCCCTCCGCTCCCTTCCCCTCTCCTCCTACTCTCCCCCCTCTTCTCCCTCTTTTTTAAGGCGGGGAGCGGTAAGGAGGACGGGAGGGGAGGGAGGAGGGAGAGGAGAGGGCAGTCGGGATGGAGGAGGCAGGCGGGGAGGCAAGAGGGAGGAGGAGAGGAGGTAGGCAGGGAGGCGGGAGGGAGGAGGGAGAGGAGGCAGGCAAGGAGGTGAGAGGGCGGGGAGGGCGTAGACGGGAGGGGGAGGCAGGAGGGAGGGGAGGGGGTCGACGAGAGGGCGCAGACGGGAGGAGGAGGCAAAGAAAGAGGAAGGAAGAGGCAGGATGGGGGAGGCGGGAGGAGAGGAGGGGGTTAACCCCCAACCTATTGCGCACGCAACAGGTTGGGGTTAATCCCTCCCCTGCCCTAAGCTCCCAAAGGGCTTTAAATTTTTATTTTATTTTTAAAGACAAAAAAATTAAATTAATTTAATTTAAAGAAGGAAAAAAAAGACGAAAAAATTTAATTAACTTAATTTATTTTAAAAAAATTAAAAAAGTTAAAATAAATAAAACTTAAAAAAATTTTAAAAAATTAAATTAAATTTTAGATATAAAAATAAATAAATTAATTAAAATAAAATAATTAAAAAAAAGATAAAAAAATAAATTAATTTAATTTATTTTTAAAATTAAAAATAAATAAAACTTAAAATAATATTTAATTAGAAATTTATTTAATATTTTGAGATTGAAAATCATTGTAATTCTCATTTTTTATTTTTGATTGTTTTTCAGAAAACTATGGCTTCCAGTTTTTGTTCCAAGGTGTCTTTCAAATACCTTAAACATGCTTGGTATTTTATGGAGCACAAATCAAAGTATTTTTTGGTGATCACTATAGAGAATGTGTCAAGCGTGAAATATTCTCCAGAGGTAGTAAGAAATGGTAGCATGGTCTCAAACATCAACATTAAAGAAAACAATTTGATAGAAGTTGTGTGCAAAGGAAAGAATGACGAGGTGGTTTACAAGTTACGAGATACGCACAAGCACTTCTTGAAGCCCTTACCAGATTCAATTGAGGAATCCCAAGAATTGCTTAGTGCCTTAGAAGCATTGAAGAAAATGTGGGATGCATTTCCAAGTGGTGGTGTTGTACCTTCAGCAGTAGTAAGTGCAGCAGTAAGTACGCCATCTATAACATGTAACCCTCAAGTTGTACCGCCAATATCTGTGGCGATAACTACGGTAACTCCGGCAAGAGTAACTACAATATCTGCGGCAGTAACTATAGTACCTCCAACTGTACCTACACCATCGACTGCTGCAACTACAGGAACAAGGAGTGATCGTGGAGCAGATTCAAGTTCTACAGCTATTCCTAGAAAGAGAGCAAGAATAACTTCTACTCCACATGCAGATCGTTCAAGTGCAGGTTATTTAAAACTAGGTGAAAAATTGGATAGCGATGAACAGGAGGATCCGCAAGAAGAAGATACAAGTCTCGAAGACTTTTCTATAAGTATGGCAGACTTACATCCTCCAGAGGATGAGGGGTACATTTGGGGATTTTCACAATTCAGCATGGCCACAATGCTTATTGATCGAGCTTCGTTGTTCACAAATCAAAGATTCGTTGTTCACAAATCAAAGAAAGCTAGATAAGACATTTGCACGCAAATTGTATGAAGATACGAGGAAAACAAGAACTCCAATTGCCACTAATATCACTCTTCGTCCTATGGCATTTAAGAGACTTCAAGAAGATGATCCTACATTGCCTGATGTCACATTTCAAAAGCGCATGGACTTTCTTGATGCTTTTGAGAACTTTAGAAGGAGTGACTTTGTTCGTGGAGAGGCTTTGTACCAAAGCCGATATGGGACTGATGTCGAGAAGAGATACATGCTGGCAAAGAATAGATTCTTGGAAAGATGTAGGTTGAGCCCATTGATGGGCAACACTTTTGTGAAGCTTGCAGGATCGCCCTTGATGAGGGAAGAAACGGAAACTTGCCACAAATTGAGTGGATGGAAAAGTTTCAACGGGTCATTTGTCATATATGCATATTTAACGATGAATCGAAGTACATTCTAGAATCAGAAAGGCTGAATTCTACTCCATTTAGGTTGGAAAAATGCTCTTCTCTTTCTGAGATCTTGATAAAGGCAAGGGAGTTATGGATGGGCTGTGGAAAGCCACAAATAGTGAAGGGCAGGAGACCTACATCTGAGTACATGGCAAAGAGGACTCGGTTCTATAGATGCTTGAAAGGTGTTGTAAGCAATACGCAAGGCATACCAAGTAATAAGGTTGAGGCAAAGGATTTGAACACTGCCGTTGCAAGATACAAGGATGTTACTTGCATTGTCTTCCACGAGGACTCAGTGTTTCAGAGCATGGTGGATGTTTGCCAAGCATATGAAACATGGAAGATATCCTTTGAGGCACCAGAGCACACTACAACTCAGAGGAAAGAAATAAAGAAACCGATGTCTATTGTTTAGTGGAGTGCATTAAGGTTTGTTCCAGATGCAATAACAGAAGAAGTATGCAAGAAGATCCTAAGTGGTGACTGCTTCTTTGGAAAGAAGAGCAAGCATAGCAACTTGGATGAAGTGGTCACCCGAATGATTCAAAGTGAGGTTGCTCTCTCGGCACTATTATTTTTATTGAAATCTGATGATGAGTTAGCTGGCAAGTCAATTGATGTGGATAAGAAGAAAGCACTTAGCCTAGGTCAACTCCTTGATAAGACATGGGCTAGAAAGTGGTTGGCTTCAATGAATGCAGATGCCACACCAACAAAGGATCTAAGAGCTAAAATGCCAAAGGTTGTTGAGACAGAATATATGGACATAAAGAAAAAGGCCTTGCAGTCCACTGCCCAAGGTAGAGCAATTGGTGGTTTAGATGATGGTTCTCCATTCAGCTTCTCCTATGATATCCTGCTATCAGAGAATGATACAAAATTTGCACACATCAATGGCATTGATACAGAGCATTTCATAACAATGAGCGGTCATGCTTGGGAGAAGCCATGTGTATTTTTCATAGATGAATTGCAAGACCTTGCAGTGTCACGGATAGTTGAACTTGTGCGGTTTATCGTAGAAGGTCCTATGGCAGATAAGAAAAGATCAACGTTGGTCCTGTTCATGACAGAATCACAAAAGGATGCCTTGTATGCGAGTTTGACATCTGCATTTGGGTATTTACTTTCAAAAGTATACCATGGTATAATCCTACGCAATCATATGACTATCTTGGAAGGCACTGCCATTCAAGTCTTGCAGCCTTTCTTGATGTGCTTCTTATCCAAGGGTGGTGGCAATCTAATCAAAATTCCTTTAAGGACTCTCAAGCTTCATTACTTTGAGGACAATAAGGTTAAGCTTGATGCAGCAATGGTGGATTACAGAAGCCGATGGATCCTGATGTGATACTAGAGATGACAAAGAATTTACTAAATGATGGGTGGGAAGTAGCATTGTCTCGAATGGGTTTTGCTGCTGAGAAATTGCTACACCAAGGTAGAAATGTAAATGTCATTGATACCCCCCATCAAATTGAGTTCTTTGACACATATTACAGTTGCACTACCTTCTTTGAAGAGGAAAATGTCAAAGAAGAGGGTAGTGAGAAAAATGTCGAAGACGAGGGTAGTGAATCTGAGGGTGATGATTCTAGCTCAAGTGATGATGAGGATGAAAGCTCTGCATCCGATGACTTACGCCAAGAAGAAATCCGCACAAAGAATAAGGGTGATCAATTGTCAACTAGAGTCAAGGAGGTTCCACTCATCATATGGGAAGGCTCACGGCAGCAAGAAGTAGTAGTACAGCATGTCACAGGAAAAGGTAAGGCTAAAGAGGTGGAAGCACTTCCCTTGAAATTAAAAGTGAGGAAGGCACCCTTGATCTTGGGTGAAGGACATGCAAGTGGATCAAGCAAGGAAGCCTTAATCAAAGAAGGTATGGACGAAGCAAAGCATGACCAGGAGGAGTTATTAGGAGGCATAGATGGTTCTTCTACCATGATCTTACAGACTCTAGAGCAGCCTACTAGTCAGGAACCTAGTAGCCAGGTCCCTACTCAACAAGAACTTGGTCATGAGACTCTAGATCAGCCTACTAGTCAGGTGCTTGGAACTGAAGAGCAAACTATTGAGGACCTTGCTACTGAGACTCCAGTCTTAGAGCAGCCTATTAGTTAGGACCCTGGTAGTCAAGGGCCTAGATTTGAAGACATTGGTACTGAGTAACATGATTGCTGATGGCTTTGTAATCACAAGTTTTGAACTTCTTTTTTGATTTCTTTACTCTCATTATTGTGTATAAAGATTGTTTATGAGGTCCATTTTATACTTAATGGTGTATTTTAAACTTTATGTCAAATGTATTTTTATGGTTAAGGGTGTTTTTTAATACCAAGTGAGTTGTATATGTACACCACTTACACATAAAAGGATTTATCTACACTACCTTTCTAAGGGGTTTATGTACACCACCTTTCTAAAAGAAATGGTCATAAAGGTGTGTGCACACCACTTATACATAAAGGTGTTTATTTACACCACCTTTCTAAGAGAATTGGTCATCTATTGATGTTCTTAGGTGATAGTAGCTCAATTCACAAGAAGTTATGAAGATGTTTATGTAGACCACCTTTGTAAGAGATTTGGTTATGCATTGATGTTCTTAGTACTTAATCATCAAATCTTTTGTTTTGAGTTGTCAAATCTAGTTCAAAAAACAACATTACTAGCCGATGCCCATATCGATGACTATATCAACACTTTCTTTGCGATGTAGACACTGACGAACATTCCAACACTTTTCACTGGTTAAGTTTTTTTTTCTTTGTATTTAGCATCAGTATCGGCGTCGAAAAGTGGCCTGTATCTTGTAGTGACCTCAATTTCAACCTTTCCCAGCAGCTGAATTTGTGATTGGCAAAGCTGATCGAGATCATCTTGGCTTTGTGTTATTGTTATATGTTTATAGTATATGTTTATAGTTTTAGATTCACAAATGTGTAGTAATAGAGTAGGATATAACCTGATGTAGTTTATGAAGCATCATATTTATGTGACAATGGAGGGTTTTCAATCTTACATGCTACATCGAGGATAGTTGGTTGAATTTGTACATTTGTCATTGTCATATGTATGTTGTAATTGCTTATAGATCATTGGATCTTCTTTTGAATGCAAGTAACGAATTGTGTTTTCTAGATCAATCATAGCACTGTCTAGCTTTTCATCATGGAACCCAACATCTCGCCTAAATTGATGAGAGAGATACAATCATAGCATTGTCTAGCTGTTCATCATGGCAGCTAACATCTTGCTGGAATTGAGGAGAGATAAAAATGCGAGTTTGTCATGTCACAACTTGGTTTCATGTAGCTTGTAGAGTAGTGCCCAAGCGTGATGTGCATGAAGTAATTAAACTAGAATGCTTGGTGATGTGTTGTGCCAGCTAGAATTGTTGAGATCCCATCAAGATTTTGAGTTGTCATTGGATGGAGAGGCAAAGCTTGTTCTTGTGCAACTAAGTGGTCCAAAATGTAGGCTTCCATTGCCTAAAAAACATGAGAGAGAAAGGATTAGTTGGCACACACCTTGTGGCCTCCACGAATGAGGCAAAAGAAGAGATTAATGTAGGAGTTGCCCAAGGTAGGACATCAATGCAAATGTGCACTCAATATGTTTCCAAGTGCAAATATGATGTGAACTTTCTACATCATGCAATAATGGTCCTTAAGGAATTGGGATCGGGAGTGGAAGGAAGGGTGCACTGAGTATCAATTGTTGGTGTTTCAAGTCTAAAATCAACAGCTTCATATGAAGGAAAAAGAAATAAACACGATATTGTTGATGCATATGCCATGTTGAAGATGGAGCTAGCCATGTCAATGACATACAGAGGCGTGTGTCATGCCATAGGACGTTCTGATGATGAGGAGTTATGGATTATCAGTCCATTCTTTAATGGTGGCTCAATCCATAACATGTTTATGCATGTTCTTGCAACTTTGGAAAGCTATAGGTAGCAAAGCAAACATTGGTACCTAAGAGAGGACTCTCGTCATGTTTGGGAAAACCTAGTGATAAAAAAGTGGGCGCGATTGTTTGTAGATCAATCCTTGCCTATCGCTACTGGTTGCGATCAGTGCACTGAAGGTAGTGCATGCTAGAAGGTATATACATGTATAGATTTGAATGCATGTAACTATATGCTCGACTTCATTGCCGATGAGAAATAAATGCATGTGGGGATAATTGATTAGGGAACACAACAACACAAAGCAACTATAGACGCGCTTGGTAGATGCGCAAAATAGCGGGCACGTCTATAGGCGTTGCTTTAGTAGAGGAATTACGGGCGCGTCTAAAAGCGCGTCTAACAACTCGTCTATTTGTGCGTGTATTAACACGTCTATTTGTGCATCTAAATTGAGAAAATACGAGCCCGTCTAACATCGTGTTTATCAGCGCGTCTATTTGCGCGTGTATTAGCGCGTTTACACTGAGAATCAGATGCGCATTTAGACGCATAGATAGACACAAACCAGAGAATACAAAAAGTGAGATTTTGGTGTACATCATTGCTTTCCAAACATTGCCCATGATTACCAAAGCACATAATTTTAACAAAAACATCAATGCTTTTTTGCAAGCCCACATCTATAAGAATTAAGTGAGGTAAGGAGAATGAAACAATATGTAAAATAGTTTTGCCAATATCAATGATGGGGCTACGGTTCAATCTCATCCTCAATGAGATCTTGCCAAACTATCTACTTCAAAACCCAAACAAGTGTTTAGATCTACAAATACATTCAACCCTCTACTACTTGTGCTACTCATGTGCTCATCGAAATCAGCATCACCAATGGTAGGCTCGTCCTCACGGGTAATGGCCTCAATATCTGTATCTCCTATCTCATAATCATCCTCCTCTCTCGTATCACGGTCATCATCACGTCCATAGCCATGATCATCCTCCATACGCTCCATATTAGTAAATGTACTATACATCACTTTGGAACGTGGCATAATAGGTATGACATGCCACCATCTATTATTATCCACCATTGGTTGATAGACAACCTAATTCAAACACAAATACAATCATGTTATTTTTCTTGCATCAAATATTTAAAAGCGAGTATTTTTATATGTGTGCACAGTACCTGTTCACATTGTTGCGGTAGTACTAGTGTGTCCTTCCTACTTTGCCAAAACTTTGTGGAGTCAATAGTTACAAAGCCACTTGCATGGCGTTTGATTGTTGCATTAGGGCCTCTTTCCACCACGTCCTTAAACCACTTTACATCCAAAACATACACAAAGAAGTGTCGAAAGTCAAGCATAATAATATCTTGGATTATGCCACAATAATCATCCATGGCTCCATTGGCTCCCTCAAAGCTAGCAATGATGCCGCAATCTTGTGTGTTTCTCTTATCATCAATCTATTGTGTTCGAAAATGCTTGCCCTCACACCATATAGCATTGAAAATAGTGCACTACACCAAGAAAAAATCAATTAAATAAGCAATCTAAATTATTGAAAGCTCCTAACTTATGCATAACATTCTATATACCAACCTTGCTCATGCATCCCCTAGCATACTCCCATTCTTCCATTGTGATATGCATCCCCTCATCTTTCTCTGCTTTTTCCATTTCATCAAGTAGCCAATCCACATGAATATCCTTTGGAAGTGCTCTTAGATACTGAGGGTATGGCACACGAGATCCGTGGTGTGTATGAAAGAGGGCCCTTTCTTCTTGTCTTCTTGCCTTTGCATCCTCGTATCTTGTCACCCATCTTTTCATCACATCACTATTAAGCACGCAAAAGAGATTGATACTATTATGCAACTCTGTGTCTATTACTTTGTTGCGTCCTTTCCCTTGAGGCACAATAGAGGTCATCCTTAGGTCTTCATCATCTCTCCATAGTCATGGGAGAGAGCTATCCACATCAACAAGAAACTCAGAAATATATACAAGTGACTCTTGTACCAACCAACCCTCGGCCATGCTACCTTCGGGTCTTGCATTTTGTCTCACGAAGCCCTTCAAGGTCTTCATGAAGCGCTCGAGGAAGAACAACCATCGTGCATGTATAGTACCACATATAGCAATCTCATCCACCAAATGCACTATAAGATGTAGTTGGCTTGTGAGAATAGAACGTGGAAATGTCTCCTCCACTAAACAAACCACCTCCACTGACATAACTCGAGCATTCTCAAGCATGGTGGGATCTATTTCCTTTGAGCTCACATACCTAGAAATGAAAAAGTATAGCATATTAGCAATATGCATTCAAACTTGCATGGAGCATTGATACGCATCATATTTTGTATCATGTAAAGTACCTCACAAGCTCTCCCATCTTGTAAATACAATATTTCACATCCTTCGATGCACTACGTGAAATGCTAGTAGGTAGTATGAACTGAACCCACGAGAAGGTGGTTGATTAGTTGCTTATAATTATTCACTCACAAATTTGAAAGGAAAAGGATATTATGCACATAAAATACTTACTTGGAGCATCTTGTGCCAATCATGAGATTTCAAGCCATATAATTGCTCTACACCTCTTTTCTTGCTCTTTGTAAAGGCTCCCTTCAAACACCTCATGCATTCAGTGGGAGTACGAATTGTAGTAATAGCGCGCTTCACTGTCGCCATCTCTAGCTTTGATAACATCCACGGTGCACGAGGTAAAAAAACACGCCCATTTGGTCCCTCTTGTGCCCAAGCTTCACGCATCCTCCCTATGGTACGTAAATCCTCCCTTATGCCTGTGGAATCTCATGTCCCATTCAAATGCTCCCAAATGGTAGATGCCACATTCTTGAAGATATGCATGGGATCAAGCAGGTGATTGATCTTGAGGTGGGACCAATATGGTAAATGATAAAAGATGGAGTATCTAAACAAAATAAAGTGTTAGCGGGCAACCTTTATTTCCAGCCAATATAGGACACAATAGTTACAAACCCTTACCGGCTCATGCCAAGTGGTGGAGGAGTCGTGGAACCGTCCCAAATTCTCATCCAATCTCCTACGATGAGTGATTGTGGGAGGACTTCATTCCAAGGGGCAACATATCTAGGATGATCAGGTAGGAGAAATCGATGGTGATTCTCATAGATGACCTTATTCAATGCGTCTACCCGTGAGGCAACTAGCGAAGGACCACAAACAGGACATGCATGGTAACCTGATGTAGTGAGACCTGAACAATAGATGCAATTAAGAGTTGAAGGTGGGTTTAGGGTGCACGATACATGTTTCCTCGAGTTGAACAATCTCCATACTTTGAGATGTGATTGAGTGTAATCTTGCGTGCACGATACATGTTTCCTCGACATCGATCGCACATACATTTTATTTTTTGCTCCAACCACATTTCGCGATGGTGGATACGGATGGATTCATCCTCACTGGAGCTACTTGTTGAAGATGAAGATATCCTACAAACAAACAACCCACAAAAATTTGCTCTTCTTCAAATGTTTAATTTTAAACTCTGTGGCGCATCTAAAAGCACGTCTGTTTGTTCTGCGGTGCACGTCTATAGGCACGTCTAAAAGCGCATCTAAAACCGCATCTACTCTATGTATTTAGACGCGCTTTTAGACACGCCTATAGACGCAATTTTTAACCTACTTTTAGCGCGCTCGCTTCGCTTGTCTTCACATTACTTATACTTCGCGGCTTGCTTGCTTCCTTATTAGCAGATCCACAGTTTTGATGCTTAAGAGGAAGGCTTCCACTCTTACTTCCAAGCTTACACTTAAGAGGAAGGCACCCACACTTACTTCCAAGCTTAAAGGAGAGGAGGGCGAACAAGGAGGAGAAGCAACTTTGAAAAAGGAGAAGAACCTTCCATACCTCTATCCAAGGTAAGTCTTTTTGCAGTTGATCTTCTTTGGAAGTTTGCTCTCTTTGGATTTGTACTTTCTCGTATCCAAAAAATGCATGATCTGGGTATTAGTGTCACGTTTGTGTGTCAGGCATAATGTCCTTTTCTACTCTTTAGAAAAGTCCATCTGTAAGAGTGCGTCTATAGGCACGTCTCAGAGCACATCTAAAACCGCATATACAGGCGCGTCTAAACGTGCGTCTAGCCTATTTGTAGACGTAGATAGCCGCATCTATAGACGCGCTCTTATATGCAAAAATAGATGCGCTAATCAGACGCGTCTATAGACGCGCTTTGACAGTCAGTAATCCTCTCTTCCCTTCCCCTTTCTTCTTAGCTCATCAGTAATAGATTTTTTTTCTTTTTTCTAGTTCAACATGTGGCCAGGAAGTGCTTCTAGCTCACCTGATCCTCGGGATTCTATTTGGAAGGACTTATATAACCTTTTAGGAAACCCTCCTAGTCTTGTAGAGTTATACGGGTATATGACGGGTACTTTAAACACCCCCCAGGAGTCGGCACTACATACTCCAAACCACCCCACACCAGCTGAGATCACCCTAGCGGAGTCAGCATAGCCCAACCGGCTACACAGCACAGGCCCATCGCCCATGCCATCTTATGCCCCTTCCCCCATGCCGTCTTATGTCCCTTCCCCCATGCCGTCTTATGCCCCTTCTGCCATGCCATCTTATGCCCCTTCCCCCATGCCGTCAGGAGGTCCTTCTGTCTCGCAGAGCCATCGACGTACTCCTGTGCAGTCGAGACTCAGTTCTCCAGCTACGAGTGGTCAACGTAGTCCCGTGCAGTCTCCAACTACGAGTGGCCAACGTACGAGCTTGACACGACACAGTAGCAGGGCGTAGTAGCAGGGATAGCGGTGGGGGATGCATGGCACAGTGCTTTGGGAGGGGTGGCGGTGGGGACAATGATGATTCAGATGATTTAGATGTGCCTTCGGGTGATGGTACGATATTCTATGACATCACTCAGACAGGAGGCATCTTGATGGATGCACGGGGGAAGGACATCATGGCCTTCATGCGCTCTGTAATTGCTAACAATTATAGAGATTGCTTTATCCACTTCAAAGACCAGCCAAAGAGGTTGGCTGATGAGACCCTCACTGCTGTTCGCTCTAGGTATCCTAACCCCCCCAATCACCAGTTCACAGATAAATGGGCCAAGTCAAAGATTATTACGATACTTGGCAATAAAAGATCTTCGCTTAAGAGGCAGGCACTAGCAGAGATTGCCAAGCTCGAGGGACGTCAACCACCAAGGGGCCCGCCCCACACCGCTCACAAGCGTGAGTTTCCGGAAGAAAGCAATGAAGTCAACGAGGGAGGACCCCAGTCTGCAGCACGTGGAGGCACGAAGGATCCAGATGGAGGAATATGGAAGCGCGCATTTTGGAGCAGGGGGTGTTGATTCATGGGAGGCCCAATTTGTAAGTATCAATCTCAAATTATATTGCTTATGTAGTTTATTAGGAGGTTGTTTCTTTATACTAATCCCTCCGCAAATTGTGTCGTCTTGTAGCTTGAGATCGTGGGCAGATACCCTACTCCTATGGAGACAGCCTACCACCGCCACCATCGCAGAGGAGATACATGAAGGCACTTCTATGATGACGGGTTGATTACTGAGGAGCAGTATATCCGGGCTACTGGAGCGGTCCCCGAGGTATTTGAAAGTAATTAAATAATGCCAATATAATAAGTAAAGATTTGATTTTTCATACATTGATATATGTTGTCCCTTGTTTATAGGCCCGTGCACAAGACGACAAGAAAGACGAGGAAGGAGGTGCAGAAGGGAGTGCAGAAGGGAGCACGGAAGGGAGCATGGAAGGCAGCGAGGATTAGTCGTAGAAGTAGTGCTAGCTACTCTTTTTTGTACTTAAAGCCACTGGCTTGGCTTCGTGCCTCTTGTATATACACTTCTCTTTTTTTTTGTACTTGAAGCCACATGACGTGGCTTAACTTCCTTATTTTTTGTACTTGAAGCCACATGACGTGGCTTAGCTTCGTGCTATATGTACATACAAGCACTTTTTGAGCTTTCAATTTTATTGCGTTTTGGAGTTGTAATGTTTTATTTGGAATTGTAATTAAAATGCGATTGCATTGGCTGTAAGAATTGAATTACATAATGTGGAAATGGGATTCTTGTAACTATATAGCATACACAACATACACAGCATTCTGTAAATTTTTAAAAAAATATTATAAAGCACATCTATCAGTGCATCTATAAATGCGTCTATATACGCGTCTGTCTGTTCGACAAGCGTCTATTTTTGCGTCTATAAACACGTTTATAAGAGCGTCTATTTAAGCATCTAAATGCATGTCTATATGCGCATGTGTCTGCTATATAGACACGCTAGTAGACGTGGGTCTCCAGACATGAAAATAGACGCGCAAATAGATGCGCCCGTAAGTTTTTTATTTAGTTCAATAAACGCGTCTGTGTGCGCGTCTATGGGTGCTTTGTCTTGTTGTGGAAGCTCATTGCATTGGACAAAGAGTCGTGAGACACAAGATCCCAGATGTGCTCCATGTGCAAGATTTTCTTGGTTTGCTCTAAAACTTTATTGTAGGGAAGAGGCAGCCCCAAGAACAAAGGGCCCAAGTGGTCACCTCACACCGGCTATTATGCTGTGGGTTGGTTATTTGGAGAAATCTATTGAGAGTTCACACTCAACATCATGTGATCATGTGTGCATAGCACCATCACATGATCATATGTGCATAGCACTAACCCAACAGAGTGCTATAAAGGAAAGGGTTAGATCCCCTAACCCTAACCCTAAAAGGGTTTGTATATATTCTATTTTTTCAACTAAATCTAGTGTATAGTTAGTCATTTGTGGTGTGCTCTCTAGCTGTGCCCTCTCTCCTTATCTCCACTCTTCTCCTCTCCCCTCTTCATATTTTGTCATGGTATCAGAGCATGGTTTTGCCTTCTGCTGAGATGCCATCCTTCTTGTGAGAGTGATTGAGAGATTGAGAGATCGAGAGAGATTGAGTGTTCTCTTCTGTTGAGAGAACCTTCGCTTTCTTTGATAGAGAATTTCCATTCATTGGAAAGATTTCCATCCATTCAACTCCACTGCGAGAGTTTTTTGATTGAAAGCAAGAGAGAGTGATCTTCTTCAAGTGTTTGTGAGAAAAATAGGTAGAGCCTTCTTGAGAGATTTCTGCTATGAGAGGGAGACATGTTGAGAGACATGCTTCATTGAGAGAGCTAGCAATGCATAAGAAACCCTCTAACTCTTGCTCATGCAATAGCAAGCACGGCCTACTACAAGGCAAGCAAAACTCATAGTTCTCATAGTTTGGAAAGCCAGACGCCTCTCCAAACTACAAAGGTCTCTAGCAGCACTTGCATCACCAGTAGCTAGCTCCTTAACCGCCTCAATGACTATCTGCAAGGCCTCTACTCCACGCTCTCAGATTGTAAAATGATGGCTCCCCAGTAAAGGTGGCTTCTCAGCATCAACTGCTCCATGGATGACCCCCCAACAATAGCTTCACAGGTGACCCTCTGACAACAGGCCATCCTACCGTGCTCCTTTCTGCAACAAACTTGTGGGCAATCCCGAAGCAACAACACTTCACCTCGAGTGCGACCCACGGCCTTCTACTCTTAGCCGCGTGCCTTCCTAGATGGCCTCCCTATAGCAGCTTCCAACGCTCCATCATGCAAGATGGCCAACGCTCCAACCTTGCCTCTCTATTCAGCCGAGCGCTCCAATGATAGCCTCTCCACCCGACTATACTAAGAAGCTCTAAGGTTCCTTCTAGCACTCCAGCGCTCTTTCATTCCTGCAATGAAGCTCCAAATGGCCTCCTTACCTCCATGGGCTTCGACATCTTCTACAGCATCAAAGCATCACTCAAACGGCTGTGAGCTTGCAAGCTTGAAGGTGAAGAAGATGGTGAAGCGCCGCAACTCCAAAACGAGCTCCGTGCATGCAATGACACAATGACGGATTGTCTCTTTGCCATCATCTTCTCCAAGTGGCCATTTCGTCGTCGTCTTCCTACTTAGAGTCTCTCTTGCTCTCAGACTGATATGTTGCAGATAGGAGCTAACCAGGGTTAGGTTCCGTCAACCTTGGTTAGGTGGTTTGGTCACAATTGTGACACATGGCACCCTATCTGCCACGTCACTCTAAGTGACATGTCAGTAGCCCCATGAAGCTATCACATCATCAGCTTATCTGCCAGTTGTCACCGACTGCCATGTGTGAGTCAAAGTCAATCTACCACATCAGCATGTGCCATGTCAACCTTATCTGACATGTCATCTGCCACGTCACTTGTGCCATGTCATCATAGACACATCACGCTACCAACTCATCTGCCACATCAGCATAGCCATGTCATCACTGCCATGTCATTATTACCACATCATCTACTGACATCATCATTTGTGCCACCTCAGCTGTCCAATCAGCACTGACCCCTGCAGGCACACATAGTGCTCCACAGTCACTTCATGTAACCACTCCTGCCACCTCAGCACAGATGTCCATTGGCACACCTCTTGGTAGTCATAGTGCCACATCACACTGCATGTGACCCATAGTGACACATCATCATTGAGCACCATTTGCACTCCTTTTGCCCCTCCACTTAGATCAAGTCGTATCTCTTGATCTAGGAAGAATTTGAGGGTGCTTCAAAAAGGAAAGTCGCTCGTTTTTTCGTGCTGTACGCGTTGTCACATCAGCCGCACATTTTGGTGCAAGTTACACTCACATTTGAACCTCGCCAACAAAACCACTTCCTTCACGCACATTTCTCTCTACATCGAGCATCTGACATAGCACTTAAAAAGAACAAAAGAAAAGGAATTATTTACTGTTCTTTCATCGATCGATAGTTGGTATAGATATAGATTAGCGTAGGCTAGATCACCATAGAGGGGATGCTTTAAATCTCCCCAAGTTGCCAATCTAAGCCATGCCAGAAATTCCTGACTAGTACCTACTCGGAGTAGTCCATACGCTCACATACAGTTTCACATCATTACATTACCTGAAACCTTATGTTCATCAGCTTAGTGAGTAGACTTTAGAGAGTACAGAGGCATTGCATATTGTTTCAGTGGGTATATAGCACTTGATTTCACACACACATGCCACCATTGTAAAGCCTATTCGGCTATCTCACAGCATTGTGCACATCATTTCAGCCTTGTAAAGCCTCTTGGCTATTCCCGGCATCATTGCCACAAGCCTTGTAATACAGATCATAGATTTTATATATTGTAGTTCTATCTTCACCGATAGCTCAAAGACTTCACTTGGCACAGTCAGTGTATTTGCAGTTGATTCATACAAAGATTTTCACGACACTTTTGGGTACATTTCTTGCACCATGTCTATGACTAGCAACCTCAATCTGGAGGCATCTACTAAGTTAGACAACTCCAATTGTGGCACATGGAAATACTGAATGGAGACCATTCTTGTACTTCAGGACAAATGGGAGTATGTCGATGGGTCTACACCTAGACCATTGGCCGATCCAGCCACAAGTAGCTCTACTCCATCTGTTGTCACAGCACCAGCAGCGGGATCTACAATTGGATCTACAGCTACACAAATAGTTTCCGCACCAGTAGTAGATCCTACCATTGCCCGAGCTCAGGCAGAATGGGATAAGAAAGACAAGTACGCCTATCATCTGATCAAGCAGAATGTGCAAGATGTCATGCTAGAATAGCTCAAAACAGTCAAGACATCGAAAGAAGCATGGGATATGTTCGCAGCTCTCTACGAGTCTAAGAACACATTCAGGATTCTCACACTAAGAAAGCAAATCAACCAGACTTTTCACAACAACGAAACCGGTCATGCTTATGTACTCCGCATAAAAGAATACAACAATCAACTTGCAGTAGCAAGAGAGACAATGAACCCCGTAGAAATGGTTCAAGTCATTCTGAATGGACTAGGAGAGGGATACGAGAATCTAGTCCAGAGTATTGCCATACAACGGCAAATTCCGACACTGGAAGAACTTCAGTCAGTCCTACTTGGTGAAGAACTCAGGACGCAAGCAATTCAAGCACGTAAAGGTCATTCTAATGATCAAGCATTCACAGCTTCAGATAGAAGCAGAGGCAGAGGCAGAGGTAGTGGTAGATTATATCAGAAAAGTGGTCATCATCAGCAACAAAATCAAAGTGAGCATCAGCATCAGCAACACCAGAATCAGCAAAAAGGAAATCATTCCAACCGAGGAAGATTTCAAGAATGAGGGAATGCATCCACCAACGTGTCAAACAATCAGTGCAACTACTGTCACAAGTTTGGACACCATGAAAGAGATTGTCGCAAGAAGCAATACGACCAAGGCGATCAGTCCAGGAGGGAATTTTTGAGGCAGAGGAAATCATCGTGGTGGACATTCTCGTCACAGTCATTTTCCAAATGAACATGGAAATATGTTTCTTACAAGCGATGAAATGCATCAGACTGATACAATGTACCCAGACACTAATTTCAATCCCAAAAAGGATTTCAGCTATCAAGTCGACCAAGTGGAACATGATCCTTGGTATATCGACAACGGTGCATCATC
Organism: Dipteris shenzhenensis; assembly: GCF_047967505.1. NCBI lineage: Eukaryota > Viridiplantae > Streptophyta > Polypodiopsida > Gleicheniales > Dipteridaceae > Dipteris > Dipteris shenzhenensis. The sequence goes on along the minus strand of NC_141596.1, from coordinate 52,391,120 downwards.
TCACATGATAAATTATCAGGAATGGTTCACAGAAATGAAGCCATTAGAAGGAAAGAAAAATGTCATCTACACAGTAGACAATACACCGAATTTAGTTCAAGGGATAGGCGTTATCCCTATGAACAATTTCACTGGTACAACAGGATTAGTGAAAGATGTGCTCTATGTTCCGAAGCTCAACAAGAACCTTTTGTCAGTAGGTCAAATGATGGAACACAATTACAAAGTCATCTTCGACAGTGATGAATGCACTATGAGAGACAAATCCAAAAGATGTCAGCTAGTAGCAAAAGGTGTCAAGGAAGGATGCTTATATAGAATGCTAGCTACAGTACTAGATAAGCATGCCATGTCAGCTCAACCGCAATAGATGCCACTATCTGCAAAATGGCACAAGAGATATGGTCATGTCAACTTCAAGTACTTGTTAGATCTTAGGAATCAGAATATGGCAATTGGGATTCCGAAGCTACAGTTTCTTGGAAAGGTTTGCAAAGCATGCTACTTTGGCAAACAAAAGCGAACCAACTTTGGCAGAAGTACCTCTCGTGCATGAGGTATTCTTGATTTGATACATACAAATGTATGGGGTTATGCCCAGACCTGCAGCATCAATGGTTCACTTTACTACTTGACTTTCATCGACGAAGTTACAATAGATATTGTTGGGTCTACTTTCTGAAAGAGAAATCTGAAGTGTTTTCCAAATTTCAAGAATTCAAAGCCATGGTAGAAAACTAGACAAGCAGAAAGATCAAGGTCATGAGATTAGATAGAAGAGGTGAATACATGTCTTCAGCATTCATGAACTTTTGCAAAAATCATGGCATTTGAAGACAATTCACATGTGCAAATACTCCTTAACAGAATGCAAGAGCTAAAAGGAAGAATGGGACTTTAGCAGACAATGCTAGAGCAATGCTTAGTGAAAAGCACCTTCCAAATTAGTATTGGGCAGAAGCAATACCCACTGCAAACTATTTGCTTAATTGGCTTCCTACTGCAAAACGATACAAGGTATGACTCCTTATGAAGCATTCACTGGATACAAGCCACACATTGGGCATCTCCGCATATTTGGTTGCATAGCATATGCCTACATACATGATGATCATCGCAGGAAATTGGATGCGAAGTCAAGCAAATGCATCATGGTTGGGTATAATGAAGAAAGCAAAGCATACAAATTGTATGATCCCATCAACCGCAAGGTCATTATCTCCAAAGATGTAATCTTTGATGAGGAATTAGAATGGAAAACCTCACCTACACAGGAGATAGAAGCACTGACTTCACAGTCATCTACAGAACAGGTTGATGAAGAAGAGCAAGAATTTCCAATAACACCCCAAGCAAAGCCACAATAGCTCATACGGTCTACTAGGGAAAGTAGACCTCCAGCCAGATTGACATATGTTCAAAAAGGCAAAGCAATTCAAGTTGAAACCACCAACTATGCTCTTATGACATCCATCATGGCTACAGAAGAGCCAGTGTACTTCGAAGACGCAGTAGACAAGCCAGAATGGCAAACTGCTATGAATGAAGAAATGGATCCTTTGTATAACAATAATACTTGGGAATTATGTGACCTTCCACTAGGAAAGAAGGCCATAGCAAACAAATGGGTATACAAAGTGAAGTACAATCCAAATGGAAGTATTCAAAGATACGATGCCAGATTAGTTGCAAAAGGATTTGCATAACAATATGGTCAGGACTATGATGAGACTTATGCTCCAGTAGCAAAGATGGATTCCATATGGTTCTTGATATCCCTAGTGACACTCAATAGATGGAATGTGTATCAGCTCCACGTCAAGAATGCATTTCTCAATGGTTATTTAGGCGAGGAAGTCTACATGCAACAACCAGCAGGTTATGTCGAACCAAGAAAGGAGAATAAGGTTTGCCATCTCAAGAAAAGTCTCTACGGCTTAAAGCAAGCTCAAGTATTGTCTTGGAATTGAGTTTTGGAGAGATTCAAATAGCACATTCATGAGTCAGCTCAAGTATGTTGACAGTCTCCTGAAGAAGTTTCATATGGCAGACTGCAAGATTTCAGCCACTCCCATGGAGGAGAGTTTGGAACTTACTAAAGATTCAGAAAAGCCTACAGTCAATGACAGGTACTATAGGCAACTCATCGGATCTCTTATATATCTGACAATCACACGGCCAGATATTTTGTTATGTAGTAAGCTCACTAGCATAGTTTATGGCAAATCCAAAATAGTCTCACTGGAATGCAGCCAAAAGAGTCTTGAGATACATCAGAGGTACAAGACAGTTTGGGATAGAATATAGAGGAAGTCATCCATGGTTGCATGGATACTATGACAGTGACTATGCCAGAGATCATGAGACTAGGAGATCGACACAAGGATATGCATTTTCATGGTTGTCAAACAAACAACAAACTGTTTCTTTGTCTTCGACTGAAGCAAAATATAGAGCACTCACTACAGGTGCATGTGAGGCTATATGGCTCAGAAGACTATTGTCAGAAATAGATTACTTTAATGAGTCAAAGCCAACAACAATATACTGCGATAATCAATCAGCTCAAGCATTGGCCAAGAATCCAGTATATCACTCCAAGACAAAGCACATTGATGTCAGAGAGCACTTCATCAGAGAAAGAGTGTTACTTGGTGAAATCATACTATAGCATTGTGATAGCAAAGAGAATGTTGCAGACATATTTACCAAACCACTCGGTAAAGAGCTATTCGAGAAACACCGACTAGCTCTTGGTTTGATGCAGAGGAAGGACATTCCCATTAAAGGGGTGTGATGGAATGTAATGCTCAGTTCTTCTTTGATTCCCCAGAATCATCATCTTGAGGGAAGGCCTATTTCATGATGTTGATCTTGAGGGAAGGTGTTGAGAGTTCATGCTCAACATCATGTGATCATGTGTGCATAGCACCATATGTGCATAGCATTAACCCAATAGAGTGCTATAAAGGAAAGGGTTAGATCCCCTAACCCTAACCCTAAAAGGGTTTGTATATATTCTATTTTTTCAACCAAATCTAGTGTACAGTTAGTCATTTGTGGTGTGCTCTCTAGCTGTGCCCTCTCTCCTCATCTCCACTCTTCTCCTCTCCCCTCTTCATATTTTGTCAAAATCACCAAATTAATTTATGATGCTGATCAGTATGGTCAAAATATCGCTAAGAATGACATTGTAGTGAGACCCTCTCTTGATTGCAAAAATAAATTTATGCACGACAACCTCAAGGCATGTGCCTCCATGGACTAAAATTTGAATAAAATTCATGCACACATGGCCAATGAAGAAGAGGCTTTGCAACCCACAAAAGAGATGAAGATTTTACTACACTTTGGATTTGAAATGAAACTCTTTGGGTTGTACAAAATTTTACTTCATCAATGTAAGTCCTTTCACAATGTAAGTCCACTATTTTGCAAATGTTAAGTCCTACATGCTCTTTTCATCAATCAAAACTCCACCTTCAATAAATAATGTGCATGAGCAGCAATCACAATTCCATCTTTGTTAATTGTGCTATGTTATTTCATTCAAGCCCGCTCAAAATTTCATCTTATGCATTCGAGAACTAGGAATGGATGCTTCACGTGTTTCTAATTACATTTCATTCAACATGCTCATGTGTAGCTAATTATGTTGTGTTATTTCATTCAAGCCTACTCGGATAGAAACTCCTCATTCTACACACCAATTTCATGGTTTTCATGGTATTTTCTATAAATTTTATGCTACCGCTAGGCTTCTGTCAGTTTTATGCAATATGGCATTGTCCTCACACACACCATATACACAAGCTACCTTTGAGGCCCAAGGCCAAGAATCTTGCTCAAAAAGTGCAATGAAGTACTTAATGGACATCATCGATGCTACATGGCACGAGAGTAGGAGGGCAGAGGCGGTTGCAGTTGCACAAGAAAGCTCCTACCATGACTCGAATGGTTGGAAAGTGAGACACATTCATGAGGCTATCATCATTGAGTAGTTGCCGTTGGTGTGGAGAGTCTCTCAATTGGCCCATGAGAGATGGCCCATAAAACAATGCACACACCAAGCTATGCATGAGAATGCATGTTTTCTTTATGAGATGGTGTAGTAAGATCACCACATAGCAGTTGTATTCAACAATACTTTGTGAAGATGTTGTATACAAAATTTGTGTTGGGTTAGCTTCCCGTCATCTTGTGGACTTTGCTGACAAGCCGCAAACAGATGAGCTTGCATGGAGTGCACCTCCACTAGTTCGTGTGGTTGCATCACTGCCTTCAAACATTGGAAGTCCATCCTCAGATAGAAATTTCCACCATCTATTGTGATTTTTGTTTCAATCTATTTGTGAGTTAGGTTTGAGGTTCACTTTTATATTGTCTACACATTTTGAAGTTTTCATGAACGTGGAAAAGGGAGTAGTAGCACCTGCTCATGGCACTCGTAGAAAAGAACTCACCTTCACACCATTAATTGTCCAAGATGCAGTGCACGAGCATCAAAATGTTTTGAGTGAGAAGGAGCATCTCAAGTGAGAGGTCAAACAGTTGAACATCTTGCTTGCGCATAGAGGGAGCACACCAGAAACTAAGAATGTGCTCTGATTACAAACTCATTGCCACTACTTACCATCGGTAAGTTAGGGATGTGCAACAAGCCCTTCAACATATAAATGTGGGCAGAGCCATCCAAGATATAGATCCTGACTTCATTGACCTAGCTACTCGCAAGCCATCCACCCTTCCTTTTCCTATCACATATGTGCCTGAAGGACCTTTGCATCCTATTTGACAAGATCTCTTTGATACAACCACTCGGTACTATGTGTTGTTGTGCCATCATTTTTTTCACTTGGTGTGCCTTGTGGACAATTGAAAACAAGAAGTGCATGTGTAGCATGTAATACACTAGTGGCACGTGAGTTGTACGATACACTTGGCATTGGGGCAACTTATTGGCTAACTGCTAGGTCGCAAAGTGTGGATTGTAGATAACTTTATTGAATACTCATGCAAATATGTATTTATTAATGTGAAGCTTGGATAAATCTTTTTGAAACTTTCTTGCCTATTGTTTTAATTTTTCATATGTCCATTGTGCTCTCAAATTCTCTAATGTAGTCTTTGTCAAATCATACTAATCGAAAGTTTGTTTACACATAAATAAAGTGGTTTGTGTGTTGCATTTCGAAGTGCTTCTAATACATCATATCACGTTAGTTGAAAGTTGGTTTAAGTGTATATGAAGTGGTTTAGGGTTGCATTTTTAAACATCAGATTTGTGTACTTTTAGATTTGTTCACCATGCTTGCAATCCTCCTCTCATGCTTTGGGTCCATTATTCTTATCATCCTTTTGTGTGGCCTCTTCATGGTGCTACTACACAATTGCCATCACTATGGTTATTTGTGTGGTTCACTGCCTGTACGAACCTAAGGGATGGGTTGAGGAGATGCCCTGCTTTTTAAGAGATGTTTTTTGTAACTCTACTATGTGCCGATGTATTTTTTTAAAACTAAACTCTATGGGAATGGTACTATAATTCACATTAGGTAAAGAGGTCATACTTTACACTACAACTGTAACTGCCCCTATCTTAAATGAAAAGGTTTTGTGGCTGTTCGTGCGGTTCACCGCTCGCAATGGTGCTAAGGAAATTTTGAGTTTCAATCCTTAAAGTTGAGGAGTATATGGCTACATTGTAATTGTCTCATTTGAGACTAAATTTTCCTTAATACAAAATGTTTTTTCAGCCAAAAAAAAAAACACTTTAATGTGTGACAATGTATTTTTTTGAAATTGAACTCTATGGCAACGATATTGTAATTTGCATGAAAAAGAAAACTCATGATTTTTAACTTAATTAAAAGACTGTAAAAGTATATAAATTATAGTAAATATCGATTAAGCTTCAGCATCGATACTTTCACTATCATTAGATTTGCAGGTTGAGCAACCTCTAGTATTGGAGCATCATGCAAAGGACCAGGAAGAGTTTCAGCCACCAACTTTGTGGGATAAATTTCAAGGCTAATGTTTACAAGTGAGGTGTCAATGCCTCAACAATTTCCAACCATCTCCATGTAGTCATGTTCTTTGCCAATTGTTGTATCTTGACATTTGTAAATAATCCTTCCTTGTTTCTAAAGAATGATAACTCCCTGATGGCTGCTACATACTCATTATTGTCCTCAAAGAGAGTAGCCAACAATGCATGCCCAGTTTTTATAGTCTTTGCATTAGTTTTAGGATGATATTCCCACCATTGACTCATCCAATACATGACTAGCACAGTGCATTGAGTTGTGAGCTTGAGTCCACCATTTACAGACAAATTCATTAGTAGTTGACATTTGGCCAACGTGTAATGGCTCTCATTTTGCTGTCTCCTTCCTTCAGTATGTCACGTTCAATAGTCCATCAAGCCATGTAGGCATTTCCTATACTTGATCATTTGACATCTAATTTATGAATGGCATTCCAAATGGGCTTCATTACCTCTACTGCATCTAAAATCCTCTTCCAAAAGCTAGGGGAAATGGATTTGAGAGTGCTCTCAACGGAAGCAAGAACAGAAGAAGGAGAGAGAGAGACAGAGAGCCACACAAGTTTTGGTGGGTGCAGAACCACCCTAATCTTCTTTTTCATTCATTTATATATGTGTTTGAGTATTGTACATAATCGGGGTTAATAAGGCACTGTGACCTTTAACCCCCACAACCTCCCACTTAAAGGACAATGTGCCTTTAAGAGAGAACAACTAGTGAGCATACTATCCAATGCCCATCAATACACGACAATACTCAAACCGCTGACTAGGTAGACTCTTCGTCAGCATATCTATAGGGTTATCATCTGTATGAACCTTGACAAGCTCTATGCGCTTGTCCTCAAGTACCTCCCTGATGAAATGGTACCTGACCTCAATGTGTTTGGTCTTTGCATGAAAGACCGGATTCCGTGCTAGCTGAATAGCACTCATGGAATCACTATGCAATGTCGGTACACCTGTATGAATCCCCAAATCTCCCACTAGCCGATCAAGCCATATAGCCTCCTTGCAACCCTCTGTGGCTGCAACATACTCAGCCTCTGTGGTAGACAAAGCAATGCACTTCTGTGCGCGAGACATCCACGACATTGCACCACCTGCAAAGGTGAACACATAACCAGAAGTGGATCTCCTCCTATCCACATGCCCTGCATAGTCTGAATCTGTGTACCCATGTACACGCATGTCTCCTTTACCAAAGCAGATGCACATCTCCTTGGTACCCTTCATGTACCTCATGATGCACTTAACTGCCTCCCAATGCCTCTTTCCTGGATTAGCCATATACCGGCTAACAACTCCCACTGCAAATGCAATGTCTGGTCTAGTAGCTATCATAGCATACATAAGACTCCCAACCGCTGATGCATAAGGAACCTTGGCCATCATGGCCCTCTCCACATCTGATTTGGGACTATCTGTATGACTCAGTTTCACATATGGAGGCAATGGAGTACTCACTGCCTTCCCCCCCTCCATATTGAAACGCTGCAATACTTTTGTAACATACTCTTTTTGTGAAAGCCAAAGGAGTTTCCTACTCCAATCACACGTGATGCGCATACCAAGAATATGACCTGCAAGTCCCAAATCCTTCATATCAAAGGCCTCATGCAACTTGGCCTTTAATGCATCTGGCTCATAAGTATTCTTGCTAGCCAATAGCATATCATCCTTATATAGTGCCAGGATTATCAGGCTACTATCCTTAGCCCTTTTAGTGTAGAGGCAGTGATCAATTTCACTCCTTCTAAAACCCTGGGACCGAATGAAAGCATCAAACTTCTGATACCATTCTCTAGGCGCTTGCTTAAGACCATAGAGACTCTTCTTTAGCTTGCAAACTAAATGCTCTTTGCCCTTTTCTTCAAAGCCTTCCGGCTGCACCATGTAAATTTCCTCATGCAAATCCCCATGCAAGAAAGCTGTCTTGACATCCATTTGCATAAGCTCCATATCCTCTACTGCCACTAGTCCAAGCATGCATCTAAGTGTGGTCATCTTCACAACCGGAGAGAATATCTCATCAAAGTCCACACCCTTCTCTTGCTTGAACCCTTTAGCAACTAAACGGGCCTTGTACCTAGGCACATCATCACCTGTGACCTTCATTTTGTAGACCCATTTACATGGCAATGCTTTCTTTCCATGTGGCAAGGAAACCAAGTCCCAAGTCTTATTCTTCATAAGTGAACTCATCTCTGATTGCATAGGATTCTCCCACTTGCGTTGATCCTCACGCATCATAGCCTCTTTGTAGCAAGAAGGCTCCCCGCAATCAGTAAGCATCACATAGTCTACCCCTGGAACAAACCTATCAGGTGGTCTAGACACTCTAGATGATCTTCTCAAGGGCATTTAAGCTTGCTGTCCCATTTGCATATCAGCCACATTTGGCTCATCATTTCCACCAATAGATGATCCATCATCTACCCTTGATTGTATACCTGTGGGAGTACTTGGTTGTACCATTTCTTGCACATTTGGTGCATGGACAGCTTGCTGTCTATCAACATATGCAGGTGGATTCACATCCTGGAAAGTGATTCTCCTCATTTCCACATCCCTCATGGGTGCCTTATGCATCTTCTTCTCATTGAAGACCACATCATGGCGGCGTATGATCTTCTTTGCTTCTGGATCCTAGAGACGATAGCCCATCTCTCCACTTTCACCATAACCCAGAAAGATGCATTTCCTAGACTTAGGATCTAGTTTCTTTCGAAGCTCTTTTGGCACATGTGCATATGCCTCACACCCAAATATATGCAAATGAGAGTAAGAGGGCTTCTTGCCACTCCATGCCTCTTCAAGAATACCACCATCCAAACTCTTACTAGGTGATCTATTGATCACATGCACTGCAGTCTTCATTGCCTCAGCCCAAAAACCACCAGAAAGACTTGCATTGGAAAGCATGCATTTCAACCTTTCTTGAATGGTATGGTTCATCTTTTCTGCAACTGGATTTTGCTCTGGAGTACGTGGGGATGTGAGCTCCCTCTTAATCCCACGTGTATCACACAAATGTTGAAAGTCATGAGAGAGATACTCTCCACCATTGTCAATCCGTAGGCATTTAAGCATTCTACCTGACTAATTCTCAACCAAGGCCAGCCATTTCTGAAATACCTGGAACACATCACTCTTCGGAGCTATAGCATAAGCCCACACTTTCCTAGTTGCATCATCAATGAATGTCACATAGTATTCAGCCCCGCCTAATGGCCGTGTAGGCATGGGACCACATACGTCTGAATGCACCAAATCAAGCATTTCAAACTCTTTCTTTCCTTTTCTTTTATGGGCTGATTTAGTCTGCTTCCCATAGAGACAGTGCTCACAAAATTCAAAATCAGAGAAACTCAAATGCGGTACATAACCCAAACGGCATAAGAGTTTCATTCCATTCTGGCTCATGTGCCCCAACCTGCAATGCCACAAAGAAGTGCTTGGCTGCTCGGTTATTGCAACAACATGATCAAATACCCCTGATACATGTAAGGGATACAAAGTCCCACACTTTGAAAGCCAAAGGTGGTGTGAAAACCAGCATCATCTAGCTGACCCACTGAAATAAGACTCTTGGTCAGCTTAGGCACATGTCTCACATGTTTCAAAACAAATGCAGACCCATTTGCAAAAGAAAACTTTATGTCACACCTGCTCCCACTATGTCACATGCATAGTCATTTCCAAGATGCACACAACCTGTCTTTCCACTGTCATAAGTGGAGAACCATTCCCTATGGGGAGTAACATGGAATGAAGCACCAGAATCCAAAATCCAATCCTGGGAATATGCATCATCTGAAGTGGTAAGCAACTCTGTAGATAAACTAGACATGAAGAGAACATCATTGTCACTATCAGGTGTGACTGCATTGATCTCCTCGATCTTCACTTTTCCTTTGTCCTCCCTTGGACTCTCTTCCTTTTGATTTGCACCCCAATTTGCATTCTTTTTCTTATCCTTTTGCTCTCTTTTCAGCTTGTAGCAATCCTTTTTCATATGGCCCTTCTTGCCACAATGGTAACACTCAATGTTCCATGCCCTGGATTTGCTACGAGACTTCCCTCTTTCTTGGGACTTCCCCCTGAACTGTGATTTGCCCCTTTGCACATTTAAGGCTGCATCCTGCTTGTTGCCATCCATAGACTTCCGTCTAATCTCCTCGGCCAACAAGCTACCCACAACATCATCAAATCTCAGTACTCCACCAGGTGCAGAGTTACTAACAGCTGTACGGAAGGTATCCCATGAGGATGGCAATGAACATAAGAGAATTATTGCCTTAGTCTCCGCATCAAAATTCATTTTCTGAGCCTGAAGCTGGCTAAAAATAATATTGAATTCATTCAAGTGAGAAGCAATGGAGACCCCTTCCTTCATCTGCAGCTCAAACAACCTCTTCATGAGGTAAACTTTATTAGAGGCAGTTTTCTTCTCATAAGTGGCACACAGTTTCTTCCACAAATCTTCCGTATTCTGCTCATTTACTACTGTGAAATAAACTGACTCTGCAAGATGAAGTCTAATAGTAGACTTTGCTAATGCATCCAACTCATTCCAATCATCCTCAGACATATCTGCAGGCTTAGCTTCAATACATGCCAAGGGTTTAATCTGCTTCTTTTGAATAAGCACATCCCTTATTTGTTCTTTCCACAAAGAAAAGTTTGTCCCATCAAACTTTTTAATGCTGAAAAACTCCTTTTCAGACGTGGAAGAGGATGCCATGATGCAAATGAAACAAAATCCCAAATGCTAGTGCCTGCAAGAGAGAATCACACCAAATACCAGGTGCACCCAAATGTGTATGCCACAATAGAGTGAAATGTCACCAAAACTCAAAGCTCAAAGCATCAAAAGATGCATCTGACTCATGTGCATATACTATGCATCCATATGAGCAAATCTGACCCAAAAGAAAATGCCAATAAGTGCCAAATGACTCAAGCATAAACACCGTCCACTGGCATATGCATCAATAATATCTCATCCAAGAGAGCATAGCACTATCAGTGCATCACCTGCAATGTGTCAAAGCTATCCCTCAGCTTAAAATAGCATCCATGTGCAAAGCGTCCATAAAAATAGCATCCCACAAGGCAATTTGGGCCTATCAGTGCATCCAATAAGGACCGTAATGCATCCAAATGGCCTATAAATCATCCACTGCAACCCAATGCACACCACGAATGAGCGCACACTACTCAAACCGCAACCAGAGTGATCTGCATAAGGTATGCTCAAGAAATCATAGTCCCACGGTAATGAGCACTACTGATAATAGAACCTGAGATGCCTCAAAACATGGGCGCCATTGCATAATCGGACTCAACAAGAAAATTTGCAAATATCTCTCTTCTGCCAGAACTCCAAAATCCCAACCGATGAGTGAGAAATGGGAGTCAACACTTATCCACTGCCATGTGGCATAAATCTAAGGTTTCAAAACCTTAGAATGAAAAATGCATAACAGAGAGACGAAATCGAATACACAGAGATCTATAACTCTGAAAATCCTCCACCAAATCGCGCAAGAACTGATAGGTAGGGGTTTTTGGGCGTTCGGAACGCAATGGGACAAACGGTTTTGGAAACCGTGGTCTCAATCACTGGGTCCAACACACGGACTGAAAAACGTTTTTGGAAACAGAGCTGTTTATAAACTCCACCGGAGTGCGAATGACATAGAAGTTTTAGGACCTCCTGAGTCCACCAGAACTGACAGATCTGCAAATGGTTGCTCCAAACTTGAGTTCCAACACCCAGGCAAAAAACGCAGGAACTGACACAGTGAGTCAGAAATCCAATGAAATGACCCCAGATTCAAGAATGAAGGTGTTTCCAAGCTCCTGAAGTGAAGTGGATATCAAAAGCAAGCAATAGTTGCCTCTACAAGTCAATATGGAGTCTCTGTTGTCGAACGGAACAGGGAAAAGCTCAAAAAACGACTTTTTCTTTCAAACCACTTAACAGGCTCTCAAAACCACTTCGCAAAGCCAAAGTGACTTTTCCAAAGGTTTCTCCAAGGTCTCTACACACTCGGATGCAAGTAAAGTCACCCACAAAGCTTCCCTCAAATCTTCTCCTTCCTCCCACAGAGCTACTGAGCTTCAAGCATTCACGCACGCTTAGCTAGATCATCCGGGCTCTGATACCAGTTGAGAGTGCTCTCAACGGAAGCAAGAACGGAAGAAGGAGAGAGAGAGACAGAGAGCCACACAAGTTTTGGTGGGTGCAGAACCACCCTAATCTTCTTTTTCATTCATTTATATATGTGTTTGAGTATTGTACATAACCGGGGTTAATGCACAGTGACCTTTAACCCCCACAGGATTGACTTTTGAGCTCATTATACTCCATGCAAAAGTTGGCCGTGTGATATTCAACTATCCGCAATGTTAACTATGCACTATAGAATATTTCGGTAATAACATCCTACAACTTTAACAAGCACTCTAATGCAATATAGTTCATACCAAAGTGTGTCTTGCTAGGCTTTAAAAGTTCCATCCTATACAATGGATCTTGGTGGTTTCTAAATATGCCAAAAAATCTTTCATGATTAAGAAAATACAGTACCATCTTTCAGCCCTCATCAATGGGAATCTTAAAAAACTGTCTCGGAGTTCTTGTACCAATCCTTGAGTACTAGGTCGAGACAATGACAAGAGCATGGTGAGGCCCAAATCATTGTGGATATATTTACTTATCATCTTTCCAGCTTTTCTACACTTATTTTCATTGTTTGTGGTGACTTGAATCACATTTTGCTACCTACAGGCAGCTCATTGGATCTCTTATATATCTGACAATCACACGGCCAGATATTTGTTATGCAGTAAGCTCACTAGCACAGTTTATGGCAAATCCAAAACAGTCTCACTGGAATGCAGCCAAAAGAGTATTGAGATACATCAGAGGTACAAGACAGTTTGGTGAATATCCTAATAAGTAGAATTGCACAATATGTGGAAAATAGCTCATAGGATCAAGCACTAGGATTTGATCTCACTTCTTAGGAGACCCCAAAAATTTGATTGGGAAGTGTACTGACGGAGGCACTGAAGGGATTCTACGAAAACTAGGAGGAGGACAAAAAAGTGTCGAGCACATGATAGATAAGTTATTGTGCATGGAGAATCCCTAAGTGAGGCATCTATTGCTATAACTACATCTATTGACTTAGGTGCTTCCTCACAAGAGATTCCTATGGGCACTCTTGGTGCTTCAACCAAAACATCAAGATGTATGAATGCATCCACAGAGTAAGGACAAGTTCAGAATGTCTCTTCAATATGCAAGACTATGAACAAATATCCTTGGAAGCTTCTTTTAAACACAATGGGATGAAAAATCCCAACAAGACATCTTTGAAGTGATATGTCGTATTGGATGTCCTTTGAATATGGTTCTAAGTCCCCATTGGAAAAATACAATGGCCTTTGTCGCAAGAGCAGGTGTTTCATTTACTATGCCATCTTACCACGTTGTGCGAGATGACATGTTGGATAAGTACTATGATAAGATGAGAAGAGATGCATCAGATTGTGTATGATGGCATGGATAAGACTATTTGCACCGATATGGATGGAAGAATGTGACAATGACTCTTGTCACCTTCAAAGGTGAGGCACTCCATCTTTCAGTCGATACAAGTGGCCAAGCAAAGACAGGAGAGGCATTGACTGTAGGCTTTTCTAAATCTTTAGTAAGTTTCAAACTCTGTTCCATGGGAGTGGCTGCAATCTTGCAATCTGCCATATGAAACTTCTTCAGGAGACTGTCAACATATTTGAGCTGACTCATGAATGTGCTATCTGAATCTCTCCAGAACTCAATTCCAAGACAATAGTGCATAAGTCCAAGATCTTTCATGTCGAACTCTGCAGATAAGTCTTGTTTTAATTTTTTGATGAAGCTATCCTTGCTTCCTGTCACAATCAGATCATCTATGTACAAAAGTGCAATAGTAATATCTTCCCCTTGAACTTTGTAGTAGAGAGTATGATCTGCATTGGACTTCATGTATCCCAGATCAGCAAGATACTTGTCAATTCTGCTGTACCAACTTCTGGGTGCTTGCTTTAAGCCATAGAGACTTTTCTTGAGATGGCAAACCTTGTTCTCCTTTCCTGGTTCAACATAACCTGCGGGTTGTTGCATGTAGACTTCCTCATCTAGATAACCATTGAGAAATGCATTCTTGACATCGAGCTGATACACATTCCATTTGCTGAGAGTGTCGCTAGTGATATCAAGAACCGTATGGAATCCATCTTTGCTACTGGAGCATAAGTCTCATCATAGTCTTGACCATATTGTTGTGCAAATCCTTTTGCAACTAATCTGGCTTTATATCTCTGAATACTGCCATCTGGATTGTACTTCACTTTGTATACCCATTTGTTGGCTATGGCCTTCTTTCCTGGTGGAAGGTCGCATAATTCCCAAGTGTTATTTTTATACAAAGCATCCATTTCTTCATTCATAGCAGTTTGCCATTCTGGCTTATCTACTGCGTCTTCGAAGTACACTGGCTCTTCTGTAGCCATGATGGTAGTCATAAGAGCATAGTTGGTGGTTTCCACCTGAATTGCTTTGCCTTTCTGAGCATATGTCAATCTGGCTAGTGGTCTGCTTTCCCTAGTAGACCGTCTGAGCTGCTGTGGCGTTGCTTGGGGTGTTGCTGGCAATTCTTGCTCTTCTTCATCAACCTGTTCTGTAGATGACTGTGAAGTCGATGCTTCTATCTCCTGTGTAGGTGAGGTTTTCCATTCTGATTCCTCATCAAAGATTACATCTCTGGAGATAATGACTTTGCGGTTGATGGGATCATACAATTTGTATGCTTTGCTTTCTTCACTGTAGCCAACCATGATGCATTTGCGTGACTTGGCATCCAATTTTCTGCGATGATCATCATGTATGTGGGCATATGCTATGCAACCAAATATGCGGAGATGCCCAATGCGTGGCTTGTGTCCAGTGAATGCTTCATAAGGAGTCATACCTTGTATCAGTTCGGTAGGAAGCCGATTAAGCAAGTAGTTAGCTGTAGCTATTGCTTCTACCCAATACTGATTCGGAAGATGCTTTTCACTAAGCATTGCTCTAGCACTGTCTGCTAAAGTCCCATTCTTCCTTTCAACTCTTGCATTCTGCTGAGGAGTATTTGCACATGTGAATTGTCTTCGAATGCTGTGATTTTTGCAAAAGTTCATGAATGCTGAAGACATGTATTCACCTCCTCTGTCTAATCTCATGACCTTGATCTTTCTGCCTATTTGGTTTTCTACCATGGCTTTGAATTCTTAAAATCTGGAAAACACTTCAGATTTCTCTTTCAGAAAGGAGACCCAACAATATCTGCTGTAGTCATCAATGAAGGTCAAGTAGTAAAGTGAACCATTGATGCTGCAGGTCTGGGCATAACCCCATACATCTGTATGAATCAAATCAAGAATACCTCGTGCATGAGAGGTACTTCTGACAAAGTTGGTTCGCTTTTGTTTGCCGAAGTAGCATGCTTCACAAACCTTTCCAAGAAACTGTAGCTTCGGAATCCCAATTGCCATATTCTGATTCCTTAGATCTAATAAGTACTTGAAGTTGACATGACCATATCTCTTGTGCCATTTTGCAAATAGTGGCATTTGTTGCATTTGAGCTGACATGGCATGCTTATCTGGTACTGTAGCTAGCATCCTGTATAAGCGTCCTTCCTTGACACCTTTTGCTACTAGCTGACCTCTTTTGGATTTGTCTCTGATAGTGCATTCATCACCGTCGAAGATGACTTTGTAGTTGTGTTCCGTCATTTGACCTACTGATAAAAGGTTCTTGCTGAGCTTCAGAACATAGAGCACATCTTTGACTAATCCTTTTGTACCAATGAAATTGTTCATAGGGATAACACCTGTCCCTTGAACCGGATTCGATGTATTGTCTACTGTGTAGATGACATTCTTTTGTCCTTCTAATGGCTTCATTTCTGTGAACCATTCCTGATGATTTGTCATATGAGATGATGCACTGCTGTCGATGTACCAAGGATCCTGTTCCACTTGGTCGACTTGATAGCTGAAATCCTCTTTGGGATTGAAATCAGTGTCTAGGTGCATTGTATGCAATTCCTTGCTTGCAAGAAACATGTTCATTTGCAAAATGACTGTGACTAGAATGTCCACCACGATGATTTCCTCTTCCTCGGGAATTCCCTCGATGACTGTTGGATTAACCGCCTTGGTCGTATTGCTTCTTGCGGCAATCTCTTTCATAGTGTCCAAACTTGTGACAGTAGTTGCACTGGATGTTTGACACATTGGTGGATGCATTCCCTCGTCCTTGAAATCTTCCTCGATTGGAATGATTTCCTCTTTGCTGATTTTGATGTTGCTGAGGATGATGCTGATGCTGATGCTGATTCTGACTTTGATTTTGTTGATGATGACCACTTTTCTGATATGATCTACCTCTGTTTCTGCCTTTGCCTCTGCGTCTGTCTGAAGCTGTGAATGCTTGATCATTAGAATGACCTTTACGTGCTTGAATGGCCTGAGTCCTGAGTTCTTCACCAAGTAGAACTGACTGAAGTTCTTCCAGTGTTGGAATTTGCCGTTGGATGGCAATACTCTAGACTAGATTCTCATATCCTTCTCCTAGTCCATTTAGGATTACTTGAACCATTTCTGCGGGATTCATAGTCTCTCCTGCTGCTGCAAGTTGATTGTTGTAGTCTTTGATGCGGAGTACATAAGCATGACCGGTTTCACTACTATTGTGGAAACTCTGGTTGATCTGGTTTCTCAGGGTGAGAATCCTAGATGTGTTCTTGGACTCGTAGAGAGCTGCGAACATATCCCATGCTTCTTTTGATGTCTTGACTGTGTTGAGCTGTCCTAGCATGACATCTTGCACATTCTACTTGATCAGGTGATAGGCATACTTGTCTTTCTTATCCCATTCTGCTTGAGCTTGGGCAATGGCAGGATCTGCTACTGGTGCGGAAACTGTTTATGTAGATGTAGATCCCGATGTAGATTCCGTTGCTGGCACTGTGACAACAGATGGAGTAGAGCTACTGGTGGCTGGATCGGCCAATGGTCTAGGTATAGATCCATCAACATACTCCCATTTGTCCTGAAGCACAAGAATGGTCTCCATTCGGTATTTCCATGTACCATAATTGGAGTTGTCTAACTTAGCAGATGCCTCCAGATTGAGGTTGCTAGTCGACATGGTGCAAACAATGTACTCAGAAAGTGTCCTGAAAAACTCTATATGAATCAACTGCAAATACATTGAAGATGCCAAGTGAAATCTCTGTACCGTCGGTGAAGATAGAACTGCAGTATATAAAATCTGATCTGTGTTACAAGGCTTGTGGCAATGATGCCGGGAATAGCCAAGAGGCTTTACAAGGCTAAAAATGATGTGCACAATGCCGTGAGATAGCCGAATAGGCTTTACAATGGTGGCATGTGTGTGTGTGAAATCAAGTGCTATCTGCCCACTGAATCAATCTGCAATGCCTCTGAAATCTGAAGTCTGCTCACCGAACTGATGAACTTAAGGTTTCAGGTAATGTAATGATGTGAAATCGGATGTGAGCATATAGACTGAGCAGGTACTAGTCGGGAATTTCGGGCATGGCTTAGATTGGCAACTTGGGGAAATTCAAAGCGTCCCCTCTATGGCGATCTAGTCTACTCTGATCTAGATCTAAACCAACCATCGATCGACGAAAGAGCAGCAAATAATTCCTTTTCTTTTGTTCTTTTTAAGTGCTAAGGCAAATGTGCGTGAAGGAAGTGGTTTTGTCGGCGAGGCTCAAATGTGAGTGTAACTTGCGCCAAAATATGCATGTGATGTGACGAGCGCGTAGAGCACAAAAAAACGAGCGACTTTCCTTTTTGGAGCACCCTCAAATTCTTCCTGGATCAAGAGATACGACTTGATCTAGGTGGAGGGGCAAAAGGAGTGCAAATGGTGCTCAATGATGATGTGTCACTGTGAGTCACATGCAGTGATGATGTGGCACTGTGCTTAGCAAGAGGTGTGCCAATGAAGCTCTGTGCTGAGGTGGCAGGAGTGTGCACATGCAGTGTGTGAACAGTGTGCCTGGCAAGGGACTATGCCTGCAGGGGACAGTGCTGAGGTGGCACTGCTGATGTGGCAGAGGTGACATGTCATTGATGACATGGCAAGTGACGTGGTTGATGATGTGTCACTGATGATGTGGCAAGTGACGTGGTTGATGACATGTCACTGATGATGTGGCAAGTGACATGGTTGATGACATGTCATTGATGATGTGGCAAGTGACGTGGCTGATGACGTGTCACTGATGACGTGGCAATCGATGATGACATGGCCTGATGATGTGGCACTGGTGACATGGCCAGATGATGTGGCTACCGGTGCTGACATGGTAGATGATGTGGCACTTGGAGATAAGGTTGCCATGTGGCACACTGGAGACCTAGCCTACGTGCTATCTTATCTTGCCACGTGTCGCTTGGAGAAGCTCATAGAATCTGTTGAGATGCCAACAGGATCTTGAAGATTCAGTCGTCGTTTCCGTTGGAGAGGCCGATTGGAGCTCTGTTGAAGAGTGCGGGCATGCGGAGGAGACGGTTGCTGTGCCAGGCGTTGAAGGGCCATCGGGTGCCAAGAGCCTGAAGGCTTTGGAGGTTGTGAATCGGTGGCTGCTTGGAGAGGTGGCCGGTCGTCGGAGATGGCACTGGAGCCTGGCTTAGTCAAAGCTAGGAGTTTTCAATGAGGCGTGCTGGCGTTTTTTGCTAGGTGGCGCTGTTCGCTAGGGAGTTCGCAGAATGGAGCCGTCGGTGGCTATGGTGGCTGTGAGAGCCTTGGAGATTGTGCATTCAGCCGATCGTGAGCTCTTGGAGCGTAGATGGCGATGGAGGTGGCCCGTGAGCCTGCGATGAACCCGTTGTTATTGCGCGGAGCGGTCGTTGAAGACGCTGGGCTTTGCAGCTACGTAGTCGGTTTGCAGGTGCTTTGGTCATAGATGCTTTCGAGAGTCTCTGCTTGTTGCAGGTCCAAATGGCACATCGTAGTAGTGTGGTCGGTGAAACGTTGAGGCTGGAGAGAGCTTTGAAGATGCCCAAAGAGTTTGAGCAGCGTCGACGTTGCATGCATTACGTGCTGGAAATGCCATCGAGGGCGTTGCTGTGGAAGAGCCGTATGGTGCTAGAGGTTGTTGGTGGTTGAAGACGGTGGAGCAGACCGTGAAGGAGCACGTTGCTCGTTGGAGAGGCTTGGAAGTCTGTCAGGAGACACAACACTATAGCTTGGAAGTCCTTGCAAAGGCTTCTAGTTTCTGAGAAGAACTCGTCCATCCGTATGAGCTTTAGGAGGCCGTGAGCTGCCAAGCTAAAGTCATTGGAGCTTGAAGGTGCGCCTTGAAGGAGAACTAAGACCGTAGAAGCTTGCTGTTGAGGTTGCCTTGGAAGCTTGATCTCTCTGGCTGGAGTTCTTTCACAAGCTTGTTGTAGAACAATTGGAGGACTCTCTTTTTCCTTCAACTTCTCTCTCTCAAACGAAGCTCTCAAACGAAGAATAATGGACGGAAACTTTCTCTCTCAATCACAATGGAAGTCCTCACAAAGAACTCAAGCAATGAATGTAAAACTCTCTCTCGCTTTCAATCAAAGAACTCTCTATCTCACAATCTCTCTCGCACTCTCAAGAATTGCAATGCCTCAATGGAAGGCAAGGGAGCTCTGATACCATGACAATATATGAAGAGGGGAGAGGAGAAGAGTGGAGATGAGGAGAGAGGGCACAGCTAGAGAGCACACCACAAATGACTAACTGTACACTAGAATTAGTTGAAAAAATAGAATATATACAAACCCTTTTAGGATTAGGGTTAGGGGATCTAACCCTTTCCTTTATAGCACTCTATAAGGTTAGTGCTATGCACATATGATCACGTGATGGTGCTATGCACACATGATCACATGATGTTGAGCGTGAACTCTCAACATGTTATGAATGCATAGCTACTATAAGAAATGGTGTCAGTGCCATGCCCATGAGGTTGCAAGTGGACGGAGGATTCAGTAGGAGATGGAGGAAGGAATAGGAAACCGAGGATATGAGGAAGAAGATGGACGAGCACAAGTGTGAGGTATTCGGAGTGAACAAGGGGTATAACTATCCTTAGCTGATTCTAGGGCTCAGAGCTGCATATGGCGATTGATGCTGAAATCAAGATATCACCAGCAGTTAAGTGACCATCACAACAAGGAGTGCACAATCTTGCCATTGGATTCTGTGCACCTACCCCTATCCAAGGAATGAGTACCTCACGTGTGACTAGGAATGGGCATTTAAGGTGGCCTTCATGGTGATATCTTTGCAATTGGAACCCGTTCATTGGCAATGGTAATACCCACCATTGCTATAGATATGCCTATAGATATGCCAAGTAGAAAGAAGTTGATTCACAATACTCAAAGATCCAAAAGGGTCTTGACCACTGCATCTTCAGCTTCCTTGCATGCGGCCCATGCAAATGTTGAAGAGTAGGACCAAGTGTCCCTTCTTAAAGAAATTATTTGATGCCAAGTCCAATCAAGTCTCTTTCTTTGTGCTTGCACTACCTATTTCAAGTAGTAACTTTCCATCCTATCTTCCTCCAACTTCTCCAGACCATCAAGTCAAAACTCCATGGACTCCTACAAAAGTAGCTTGTCTTCAATTGCAATGCAGAGGCTCAGAACAACATATTCCAATGGCATGATAGCCTCCATCCTGATTGCCAATTTGAATGGTGTGAGACCTATGGTGACTTTGAATGATGTGCGGTATGCCCATAATAACAAAGTGTATAACTTGGTTGTTTTGCCATATTGCAAGTGCCTTGAGCAAAAGGGACCTGCAATAAATTGCCACACCCATGCAATTATTCCAAACACAACTTCAATAAATTCTCCCAAATACCACTTCAATCAATTTATGCATTCATGTGTAGCTAGGGCCATGAGAGGGTTGAGTGGGTGTAAACCTGCACTCCCTCTTCGACCCATTATGTTAAGGCATTAATAGTTTGTGGGGTTATCATGGGCTTACAATAGATTCATAGAGGTGCAAGTACCCACAACCCTTCGACCGATGATTGCGACCCCATTTTGTATATTCATGGGACCAAGTGTCTCTTGATCATTCTATGCAGGTTCACGTATTCGGATTACACATTGTGTCTTTCCTGTCTTTCTAAGTGCTGAGTATGATTCACATGTGCATGAGTATGCATGCAGTTTATATTTCCATAGCGCCTATAGCTTAGGGTATTACACACACTGGCCACCACAACTAATCATCGGTTTCCTACATGTGGGTTGTGCATCAACCTTTATGGTGCACCATTTGTGTCAGCATTGCTGGGCGGGATGGCAGGTGACATGTCCACGACTTGAGGTTTCAGTGGTGGCTTACCTGTAAGCTCGTGTGACCCAGAAGTGACAATAGATCAGCATTGTGCTCGAAGAACTATTTGCAAAGAATACACGACCACAACATGCCCTATTTGATGATCACCATTTTGACATTGAATTAGTTCATTAGATTTTGTGGCTTCATGTGGAAGGAGACCGTCTGACCCATCAAATTGTAGAATTAACCCATAGCATAAATCCGAATGAGGTCGCAAGGACCTCTGAACCCCTTAGTTTTGACAAGAGGCTGCCCCGTTAGCTAGCGGTCCCTCTCCACCGATGGAGAATTATGGGTGGAGCGAGATGTTTGGCAGACTCCACAAGATGCTAGCATGGGCATTTTGGGACCTAATGAAGCCCAATTTGAACTAGAGTACCCTGCAAGAGCATGCGAGGGCACCTTATTTAGTGTAAGCCGATAGATGAGTGCGAACGATGCCATTCGTCCCTTTCGAATGGGGTCAGTGCGTGCTGAGCGAGCCATCTTCACCAACAATAGGGCATGTCTCATCAGTGGTACAAGGTTTGTTCATCACTCCGCCATCTCTGATGACAAGAGGAGGGCTAATTCCATAGGTACTAATTGTTCTGGTTGCTCTGATCAATCCAGTCACGATGGTAGCATAGCAAATGTGAAGTACACCAAGTTTCAGGGGAGAGTTCGCAATGATCCAGATGCACATGTGTGACAATTTGATGACTAACTATCCTGTAGATTTCGTTGAAAATATATAATATATACAAATCCTTTTAGGGTTAGGGTTAGGGCATCTAACCCTTTATTTTATAGCACTCTATGTGTTAGTGCTACGCACAATATTGAACACATGATGTTGAGATGGTTTCTCAACACGTTCCCTCAAGATCAACATCATGAAGTAGGCCTTCCCTCAAGATGATGATTCTGGGGGATCGAAGAAGGACTGAGCATTACATCCCATCACACCCCTTTAATAGGAACGTACTTCCTTTGCATCAAACCAAGAGCTCCTCAATGCTTCTCAAAAAGATATTTGCCAAGTGGCTTGGTAAAGATGTTTGCAACATTTTCTTTACTATCACAATGTTGTACTATGATGTCACCAAGTAACACTCTTTCTTTGATGAAGTGTGCTCTTTGACATCAATGTGCTTTGTCTTGGAGTGATATACTAGATTCTTGGCCAATACTTGAGCCGATTGATTATCATAGTATATTGTTATTGGCTTTGATTCATCAAAGTAATATGTTTCTGACAATAGTCTTCTAAGCCATATAGCTTCACATGCACCTGTAGTGAGTGCTCTATATTCTGCTTCCATTGAAGACAAAGAAACAGTTGGCCATTTGTTTAAAAACCATGATATAGCACCTTGACCGAGGAAAACTGCATATCCTTGTGTGGATCTCCTAGTCTCATGATCTCCAGTATAGTCATTGTCACTGTATCTATGCAACATTGGATGACTTCTCTGTATTCTATTCTAAACTATCTTGTACCTCTAAAGTATCTCAAGACTCTTTTGGCTATATTCTAGTGAGACTGTTTTGGATTTGCCATAAACTGTGCAAGTGAACTTATTGCATAACAAATATCTAGTCGTGTGATAGTCAGATATATAAGAGATTCGATGAGCTGTCTATAGTACTTGTCATTGATGGTAGGCTTTTAAAAAAAATTTTTAAGTTTCAAACTCTGTTCCAGCATTCAGTGGACACAAGCCACACATTGGTCATCTCTGCATATTTGGTTGCATAGAATATGCCCACATACATGATGATCATTGCAAAAAATTGGATGTGAAGTCATGCAAATGCATCATGGTTGGCTATAGTGAAGAAAAAAAAGTATACAAGCTGTACGATCCCATCAACCACAAGGTCATTATCTCCAAAGATGTAATCTTTGATGAGGAATCAAAATGCAAAACATCAAATTCTCAGGATATCGACACATCGATTACTTAGTCACCTATAGAAAAGGTTGATGAAGAAGAGCAAGAATTGCCAGAGACACCCCGAGAAGGGAAACAACAATGTAGACAGTCTACTAGAGAAAGAGACCACCAGCCAGATTGACATATTCTTAGAAAGGCAAAGCAATTTAGATCAAAGCTACCAATGATTCTCTTATCAATACCATCATGGCTACCGAAGAGCCAATGTACTTCGAAGACGTAGTTGACAAGCCAGAATGGAAAACTACTATGAATGAAGAAATAGAAGCTTTGTACAAAAACAACACTTGGGAGTTATGTGACCTTCCACCAGGAAAGAATAGCAAACAAATGGGTTTATAAAGTAAAGTACAATCCAGATGGAAGCATTGAGACTAGTTGCAAAAGGATTTGCATAGCAATTTGGTCAAGACTATGATGAGACTTATGCTCTAGTAGCAAAGATGGATTCCACATGGTTCTTGATATCACTAGCGATACTCAATAGAAGGAATGTGTACCATGTACATGTCAAGAATTCTTTTCTCAGTGGTTACCTAGATGAAGAAGTCTACATGCAACAACCAGCAAGTTATTTTGGACTAGGAAAAGACAATCAGGTTTGCAATCTCAAGAAAAGTCTCTATGGCTTAAAGCAAGCTCCCAAAAGTAGGTACAACAGAATCGACAAGTATTTTGCTAATTTGGGATACATGAAATCCAATGCAGATCATACTCTCTACTACAAAAGTTTAAGGGGAAGAAATTATTAATGCATTTTTGTACATAGATGAACTAATTTGATCGGAAGTAATGATAGCATCAAAAAGTGGAAACAAGACTTATCTTTAGAGTTCGACATGAAAGATCTTGGTCTTGGAATTGAGTTCTGAAGAGACTTAGACAGCACCTTCATGAATCAGCTAAACTATGTTGACAATCTCTTGAATAATTTTCATGTGGCACATTGCAAGATTGCAGCCACTCCCTGAGCATTGCTCTAGCACTATTTGCTAAAGTACCATTCTTCCTTTTAGCTCTTGCATTTTGATGAGGAGTATCTCCATAAGTAAATTGTCTTTGAATGTCATTACTTCTGCAAAAATTCATGAATGCTGAAGATATGTATTCACCTCCTCTATCTGATCTCGTGACTTTGATCTTTCTGCATGTCTGGTTTTCTACCATGGCTTTGAATTCTTAAAATTTGGAAAAGACTTCAGATTTCTCTTTCAGAAAGTAGACCCAATAATATCTACTGTGGTCATCGATGAAAGTCAAATAGTAAAGTGAACCATTGATGCTGCGGGTCTAGGCATGACCCCATATATTTGTCTGAATCAAATTAAGAATACCTCGTGCTCTAGAGGTGCTTCTACCAAAATTGGTTCGCTCTTGTTTACCAAAGCAGCATGCTTCACAAACTTTTCCAAGAAACTAAAGTTTCAAATTTCCAATTGCCATATTCTAATTTTCGAGCTCTTTCAAGCTTTTGAAATTGACATGTCCATATCTCTTGTGCCATATTGCGGAAAGTGGCATCTTTTGTTGCAATTGAACTGACATAGCATGCAAACTTGGTACTGAAGCTAGCATTCTGAACAAGCATCCTTCCTGGACTACTTTTCCTACTAGCTGATATCCTTTGAATTTGCCTCTAATTGTGCATTCATCTCCATAAAAGATGACTCAATAGTTGTGTTTTGTCATTTCACCAAATGATAAGAGGTTCTTGTTGAGCTTCGAAACCCTTTCGAAACATAGAGTAAATCTTTCACCAATCCTTTCGTACCACTGAAATTATTCATAGGGATAATGCCTTTCCCTTGAATTGGATTTGGTGTGTTATTTGTAGTGTAGATACCGTTCTTCTGTCCTCCTAATGGTTTCATCTCTGTGATCCATTCTTGATGTTTTGTCATATGAGATGATGCGCCACCTCGGGGGGGTCACTATGTGTAAGCCCTCTATATCACGTGTGTTCAAGGCCTATTTGTAAAATCCTTTATTTGTAATTTTTCCATTAATAAAATATACCCTTTTTCTATACAAACCTGTCAATTTTTTCAAATTCATTTAAAAACTCCCTTATGTAAATTAATTTTTGTAAAATTTAGATATTAAAAATATCATTCTATTGAACTCATGTGATAGGGTTACATATGATGAATGATCCCCTCGAGTGTGGCACTATCTATGTACCAAGGATTTTGATATTCTTGATCAACGTTATAACTACATTCCCCTTTTGAATTGCAATCAATGTCAAGATATATTGTTTCAGTCTTCTGCATGTCCTTGCTTGCAAGAAACATATTCTCACGTTCATTGGCATAATGATTGTGACTTGAATGTCCACCATGATGATTTTCTCTTCCTCAAAAATTCCCTCAATTGTTGCTAGATTGACTGCCTTGGTCGTATTGCTTCTTGCAGCAATCTCTTTCATAGTGTCCAAACTTATGACAGTTTTTGCATTGAATGCTTTATATGGTGGTGGATGCATTCCCTCATTCTTGGTATCTTCCTCTATTGGAATGAACTTGGATTTTAATGTTGATGTTGAGGATGCTAACTTTGCTGATGACTTTATTGTTGATGATGACCACTTTGCTGAAATGATCTACCTCTACTTGTGCCTCTGCCTCTACTTCTATCTGAGGATGTGAATGCTTGATCATTGGAATGACCTTTGTGTACATGAATGGCTTGCCTCATGAGTTCTTCACCAAGTAACACTCATTGTAGCTCTTCAATTATTGGAATTTGTCATTAAATGGTAATACTCTAGACTAGATTCTTGTATCCCTTTCCTAGCCTATTTAGAATGACTTGAACTATTTCTATGGGATTCATGGTCTCTCCTCTTGCTTGTGCGAGTTGATTGTTATAATCCTTGATCTTGAGTACATAAGCATGATCAGTTTCATTGCTGTTGTAGAAACTTTGGTTGATTTGGTTTCTCAGTGTGAGAATCTTGGAAGTGATCCTAGACAAATAAAGGGCTACAAACATATCCCATGCTACTTACAAACATCCCAAATGAAAACACACGTGAGGAGCCAAGTGCGTACATTTGAGGGCTCCATTCCTATGAAAAACTAAATGAGTTCATGAAATAGTGCAATCAACAACTACCAAAACAAGGATGACTCTGACCAATTCACAAACGGTAATGTCAAAAACTATCATGATAAATCATCTACAACAAGAGCAACAATAGAGTTTTATTAACAACTATCTAATGAAGTAATTTTCAAGGCTAGTGAAAAATATATTAAGGAAGCTAGACATCCTCCATGTGGGAAAAAATATTACTAATTACAACACTACCATTTATATAAACCATCCATGGTATTTTTGAAAAATGATTTTCCTTAAGTATCTCTTGTGACTACTGTAAATGATTGCTATCAAACCGTAGTTCTACTTTTTCCAATAATGTTTTAATAAAAAAATTACGCACTAGTTTTGTATATTTTAATAATCAATAAAAATAAACTTTGAAAGCTACTAAAAGAGAGCATGACTTTGAAAGAAAAGACTCTCATCATGCCAAATCACAAGAAGTATGTTAAGGTATAACTGTAAGAAAATAATACAATGTCTGTGCTCAACAGATAATAGGATCTCGTATGCAAGAGAGAAAACAAGATAGTATGGAGAATCAAAATTTTGATTATTGTAGAACTGATACAATAGATGGCGCTGCCTCCCAACCGTGCACTCCTGTGAAAGAAGCTTCGATGGCGTGCTGGAAACAGTAGAAGACGGAGGCTGGATGCTAAAGAATCAGGGTTGCTATAGCCAGTGATGAAATGGGCTTCACGGGCTTGCTCTTATATAGCCACCAGTCATAGTCGGTTAGGCTCAATTGGGTAACCGACCCAATCCGCCCAAAACGGTCGACTGGGGGTCGGTCCCAAAATTTAGGCCATCGACCATGTGATAGAACCAGTGTGCAAAACAGAGGCACTAACCTACGGTCTCCGTTCGGCCGAGATCATCTGAGGCTCCAAACGGGCCCCGCAACCCGAGAGTGGGCTGCCTCGAGAAATGCTCTGTCTACTCTCAGTGTGGTCAATCAAGGGATGCCTTCCCGCACTTGCATGTAGCCTAGTTGGCGGTATGCCAACTCTATCTAAAGCCATCCAGCCATCAGGCCACACATGGCCCCCATCTGGTGTCCAAACCAGGACCTACCAGATAACCGAGCTACTCAAATGCCTTCTCCTCATATGGGGGGCTTACAAGTAGAGTTAGCTGGTTCCTGCATAGTTACACGAGAGTGGAGCATTGATATCTAACACCCCCCCTCAATGTCCACCCGCAAGTGAACTTACTTTTTCGGCCCAATGCCAAGTCGATGAAGATGCCTCTCCAGCAAGTCTCTTCCAAGAGCCTTCGTGAAGATGTCCGCAGCATTCTCTGTAGTCGGACAGTACACCAAGTCGACCTCTCCATCCATGATGAGCTCGCATACAAAGTGATATTGAATCTCAATATGTTTTGTGCGAGCGTGGAACACCGGGTTCTTTGCAATCACCATGCAACTCTGATTGTCACATGATAATTGTGTAGGCTTGTTCTGCATTGCACCCATGTCCCCCAAAATCCTCCTCAACCACACTACCTTGCAAGAAGCAAAGCATGCAGATTTGTACTCGGCCTCGGTAGAAGAAAGAGCAACTGTGGGTTGCTTCTTGCTGGACCCATGACACAACTCCAGATCCAAGTGAGAAACAGTACCCTGTCACTGATCTCCTGCTGTCCACGTCTCCTACCCACCAATCCGAGTCACAGAATCCAGTCAAGATGTTGCCTTTGGTATAGGTGATGCCATAATCAAGTGTGCCTTTGATGTATTTCAGCATTCGCATCCTTGCCCTCCAATGGTTCTCCCGGGGCTTATTGGAAAACCTGCTTAGTACACTAGTCGCAAAATTGATGTTCGGCCGTGTGTTGCACAAGTAAATCAAGCTGCCCACAAGCCTTCTGTACTTCGCTTCGTCCACCAATGGTGATGAATCCTCATTTGAGAGCTTCGCGTTAACCTCCATAGGGGTACCAACTTCTTGCACTCAGCCATGCCAAATGCCTTCAGTATCTCTCCAGCATACTTCAGCTATGAAATGAAGATCTGTTTCGGCTCCTGCCAAACTTCAATCCCCAAACAGAAATGCATCAGTCCGAGGTCTGTCATTTCAAACTCTCTTCCTAGCAAATGCTTCGTCTGCGAGATCTTCTCTTCATGGTTCCCTGTTATGACAAGGTCGCCCACATAAAGGACCACGATCATACACCTGCCTCCTTCTCTAAAGATATACAAATTTGCAGTAGATGGGCTCCTCCTAAACCCGGTTTGCAGAAAGTAGGCATCAATTCACTAGTACCACACTCGTGGAGCCTGTTTCAACCCGTAAAGTGCCTTCTTTAGTTTGCAGACTTTACCTTCTGAACCAGGGATCTCAAAACCTGGTGGTTGTTCCACGTATATCTCCTCCTTGAGATCTCCATTCAGAAAGGCCGATTTCACATCCATTTGAAACACGAGCCAACTTCCCTAGGCAGCTAAAGCCAAAACACTGTGAATTGTGGTTAGTCGAGCTGTGGGAGCAAAAGTATCTTGATAATCAAAACCATGTACCTGTGCAAATCCTTTTGCCATGAGCCGATCCTTGTACTTATCCAACGTGCCATCAAACTTGTACTTGGTCTTGTACACCCACTTGGTTCCGATTACCTTGCGTTTTGGTGGTCGATCCACAAGGTCCCAAGTGTTGTTCTTCATTATGGATCCATACTCTGATTGCATAGCCTCCATCCACCTATCATCGCCCTGTGCCTCTTCAAGACACTTGGGTTCATCAACACGGATCACTTCTGTCATCAAAGAATAGTTGACCAAGTGTTCCTGTGCCCTTCTTTGCTCCTCTAATCTCTTGGACTAGCAGTGTTCAGATGGTTCCTCCTCAATGGTTGGAGGTTCTCTACCATCCAAAAGCTGCTTTACCCACTTCGAGAATGGCCGTTGCCGTTGTGGTTCTGTAGGCTCTTCTTCATCTTCTTTGTCTTGAATCCTCCCAAGCACCGTTGTGGGATTTTGTTCTGCTATTGGTGGCGGTACTGGATATCCTGGTCCTAGTTGTTTGGGAAGGAAGCATCCTCCTCCAATTGATGCGGCTGTTCTGAGAAGACCACATCACGACTTACAATTACCTTCTTGGTAATAGGGTTATAGAGATGGTAACCCTTCGCCTCTTCACTGTAGCCCAAGAAAATACACTTTCGGTCTCTTCGGTTCCCATTTGGTCCTGGTAGCATCAGGGACATGCACAAAACAGTCACATCCAAAAACTCTGAAATGTGCAGCTGAAGGTTTCTTACCAGAAAAGGCTTGCAGTGGAGTCATCCCATTCACAGCCTTTGTGTAGCTATGATTCAGGATGTAAACTGCAGTGTTACATGCTTCAGCCTAGAAAGTCTTTGGCAAATCTTTCCCTTTCATCATACTCCGGCCCATTTCATAAATGACGCGCATCTTGCATTCTGCTACTCCATTTTGCTGTGATGTATGCGGCGGGGGTTTCTGCCTCCTCTTGATTCCGTGACTTTTGCAGTAACTTTCAAATTCAGTCGATGTGAACTCTCCACCTTTGTCTGATCTCAACTTCTTCACCTTCTCCCTGTTTATTTCTTCATTACATGCCATTCCTTGAACCTACTAAAAGCCTCATCTTTAGTCTTCAGGAAGTATATCCATATCTTTCTACTGTAGTCGTCGATCAGCGTCATGAAGTAGTAGGAACCACCCAAAGCTTCCGCCTCCATCTTTCCATAGAGGTCCGTGTGAACGAGCTCTAGAGGAGCCTTTGCCCTGCTGGCCTCTTTAGCAAAGGGATGCCGATGCTGCTTGCCCATCATGCAAGCTTCACATACATTGGGCAGATCTGAAATTTCTGGTAGGTCTGCAATCATTCCACTTTTATGCATCTCCTTCAAAGAACTAAGGTTTAGATGACCAAACCTCTCATGCCACAACTTAGTGTTCTTCACATCCGCTCGAGCACTGAAAGCTGAGAGTTCATAAATGTTGTTGCGCTGTGTACCTTTACCAATGACCTTTCCTTGAATATCCAGGATCTGTGCACCATTCTTATATCGAATTGAACTTTGAGGTCTCGATCCATGATCGTAGAAATGGACAACAAGTTCCTCTTGATATCTGGCACATAAAGAACATCGGACAACTGTTTTACAACTCCATTTGACTTGAGAGCAATCGTACCTTTTCCTTTTGCTGGACATTTTGCATCATTTCCGACTGCTACCAGGATGTCATTCCCTACCGGCTGTAGAGAGGTATACCAATCCTTCCGACTGGTCATGTGGCACGATGCACCACTTCAATGATCCACGGTTCATCCGTAGGTACATGAACTGCATCCATGCAAATCTCCTCAATTGTGACGAAATATCACCAAAACTCAAAGCTCACAGCTCTACTGGTACTGCCTGCACGCTGTTGCTGGACTCTTTCTTTACTCCATTCTTCTCATCTGCAATCTTCTTTCGACACTCATTCTGCTTGTGCCCTGCCTTGTTGCAATAGAAGCACTTGATCTTCTTCTTTCTCTTTTTATCATCAGAAGAAGATGGGTTACCAGAGTCCTTACCCTTACCTTTCTTTGATCCGGTCTAGAAAGCCAAATCTTCTCCAGTCCTCATCTTTTGATGCATCTCCTCCTCCAGAAGCATCATGCTGAAATCCTCAAAGTTGAGGGGCAGATTTCTATTCTGCGTATTCAACGCCATAACAAGACCATCATACTTTGGTGGGAGAATCCGTATGCACCTTCATGCTAGATTCTCGCTGGTGATGGTGATGCCAATCACAGTCATCTGATCGCGCAGATTCTTCACCCTGGTGATGAACTTCTCTGCCGTTTCAGACTCAGACAACTTCTCGTTCACGAGTTAAGTCTCCAGATTCTGAATCCGCGTCTGATTCGTGGTCTCGTACTGATTTTTTAAGACCGTCCTGTGGTGACATGTTAAATTAACGCCATGACGGAATCACTAACACTGCAGACAATAGAACACAGCGCATCTGCATTTCTTCTTATCCACGCGAGAATCTCATCCGCAGTTGGTACTATCTGTTGTCCTGCATTGGCTGGATCCGATCTCGCAACCAGCCTCACATCCACCCCAATAGCAGTGTCCCAAAGCTCGTATGCGCTTAGGATGGTCTTCATCTTGAACTTCCAGAGTGGATAGTTAGAGCCGTCCAACTTTTTGCTTTCACCGAACGGTGGGATTCGCAGTCTTGCGGGCTGGGCCATCTCTTACAATCTGCTCGCAAACAGAAACACACTACCAAATCTTCTTGCTAGAGTCCAGGCTCTGATACCATGTAAGAAAATAATACAATGTCTGTACTCAACAGATAATAGGATCTCGTACACAAGAGAGAAAACAAGATAGTATGGAGAATCAAAAATTTGATTACTGTAGAACTGATACAATAGATGTCGCTGCCTCCCAACCGTGCGCTCCTGTGAAAGAAGCTTTGATGGCGTGCTGGAAACAATAGAAGACGGAGGCTGGATGCTAAGGAATCATGGTTGCTGTAGCTAATGATGAAATGGGCTTCACGGGCTTGCTCTTATATAGCCACCAGTCATAGTCGGTTAGGCTCAATTGTGTGACCGACCCAATCCGCCCAAAACGGTCGACTGGGGGTCAGTCCCGAAATAGGCCACTGACCATATGATAGAACCGGTGAGCAAAATAGAGGAACTAACCTACGGGTCTCCGTTCGCCATCCGAGATCATCTGAGGTTCCAAACGGGCCCCGCAACGCGAGAGTGGGCTGCCCCGGGAAATGCTCCGTCTACCCTCAGTGCGGTTAGTCAAGGGATGCTTTCCCACACTTGCATGTAGCCTAGTTGGTGGTGTGCCAACTCTATCTAAAGCCGTTCGGCCATTAGGCCACACATGGCCCCCATCTGGTATCCAAACCAGGACCTACTGGATAACCGAGCTACTCAAATGCCTTCTCCTCATATGGGGGGCTTACAAGTAGAGTTAGCTGGTTCCCGCATAGTTACACGAGAGTGAAGCATTTATATCTAACAATAACCACATATCTTAATTTCTAGTCTCACATCAATCTTTTGTTATGCATGCTTTGATATACAATTTTGAAAAATGAGTTTACTTAAGTACTTCTAGTGTGTATTCTTAGTAACTTTTGCAAACCTTAGTTTCATTTTTGTTAATAATACTTTATGCAATAATTTTGTTATTTATTATAATCAATAGAAATTCAATTTTAAAAGATTATGGATAGGCTTGGTCATGCATTGTTAGTTCCTAGTACGTGTATGTATTTTCTAAATTCATAAATAATTTATCTCATTTATCTATTAAGGAGAGGTTTTAGTTATTCAGAGGAGAAATTTGAAATGTTCAATTAGGATGCTTTTTTGAACGTGGCCTTCCAGTTCTTTGTTTTAGTTTTAATTCATTTGCCTCCCAGGGAGTCCTCCTCTAATTTCATGTGTGCTCCACCTTCACTATGTGTCTCTTTGTCCTTTCTATCTTTAAAGGTATAAAGCTTGTACCTTTTGTAGTTATGCCTTCTAAATAAAAAATTACTTAATATAGAGTGTCAGGTCAAATTTTCCTTGCCAGCATGACCATTAGGACAAAAAAATTGCCTCTCCAGATTGTTGACAGTTCAATTTTCCTGCATCTTCTAAAGCTCTTGTGTATAAGTTTGGATCACATTTTTCTGAAAGAGTATCTTATTGATGAGATATGATTTTTCCAAGCCCGAAAGTTTGAATTTTTTAGAAAGGGACTATAGGCACCATTGAAAAAAAATGCAGTGCTCGATTCACAATTCCATTATTATCAATCTGATTCCAATAGTATATTCCCCAATATCCCTATCTCCCTTTGGCTTTGTCCCCCACATTGAAGCATCTATTTCCCATAGAGTCAATGAGAATTTGAGTCTAGATTGAGTCTATTGTTGCTGAAAAGTACCTTGTATCTTTCGCTTCTTGATTGGATGAGATATGACTAGCATTACGATATGTTACTGACTTTGCTTCAAGTTCATTCTTCATCACTCACTTAGCATGAATGACATTACCTAACATTATCCATTAGGATCTAGATTCGTATCAATAGGATACAAAAGATATCCATTGCTCTAGTTTTCATGCTTGAGAAATAATCTAAGAGCTAAGGAATGCATTGTATGAAATTTTAACCAAATGAAGAGATGCAACATACAAACAAGCTACCCTCACAAGAGTAAATGGATGTAGGAGCTATAGTTTGTAGCCCAATTATGAGTAGAAGCTAGATTTGTATCAGTAGGAAATGAAAGGTATCCATTGCATGAGTTTGCAGGTTTGAGAAGGAATCTAAGAGCAAGGAATGTAGTGTATAGAATTGTAGCCACATGAAGAAATGTAGCATACAAACAATATATCATTGCAAAGTTAAACAAATCAAGGAATTGAAGTCTGCAAGGAAATATGGGGGAACAAAGAGAAGGATAAAGCATAAAGCATATCTTGCAAACAAAGTCAAACTAATGTTTGACCTAAAATGTGCAAAGAATTTATCCTAAAAGGTATTTTACAATTTGTTAGTGTTAATAACAATTATCAAAATTGTCTCGAGATTTACTAGTGATATATTTTATATAATCATCTAGATATATTTTTTACATTGGTTTCATTATTAAGAAAAAGTTGAAAGTTTTTTCTCCTATAAAAACAAAAGCTCAGTATATATGCCAAGATTGGAACTAAATTTAGAAAAAGAGATAATATTAGGCTTTAAGATTCTAAATTTATAAATAATTTCCATGAAAGTTCACCAAATTTTTATTTAAAAAATCTAGATACTTTAAAATTTGGCCAGAATATATATTCATAAATAGCTTGAGTTTAGATTCTAGGCTCTAGCTAGTTGTTGGCATGTTACTTGTAGATAACCATAAAAAACTAAACATTCATTCAAGTTTGTCACCAGTAGTCATCATGATAATGTTTGAAAATTAGTGGTTCTATATTGTAGTTCTTATCTTCTTGAGTCTCAACTCTAGAATTTCAATTGCTCTCAAGTCTTGGCTCTCCACCCTCAAACTCACACCAAGCCTCAAATATTACTCTTTAATCTCTCTAACATTTTGATATCACGAGCAACACCTCATACTACCTTGCAGCTTGCTCTAGTAGCCAGTGTCCAACATCCAAAGGTATGGGAGAATTTTGTGAAAACTTTGGATTTTTTATGCCATGAGATGTCTTTAGATAATTTTAAAAATTTTGCATTAATGCACAATTGATGAGCATAAATTTTGCCTTAAAATAGCATGAATATTAAATGAAAATGTGATGATTGACAAGATTGCATTAGGAAGTGTAGGACAAGCTACCACCAATAAATGTCATATTACCATCAAAATACATGACAAATATCAATTAAAAATGCTTGTGGGGATTCTTCATCATTTAAACTCGTCCAAATTCCCATGAATTTAATGGAACATGTTATATTTCACATCTACCCAAATGCTCTAGTATGTAATAGTCTTGTTCTTCATTGATACCTTGATTACATATGGGTATTTGGTTAAGTCAAATAATCACCAAAAGCCTCTGACCATTTATGTAGTTAAACTAATTCTCCTTCACTAATAGCTATTCTACCATCTATATCCTCCAATATAGAGAGAGCATTGAGAGAAATCCCACTAATATCTTGAATCCCTATTATTGGATCATTTATCCCACTAACCTCTTCATTTATTTTCCTTTGTGCTTTCTCAACATAGTTTTATACCGACCAGTAACGTTAAGTTGTACTCACATTCAACACAAGAAATCTCTTAAGTGTTAAGAACAATAAACTTACACATAAAAAATGTTCGTCCTCAATACCCATGACCATGTCAGTAATTTATGCTCTCCATACATGCTTGAATTTAATGATGCAGAGCCCTTTTGTGCAATCCTTTTCTTCTGGTAAATAACTACCTATGCCTAGGTGATGTCAAGAAAGCCCATTTAATAGTACTAACTCTAAACATATAAATATGAACTATACTGCATTGCAAATTTTGAGTGATGCCTTATCACATTAGCTTAATTACATCTACCATGGTCCATATAAAGAAAATTTTGAATATAGCCTTTGAATTCACCTATTGCTAACACTTCTCTTGAGCAAGGAAATGGCTCGAATTTTACTCCTTTAGATTTGGTTGTCTAATATCAAGTAGGTAAGCCTTGGGTATGATTTCATCTTGATCACAAATTGTTTTTTATACACAAATGGTTGGTAATTTTATCACTACAAAACTATTCTCATCACAAACAACATTAAAAATGGCACACAAGTATGAGAGCATCAATATGTATTCATCCAAAAGATGCCACTTCATTGCTTCCATATAATACCACATCTAAGCCCTCTTCTAGTGTGAATATATATAACAACTTTAAAAATGTAAAAATATCTTCATCTAGTGCATAAACACAAATGGCAAGAGATGATCTATATGAGTAAATTATTTTTCATAACTATGATCAATGCATGTTATCAACACTTGAAATGTGTTAATTGATATGATTAGTTAACTTATAGCACTTTAACATATAAATATGATAATATATTATAATTTCAACACTAGAAAATAAGACATATCTATTTCACCTATGCATACATAAAAGAATCAAGGATTCTATATTGGTCTCTCATTGGTGGATAGACCTCCCTTGGGCCCCACTACCTTCCACTTGCATCCCTCTTGCCTGCACCACCTCTTGGGGCATTGACTCATGCCCTTAAACTTTTGGATGGTCCCCCTACCCTCTTCCTTCTCCATGGTGGGCCCAAATTCGTGTGGAATTCCCCCGCCCCCCTCCCTCAAAAAAAAAAAACAAAATTTCGGAAAAGTGTCCCCACCCCTCCAAACACTTCCTAGGAGTCTTTCAAAACTATCCCCATTCACTCGCAACCTTCTTCTTAGCTTCTCCTCTCAACCTTCTCTCAGCGTCCTCCTCTCAAACTTTTTTCTCTTTGCTCCCTTTCTTTCTACAATGGTGAAGCACTCCCCTTCCCCTCCCCTAGACTGAATCGATCTCTTCAATCTTGTTTAGGTCACATTTTGAAGGATGACATAGATTTTTGGATTCTCAAGAGTTCAGGATAATATCCTGGGCTACAATGCAACATTATATGATAGGTCCATTCAAGGTTTCAAGAAAGGACAGAGCAAATAAAGGGAATCTTTGGCAGGGTCGCATTGTTGGGTTTTGTAATACCAAAAGGGACTCAAGCTGAAGGTTTAACTTTTGTTCTAGCATGATAGACTGGGTTATTTGCCAAGTGTATACTACTCATGTTGTCACAATAAATGACAACTGGCCCATCTGTAGACTGATGCATATCATAAAGTAGCTTATGCAACCAAGCTACCTCACATGTAGCCATTGCTGCACCCCTATACTTAGCCTCTGTCCTCCACAAGGCAACTATAGGCTGTTTCTTGTTCCTCCAAGTGACTGCAACACTCCCAATGGAGAACGCATATCCATTGTAGATCTTCTATCAGAAATATACCAACCCAATCAGCATTAGTGTATCCATGCAACTGTATCTGAATCCCAGTCTCATAAAATAGTCCATACTGCAATGTAGACTTTACATACCTCAGTATGCATCTAGCCACATCCAAATGTGGTTTCCTTGGAGCTTGCATAAACTGACTTACCAACCCAATAGCATAGCTGGCCTGGTAATAGTCATATAAATCAAACTTCCTACTATGCGTCTATACATAGTAGGGTCTTCCAGAAGCTCACTTGCATATGTGCTCAACTTCACATTCTGCTCCAAAGGAACTGAAATAGGCTTACAGCTTGTCATCCCATATTTGGATAGCATGTCCAATCCATACTACCTCTGTAAGAGCCATATCCCACTTGTGGATCTAATCAACTCAATGCCCAAGAAGTAACGCAGCTCTCCCAAATCCTTCATCTCAAACTTTTGCTTCAATAGCATTTTCACATGAAGGATATCTTCATCACTATCACCTATGATGATCAAATCATCAACATAAATGACAAGCAGCATAATGCCTTTCTCTATTTTTCTCACATAAAGTGAGAAATCTACCTTGGAAATATGAAAGCCAATAGTGACAAGATACTGTTCTATCTTGTCAGACCATGCTCTGGGTTCTTGCTTCAAGCCATACAAGGCTTTCTTCAACCTGTAAACAAACTTAGGATGAACAACATGAACATAACCTGGTGGCTGCTCCATGTAGACCTCTTCTTGCAAATCACCATGCAAGAAAGCATTCTTTACATCCATCTAATATAAAGACCATCCCTTTGATGCAGCCATAGCAATGATTGCTCTTACGATTGCCATCCTTGCAACCGGACTGAATGTTTCTTCATAATCAATGCCATATGTCTGTGCATACCCCTTGACAACTAATCTTGCCTTGTATCTGTTCACAGAACCATCTGCATTGTGCTTCACCTTATAAACCCACTTGCAACCAATTGCATTCTTGTCTTTAGGCAAAGGCACCAATTTCCATGTAGCATTTGCTTCCAAGGCATCCATTTCTTCATCCATGGCTTTCTCCCATTTTTCTTTTCCCATTGCTTGCTCAAAAGAAGTGGGTTCTGGTTCATGTATCTTTTTGACCATATAGGCATAGTGAATGGCTGTAAATCCATCATATTTTAGCTTATCCATAGGATACCTAGCTCTGGTATACTTGCACAAAATAGGCTCACTACCAGGTGCTCTCAAAACATCCCTTGTCTTTCTGACTCCAGGTGTAACAACAAAAGGAATACCCAACTCATCATCAAGGCTCTGTTCTGAGCCACTGGATTCACCATCCACATAAGAGTGACCTGCATTCACATCAAACATGGGCTGATCTACTTTCTCTTTTCCTTTTTGTGATACTTGCATACCACCATCTGCATTGCTTTGAGGAGATCCTCCTGATCTCAAACTGCCTGGTCCATGGCAAAGTATGTGAACCACTGCTAGAGGACACTACAGGTCCACTAATATATTGTGATTGCTGCTGTGAATTCTGTGCAGCATTACCATTTTGTGCATCTACATCATCAATCACATTTACTGGTTCATACTAGCTGCTCATCTCATCAAAAACAACATCTCTGCTTACTGTAAACTTACGAGTAGAAGGGTTATAGCATCTATACCCTTTCTCCTGCAGAGAATAACCAATAAAGATGCACTTTCCAGCTTTTGGATCCAACTTGGATCTCAACTCATCTGGCACATGAACATAGGCAATGCAACCAAAAACTTTAAAATGAGAAATATCTAGTTTCCTACTAGTATACCTCTCCTCTGGCGTCATGCCATGTATTGCCGCAGTGGGAATCCTGTTCATTATGTAGACTGCTGTAGCAGCTGCTTCAGCCCAAAAATAATATGGCAGGTCTTTTTCGTTAAGCATGGCACGAGATACCTCTCCAATATGCCTGTTTTTCCTTTCTGCAAGTCCATTTTGATGCGGGGTATGACTGCATGAATATTGATGCTTTATGCCATGCTCCTACAGGAACCTTGCAAACTCATTTGACAGGTACTGTCCCCCTCCATCTGACCTTAGGCATTTCATTTGCAGCCTGTTTCTTTCTCAACCATAGCTTTAAAAGCTTTGAAATGCCCAAACACTTCACTTTTCTTTTTTATAAAATACACCCAAACTTTTCTGCTGTAGTCAATAATGACAGCCTCCAATAGATGCAGCTTTAGTAGTCCACACATCAGAGTGGATTAATTCCAATGGCCTCTTACTCTCTTGAACATGTCTAGGAAATGGTTTCCTTGCCTATTTTCCAAATTGACAGGCTTCACATACCTTATGCATTTCTACAACCTTGAACTTAGGCAATCTTGCAACAATATTTTGGGCCTACATTAATTTAAGTCACTGTACATTAACATGACCAATGCGTTTATGCCAGATATTTATATCTACGACTACACCAGTCCCATGTGCAAACATTGCTGCACTCAATTCACGCATGTCTGCATCCAACATAAACATCCTGCCCTTCTTCTTCCCTTTTGCTATCAAGCGACCTTTATTTTTCATATCCTCAACAAAGCATCCATAAGGATTAAATCTGACCCGCAAGCCCTGCTCAACCATTTGATCAATAGAAACCAAGTTCTTGGTGATATTCGGGACATGAAATTTTTCAGACTGGTATTTCTTTTTCCCATCCTGCATAGACAATCCTGCATAGACAAAGGAATTTTACCCATCTGCACAATAGGATGTGTAGTATCATCACCAGTCTCCACAAATCTTGGTCTTTCCATTTTCCTTGCATCTTGCATCCATTCTGCATGACCTGTCATGTGGTTTGATGCACCTGAGTCAACATACCACACATCA
The DNA here is from genome assembly GCF_047967505.1 of Dipteris shenzhenensis. Classification (NCBI taxonomy): domain Eukaryota; kingdom Viridiplantae; phylum Streptophyta; class Polypodiopsida; order Gleicheniales; family Dipteridaceae; genus Dipteris; species Dipteris shenzhenensis. Next base: position 52,351,167 of record NC_141596.1, on the reverse strand, counting down.
TTGCTTTCTTCTGCACTTGTCACAGAATTGATCATGTGCTGCTCTATAAACAAATGCTCATTTCTGTCATCACACTGTCTACTAGAGGATGCATAATTGCCTTGCTACAATTTTTCAGTCATGATGTCATTCTGCTTTTTATAGCAGTCTTTAACCATATGACCCATTTTACCACAGTAGTAGCATTCAACATTGCTGTTTGTGTTTTGGCCTCTCTGCCATCCACCATGACCTCTTTGGCTCCCCCTGCCTCTAAAGTTACGATGTCCTCCTCCATAGGACTAGTTTTCTTGAATTTGCTGCATATTTTGATTTCTGCCACGGCCTCTAGATCGGCCTGCCCTACCTCTGCCTCTACTCCAAACAATCCTCTGCCGTAATGCTGACCATTGCCGCCCCATCCTTGCCATGTCATACTTCTCTCTCGATCTTCAACCCGCCAGCCTCTCCCTTCTCTGCCCCTCTAACCTTCAGACCCTTGCTGCCCACCCCATCCTGCTCAACTTCCAAGCGTGGCGTCGGGTCATCACAAAGTCCACCAATTACCCACAAGATGATGACGTGATGCAACTAGCCAAGCCTGATGAACTCATCCCATGGGTTCGCACTCCCGACGGCCTCCAAGCCGATATCAACTAGATGCAGACCTATGGCCGAGCCTCAGCAGTCCAAACGCAAAGTCACCTAGTTGCCTACCATCCCCTTGGCATAATCATTCTATATAACTGGGTGCTGTAAAGCTCTCCAGGACTCTCTCGAGTCCTTGGTCAACAATTTTAAAACAATCCACATAGCATATCCTGAAGAAGTCACTAAGGCAGAGGGGCAGGAATCCATAGCAATTTTCAAGTCCACCACCCACCCGTCAAAATCCCACAATCGCCTCCTATTGATCCCACCCAACCCCCCCCAGCAAACCACCCATGCCATCCCGCCCCAACTCCCCCGCACAAACCTCCCCATGTACTCCTCCAACCAATGCCTCCAACACAAGCTTTACACAGCAGGGGACCTCCCAGTCCATCTCCTCCAACACTCATGTTGACCTTTCAGAGGAAGCACTCAACACGCTCCTCAAGCCAAAGAATTTTGTACATATGCCCACCATCGAGACCTGTCACCCACTGGGACTATTGAAGAGGAACCTATGCCTATGGACAACAACGATGTCCCTCCAACACCCCCCTCCTCCCCACCCAAAGATGTTCAATGGTGACCCAATCTGCAGTCCTTCCAAGATCTACCCAACAGTGCCCTAATGCATCACTGGAAGAAGCAAATCGAAGGCTCTCGCCTCCACCTCTATTAAAGTATGGAAGTTCGCCCTCTTACCCAATTTATTACTCAGTCCTTCAACGATTGGCAGTGAACCCATCCGAAGCACACTAATTAGTGTGACTGTAGGTGACTGAGTAATTAGTGTGATCACCCAGTGTGATCACCTACAGAAAAGGGTGATGAAGAAGAGCAAGAATTGCCAGAGACACCCCGAGACGAGCAGCAACTCAGACAGTCTATTAGGGAAAGTAGACCCCTAGGAAGATTGACATATGCTCAGAAAGACAAAGCAATTCGGATTGAAACCACCAATTATGCTCTTATGACTACAACCATGGCTATAAAAGAGCCAGAGTACGCAGTTGACAAGCCAGAATGGCAAAGTGCTATGAATGAAGGAATGGAAGCATTGTATAAAAACAATACTTGGGAATTATGCAACCTTCCACCAGGAAAGAAGGCCATTGCAAACAACTGGGTTTTCAGTAGCAAAGATGGATTCCATAAGATTTTTGGTATCACTAGCGACACTCAGTAGATGGGAATGCATATCAACTAGATGTCAAAAATGCTTTTCTCAATGGCTAGCTAGACGAGGAAGTCTACATGCAGCAACCAACAGGGTATGTTAAACCATGGAAAGAGCATCACGTTTGCCATCTCGAGAAAAGTCTCTACAGCTTAAAGCAAGCACCTAGAAGTTGGTACAACAAATTGACAAGTATTTTGTTAATCTTGGATACATGAAGTCCAATGCAAATCATACTCTCTACTACAAAGTTCAAGGGGAAGACATTACTATTGCACTTTTGTATGTAGATGATCTGGTTGTGATAGGAAGTAATGATAGCTTCATCAGTAAGTTGAAACAAGGCTTATCTGCAAAGTTTGATAGGAAAGATCTTCGACTTATGCACTATTGTCTTGGTATTGAGTTCTGAAGAGACTCAGACAGCACCTTCATGAGCCAATAGAAATATGTGAATAGTCTCCTAAAGAAGTTTCATATGGCAGATTGCAAGATTGCAGCCACTCCCATGAAACAAAGTTTGAAATTTACTAAAGATCCAAGCCTACAGTCAATGACAAGTACTATTGATATCGCATTGGATCTCTTATATAACAGATTATCACAAGGCCAGATATTTGTTGTGCAGTAAGTTCACTTGCATAGTTTATGGCAAATCCAAAATAGTCTCATTGAAATGTAGCCAAAATAGTCTTGAGATACATCAAAGATATAAGAATAGAATACAGAGGAAGTCATCCAAGGCTGCATGGATAATGTGACATTGATTTGCAGGAGATCATGAGTAGGATATGCATTTTTCTTGGTCGAGATGGTTGTCAAACAAGCAACCAACTATTTCTTTGTCTTCAACAAAAGCAAAATATAGGGCACTCACAACATGTGCATGTGAGGCTATATGGCTCAAAAGACTATTGTTAGAGATAGAATATTTGTCTCATCAAAGCCAACAACAATATACTGTGATAATCAGTCGGCTCAATCATTAGCCAAGAATCGAGTATATCACTCTAGGATAAAGCACATTGATGTCAGAGAGTACTTCATCAGAGAAAGAGTGTTAGATGGGGACATCACATTGCAACATTTTGACAACAAAGAGAATGTTGCAGATATCTTTACAAAACCACTTGGGAAAGAGCTTTTTAAGAAACACCGACAAGCTCTTGGTTTGACCCAGAGAAGGGGTGTGATGGAATGTAATGCTCAATTCTTCTTCGATTTCCCAAAATCATCATCTTGAGGGAAGGCCTACTTCTTGATGTTGATCTTGAGAAAAGGTGTTGAGGAACCATCTCAACATCATGTTATCATATGTGCATAGCACTAACCCAAAAGAGTGTTAAAAAGGACAGCGTTGGAGACCCTAACCCTAACCCTAAAGGGGTTTTTATATATCCTTTATTTCAACTAAATCTAGTATACAGTTAGTCATGAAGGAGTTGAATAGTTGAATGCAGCCTTCAATGGTCTCCCTTGGAAGAAGGTGGTCAAGTTATTGGAAATGAACCAAATAGCATGATTAAACCAAAGTGGTTATGCTGGCTAGGGGAGAGGGAGGAGACGGGGGAAACCCTAGAGGAGGGATTAGAGGAAGTATGGGAGGATTAGTGTGCTTGGTGTGTGGGGTGCTTAAAAATAGAGTGTAAAGGAAAAATTACATGGGGGGTACATAAAGGAATAATTCATAGTTGGGAAAGTATACGTGTGTGTGTGCATGCATGCATGTGTATGTGTGTATGCACGTGTGTGTGTGTGTAAAGAAGTAAGTCTTTGTATGTAAGAGATGCATTTACTAATCAAAATTATTGGGTGTGTGCGCGCGCATGCGTGCATGCATGTGTGTGTGTGTGTGTGTGTAAAGAAATAATTGTTTGTGTGTAAGAGATGCATTCACTAATCAAAATTATTGTGTGTGTGTGTGTGGCCCACCCCAACCAAAGGGTAAGACCACATGGTGGGAGTAAGCCCACCATGTGGAACTTACTCCCAACCTACTAACAATAAGTGAATAAAAGTGGATCTATATGATAAGTGTCAAAATGAAAAAAACTTATGTCTGTACCTATGGCATTGGTTTCCTTGCTTAATAATCATCTTGATTTGTACTCTTGCTTAAGTTATTGTTCAATAATGGTTGTGTAGGCAAGGGTTGGGATTACTTTGTCATGGAAGGCTTAGGTAGTTGGTTTTTTGTTCCTTTATGTTAAGCCACACATACACACACGAGCATATTGTGACTTTAATAATTGCAAAAATGAAAATGTTAAAGTAAAGAATAGTAGTGTTATGATACATGTATATACTCACAATGTGAAGGAAACAAACTAAATTTACAAGATCAACCATGTACAGACGCTGAACCCTCACCTCCAAGCTTTTTTTGTCTCCTTTTCAATGCCTCTCTTTCTTTTCTCTAACGTGTGATTGCATTAGCCTAAACCCTTGAGCAATGCAAACATCATTGTCATCCTTCAAATATTGTCATACACAAGATTGAAGTGATAGCTTTGGGCTAGGAGAAAGTGATTGCTTGATTGGATGCAGCCACACTATACCTCAATTGTGAGTTTATCATAGCAACTTTCTCTCTCTTTTTTAGTACCTTTGAGTAAGGCAAATACAAATGTAGATTCAGTCCGATCTAGCGTCCTTGAAGCCCATCTTCTTTGCCAATCAATTCGAATGAATCCTTGCATATGTAAAGAGTCTACTGGACACAAAATTAATGAAACAAATATCATCCCATAAATCTAGCCATTCTTCAACTTCGAGCTATTGATATCATGTATTGGGTCTAATCGGTGCAATCCTCTTTTTCACCATGTTCTGATCTGCAACCACAAATTAGACAAAAACCCTTTGCATTTTCATAGCCATGAGATGACTTTCCTTATCCCTAGTGCACCACTTGGCAGCACCATATCAAGGGCGACACTCATTGCACCTATCCAAGGGATATCATGAAGCAAACTAAGCCCTTCAAACCCTTGCAATACCAAGATTTACGATTCTTGTAGAGAAGGGGGAAGGGGCAGATTTGGAGATGGGGAGAGAATAGCAAAAGGAGGGGAGGAGAAGAGAGGAGAAGGGGAAGGAGAAAGGAAGAGAGAGAAGGCTGAGGGAATAGAGAGAGTGTGAGCGTAGGCAGTAGGTAGCAGGAGGGAGCGTAGATAGGATTAGATGTCACATCAAAAAAGTGCCTTACAATCCTTTTGGGTTGACTTATATAGTCCCCCACAGTTCCCACATTTCCTTTACTATTCTCCCATCTATTACCCCCTTAAAATCCTTCTTTTTCCCACCTTCATTACAGCCATCCCTTCCCAAAGAATTTTGCCCTCAAAATTTCCAAGAGGGTGCCCTGGATGAGAAGGATACAACAGAAACTGATCAGCTTTGTAGGAGATAGGGGTAGTCCTGCACAATGCTCTCAGGTTGCCAAGAATTCTTATCTTCCGTTAAACTTTTCCATTTGATGAGGTATTCTGTGTAGGCTTTGTTCCTGAGTACACGATCTCTGAAGCCCTTGATTTGCTCCGGCACATAGATTATGTGGCCCTCTTCATCCATAGGAGGCAGCTCAGGAAGAACCTGGACATGCTGTCCGACATGTGGTTTCAGCAAGGATACATGGAAAACATTATGGATCTTAGAGGTACTGGGTAGTTCCAATTGATATGCTACCTGCCCAACTTTGCGGATGATTTTGTAGGGGCCATAATACCTGTGGGCAAGCTTTGTGTTGGTATTACCTTTCAGCGAGGAATATCGATTCTTATGGAGACGTAAATGCACATAATCCCCTTCTTCAAAAGATAAGTACCTCCTTTGTTCATCCGCATACTTCTTCTGCTTGGCTTGGGCATCCTGCATATTCCTCTTAGCCAACTGCAGAAGGGCATTCATACTCTCCAAATCATTCCTTGCTTGCTGATTTTTCACAGCCAAGTCTGCAACCTTGGAAGGCATTCCCACTTTGCATCCATACATAGCCTCGAATGGACTCATGCCAATAGAGAGGTGTTTGGTGCTGTTGTAGCAAAATTCAGCCAATGCTAACCATTTGTCCCAAGACTTCTGCGTGTCATGACAGTAATGCCTTAGATACTCCTCCACCCACTTGTTCACCCTCTCTGATTGACCATCCGTCTGTGGATGATAAGCAGTACTAGGCGCAAGGGAAGTACCAACTGCAGTGAATAACTCCTGCCAAAAGTGACCCATAAATTTAGCATCCCTGTCACTGACAATCTCCTGAGGAAAACCATGGTGCTTGAACACATACTCAATGAATTGCCAGGCAACCTGTGAAGCGGAGTACCGAGTTTTAGTCGGTATGAAATGGGCCTGCTTAGTCATCCTGTCAACCACCACAAATATGCTATCCCAACCCTTATCTGTAGAAGGCAAGCCTGTAATGAAGTCCATGGCAATGTGAGTCCATTTGCCTTCAGGAATGGGTAGCGGTTGCAGAAGGCCTGCGGGTAACGGCTGTCCACTTTATTTTGTTGGAAGGGCAAACATTCACTGACAAACTTAACCACATCTCGCCACAAACCATCCCAAATAAAGCTCTCCTTGACTTTTTCATATGTTTTTGTGATACCCGTATGCCCTGACATAGGGGATGAGTGCATTTCCTGTAATACCATCAACCTGTACTTGGAGTCTGGCACAAGATAAATTCTGTCCCTGCACCATAACAGTCCGTTGCGGAGCTGAAATCGAACATGTCCTTGGCTGGATGGACTCTGTAACTCCACAAAAATAGGAGCTGCATCAGAATTTTGCATGTATTCCTCCTGAATCCCAATTATCCACTCCTGATGAAGCGTGGAAATGGCAGACAGTTTGCATGACCACATCCTGGACAAGGCATCAGCAACCACATTCTCTTTCCCCTTTCTATATTCAATGTCAAAATCATAGGACTGAACTGCAGCCATCCATCTCTTCTGCTTCATGGATAAATTAGGCGCTGCGTTAAGAAGTACTTGAGTGTCCTGTGATCCGTTTTGACCTTAATCTTGCTACCGTACAGGTAGTGGTGCCATTTTGCAAAAGCATGCAAGATTGCTAGCATCTCTTGATCATAAACATGATAATTCATTTCTCTGGCATTAAACTTCCTGCTCTCAAAAGCAATCACACCATGCTCTTGTTTTAGGACAGCCCCTAAACCTTTGCCACTGGCATCCGTCTCAATAATAAAAGACCGTGAGAAATCAGGGCACACCAATACAGGTGCATTGCTAAGGGCATTCTTGAGGTTATCAAAGCTGAGTTGTGCTGCTTCTGACCATTGGAAGGCATCCTTTTTCAACAAATCAGTGAGAGGGGCAGCCCTTTTGGCGAAGTGCCTAATGAATCTCCTGTAAAAAGAAGCAAGACCCAAGAAACCTCTGAGCTGCGTGGTATTTTGTGGCTGCGGCCACTCCTTAATGCATTTCACCTTAGCTGGGTCTACCCTGATTCCGTGCCTGCTTACAACATGACCAAGATATTCAACCTCCTCTGCCATAAATGTGCACTTGCTGGCCTTGGCATAAAGCTGATGCATTCTCAAGATTTCTAGCACTTGTCGGACATGGTCAATGTGTTCCTGTGCATCCTTACTATAAATGAGAATGTCATCGAAAAATACCAGCACACATTTGAAAAGAAGGTGGTGTAAGATCTTGTTCATGAGTGCCTGGAAGGTGGCTGGTGCATTAGTCAAACCAAAAGGCATCACCTTGAACTCATATAATCCTCTTTCTGTACGAAAGGCAGTCTTATGCTCATCACCCTCTTTCATCCTGATCTGATGGTAACCTGACCTCAAATCAATCTTCGTGAAATACTGAGCACCCTTGAGTTCATCCAGCAGGTCATCAATCCTGGGAATAGGAAACCTGTTCTTAATGGTGGTCTTATTCAATTCTCTGTAATCAATGCACATACGAAAAGAGCCATCCTTCTTTTTCACCAGGAGTACTGGAGATGCAAATGGCGAGGTGCTATGAGCAATGAAGTTTTTCTCAAGCAAATCTCGCACCTGTGTTGCCACTTCTTCCCGTTCAACCTTAGAGAGTCGGTATGGGGCCTTGTTTATTGGTTTACTACCATGTTCCAGGACTATGGCATGATCAACATCTCTTTTTGGGGGCAACTGAGATGGCATATCAGCAAACACATCCCCAAATTCTAAGAGCAATTTCTGCATTTCACAATTATCCACATGGGGAATACCACCCTCCTGAGGTACAGAGACATTCAATGCATAAATGGCACTTTCGTTCTTGAGCTCCCTAGCTAGCTGCCTTGCTGAAATGACCTGCAATTTCTGATTCACAATGCCCTGCAATGTAACAGTTCTACCTTTGTGGCAAAACTCAAGAGATAAAGCATTCAAATCTATACTGATTTTCCCCAGGGATTTCAGCCAATCACAACCCAGGACAGCATCTATGGGTCCCATATCCAATGCCAAAAGATCACCTGCAAACTCATAATGATCAGAAAACTTGATCCTGGCATCCTGGCAACAATGTCTGCTGATCATGTGCTGTCCATTCGCGATCTCCACTTTCAGACCATGGTCTATCTCTGTAGCAACTAATCCCAATCTTTTCAATGTTCTACAATTAATGAAACTGTGAGTGCTACCACTGTCTACCAATACATGGACAGATCTGCCATTAATCATTCCCTTCAACCTGATTGTGTCAGCACTTTTGGCACCCATCAAGGCTGTAGTGAGATGGTATACAGTGTAGGCTGGACAACCCAATAAATCTGTTCATCATCCACAGGAACATTACCATTAGCATCACCTCTGACAGGAAAAGGCATTGTAGGTTGATGCTCCAACACAGAGAGTGTTGGCTTACGGCCTTTCCTGCTACATGTAGGCTGAATATCAATCTCATGCATCACATGAGTGGTTTGCTCAATAGCCCCACCCGGATCAAAAGGAAAAGCAGTCCCTTTTGTGGCATCTGTGTCAAGAGATTCATCTACATCATGAACTCCTGTCAATTCCTCATGAGAAACATCATGGGGGTCTCCTACGTCAGCCACTTCATCATCATCAGATAATTCAATTATCATGCTGAGTTTGGCTGAGCTGACATTCTTCATTTTGCATACATCTCGGTGCTCAGGTGTCCATTTCTCTCCACACCTAAAGCATAAATTTGCCTTCTTCCTACTGTCCATTATGGCTCTGGAATGTTGTTTAACTTCTGATTTGCCAAAACCAGCGCTGGGTTTGACACCTGTCTTTGCATCCATGGGCCTGTATGGCTTTGCATATGGCATCTTACTTCGTGAAACCGTTGGATATCGTGGGAAGGAAGCAGCTGCTGGTTTCTTATCAATCCAATCAGCAGAATTTGTCTTCCCGTCAGCATCATAAGCAGTACCATAGAAGCTATGTGACACATGCTTGTACTTGCCAGCATATTTTGGCTCAAACACCTCAGCAAGCTGGGCTGCTCGCTCAATGGTTAGAGGATTGTGAGCTCTCACGTCAGCAGCTAGAGAGGGATCTAAGCCTTGTATAAAACGCAGCAACTTCCCTTTCTCAGAAATATCCTGTACAAATAAAGAAAGTCTCCAAAAACGCTGCAAGTACTCCTGGACCGTACCTGTTTGTGACAGTGCATAGAATTCAGCAAGGTACTGTTCAAGGATCAGGGCCGAGACGAAGGTCGTGACCATAAGCTCCTTGAACTGTTTCCAGGTGGTAGGCTTCTGAGGTGACTCTCGCATGTAACGCCACCATGTATGCGCATAATCCTGTAAATGCATGCCAGCAAAAATGATTCTCTCCTCGTCATTCTTAGGGTAGAAGCGGAAATAATCTTCAAGCTTCGTGAGCCACTCCTCCAACTCATTGGGAGTACGAGTGTCACCCTTAAACTTATGCACAGAGATTTTATCTTTCACATCTTTGGCTGCGTTATTCCTATAGTGATTACCAGCATACTCACGCTTGAAGCTCACATACTGTGAAAAGGACATCTCATTACGAACATCCTCAGGCAAAGCCCTATATGAACGTAAGGCATCTGAAAGCACATCATCCATGTTTGCATGCTGCCCACTTCCAGCATCATGCTGGTTAGGAGAGCCACTCCCCTGATGCATAAAGTGCGTCTGACTGAAAGCATTACCTCCCTGATACGCAGGCTGAGTCTGACTGAATGTATTAATAGGAGGTGTCATTGAAGCATGCAATCCCTGCTGAGTCTGCCTGCCATAAACATCTCGGTGGGTGGGTGGCATAGAAAAAGGTTGAGAAGAGGACTGGCCCCTCTCCCAACTGCCCTGAAACCCAACACCCAATCCAGGCATGCTCGCCGTTGGCAAAAATGTGCCAATGGGCCGGCCCAAAATGGACGGCTCAGCCAATGAAATATGCGAGCCAAATGGAGGCCTGAAATCAATAAGAGAAGTGCTCGGCGGCACGGGCAAGGCATCACCAAAATCAACATAATCCCCATGCTGGGGTGCATGCATAGAACCAACATCATAAGTGCGACGGCCATCAGCCATAAATCCCCTGTGTGGGTCAGGAAAATCACCCTGGCTATCCGACTGATCCCCGTGCTGGGGTGCGGGCTGCTTACCCTTATCGTGCATACTGATGGCGGTAGTGATCTGTTGCCCAAGGTTCTTACCCATCTGGGTGATAGCTGTATCGTGCATAGCCATAGCAATGGTGAGCTGCTGCCCCAACTGCTGACCCATCTGCTGAAAAGCCCCCTGAAGCATCGAGGCCAATGCATCTAGAAACTGTGTGTCGGTAGGCATAGCAGAAACTGGCTGTGAAGGAGATGCACCCTCTGGGACCGGCATCTGCTCCTGCTGAGCAACATCGTCACCGTGCTGAGATGACTCATCTGACCGGGGTGCACGTTTGGGTGCCATGAGTGACACGAGGAAAATGTGCCAAGTGTCGAAGGCTCGATGTAGAGGCTCGCGAGGTGTCAGTAAAGAGGCTCAAATGCAGTCGTTGAAGAGGTTCGAAGAAAGCTCGATGAAGAGGCTGGAAACGGGGCTCAAAATGAGCCACGAAGGTGGCTTAGAAAGGCCCAGAATAGGGCTGTAGGAGTACCCTAAAAGAGGTTTTTTTTTTTTTTTTTTTTTTTTTTTTTTGTGGAGCTTAGGACAACTAAGACACCTAGGGTAGTCTCAACTAAACCAAACTGACTAAACCCAACCTTATCCAATCACTAACCTAACTAGACCTAACCAGACCTAAACTAACCTAACCAACCAAACCTAAACCTAACCCTAACTGAACTAACCCTAGTTAAAGTATAGGACCTTGTAGACTAAGGTTTGCAGGGCGACAGAGGTGGCGCGCGACTGGCGGAGCAGAAGGCGACGGGGAGGAGACGGCGGTGCGGTTGGCAGAGCAGAAGGCGACGGGGAGGAGACGGCGGTGCGGTTGGCAGAGCAGAAGGCGACGGGAAGGAGACGAGGTTCGGAGGCGGTGCGGCGTAGGAGACTACAGGGTGTAGATGCCACGAACAAAGATGGGCTCCGGCGACTCACGAACGGAGATGGGAGGCGCAGGGCTCCGACGAATCACGGAACGGGGATGGAGGCGTGTTGGACGGGCAGCTTGAGGCTGTGGTGATGGGCAGCTCGAGGCCATCGGTGGCAGCCGTGTGGAGCTTCAGATTAAAATGGTCGGAGGGCTCTCGTGCGCTTGGGCTGTGGTCTCGTGGATGCCCTCGTGGGTTGCTGTGGAGCGCTGGTACTGTTTGCTTGCTCGAAAGGGGATTTGCAAGTGAAGGGGAAACGAAGGTGCCAGAGATCGGAGCTCTGATACCAATGTAGAGAAGGGGGAAGGGGCAGATTTGGAGATGGGGAGAGAATAGCAAAAGGAGGGGAGGAGAAGAGAGGAGAAGGGGAAGGAGAAAGGAAGAGAGAGAAGGCTGAGGGAATAGAGAGAGGGAGAGAGAGAGAGTGTGAGCGTAGGCAGTAGGTAGCAGGAGGGAGCGTAGATAGGATTAGATGTCACATCAAAAAAGTGCCTTACAATCCTTTTGGGTTGACTTATATAGTCCCCCACAGTTCCCACATTTCCTTTACTATTCTCCCATCTATTACCCCCTTAAAATCCTTCTTTTTCCCACCTTCATTACAATTCTTTTTCTCTAAAGGGTAAATACATGAGATTGAACCTCTTGATTAACCTGGAGATAGCCTTTGTTTACCCGTATCTAGTAATACTCACATTCGACAAACAAACAAAGCATTGCATAAGAACTTGCAAAGTATCACGATTCTTGCATAAGAACTTGCAAAGTATCACCATTCTTGTTTCTTGTCAACCTCATCCAAGGAGTCATCAACAAGAGACCTTCTCTTATGTTTATCTTTCCAATTGCCAATTTCTATTTTCCCCTTTTGCTTTTGTTTTCCACGTCCATTTGGTTGCCATTACAAGATTTCACCACAGTTGAGTTTCAAATTGAATTGGCATGGCTTAGACACTCACTTAGCTTCCAAATCTTCCCTGATATGTTTCTCTCTATGCCCATATGAGCATTCAAAATCTTTACAGTAACATGTAAGGAACTACCCAAGCAAACTGGTGAAGGATCCCTTGTCAATGCGCAATTGCCACGTATCCTCGTACCTTTGCCACATACAAATATCTGTTTCTTCTTGGGACCTGGTAGAAAGCACATCATAGCTTTCGAGAATAGCAAAGGATTATTCCTCGGCCTCAAAGACCGACTCAACTCAATAAATGTGCTACCTTTGTCTTGAGATCACTACTCCACTAACCACCCAACGTTTCTACACCTTGCAGAGTCTTCATGGCCTGCATTGACACATTCTTATTAAGATGAGCTCGAGTTGGTGAGCCATCCTACACCAGCTCCCTCGAGGCAAGCATGCAAGACTCTCTCTTATCACGCTTCTTCAAAACCCAACGAATCAGTCCATCACAAAGGCTCCCTTCAGGAGCAACAAGATTAGTGTATTGACTCATGCATCTAGGAGTTACACACCTATCACATTTACTCACAACTGCACATGCAAGAAAGCTGTAAAAATAAGTAACTTCATGAACGGTGACGTGAGGTGACTTTCTTGGTTCACTCTAAAGAGCCTTGTTTTATGCTTAAGATGTAGATCAAACAACCGGATAAACTGCTCTCTCCATAGTTTGAACAAGAATATTTCTCATGTTTAGCCATATGCCTTCTTAAGATATGTTATTCTTTTAAGGTTATTAATTTCATACAAATGCAAATTTTCAACTCAAGACTTGCCCTAGCTTTATCCAACACTTTAGAATTAAAAAAGGGTACAATTTCAGCGTGTCTCAGTTTTTTAGGGCCATCAAGCAGTACATAAATTTGGTGTGTGCATAATTCAGGCGTGTCTTAGTACAGAACGTTCAGATATTCCATTCTGCAGAGAGAGATCAATAGTTGTTTCAAAGCACGTGCATCTGCTATTACAACAGACAATGAATGAACAGAATCATAACACTATTACGGTTTCTACTTTTAATGTGATTCTTGGGAACTTGAGAACATTTAATGGCAATAACTGAATCGTTTTTTATTCTTTTAGCATAAAGTTCCTCCTTAATGGAGACCTTTTTCTCTTTGAACAGTCCTTCCATGTACATATATAGCTTTTAGGAAAACAGTTCGCCGGCCTCTCTTTCATAACAAAATCCGCTCAGAGCTTGCCGCAACTGGAACTAAGGCATTAGCCATAAATTACTATCATGCCTACAACAAATGGACAGGTCACTCTTTCCAAACTAGCACCTCAAGTCCAAATATATGCAAACTGCCAAATAGGTAACGATCAGTGTAGGACACAAATCTTCCCTGTGGGGGGGCGAGAGTTAACACTCCTTGGAAGTTAATCTGGCAATTTGCAGGTTCTCTCTTACTCGGAATGCTAATCATCCTTATTATTGTAAATTCTAAAAATTGATCTAATCTTTGACGTAATCCAGCTCCACAATATCTGATACCAGTACAATTTTCTTGTCTTTGCAGCACGAGGAGGACCAAATAATCCCTTGTACAGTTCCTTCTGCTTCTCATATTCTTTCTTTGTCCTGTTCAGCAAGTAGACGCAGCTCTTTAACAACAACTTTGTCTTCCGGAGATAGCTTCTTAACTTTCTTGAAATCCTCTCTGGCTTCATCTGTCCGACCAAGAGCAGCACGAGCCTTGCCTCGTCTAAACAAAGCTTTGACATTTGTCTCATCCTCCTGCAAAACCTGATGAAGTTCCAAGCATATTTGGAGCAATCAGAAAATCTGCTTGTTTGCATTCTAGCCCAATACTCAAGTGATGCCTCAATAATCTTCAAACGTTTTGTCAAGCTAAGGCAAGCAAGCACACTAGAAAAGCTTTTTGGATCCTGGAAATCTTATATCCCTAGGGCATCTGACGCAGAAATTAAACGACTTGATTGAGTGGTTTTTACAAAGATTTGAGCCAGTCATTGTAAATTGACCTTAATCAAGCTTTGACAAATTCAACATACCATACTGCACTGTGCAATTGCATCATCATAACGATCCAATCTCAACATACAGGCTGCCATGTTCAACTGGCATGGATGTTTTACAGCATTCGCCATGTCCTTGTATTTTCCAAATAACTGAAACATGAACTCATCATTCATATACGCCAGAGCCTGATCCAAACACAGAAAAATAATAATGTCATGATCTGATGCTGTGCATGCAAACAAATTGGGACCCACCAAGGTTGAAAACAACCTATACTTTCAAAAGATTAAATATATCAAATCTTACAAAAAGATGGCCAGTTTTCTCTTTCAATGCCTCACAGAGAGGTAATTCTTTGTATTGTTTTCAAAGTCCTCATAGGAGTTACCTTTTTCACGCGGGGAGGGAGAGGAGCAGGGGATACCTGGCTCCCTCCCCAGGGAGAGTGTTAATTGCAGCTATATCTGTAAACGTAGTACTGCATCAAGACTGGAGGACACTTTATACCAATGTTCAAGAAGAGTTAAATCATCCTAAACTCCTGACTATTCTAGTTGGCTGGCTAGCCAGACTGAGGCTAGGTTGGCTGGCTCCTTGTCCAGTTGGCCATTGGCTGGCCTGTGTGGGTGGCCTTTTGGCTAGCTTATGGTGCCGCTAAATGGGCTGTCTCAGGCCCTGTGTTCTTGTCTGCTACCCTTCCCATTCTTGTTGCCTCAATGCGAACCTCTACCATTACTGACTCCTCATGGTCATGCAAAGAAGTGAGATCCACGTCGACGGATGTATCTCACCTCACCATAATTGCAGAGTGCTCAATAACGGGGGTGATGAAGAGAAGCCGACCACCAAGGAATCAAGGTGATGACTCTTCCTGCACTGAAAATGAGCTTTTCCACTTAATGTGGAAAAATAAACTTGGTGGATCCAGCCTTACGATGGAAGAGCCAGATCCTTCCCACTAAACGATGGAGACAACTAAAGATCAACTGGTTAAGGAGCCACACTAGACTTCGATAATTGAATGAACCTGCTGATGGAGAATGAGGGTCAATTCCCCACATGTAAGGCGTACATACGAGGAGAGCATGGAGGATTGACACCGGTAGAAAGACAGGGGGAATGATGAGGGAGAAAGGGGCTGCCAAAAGGCAGCACATTGAACTGAGCATGTGGACAGCATGCATATATTTTTCCTACTTCAAAAAAAAAAAGTTTCTGTCTTTACCCTGTTAACCAAATCGATAAATACATGTCCAAAACTATTGCAACAACAGCTAGCATACATTAAAGATAATATACTAGCTAATAATAATCTGTCTTTAAAGATGATATGCGTGGTGTAGAGCAGGCATTTGCTGCTAACTACAAAGGAAAGGCAAAGTTTGCTGGTTTTCAGCCAAAGCATGATGCAGGAGAGCCATCTGGAAAGGACAAGAAGAATGCAAATAAGCCCAAGAAAAGGGGCAGATGCTATCACTACAGATCACCACATCTCAGTGTGTCCAAAGAGGATTGCAAGGGAGAGGGAGAAAAATAAAGAGTCTGGCATGGCAGTTGCAGATTCTTCATTCCATTGGTCCTGAGCACTCCAGAGCACTCCTGCAGTAACCTGCTGGAGAGCAACGTGGAGGGCAGAAGCACAGCAATGTTCCAGAGTTCCATACCCAGTTCAACCTGCAGATCATTCTTAAAGGTGAAGAACAGAGGGAACTTGAGAGTTGAAGGAGTTCTTGCAGGAGCAACAGTCCCAGACTTCTACATGTCAGAGGGATCTTTGTCTGCAGAGAACTAAAGAGCTTATTTGGCAGGAGTTGAGCCGCTACTGAAGCCTGCAGGAGGCACATAGCAGAAAAGAAAGAGTTTTCCACAGAGTGCAGCGAAGAGATGTTAGAAATCGAGGGTATGCACAGCGGAAGACTGATAGAATAGCCCAGGAACTCACACAGCATGTGTGGGGAGTGGAATCACAAACTTCTTAAACTTATGTGCATCAAATAGATGTGCAGACTCATCAATAGACAATAATCCAGCCAGATATAGAAACCACCAAAACAATATATTTCCGTCCAAAGCTATGGACACAATACAAAAGAGATAGATCCAAAGTCCCACCAGAGTGATCCTTTGATCTTACCACCATGTACTTCTACTATCTGCCGGATATCTCTAGACTTGAGCCCGCATGCTCCACCTCGAGTACATGTGGACTCTCCCTGCAGATCACAACACCTTGCTGCCCTAGAAGACACCCAAGGTCTAGCCCTTGAGAGGTCAGTCTGCAGCAACTCCTGGACTCCTCTGCCACCTCGATGTAGGCCTGAGGGTGTGAGTACAGCTGCTCCTGCTGCTCCTCTGATGGCTGACCTGTTGGATCAATGAATGCCCTGCAATGGACTGCTTTTATAAGCCTCAAGGGCCCTTGAAAATACCGACTGGTCTGCCATAAACTGGCCGACTCAGCAGATTTTGACATCGAAACGTTCCCAAGGACTACGACCAGGGAGTTACTGGAGCATCGTCATTGAAGTGTTGGCATTGTGCCTAGATGTGTCGGTCAGAAAGGGTGTTGGAAAGGTCACCTCCCCATCTGTAAGCCCCCATATGAGGAGAGCATGGGGGGGTGAACCTGTCTAAGAGATGGCCACATGGGCAGCATCATGGCTGCCATGAGGGCAGGGATCAGATAGAGAAAAGAGAGGACAAGGGTACCTGGCTGATCTGCAGGAGCATAAGGCGGAGCAGAGGACAGCAGCAGGGACCCAAGAGAAGAGGCTATGAAGTCATGGATGGCGTCAACAAAAGTACAGAGCAGTAGGGTGCAGCAGAGGTGGGACAGACCAGCACATGGGTCAGCCAAGAGAGAGGCTGGTTGGGCAGGCAGCCAACCAGGCCTTATATAAGGCAGACCTAGGGGCTGGGCCCTTGCGTTGATGTGAGGGGCAAAGCCCTAGTTTTGTGGGCCAAAGGTCCCTAGTTTTGAGCCCCAGAAGGGGCACTTTAAGGAGATTCCGCTGCGTGGGAGTTGACCTTTAGCAAGCAACTCCCTAATGATACCCGACAAATGATATAAGACACATAACATGACATGATAGGAACTTCCTGATACATGGTGGTTCTTTCCTATGGTTCCTAGTTTCATAAGTAGTCTTTTCTTAGTTTCGGGGGATGTACTTGTTAGAATTTAGAGCATCTCATGCATGCAGAGTGAGGACTTCTATGTGGGTGTGCCCACCCTGGAAAGGAGTAGTTTTCTCAGTTAGTTTGCAGCCTGTTTACCAAGGCATTTGGCCAGGGTTAGAGGCAGGTTAGAAGACTGGTAGAGGGCCTATTACAGGCTGGTTTTGTGCCAGCTGGCTGGGGCTAACCAGGCCAGCAGTGTGGCTGACCAGGGTTGGGTCAGTCAGCTGATCAAGTTCGTGTCAGGTAAAGCAGACCTAGGTCGGCTATCTGCAGACCCTACCCCCACACTATAAATAGGGCTTCCTTGCCACATCTGGATAAATCCATTTCCTCCCATATCTCTGGTTGGCACTGTTTCCCATGCTATAAACGAAGTTATCTTGCCTCATTCAATCTCTCTCTCTCTCTCTCTCTCTCTCTCTCTCTCTCTCTCTCATGTATGCTTCCGCAATGTGCAACATTTACATGGTATCAGAGCCGCAAGTCATCTAGAAGCTACCTTGGACCTGGAGAGTGTGGGGCTCATGAAATTTACCACTGGCAGGCGTGACACACGTCAGAGGGTGCTGGTCAGGGTGCTGGTCACTGAAAATTTTTAAATCAATTTCTTCACTTTAAAATTAATACAAGTTTGACGTTTGAAGTTTGAAGTTGAAAGTTTTGTAGCTCTCTGTCAATTAAATGTGTACAATGTATATTTTCCTGGTTGTTTAAATTGTAAAATTAGGGTCACGAATGATTCAGCCCTAGGGGCTGATCCATACTTCCGTACCCATATACCGTATGCGTATGTTAACGTATGGAAAAAACTATGATTGCAGGCATGGACCCCAAGGGATTTGGAATTTTTTGAAGAAGGCGCCTTAGCAGCTTCTTCTGCCTTCCTACTTTCCCATCCGGCCCCCCTTCTCTTCTTTCCCCAGCCACCCTCCTTATCTCTTCTTCTTTCCCACCCATCCTCCCCTTCATCAGGGCTGTTCCTCCGATTTTCAACACGTGTGTGTGAGTGATTGGAGTGGATCCATGGCACACCCGTGTATGAGCAAGGAGGACAAATTCAATGGATCCAATATGCTCATTGGAAGCTGAACATGAAAATCTAGTTCATTCACAAAAGCCTCTAGGAAATCATTCAAGGGTATGAAAGGAAGACCAAACATCCAAAGAACTCGATATGTTGGGATTGACCGGGATGAAGCTTTCCTTGAGGAACTCCAAGATTGGGAGGACCGTGATTCTAAGGCACATTCGGCGTTGGTGCGGACCATTACGAACGAGGTCTCCCCAGCAGTGCAAACCTTGGCTAGTGCCTCTAAAGTCTGATCCAGGTTGAGGATCTCTATGCCCGGGATTCTTCATACGGGGGTTGTCACTTTGCAAGGTCAGCTCTACAGTCTTGAATTTCCTGCAAGTAGCTTGATGCAGCCGTTTATAATGAAGGCCAAGGTAATCCATGACCAGCTACAGGCAATGGGTGCTTCCTTATCCTCTCCTCAGTTGGCTGCATTTATCCTCACGAAGCTTCCAACAGCGTATGATGTCATTTCCCAAGCATTGCGGTGCCAAGTTTCGACAAATCAGTTGGATTTTGATGACATCTGCTCCCTTCTCTTGGAGGAGGAATCTATTCTCCTGTCCCAGGTAAGTTGAAAGTGTCTCATGGTGGTGATCAGGGACTTTTGATAGTGTAGAAGAAAGGAAGAAGCTGGTGCTATGCCCGTGGGAAGAGAAGTCACTTTGCAAATGATTGTCGGTCCAAGCACAAGACGAAATCCAAGGACTAGGACACAACTTCATCAGGCACGCTCTTCTTCGGACAAGTCTGGTGATCCGAGGCAGCTCTTGCTCAAGAACTCCAGATTGCACCTGCTTTCTAGCAAAAAGGTAGGGATGCCACAGCCAGAGAGGGCTTATGGGCGGAAGAGCGGGCTGAGCTATGGACTTGATGTGTTCGAAGTTCATTGCTTGGTGTAGCAAAGACTATGGACAGGACGTTTTCGAGTTTATTGTTCGGGGTTCCTAGATGTTATGTGTTCGCCAATGGATATTGGGCATGGTTTGCTCTACAGCTCAGCATTCTTTACTTGGAATTCACTGCACACTGGTATGGAAAACCAAAAGCCAAGCAGATCTCTTTGCTGTTCATGGTGGCATTGTGTTTCGAGGATCCAGATTGACAGGTGCTCTCTCCAAAGTGATTCCAATATTCAGGTGCTGGAGGGTCCATGGTTGCATCTTCATTTAGAGCATCTCATGTGTGGAGAGTGAAGGGCTTCTATGTGAGTGTGCCTGCCCTGAAAAGGAGTAGTTTTTGCAGTTAGTTTGGGGGCTGTTTACCAGGGCATTTAGCCAGGGTTAGGGGCAGGTTAGAAGGCTGGTCAAGGGCCTGTTACAGGCTGGTTTTGTGCCAGCTGGCTGGGGCTAACCAGGTCAGCAGTGTGGCTGACCAGGGCCGGGTCAGTCGGCTGACCAAGGGCAGGTCAGTCGGCTGACCAAGGTCGGGGCAGCTGAGCTGACCTGGGTCGGGTTAAGCGGACCTGGGTTGGCTATTTGCAGCCCCTATCCCAACACTATAGATAAGGCTTCCTTGCCACATATGGATTGTTCCATTGCGCTTGCCACGTATTCATTCTTCCATTTCCTCCTCACAAACACCTCTGGTTGGCACTGTTTTGCATGCTATAAACGAGGCTATCTTGCCCCTCTTTCTCTCTCTTGTGTACGCAATGTGCAACATTGACAGTACTCTCATGATGATTTCAGTTTTCTTTCTCATTGACTTTTTAGACCTTTTTCAGGCATTTCACATTTGATGAGTCCCCTGTTGAGGTAGTTTCATCATACACTTATCTGGGGGTCGTCTTTTCCGGACCCGCAATGCAGGCGCGCCTGAGCAGAGGATATGCTTCATTGGCTAGACTAGAGGGACAGTGCTGCCGCTCTCATTTTCAGGATCCACGGACCAAAGGGTTGGCTTTTTGACTCCTTGGTCCGCCCTGCAGGGATGTATGGCAGCCCATGCTGGGGGGCAGATTTGTCGGATACAGAGTGGGCCAAGGTGGAGCGGCTACAGGTTCTCATGTTATCACGGATGATCTGTGGTAAGCCATCTGTCCCTCACCAGATCATTCAGGTGGAGTTTGGGTCACCCCCATTACAGCTAGATGCTGCATTTCAGGTCATTACATATCTGTACCGAGTCAGGGAGTATGGGGATTACACATCCGGGCGTAGCAGGATACCATGGCTAGCACTGTCCTCTTCTATGGCACTTGCAACAGGGCAAGATCAGAGGTGTTGGTATGCACGCACAGAGAGATGGTTTGCAGGACTAGGGCTCCACATGGACAGACTACCTCCTTTCCAATACAGCATGGACGCTCCTTTCTCTCCCCTCCTATCACACGAGGTCAACCAGGTTATTCTTGAGGATCTACTACAACTACACATATTCCGGACTTGGTTGAGCCCGAGTGATCTTCCAGTGAAGATGAGTTCTACAAAGATCACTTCCTACATATCACAGTGGAGGGTTTCATTGATCCACCAAGATACATGCAGATTCACCTACCCCACTCGCTGAGGATCTCCCTTGGGCAGTTCCGGGTCTCTTCACACAGACTTCGTATCGAGAGCGGCCGAGCAGAGCGGTTACCTAGGGAGAGGCGCATATGCACACTGTGTGACATGCAGGAGGTTGAGACGGAGGAGCACTTTATCTTCAGGTGTCCTATTTACTATGAGATCCGAGGGCGTTTCTACTGCCTCTTCAGAGATAGTTATGGGATGTTGGCCCATGTCCTCTCTTACCCAGACTAGCGATGCTTGGCTGGTTTCATTCATGAGATGCTCAGACACCGAGATAGGATACTCCGAGCACAGAGACAAGAGTAGCCTTCTCCCTCGACTGATCCCTCTCAGAGCTCTATCACGGAGTTCTTTCAGCTAGATCACATAGACTCCCTCGAGGCGAGACCCCGACATGACCGTGACCCGGAGCCTGTGACCCGACAGCTCAAACAGAGGGTTGACTCACATATCAGACTTGGGGACATCCCCTCCTTGTTTAGAGTCGGAGCCCGACCGACGGGGGTCACAGTGGCCTTGGTTAGACGCAGAGCTACGACCAAGAGACGTATCAGGACTGCACCCTTGAGGAGGCGACAACGTTCTATTGCTGACCTCATGCCTCCACTTCCACAGCCTCATACATCCCGATATTGTGTTGCTGACGATGATGATGATGATGATGATGATGGTTATGGTGATGCCGACGATGATGCTGAGATGGATATATATATACATATAGTCGGGATATGACTATGTTGTACTTAGGACTTAGTACTGCCATTTTGCATTTTTTTGCATTCTGCATTGGTATGGATGCTCGTTTAGTAGCTCCACTACCACAACTCATTGTATCAGGTTTTTCAGTCTCATAGACCCATCGGTCTTCCGAAGACTTTAATAAACTCTCTCCCTCTCTCTCTCTCTCTCTCTCTCTCTCTCTCTCACACACACACACACACTTTTTTTTTTAATAGTAATATCTAGTGCAGTATATTTATATGCTCATGAATTTACATGATGGGAGGTCTCCGAAATGGAGAGTATCCCAAAGATCATAAAACTAAAAAGAAAAGCTCTATGCAAGAAGCATCCATATCACCCTCATGGCAAGCATCATATAGGGATTGCCGCAATGAGGCTCGGAAAGATTCATATGACTTGTGAATCTGCCGACCCAAGTATGCCAAATTATGCTCACTCCAAATTGTCCAAAGAGCCCAATATCTCACCCAAGAGAGAAATAGTGAGTATTGAGACAAAGACCTCATAAATCTGCCAAAGAGCCAGAAATGTTTCCCAAATCTGTGACTCGGGAAACGGAGACGAAGATGATCTGAAATTCTCCTGAGAAGGATCCTAGAACACGGGCAGTGCCAAAGCAAATGAAGAACAGTCTCTGAAGGAGCCTAACATCTTAAACATGTGGATGGTGCAATGCGACGTTTAGCAAGTGTGACCCCCACTGACAATATGCCTGTCATACATCTCCAAAGAAAAAGTCTTTGTTTCAAAGGCATTTTACACTTCCATAATATCCCGAGATTCTTCCGCCACCATGAGAGGGGCTTCCTTATATGCCACAGAGAATTAGCATATTGCTGAATCCATGGAGCAGGCTGAAGAAGCCTGTAGGCTTTGATGGAGGTTAAGGCAGAAAGAGGAACAAGATGAGTGCATGTAGCAGAGGGTTGCAATTGCCAATCCGTAAGCATGTCTGTGTCAGCCACAGGAGGAACAGGTAGAAAAGGATGTAACAAATCAACAATTTTCTTCCATATAGACCTATGATGCATTCCCAATGCATAGGAAGCAGTGGCCTGATAAAAAGATAAAACATAGCCCTGATCATCTACCACATCATGTATGTATCTAATTCCCAATTTCATGAGATTGTATGCTCGAACAGGTTCCTGTAAAGCGAGTGGAATGTCAAAGATGGCACTCCAATGAATACTTTCTTTCCTCATTGAGTTTGTCCCCGAGCAATTATCAAGAGCCCATTTGACCTTAGAAAGTAGTTGTTTCCAGTCAAGTATCAGAGCAGTAGAGAAAGGACAACCAGGTATCTTCCCTACAAATCTCCCACCAATGACAACCTCCCAATGATCAGTAGTCCAACGACCATAAGCACAAGTCTTCATGTTGACACACATGGATGCTAGCATACAAGTCCATGGCTGTTGTTGGCGGAAAAAAGTATGCAGCATAGTCGCCTTCCTTGCAAGTACATGATATCTTATATTGAGGACATTAAGTCCACCATGCATCCTAGGAGAGCACACCATTTCCATCTTCATCAGTCTCAATGCTTTCACAGCAGTTTTTGTCCTCCATAACATCTCCATAGCTTGAGACATAAAGGCTGAAATATCCCTGGAGGACCAATGCAACAAAGGCAAATAGAACTGGACATAGGACATTACAATGGACTGTACTATTCTGAGCCTGACATGAAGAGGCCAAGTAGAAATCTTCCAGTATTCCAGTTTATGTTGAAGTCTTTGGAAGATCCATTTTAGCTGCTGCTTCCTGGTGATATGCCATCCTATGGGATATCCCAAATGCCTAACTACATCTTTGGAATGCACCACCTGACCTGGCCAAAGAATAGAATGCCAGTCACATCGTTTCAGGGAAAGTAATTTAGATTTGTCAAAATTGACATGCAATCCCGCTGCCAAACCATACAATGAAAGAGTGGTCATAAGCATGTGAACTTCCCGGGGAGAATTCTGTGGCATAAAGAAGGAATCATCAGCATATGCTTGTGCCAAAAAAGATGCAGCCCCAAGGATTTTAAGACCAGTCATCTATCCTGTGTTTGTAAGATGATCAAGATACATTAAAAGAGGATGGGTCGCAATGGCATAGAAGAGAGCACTGAGAGGGCAGCCCTGTCTAACTGATCGACCCAATGTCCATGACCAAGACAAATGACCCCCAAGAATGCACTGAGAAGTAGAGCTAGAGTAAAGCCAGTAAACTGCATTTGCTATCTTGGGACCAAAGCCCAACTTTGTCATGATTTGAGAGATAAAATCCCATTGAACAGTGTCAAATGCCTTAGCAATATCCACCTGCAATATGAGCACATCTTGATGCGAATACTTAGCATATTCAATTGCAGTCAAGGCATTGGATATATTGTCATGGATTTGTCTTCGCGGCACAAACCCATACTGATGAGGATGAAGTCCCGCATCCAGTATCCTGTGAAGCCTATGCACAATTTTATAAACTACAGGCATCAAAGTAATAGGCCTCCAATCTGACATATGGTCACACAGATGTTTTTTGGGCACAAGTTTGACTATGCCATGCTTCCAAGAGTGCGGCAACTAATTTTCTTGCCAGGCAACATTGATCATTTGCAAGAGGACTTCTTTCAAATCATCCCAAAAAGAAATATAAAATTCCACCGTAAGGCCATCCCAACCAGGGGACTTGTATTTGTTGAGGTGGAACAATGCATTATCAAGTTCTGTGTCAGTAAAAGGTCTCTCCAAGATAAGAGCATCATCCATTTCCACTATTCCGGAAACATATTCGAGAAACTCAGTCCTAGCATCAGTCATTTGATTTGATGGGGAACCAGGAGCGGAGAACAATTTCTGGAAATAATTTTGGCATTCATCTTGGAGATCAGAGAAAGAGTGCGTCCAAGGGCCATCGAGCTTCCTTACCCTTAGACATGAGTTTTTCTTTCGAGTAGCATGCAAGCCCTAGAAGAAGGCTTTTGATGAGCAGCCCTTATCCATGAGGGGCTTCATTCTTGCCCTAATCTGCCATTTGTGCAATTTCCTCTAATCATTAACAGTCAATTTAATCTGAGCATGTGAAAGGGAATCGTTTTCTGAATCAGAGACAGGCCTTAACTGAGAAAATTCAGTCAATTGTTGTGCTGTCCTTTTTGCCCATTTGACCTCATTCCTCCATTCAGTCATATGCAACCTGCAAA
This sequence comes from Dipteris shenzhenensis, assembly GCF_047967505.1. Lineage (NCBI taxonomy): Eukaryota > Viridiplantae > Streptophyta > Polypodiopsida > Gleicheniales > Dipteridaceae > Dipteris > Dipteris shenzhenensis. The sequence goes on along the minus strand of NC_141596.1, from coordinate 52,326,156 downwards.
GGCAAGGGATGAATTGCAAGTCTGATCATTTGCTGGAAATAGTGATGTCAGAAATAAGCCTGATTAACATGCAATAATCTACTGGAAAGGGGTGGCAAATCATCCAGAGGCATGCCAAGCCGCAAATTCATCCACAATGGGGCATGATCTGACAAGCCCAATGAGAAATCTATAAGGAGATGAGGGCTAAAATCTGCAAATTGTTGTGGGTGAAACAAATACCATCTGTCAAGCCTTGCCCAGTATGTAGTAAGAGCATTATGATGAAAAGTATATCCAAGCACTGACCCTTGGAGAAGCAGCCATAAATCTTCAGCCTGCACAGAAAGAAGCATGCTATCCCATTTCTGTCTTTCCAATGATAGCATATGAGATCTTGAAGTGGTGTTATCTCTTGGTAGAGGGGAATTATTAAAATCTCCACAGATGAATGCATTGGATCTCCATGGATATCTGCATAAAGAATCCCATAATGAAGCCCTCATGGCAGAGGTCTGGGAAGCATAGACTGATGCAAACTCAAGAATATCACCATTGACATTACATTGTATGACCATCATCTACCACTGCTGTCATTGAAGGCTAACTAAGGTTCCAGCTCATGTCTAACCAGTATGCATACACCTGAGTAGGTAGTGGTACCAGCATAATATATATCATAACCGCCAAAATAATCATGATGACCAACCATGGAGTGTTGATTATGCTCTTGCAAACAAACAATATCTGGCTGCATTTTATGTACATAATTCCCATAAAAGCCTCCACTTGGAGACATTGCAGAGGCTCTGTACATTGTATGTAAAGCACTTAAGTGTTTGAGGCATGAAAGAGGTATATACAGCAAGGTATCAGAATAAAACAAGACATCAGAGAGGGAATCACATATGAATCACATTTTTCCCTTCTTTTGAATCACATATGGGGATGCCCTTCTTCAATACCCCCACCCAATTTTGAAGGATAGGAGCTGAAGTAGAAGCCTGTCCGGGTGAAGGAGAGGAAGCATCCCATTGACGAGATTGAAGGGGGTGTTGCTTCAATACAACCACCTTCTTAGGTTGTTGAAAACCATCCTGATCATTCCCCGCAAATTCCTTCATCTTCTCTTTTCCTTTATCTTTTCCTTTTCCAGCAAGTGACTGCACCTGATTGATTGGTTTGGCATTCTTTGCTCCATTTCTATTTGCTGTCTTAGCTTGCAAATTCTCATTCATTTCCCGTGTCTGGGGCGGCAAGGCATTGGGAGGGGGCTGATGCAGAACCATTGGGCATTCAGAGGCTAGATGCCCAAACTTGTGGCAGGCAAAACAAGCTCCTGCAAACATGCCCCACTTCAATTCAAAATACTTTTTTCCCAATTGCACTCCCTCAACTTCCACTGCAATAGAAGGAGGGGTAGGTGTATCATTGTCCCAGAGAATGCAGAACCTGTTACGGTTTCCCATGAGGCATGGAGAACAAATGACCTGTCCCAAAGAAGCAGCCAAGCCAGGCAACTCTTCACACATATAGTTCGGGAAGTTAACAACCTCAACCCATACAAGACAATGATGTCGTATAAGACTTTGATAATCCTTGTTTGGGGACCAGGGCATAGCATGTACCATCTACTTCTCGTAAAACAGGGGAGAGAACTCGAGAAGCCTCTGCTTACACGAAGCATCTGATAAATGCACCTCATAAAAGCCTCTGGAAGCAAAATACACTCCCTCTACAAAGCATCCTCCAAGGATGGCCTTAATCCAATGCGCGACATCACTGGCCGCTGGGATTCTTCCTGGAAAGAAAATTATAACCGCAGTTTGAGAAAACTTCCTGAGAGGATTCACGAGGGACGGCAATTTCAATTTGTACGTGACCTCTGGAACCGGTTTGCCCCATTCCTGTCATGACTGCTGAAAGTCATCCTTAAGGGTGTCAAACACGTACTGAGCTTCCATAGTAAGTTCATCATCTTGTGATGCAGGCTCTAATAGGCGGCGCTTAGCATCTGCGGGCCTTTCTTTTCAAGCATATGTACAAACATCCAAACCTGAAGCCATGATTGAACTACGACAAGACAAGAAGGAAAAAAAGAGCGTACAGACACAGGACTGTACGGAGAAGTACAGAAACAACAAACGTGTACGGAGCTGCAGACGGGACTGTACGGAGATGTAGACGGAGCTGTACGGACGTACGAAGCGTGGTCTTCTTGAAATCTGTATGGAGATGCAGATGGGACTGTACGGAACTGCGTGCAGAACTGCACGGAGGTACGTCCACCTGACCTATCTGTGTGTACGGACGTACAAACAGCGTGCGAACGCTGTATGGGGACCGTACAGGTGTATGGACAGAAGGGGGAGGCTGTACGGAAACCTTGACGAGGCTGAACAGCAGAGGTCGCACTCTCTCTCTCTCACACACACACACACATCCACACTCTCTCTCTCTCTCTCTCTCTCTCTCTCTCTCACACACACACAAGTTCGCACACCCGGCATGCACATTAGTTCCTTCACTCATTTTCTCATTCCTTTTGTCCCCTCCTGCTATTTCTAGCATCTAGCAGACTAGGGAGATATGAAGGTCATATCAAACTTGATGTATTGTGCACTACAAAGTTGACTTGTATAGCCCTTCCTATAATGCCCCCTATTGCACTATTTGGCTAGCACAGTCCTACCCATATTACTCGTACTGAGTTTTTGTCACAACTCCAAAGGTCAACAGCAGACCCAGCTGTGCTGACACCTAGCATTGAAGGAGAAGGCAAATGAAGAAGTAGGCTCACTCTCCTCAGTCAAGCTTTAACTGCTTTAGAAGACTCTCCCACACAAGCAAAGCACAAAAGCCTAGAAAGAAGGTGCAGCGGTTATGCAAGTTCATTCCTAATATGGAACATCTTTTTTTTTCATTTAAAAGCCTTGATGAGCCCATCAAGCATATAAGAAACATAAGGCAACAACAGTTTCAACACAGATTAAGTCATCCACATAATCATATACAGGTGAGCAAGCACAGACGGTTGAGGTGTTTCAGCCCACAAGTTGGGAAAGTATGGTTAGGGATATTCCTCATTAAATATTCTGCAATGATTGACAATCTGAATGACACATACATATGATAGTCGTATGGCTAATATTGAGATAGTTCTTTCTAAAGACTCGTTTTAGCAGTGTGTTATCATCCTAACTCTGACAGCTGCTAATGGTAAGGAAGTTTGATGATACGGACATAGCATCACACACATATGAGCACATGGTGCTGCCCAGAACTACATCTCACGCACCCCTGCTATGGAGCACGTCCCATGTTTAAGCCAGCAAGAGTCAAACTTGACACCTCCATCTCTAGGACAAAAAGATGGATTATAGTGACTTGCTGTTTCCAAGGTTCTTTTCTGCTGTATTTCTTGTCTTGCAGGCTGCACATTATATGCTTTCAGCAGGAGCACACCTTTGAGGGATTATCAATGTGCACAAATATAATTTTTCCAAACTAGCAATCTTAGCTTTTGCCAGAATAGCTCATAAAAAGTGAGTATAGAATTGTGTGGCATTTCATTTCTACAGTTGTATTGATTAGAAAAGGAATTGACAGCCCTCTTGTTAACTCTGATAACCTTTTAGTTGTTTTGGGACGAAAATCAGGTTTTGGCAAGGATTAGGTAACATCTCGTACTGCTGTATGGCTTCCTCAATCTTGTCATCTTTGAAAATCTGGTTTCCATCTGCCTTTCTCCTATCTGCTGCTTCAATACGCTCCTCAACAGTCATCTGAGAACGAGGCTTTCCCTACATGCATAATTTCAGCATAAGCTTCGTTAATCGTGACAAATTTCTCGTGAAAAAGTAGATTTTTAAAAACATTTGCATGCACAGGTACTCTGCCAAGTTACACGTGCAGTGTTTGATGTTGTCATCTACATGCTCTATAAAATATGCACATCACACACTATAAAAAGCTACTCTCAAGCTCCACATCAGAGATCGTCTTTCAATCCTCACCAACAAACAGTCATGCATTAAAACATAAACTGGAATTGGGAAAAAAGCTGGTGTACTTGGTCGAATCATGACAAATCCACTGCAGAACTGTACATGAATCAAAAAGGACACCAAGGAGAGATTGCATGAATTCGGAGCACAGTTGGAAAGGTACACTTGCACACTCACTTCTTTCCCATCCTCAAACCCAATCATCTCAACTTCATAGATAAGGTCCGCCTTTGGTGGCACGTTAGGGAAGGAAAAATTCCCTTCTTCACCATAACCAAGTTGCCAACCAACGTGAAAGAGAGCACTTTCACCAGCTTTCATGCTTCCAACTGCTATAGCGAGACCTCGATGTACTGTCTTCTCTGGTAGAAAAAATAGATAAGGTTGTAAAAGTCACATCTGAAATTTAAGAGAATTTTGGCAGCATACATAAGAAAGTAAAAGGTGAATGCACCCATCCAAATAAGCGAAATACATGTAGTTCTAACAATTCTGGGCAGAATACTAGAGGGATAGGAAGCTAAGGCTGATGATTCACCATGCCCCAGGACCAGTTCCATCGGTTGCTGTTCCTGGAAAGTATCCTGAAATTTGTGCATGATCATCTCAGTCCATGCTCGATAATGTACTGCCAGTTCAAAAAACAAGAGACGTAAAGGCAAGTTATCAAAAGTTATCAATTCACAACAAGCAGAACCCAAGTTCATTTACACTGCAAATGGAAACAAAGCATCAGTGTAAAAATGGCAATATTCTTATCATAGCACAGTAAAATCTGTCCTTGGGTTGTTACGCTGGCATGATGTTTCACCTCTATGTTTCATAATAGGCTGTATTTTATATAATGGTCCCGAAAGTTTAAACTTTTGACAAGAACTAAAGATATGGGAAGACCCAGTCTCCGAGAATGATAGTTTCCATGCAAAGCCTTGACAAGTCCACAAAGCATTCAGCCGATTGCTCAACTACCTTGGCAAATTATAGTACCTCTTAAAGCAAGCTTGCCATGTCAATTATTTTATCGCTGCATTGTTGTGATGCGTTGGAGATGTTATATTGTTCCAGGGAAAAGAAGTCACAGATGGACACACATTGATTGAGAAAGAGAGTTGTTGGCCTCTGTCGTATACAAGAAATATCAATTTTGCCAGTCTTAAGTATCTATTCCCAACAGCGAAGCACGCTTACTCCTATAAGACTCGGTCATAACATTCCCTGGACAAAGATCCTGTCTGTACGTTGATCTATAGAGGTACCCTCTTGTTGAAATAGTTTCACAATGAAGCAAATCTCACTGCATAAACCTCAACGTGCACTCACAAAAGCAAGTGGAATGTTGCGAAGGAGGCTTTCCATGACCCTCCTTTACGATTTGTTTTGTCACTCCCTCATGCAGCACTTCCACTTCCGACGCGACCTTGGGTGGCAATGCTTCGTCTCGCTCGAGAGCGGCGCTTTTAAAAACGGAGCCCTCAACTTGGACTGCGTCGTCATTGCCTGAAACACAAGCGAAAACTGTCATGGGCGTTCATGCAACTCGGGAAGTGTCCAATCAGCTGCGTGCAGGCCGGCAGAAACGCTCAAAGCGCACAGGTAGAGGCAGGATGGACAAAATTTGAAGAGAAAATCAAGGAACTGTGAGCAGGCAAAGGAGCTTGGAGAGAGAGAGAGAGAGAGAGAGAGCAAACCATCGGAGGACTCTGATTCATCTTGCTGGATTTCTGGGCGAGTGGCTTGCTGGTTCATGGTGAAGTGCAGAGCAATGGATGCTAAGGGGGAAGGGAGTTAGGCAAGAGGAGGATGAAGATGAAAGGTCAGAGAGCCATGGCTGCAACACAAGCTCACAGAGCATCTTCAATCCATATTGAGACATTTAAGTACTTGCTTGTTAGACCATCACACCTCTCACTTGAGTGCTCACATCACAACCCAACCTTGGTTTGCGCCTGTCAACATGACCTTCGGAGCCCCGTGGCCATCATCACCCGGCTCTCATTCAGAGTGGACACTTGCTAACCCAACTTTGGTCCAACGTGGACAAGCCCCAGTTCACTTGAGCAAGCAAGTTGACCAGGCAAAAAAGGACTTGCTTGAGAGGACGTGATGCCCTCTAGTTCATCAACCCACATGAATCAACCTCATAACCCAACTCTGGTTCGGAGCGAACATGTGCAAACGTGGTAGCTCTTGAGTTTCACCATGATAGCTTCACTCAGATCGTGATAACTTCGCTCGGGTTTGGAGCAAACACGAGTGCACATATTAACTCAACTTTGGTACATGAATGGACATGAATGGAGCAAACATGAGTGCACATAATAACTCAACTTTGGTACATGAATGGACATGATACCCAACTTGGTTCAGAGTACCCAAGGTTTTGCCTCAGATCACAAATGGAATTCACATCAGATGATCGCACCCCTCAAATGCAACCCCAACACTACCCTTCCACAAATAGACAAACAAGTAGAGGGAGAGATGCGAGACAAAAAAGTACTTTGCTTGTTGACCATAATGAGTGGACATAAAACCCAACTCTAGCTTAGAGTTGACACTAACCCACGTCTGCTTTAGAATAAGCATGGCTAGATATCATAACTGCAAACCCTATACAAACAGGATAGCCCAACGTTGGTTTGTAGTTGACTTGAATGTGGTCATGAGATGACATGATAATCCAACTTTGGTTTGGAGAGTGGAGATTGTTGGGATATGTGTGATCAAGGGCTTGCTAGGAGCATGTGTGCATCCACTAGCAGTCACATGGTTGTGTGTGTGTGTGTAGAAGAGGCACACTTAGTGCCATAGGCCATGACATAGGTGATGATGTAATGCAAAGGCCCCCACATGGGGTGGTGCCTAGAATTTCCTTTATGCTAAGAGTTTGGGGTATTTAACTCTCTCTCCAACCAATTATACTTGTGGAGAAGGAGACTTCTTTGTAAGGGACTGGACACTGCCACATTAGTGGTAACACCTTCCCAATATGCCTTCATCATATAGTTCCTCTGACATTGACTATGTATCTCAGAGGAAAGCATTCCAAAAGAGGCCAAGAATGAGAGTAAAGCCCTGTAATGGTGAATATTTCATCAAGGTGAACACCAAGAAAAAGATATGTGCCTTCTGTGGAGTACCCAATCATACTATGGAGTATTGCCACCTAAAAAGGTTTTCTCTACAGCTGCTCTCCAAGAGACAAGCCTAAGAAGAGAGGAATGACTCCCAAGAGAATGAAGCATTTCATGTGAAGAAGAGCTGCATCAACAACAAAGGAAATCTTGCTGAAGGAAAGACTCCATCAACAAATGAAGAATCAAACTTTGTCGTAGAAGATAAAGACTATGCCTTTTGAGCACTTTGTCTTTTGAACTTTATTTATCATCACTTGGTCAAATTTTGACGTTCTCTGCCTGGAATAGTACTCCAAAAAGAATGTTACGTGTTTTGTATTTTGTAAATCACCTCTGGTCACCATATGATGTAGGCCATGTGATATGTGTTTACCCCCATGGTACCTCTTGTAGAAATGAGAAACTAGGTCCACATAAAGGCCTAAGATTCATCCTTGTACATGCAAGGGAGATAACCATTTTGGAGGGGTCTATCCCATTTTTGTAAACCTTGACCCTTGGGCACCTTTGCTAGCATGAGATTCTAGCCATAGATTTATCCTTGACCACCATGAGATGGCATGAGAAATTATGTGACTAGATGTATCCTTTGACATAGCATGAGGCAAACCCTTGAGAGGGGGTATGTTGGGATATGTGTGATCAAGGGCTTGCTAGGAGCATGTGTGCATCCACTAGCAGTCATATGGTTGTGTGTGTGTGTGTGTGTGTGTGTAGAAGAGGCACACTTAGTGCCATACGCCATGACATAGGTGATGATGTAATGCAAAGGCCCCCACATGGGGTGGTGCCTATGATTGTGGAGTTCCTATGGTTTAGGATTTACCTCCATTGATGTAGGAGAGGCCATTGATTTAGGCCACCCTCTCTCCCATTCTATAAAAGAGGGACTTCCCTCTTAAAATCAAGAGAACACCCATTGCTAATCTTTTGTGTTCTCACTCCTCTTGCCACCACAATGCATCTATTCTCCCCCACGTTCCAGCAGAGATGAGTGCACATGATGACTAACTTTGGTTTATGATGACCGAAGGTCCATATTAGTGGAAGGCTTAATAACATCTCCAAGTTAGATCAAGGATGGACCCCATTCAAAGGCAAAGGGACCACTTTGTATCTCCTTGAATATGGAATTTGGGTGTAGAATGTGTTGATTTTTACTTCGGTGTGTACGTGCTACAGTGCTTCATCAATTCTTGGTCAAGATTTTATATGCAATTTGTAGAGACACCTTGCTACTTGTAGTAGTGGGCAAGTTACCGCTTGTAGCACCTTGCTACTTGTAGTAGTGGGCAAGTTGCCGCTTTCCTTTGTAGTAAGTAAAAGATTCCCACCCTCATGTTGTCATGTAGTTGTTGGAACCCTTCATGTCCTCGACCGCCTTTGTAGGATAGTACAAAGGATCCCTAAAAGCTTTTGCTACTAGTAGTTATGGGAAAGGCGCCCCTTCTCGTTGCACCTTTCTTAATAGAGTCTCCCACTCCTAACACTCTTCACAATCTCTTCTTTGTGAAGACTACATTGCCATGATGGAAACCTCCTTGGAAACCTAAACTCAATTCTAAACACTAATTTCCTCATGTGACTTGGCCATAGCTTTAACCTACAACTCTAGTCCCCCTTGAACTTTCACACCTAGGCCTTGGTGAAAGTTTTCAAACCTAATTCATCCCTGAGCTTGCAACTACACTCCAGAAAATAAGAAGTGCCTTTATCAACCTAAAATATATCGAGTTAGGATTTGCCAGCTAGGCTTCCAACTTGTCATAAAAAACACCCAAAGACTCCATGTGGCCTCATTTAGGTGATTGATATGATTGACATTGACCTCCCTATACCATAGCGATGCCTTCTTAAGAAGTGCCTTTATCAACCTAAAATATATCGAGTTAGGATTTGCCAGCTAGGCTTCCAACTTGTCATAAAAAACACCCAATGACTCCATGTGGCCTCATTTAGGTGATTGATATGATTGACATTGACCTCCCTATACCATAGCGATGCCTTCTTAATTCTCATCTCTCTTTTTATTAAATGTGCTAGCATCTTTGAGAAAGCATTCATCCTCAATACTCTACTCAACATCCATATTTCTTGGAGCCTCTTCTTCCATCTCTAGAGTTTTAGAACTTGGAAACATGTTGTTTCCAATTTCTTGGAGCCTCTTCTCCCATCTCTAGAGTTTTAGAAATTGGAAACGTGTTGTTTCCAAATCCAATGCAAGTTGCCATAGCATCCAAGTCCTTCTATGATAGCTCATCCCACTTTAGCTCAACATAGATTACAAAGATAAGGAATGTGTATGTTTATTTAATGAGTTGCCAAACACTAATAGGGTACTATGATCCAATACAAGGTTGGAGCAATTATATGACATTAAGCTGGTCAATTGATTTGGGCATAATTCTGTGATAACTATCAATGAAATGGCTCATGCTTTCTAAGATGGTAAGTAGGCTAAGCAAGTTATTACCTGAATTTTGAAAAACAATAAAATCAACTATGATATTCACATAAAGTAAGATGCTATAGTAAGATAGATGAAGTACATTACTCATAAGACTTTCTAGCTATTATTGAGAGTTTGGGATAGACAACTTATGCAGTGGCATCAAAGAGTGCTTATATTTCATAGTATTCTATACGCAAGGTAGACTAAGTATATTTACTTAACCTATTACTAATGTAGTGGTATCAAAGAGTGCTTATATTTCATAGTATTCTATATGCAAGGTAGACTAAGTATATTTACTTAACCTATTGGTTTGTGTTGGGATAGTTTCGAAATAGGCACCTCATAAGTTTGACGTGATGATATTTTCTTGAGTTGCAATTTTGTGAATTATACAAAATTTGAATTTTGATAATAAAGAATCAATTCCCTTTTAGATAGCTTGTTGCTATAGGTGTTTCATTTAGATCAATCAAGGGCATTACATTTTTGTTAATGACAAACTATTTAAACTCTAACATATCCGTGAATTGTTCGACTATTTTACATACTACTCTGATACCACTTGTTGGAATTTCAAGCATGCAAACCTTGCTGAATTTTGAATGCACTCAATATAACTTCCACATGTGATATAGAATAAAGCAAATAAACACTCGACATAAACAAAACAAGAACGAGATTAAATCGTTCCTCATGTACATGCAATTGCTTAATTACGGAACGAGATTTGTGACTCAATGAACCGAGAGATTGAACTTTTATTGATATCAACTTAGGACTCTATCTAAAGACCTAAATTACCATGCACTTGGACTGTGTTTGTTGCAGTTCACATCATAAGGATTGACCCTGACACAGTGAATAGCTGCTTATAGACTAGACACAATACTAGAACTAGCCAAAGCCTCTGTATGCGGCTCTCTTTGAGAGTTAGGACAAGAAGGAGAAGCTTGAAGCTCAATGACGGTATAAGGAGGCCACACAAATCCATAACCACCTTGATAAAAGTAGTCCACTAATCCAATTGATCCAAATGTAACATGCCATGTATTCCATGTGCTTTGACCAATGCATGGCATGTAGCCACGTTGATGTGGAGTCTCTCCTATTGTTCCAGGAGCGTTTCCAAAATTTGCCCCCCATGATTAGCCAATTAGATCTGACTGTCCACATGATCCATGCCTCTACAACTAAGTGATTGTAATCAAAGCACTTCATACCATAGGAGATGCTACTCGTCAAGATAGATTACATGTCAAAAGATAATTTTGCACTATTGCATACAATTGAGCAAGGAAATAGGGTCAATCAAGCATATTTTCTACACTCAAAGATTATGGGTGAGGTACAAAGAAATGATATGCGTAAATCCCCTTAGAATTTTAGACTCGGACCATTCCCATGTGCACTTCTTTTCGTTGAAGAAGGGCAATGTTCAACACAGCAATCCCTTGCCCAGAAGCCCCATCCAATTGAGAGCTTTGTTGATGATGAACCTCCTAAAAGAGTTTTGTGTTTGTAGATTTGTTGTAATGTGGCTATTTAGCATTCAAGCACAAGAGGCAATTCAACAATATAAGCAACAGTAACCTTTGGGAGACATATGGTCTAATCCCATTACAAGCAGTGCTACACAAACCCCATTTATGATATGATTATGTGGTAACTTAATCCTAAGTAAAGGAAAATGTATTTCCTTGTGCAACCACTATGTTGGTTCTATTTGTAGTGCCGGTTGTGGTAAATCCCAAACCAAGGAAAATGTATTTCCTCGCAACAACTATGCTGTTTTATTTAGTGTGGTGGCTCCATAAAGTTAAAGTTAATCCTAAACAAAGGAAAATGTGTTCCCTTGTGCAACCACCGCGCTAGTTCTATTTTAGTGGGGGTTGCAAAAGTTAATTATAAACCAACAAAAATGTATTTCCTTCCAACCACCGCACTGGTTCTTAGAGCTATTTTTGTGCTACTTGTAGTTCATCCTAAAACCAAGAAAAATGTATTTTTGTGTGCAACCACTACGCTGGTTCTATTTTAATGCGGGTTGCCAATAATCCTAAACCAAGAAAAAATGTATTTCCTTGCAACCACCACGTTGGTTCTTGGAACTATTTTAGTGCTGCTTGCAGTTAATCCTAAAACCAAGAAAAATGTGTTTCTTTGTGTACCAATTGCTTGTGCAACGATTGCAACCAACTACCAGCAATTACTACAATATTAGTATTATTTTATATTAAAGTTGAAACTTAAAAGAGATTACACGCAGCGAGTCTAACAACTCAACAATTACTGAGAGTAGACGTTAAACAAAGAGATTACATCCTAAGACAACTTATAACAACTCAGGAATTGCTTAGAGCCTCATGGAGAAAAATTTGAGCAAAAGAGATTACATCTACATGCAAATATAGTTTATAAAAATTAACAACTCAGCAATTGTTGAGAGTCTCATGGAGCAAAAATTGAACGGAGGAAAAATTGAACAAAATAGATTACATCTACATCCAAAGAAAGTTTGTAAAAATTAACAACTTTCAATTGCTGAGAGTCTCATGGAGCAAAAATTGAACAAAAGAGATTACATTTATAAAAGCTCTCCACTTGCTAAGAGCCTTAGAGCTTAAAAGATTACATCCAATGAGGATAACCACTCAACCATTGTGGAGTGGTTATGAGACTCATTGAGCAAAAGTCGCAAATTGGATTTTTGTAGAAATTAGTATTGCCGATTGTTGTTGATAGACCACCATACATTATCATATACATAGAGGCCAGCCCATCTTGCTGCATTTGATTTTTTTGGGAGCCAATGGAGAGGTCAAAGACTGTGCATAAATGTAGGACTCAAAATCCGACCCCCCCAACAACACGAGAAGGAAATTGAGCTTAAGCGACGATGTAGTAGTCCACACCCGAGATAATCTAAGCGACCAAATCTCCAGCCTATCAAAGGGCACATAGCTTTGCCAACATTGACCTTTAAAAAAACTAGGAATATGAGGAAGCACATCAGCTGTACTGATAGTTCGAGCCAACCAAGAGAGATCAATCCCTGAATCAGTGATCCACCCACGTAAGTCCAAAGGAAACCATACCACGTTGCTCGTAGGCCAATCCGGCCTAAGTTGAGCAAACATGGCGGCAACAAATCTGGCCTCAGTCAATATCCCACATATTAGCGACCTCTCTAAAGCAAACCTACTACATATCTTGTGGATAGTCTCCTGAAGTGTTGCAAACCTCCTCACACAATCTCACCATCAGCTTCTTATAAAATTTTTCCTCCTTATAGGTGCACAATAACCCCTCCTTGTGCTCCTCGGTTTCCTCATCTTTGTTGACTTCTCTCTGAATACACCTTTGATTCTGTGACGTGTCCTACACAAAAACTTATATCATAAGCCACCAATTGAAATGATTCATGAAACCAAGAAAAAGGGTAGAATATTCACCCTCTCCATGATGTTCATATCAAACAGCTAGGTATGTAACATGTTCTTCTTGTAGTCTCTTGTCATGGGATCAAGTTCTTGCCTTTGCTAGTTCGGAAGGCACTTTAGATAAGAAAATATCTATTGGAAGGTCTTGGGTAGTAGGCCATGATCTATAGGAAGGAGAGGTTACTAGGAAAAGAGGATGGCGAGGAAAGGTTTGGGGCATAGAGACCGTAGCAAAAAGAGCAAAGTAGGGGCAGATGAGAGCAAAGTAGCGAAATCATGTTTGGGGTCATAGTTAAATATGCCTTAAATTAATCAAAATCCAAGGCATTGTGGTGACTAGAGGCCTCGTTGTGCCATCCAAAAAATCATGATCCATCTAAGCTACCTTAAATTAATCAAAATATGAGCCAACATAGTGACTGGTAATCAACTGCACTAAAAAGTTTTTGCAACAAAAATAATCGCATGTAAGTCTAGCAAAGGCATGCAAGCTCGGCATGTAATCACAAGCCACCACGGTGTGACTGGTGATCAACTATAGTAGGACATCCAAATAACCATGGAGCCACCATTTCGGGATGTCCAAATAATCATGAATGAGCATATGAATGCACAAGATTGCCCACGTCATAGATGCATTCAATGAACCCTTAGATCCCATGGCAAGCCTGATGATGCCATCCAACTAATCATGAAGGAGTAGACATGTCGGTCATTGGTAATTAAGTGGTAATTAAATTGAATGAAAGCCACCATGCAATGCGCTCTCCCTTGGCTAATAGTTCTCTCTCTGCTTGCTTCTTTTTAGCCACCTCTTTCATCTTTCTTTACTCTACTACTCATAGCTATCCCTTGCAGACTCACTTTAGTCACTGTCTTTAGTGATGGAAAACGACAACATCAGCTCAACAGCAGCAATAATTCTTCTGACTATTGTCTTGTGGAAGATGAAAGCCTTTTGAAATGGGTTCCAATAATCATGAAGGAGCAACCGTTCCTCCCCAAATCGTTTCTCACACAGTCGTTCCTTGCCTAATCTTAAAATTGTGACATACGGGAGCTCCTCACATACTCTTCATTACACACACAGTCTACTCAGATAGATCTTGAAAGATATATGCTACAATGTTACCTTTAATGCAAGCCTGGTGGTGCAAGACTTATTTTAGACATATTCAATGACATCTAGAATAGATTTTCTAGTTCGATCCCTCTCTCTCTACCCCCGAGATTGGGATTGCATGCAGCCTCCCACATACAATTCCGATCCCAAGGATCGGTATCTCATTTCTCTTTATCTATAATATGACGTACTCTTTCTCAATGTGAGAACAAATGAAAACAAAAAATGAATCAAATGAAGACAAAAGACTATTAAGAACATGATTAATCCTACACTTAACAACACTAACCACACGTTCAACTACAGAACTAACATGGCCATATACTCACAACATCTACCCTCATTAGCAAAAAACCATCCCAACTCTCCATAGACTCTTAGCAAGGACAACAAAAAGAGAACTATATGGACGTGGATGACCAGATAATCATGATACTGGCACCCCCTTGTCGAGATGAGGGGGGAGGGGTGGTGGCACATGCAAAGTCCCAATTAAATATTCCAGTCAGCACCCACCTTTCTGGTAGCCTAGCCTAGCATAAGCGGTCATATACATCATCGTCTAGCCAACCATGATGTGAAATTAGATGGTTGCCTTGGGAGAATTTCTTAGTCTCATCCCTGTCTCATCAGAGCCAAGATCATAATAATTCAATGGCAAGCAAACTACCATTTTGAATGGCATTATAACTAGAAAATCTAAAATTCTAATAGTCTAATTTCCTATTATTCTTACTTTCTAATTCTAGCTTAATGCTAATCCTAGCCTGCGGTCCTGACATTGTTATAATAGTTTGATGCAAGCTAATGTGAGTAGAGAGTTTAGATGGTGATGACCGCTCTCATGTAGGGCCAGTGTTTACCTGGTGTCTATAATTGTCCAGATGAACTTTGATCATCCACAATCTTAGAGTTATCCAAGAATACATATCAGTAAATTTCAACCTGCAATGTGGATCTTGAAAATCTGAGCTTGCAAATCAGGTGGTCCCGAGTCTACAATGTTGATCATCAAAATCTGAGCCTGTGAATTAGATGGTCTCTTACAGCTACACACTTGGAACAAACATCGATCCATTTGAAGGATGGTACTATAATGTGGATCTTTTGAATGAGATGGTCTTGAGTCTTCTCATCCAACATGCACACACAACCATACTGATCCCCCTTTTTGCACTCTATGACGAAAATAAAACAAAAAATAGTATGTGCGAAAATGCCTTCTAAATAAAAAAATTTCAACCACCGGGTTGGTTTAGGACAATCACAGATAATCAAGCTAATAACTAAACTAATCAAGATAATAATTAAACTAATTGAGCTATTAGCAAAAAAAATTAAAAATTAGTTTAGGATAGTCACATATAATCAAGCTAATAATTAAACTAATCAAGGTAATTAATAAAGTAATCAAGCTAATAGCAAAGAAAAACAACCAAGCTAGCTTAGAACTCGTTTAGAATAGTACCACCGGGTAGGTGTTTGAACTAAACTAGCTTGGTTATATATTGCTGTATGTGCAAAAAACACAATCTAATTAAACTAATCAAGCTAATAATTAAACTAATCAAAGCTACTAGAAGACAAAACAAATTCTACCCTTGGGTTGGTTTAGGATAGTCACATAACTAATGTTTGACCTGAATAGGTGTTCGCGACATATAACAACTATACAATAACGATATGTTGCTGTTCACTTCTGCATTTCTGTCCAAACACAATTTCAATCATTTAATTGTTGCTATTTGACTTGAACCAACTCGGTGATGTTCCAAGCACCAGGCTAATTTAGGACAATCAGGTTTAGATATTAACAGGTATATGACCGGAACAAAACAAAAATTAAATTTAAATAATTTACTAGTAGGAATCACACTCAGTGGGGTCACCGTGTATAAACCCTATATATCATGTCCGTTCAAGGCCTATTTGTAAAATCCCTTATCTGTGAATTTTTCATTATTAAAATGCACCCTTTTCCTATTCAATCTATAAATATTTTTCCAAAGTCCTTTCTATAGCACCCTTCTGTATGTGAAAATGTGTGAAAATTTAGAATTAAATATGTCCTTATGTTGAACTCACATGATAGTCGCATTTAATATTTAGTGACC
Organism: Dipteris shenzhenensis; assembly: GCF_047967505.1. NCBI lineage: Eukaryota > Viridiplantae > Streptophyta > Polypodiopsida > Gleicheniales > Dipteridaceae > Dipteris > Dipteris shenzhenensis. Next base: position 52,309,901 of record NC_141596.1, on the reverse strand, counting down.
CCCCGAGGAATCACATCAATTTTAACCATCAATCTGGTCATCAATTAGACAATAACAATATATTGTTGTTCTGTTGTGAAATATGTTGCTGTGTTTTTCTGCTCAACCACACCGGTATAGGACAATCACATAGCTAGTGTTTGACCTGCCAGCCATGGTTTCTTGATGTTCCAACCACTGGGTTGGTTTAGGACAACTACGTTAAGTCCATCTAGAAATTAAACATTACAAAACTCAATCACAGACAACCACTGAGCTGGTTTAGGACAATCACATGATGTTCCAAGCACCAAGCTATTTTAGGACAATCACATTAAGTCCAAGCTAGCCAGATTTGAAAATTAGATAATTAAACTATTCTAAATCTCAATCATAGACAACCATTGGGATGGTGTAGGCAAACCCTGATCTGCATTGTATCTAGCATGTGTATGATGTGCTCGTCCAATTGCTTACATCCCTCTGCTTTTTATAGATGTCCTTTTGATTTCAAATCAAGATGATTGTGAATTACTTCCGCTCTGTCTTCAAGAGTTGGAGCCATGTTGGTCCTTTTGATTGACAACATCTTCCACATTATGCGGCCAAGCCATTTCTTTTGTGTTTTAGGGGATACCAACATAGCTACTGTCACCCTCTTGTAGCTTGTTGATCTAAGATCATGTTCTTTGCTCTAATGATGTGCACATGTAATCACTTCATAGTACTGCTATGTAAGAAATCTTCTTTCTTCTCATTCTTTCTCCCTCTGCAAACATTGCAAAAGTGTCCTCCATTGTCATTTTGATACCATGCCATTGCTTTACTCAACCCATAATTTATTCCTTGTGTCTTGACCAAGCTTTTCAAATTTCCTATCTTGTAGCCTCTGTTTGCTTCTCTTGCAAGCCATGACAAATTGCATCTTTCCATTGATTCCATGGCAACGATCAGTGAGCTGCCAGAATAGAACCTCCAAAATAGAGACTGGCTAGCTTATAAAACAATCAAAGAATAGAAGACAACTTACTCGAGTCATCCAACCCTGGGATTGCATATTCACGTAATCACATGAATTTTCTTTGATTACGTGTCATGATGACACATTTCATGAATCATGGGCACAATCATGCCTTTGCGCTATCAAGTGGCCCTAACTTGAAAGCTGAATATATATTGGCGGTAGTATCAATACTACCAGTGGTAGTCTCCTACTGGCAGTAGTACTAATACTATTGCCAGTAGTTTGACACAATACTACTGGCGGTAGTATGCACACTACCGGCAATAATATTATTACCGATGGTAGTGGCAATATTCCTGCGAGGGATCCTATTACTACCCATTGTAATTGACATACTGCTACCATTAGCACTACTATTACTAGTGGCAATACATAAATTACCACCGGTAAATACTACCAGCCCAAGATATATGCCATCCGCCAGGCTCATTTTCACCAAAAGTGGATTGAGAAGAGGCAAAAGTCCTCCTCTCTCCAAGTCTTGGCCGAGGGGCCTGGCCTAGGAAGTGGTTCCTGGTCCCACATCCTGGAATAGGTCGAGACATACATGGTGGTTGTAGCTAGCTTGATTTTTGTAAATAGTTGGACTACAACCTACATGCATGGTGGTTGTAACTATTGTTATAAAAAGTTTAACTAAACCTTCATATTTGTCAAATGGCTAGCTTAGCCTTCTACTTTCAACCATCGAACTTAGCTCTAAACTACATCGACATTCAAAAAGTATAGCTTCCAAGATTAATAGAGTGGCAACCCTCTTAGGCCACATTCATAAACACCTTAATAGCTTTAAAATTTACAATAATAGTATTGATAATAAAAGTTACAATAATAATATTGATAATTGCTTTGTTGTGAATATCAAAAGCCACACAAAATCTCCCATAGTACACATATTTTTGTGATCTACCATCATGTCATGAACCTTAGTGGTGCACATATGGTGTCCAGAAACACAATTTAAAAGACTGCAAAAGTGCATTAAAGCTCTATTAGATGCCATTCTTCTGAAGGGGTTATGGAAAGCATTTCATGTAGTTAAAAAAAAAAAGAATGTATAGGGTGGGAATTATTGTCAGATGCCTGCCTGCTCATTATTGTGTGGCAAATGTAGCTCTTTGCTATTGTCAAGTGATAAATCTTTCTGCATACACAGTAAGATTTGCTCGCAAGCATGGGCTTAATGTTAGATATCAATGCTCCACTCTCGTGTAACTACGCGGGAACCAGCTAACTTTACTTGTAAGCCCCCCATATGAGGAGAAGGCATTTGAGTAGCTCAGTTATCCGGTAGGTCCTGGTTTAGACACCAGATGGGGGCCATGTGTGGCCTGATGGCTGGACGGCTTCAGATAGAGTTGGCAACCCGCCAACTAGGCTACATGCAAGTGCGGGAAGGCATCCCTTGACTGACCGCACTAAGGGTAGATGGAGCATTTCTCGGGGCAGCCCACTCTCGGGTTGCGGGACCCATTTGGAGCCTCAGATGATCCCGGATGGCTCTAGGCCGAACAGAGACCATAGGTTAGTGCACATACACAAATATTTTTAGTCCCACTAGTTTGGATTCCAATTTTTAAATCCATTTTAGTTTTCAACAAATCAAGAAAAAGTTATGGAGCATGCCCTCTAATGGGTGTGCATAATTTTAGCACAACATTGGAGGCCCCTTAAATTATACTTAAGGTTCTCAATTAGGTGTGTCCTTGGGTTGAGGAGAAGCTCACATAGTGTACTTTTGAATGATTACTTGGTTGCATGTATGTGCAGAACAAAGTTTGATGTTTTTGAGTAAATGGATATATCATATACTATTAATGAAGCATGCTTCACATGTAAGATAGCACTGATAATGCTTTAATGGTCTCATTCCAAATCTTTATTCTATAACTTTTGGTCTCATGTTCAAGATTAAAATGTGTGCTACAAATTGAAAACAAAGTTTGTTAAATTCCATTGAGCAATGCATAAGTTATGGATCAAGCACTCGTCAGGCAAGATACCTATATACAAAAAATGCCTTGAACCTCACCAAAAATGGCTACACCCAAGCAAACAATGATCCTCATCTCTTGCTCCACCCTCCTGCTCAACCCTTATCTCCACCCTTTGGCTATATCTCACTTTCAGTTGATTTCGTTCTTATTCCTAGTTGTCTCCAAAGTAGTAGTAGCAGTTCTCTCCCATGATTATAGAGTGGCTAAGATGGTAATGGACCTTAATTGGATGGTCAATCTGCCTGATTCAATCCACCTACGAACAACATTTGAGTCCTACACCAATGATGTTTATTTGTGGCTTCCACATGGGATGTATAACCAGGTTGATCATGATGGCTTAATGTCTCTAATTACTTGGTGCAAGCAAAGGTTTAATTGATCATAACGGAGATTAAAACAAAAGCATATAAAAGAGATCTGAAATGGGAATGACTCAATAACTCTCACAAGAGATAACTCAATCTATTATCATCAGCAAGAGCTCATCCCTACTGGGCTTGTTGCTTAGTACAATCATAGATGGCCACAAAGGCACACACAACACACACTACAAATCACACACCAAAAAAGTCGAGTTGCTTCCCACAATATCAAGCATCAACACTGATTGTGTATTGCTGCCTCATGAGAACAAGACCATGCCACCTCTTGAGCTCGTGGGAGTCGAACTTCTAGATATAGCTAGAATGCTCACCATGACTTCTTGCTACGTAGGAGAATGCATGTAATGATGCCACATTATCAACCATGAAATACTCACATGGACTCAGCCAATCACCATGCTTCATAAAAGAATCCTTCTAAACCTTAATCACCCACAAGTCTCCCTGTGAGGATGAATTCCTAACAAATCAAGCCACAAAAATGATCTTGCAAGAGTTTTTGCAACCTTAGGTGGAACTAGAATGGGATGAAGGTCTTTTTTAGAAAATTTGGGTAGCTCACTAGCTGAGCAGAGTGTCAAGTAAGCATTTTTGGGTACTTAGCTCACCAACTGAGCTGAGATTTCTTGTGTCAACAAAATGTCTAGCTCACCAGCTAAGCTGAGCTTTCTTTATAATGTGAAATTTGATTTTAAGTTCAAAAAGGGGACATATAAGCAAAGCTAGTCTCTTTATAATAGGAAATTTGATTTTAAGTTCTCTAGGGGGACAAATTAAGATGAGCTTCCTTGTATTGACAAAATAACAATGGAAATTGAATCTATTAGATGGGCCTCCCCTCCTTCATGAATCAATGAGGTTTAGGGAAGTAATTTCTATATATTAATATAAGAAAAGAGAAAGGTTTTTTAGGGAAATACTTTCTATATATTGATATAAGAAATGAGAAAGATTAGTCTCATAAGAGACAGTTACAACAAAGATCAATATCCATCGATCTTATAACTTATCACCCACAATGCACATGATCTATTGAAAAAAATAAAAATAAACTATCGATTGTATTATAGGGCTGTGGCAGGCTTGGAAAAAGACCTTGTATAAAAATTGGTTGCTCAAAAAGGGTCACCCGCCCACAACCTATTAATTCTTTATTTTAACAGCATTGAGACTTCTTGAAAACAACACCCATGATTGTACTTACTACATAAAAAATCATCTTATATCTCCTTCTCCATATGCGATTAATTATTGTTGCTATGATGACCTGCCACACCTTCTATAGCTCTTTGTTCATCCCAGTCTTATCCCCCAAAAGTGCTACCATTTAAAGAGCATTTACTGATATCTTTGCCAGTAGCATTTACAAATCCTCTCAAGTCCCCTCTATCTAAATAGATCACATTACTTGGCCACTCATTTACAATGTTTCTTAAGAGACTTTGCATTAAGTGACATCCTTAAAGATGAGCTTCCACTTGACAATCATCTTACTGGGTAGCTCTGATTGAGGAAATTTGACTTCATAATTAGAGAGAATTATGCCTTGGCAAGGAGCTTTGACCCCCCTAGGACCACATTCAATGCAATCAAATACCTGGAAATTATTGCCCATGGTTGACTACAATGAAGTTTAAGGAACCATTTAACAATCATTTTCCTGCACTTCTAGACCAAATTCTCTAACCCAAGTGCACCTTCCTTCTTACTAGCCACCATATTATTCCAGTGTATGGCATGCCATTTCTCCCTCCATACAAAATTTCTAATACACCTGTCCATTTTCTTCAATGCATTATCCAAAAAAGGAAATGCAAAAATCACATACACTGAGATAGACAACACTACTTGTTTAGCAACAACTAATGTACCTGCAAAAGACAGTTTGGAATTCTCCCATGCAGAAAACTCTCTGCATCTTAGACATGCACCACTCAAAATTATATTTCAAATAGACAACAAATCCAACAGGGCATTCTAAATATTTGATAATTTCATTAGCTCTGATCCTAAAAGAAAACCTTGTATACCATTCAGGTAATGCATCCCACCCCAACCAAGCTGCAGTGATTTTGTCTTGATTTATTTTGGAATCAAAGACCATAGAAAACTTCTCAAATATAGACAAAAAATTGCTTAAATTCTCCTCCCTTCTAGCCATAGGACTCGAGTTATCATTAGCAAAAAATTATGTACATAAATTAGAACCATCTGGTAGTGACAATCCTTTAATGCATCCTTGATCAAGCCAGTATAATCAGTTTGACAAAGTAGAGGTTCAGTCACAATGGCAAATCACAAAGGAGCTAGAGGGAATCCTTGCCTAATAGACTTCATTAGTACAAATGAACCTTTCAAATAACCATTAATTAGTGACAACCTGGCAAAAGCATTGGAAAATAGTATTGTTGTCATTGCACAAAATCCTTAACCAAACCCCAATCTCTCCATAGTGGCAATGATAAAACTCCAACTAATTTACTCATAGGCTTTTTCAAGATCTAAATTCAACAAAAAAAAACTCTCATTATGCAACACAACATAATCAATAGCAAGACAAGATTCATTACAACATCTTGTATATTTCTATTAAATATGAAACGATACTGCCTAATGATTCTTCTCAGAATGAGCTTAATCCTATTGGCCATAGCTTTTGCCATAACTTTATAAACATAGCTTAACATAGGAAGGGGCCTCCAATGCCCAAGTAGAGACCTGTTTTGACCTTTAGGGATTAATTTCACAATGCTAGTATTTATGCTCTTAGGTAGACAACCCTTGTGAAAACACTGATTAATGAGAATAGTAATGTCCTTGCCACACACCTTCCAGTAATGCTGATAAAACTCAATGGAAATACCATATGGCCTAGGAGATTTTTCCCCTGGTCGTAGAATAATCTCATTCCATGAGAAGGGTCTTTGCAAGAGAGAAATGACTAGCTTCATATTGTAAAACCTTAGCTGCATTTTGCTCAAAAAATCTTCAACTCAATGTTTGTAATCTGGTGTCAGTCGAGGGACTAAACTTGCAATCTTTGACAAATTACTGACAAATACCTCCACAATATTTTCTTCACGAATCAATGTGGTTAGATATCACCCTAGAGAACTTTGAATGGAAATTGAATAGCTCCTAGATGCCAGTGGTTTCAGTATTCCTTCCTTAATCTTTGTGCCAAAAGACTAATTAGATACCTCCCCGCTGTTAACAAATTGGTTAACAATATGCCACTGCTAGTTAAGTGATGTGAATTGATGGACAGTGGCAAGTCCATAGAGCCAAGATTGTGTCTTGGAGCTAGATGGGCCCAAGAGGATGGTAAAAGAATGAGAAGGGAGAGTGGTATAAAGAGATTAGGGTTGGCCCTCCCTTCAAAAGGTGGCTTGTATAAAAGGCCAAATGGTTGACTTTGGTCTTCATTGTTGTTTACACAAGTTTGAATACAAGCTCCCTCTTCTCTTCCAAGAGAGTGTTTTGGGTGTTCTCTTGTTTCCATTGTAGTGCCCTTGTGGCTGCCACTCACTCCACCCCCCTTCACCCTCCTCTTCCCTTCTCCTCCTCCCTCCCTTCTCCCCTCTCTTCTCCCCTCTCCCCCTACCCTCTTTCTCACCCGTCAAGAAATCTTGCATTTTGGCTTTCAAAAGTTGTTTTGCTTTGAAGTTTTTTTCATTGAGTAGGTAGATTAGGTAGTTTAGCATCCCCACATCACAAGAAAACATGAACAGAAACTTCTAAATCATCAAGAATCATCAAAACCTAGTCGACAAAACTGCGTGTTCCTATCCCCATGGGTCAGTGCAATAGCGCTATCCCGTCGACCGGCGCCATAACCGTATCCCATTGGTCAAACTTGCATTGACCCGATACCATAGCTCTATCCTGCCGGTCAAACTTGCATTGACCCGATGCCATAACTGTATCCCATCGGTCAAACTTGCATTGACCCATCACCTTAGTGCTATCCTGCCAACTTGCTATCTCGCCAGCTGTTGCCTTAACTCTATCACTGACTTGACACATGTTAGTACCTAGCCCACCACCCTAATTAATTACTATCAGTCAGCTATCCCGTCGATCAAAATTACATTGACCCGGTGCCATAAGGCTATCCTATCGATCGTTGCTTTTGCCCTATCCCCACGGGTTGTCGCCATATCTCTATTCCACCGATCGTTGCCGTATCTCTATCCCGTCGGCCGTTGATTTAACTATATCCTGCCGGTCATTGCCATAGCCCTATCTCGCATGTCGTTGCTTTAAATCTATCCCGCTGACTTGCTATCCCGCCGATCGTCACCATAGCCCTATCCCCATGGCCGTAGGGATAGTGGGCACCCAAAAATTAAGAAAAAGCACATGAAAATTGGGACCCCGAGAATCAAGAAATGATGAAATTTGCATGCAAATTGCTCCTTGACCCTGCGTTGAGGCAGACTCAACCTAGAATTGAGGCCTCCACTGTGCCAATGAACACATGATCTTGAGGTAAAGAAGAGTCCTACAAGATCACCTTGAGCCTAAAGACAGTGCCTCAAATACCATCTTGTTGACCTCCATACCTACCTTGGCATCCTTAGGGTCAGTAAGCTCAAAAGTTGGTTCTTACTCATTGCAAGAACCACCACCAGGTGACCTCCACTCTCCTAACCAATCTACAACAGCAACCACATTAAGGGAAACCTTTTCCAATATCATGGGAAGGTTTGGATTGATAGAGCTAGTAGAGTGGCTAAACCCATTTGCTGGATAGACTAGGGCAATGTCAAAAGGCTCAAATGCTGGCTCAACCTCCGATGTCAGAAGCAATACTCAGGGAGCCAAGTCCCACCATACCTAATGGCAATCAACCCCCATCATACCAATTCTTTGATGATAGGCAATCCTATGGGGATGGATTTGGACCCACATTCTCACAAGGGTCCCAAAATCTAGAGCAAAGGGGGCAGAGGAGTAACCTTGAAGGCTCACAAAATTAAGACTCTCCATCTCAGAAGCCCCTATGATGCCTCCTTGGCAGCAAAGCATGGGAGATATTCCCTACCCAACAAGTGCCCCTTATAGGCCTATGCCTGCACATGGAACATACCACTCCCTAGAGGACCTCCAGACCAACCTGTTAGGCCTAACCTGACCCAAGTCACAATGCCAATGCGTAGTGGGCCTGGATCCTCCCATCCCAACCTTGTGCCATCAAATCCATGGAACTCTTCATCAGGACCACCAATGTATGGGACATCGCCTACCATTCCACGACCTCCTTCTGTATCGCAAACAGTCGTTATGGATGAAGCAATGAGAATCCTAGTGCAAGCACTAGGAAGGGGGGCTGCCGCTCCACCATTGATGTTTCCAAGATGGGATACCAACCCCTCAAGGAGCAAGCCTATTACTATCTCCAAGCTAATCACCAAGTTTGTAGGAGAAGGAGACCCAGTCTCCCATGTTGAGAGATTTGAACAAATCCGTGAGACCTTTGGTAATATCGGGGATCTAGACAAGGTTAGTGCTTTTAGCTTGAGTCTTGATGGCAAGGCTGGACAATGGTTTAGAGCATTAAACCCTGAGGAGAAACTAAATTGGGACACATTGCATAAATCTTTCATTGTGGAGTTTTCCCCGCTCAAGTGGAACCCAATTAACCAGTTTTATCAGGTGAAACAGAAGGACACTGAGTCCTTCAGATACTATATCACTAGGATTAAGCATCTGAACTCGCGATGTGAACCCCATGAGAGGATGAGTGATGTGCAGCTTCTGCCATGCTTCCTCATAAGGCTATGGGATGCTAAGCTGCATGATCATTTGTTTTCTATGAATCCCACATCGTTCGAGCTATGCAGCAAGACAACAATATGCTTAGGGGATAACATGAGGGAGACGCCCCAAAAGGATGAATCCTTTGCTTCCTCTGATATGTCCCAAATAGCATAGGCTTCAACTTAAGAAGCAACTAGGGATGCAAGTATTATGCCCAAGGTGCTCAACATGGAAGAGTTGGCCATAGATCTATTAAACAAGTTGAGCCAACAATGGAATATAGAAGCACCAAAAGATGCTCCTAGAAACCCACATCTCTTTCCACAAAGAGATAACATATGGTGTGGGGTATGCACTGGAAATCATCCCACTAAGGAATGCCCTCATCTTAGAGCCAGGCCAACACTCTACTGTGCCCATTGTGATCATTGGGGAAATCATGACACATCCCAATGTCATTATCCTAGGGTGATTCCTCAACCCATTTATCAACAAAGCCCGCATCTACCATTGCCTACACTACCCAATCCATCCAATCAGGTACAATGGCCAATACAAGGAGCCATATCAGCCAATCAAGGGCAATTTAGCGCTCAAAATATTCCATTACCCTTGCCAGTATTGGGACCTCAACCACCACCACCACGAATTACTCCTTTGAATCAAGTATTGGTGGAAGAGCTACCTAGTGATTGGGGAGATCCTAGACCTATCGTCAATGGACACACCTATCCCCAAAATGGTGACAATGCAAATCGGTCTAGCATTATAAGTCACTACATTATACAAGGTGACCAATATATTCCGGTCTACCAGACGGCAACGATTCCTCAAAGAATGGGAGATAGGAACAACTTGATCAAGGCCCAACCCATTCAATGCCATATGTGTCAAGGGCCACACCCTACCAATGAGTGTCCATATAAGGGGCAATCTAAGCAGCCAATTACGTGTGCACCAACATCTAATACACCCCCACCATTGTGCACTGGGTGTGGTGTGGACCATCTCTTTAAGGATTGCTCGATGAGAAGGCCATCTAAGTCCACAAGCCTTAACTTGTTAAGCCTTGATAGAGGCCAAGTGTCATTAGTATCCTTGAATGTAATCACGATGTTGCAAGCTAAAGCTTTTAAAAAAGAGCTTCACAAACAAGCCAAAAGGGATAAAGCTAGCACGTCACAACCTAGAAATGCAACTGAATTAGCACGAGTAAGAACCAAGGGTGCAATGAAGATTGGGAAGGGAAAAAATAAGGTCATCATCCAAGATGGGTTGGATGAAGATACAGCCTCCGTAGCAACATCATCTTCCTCGGGTGATACTCTCTCAAATGGTACCAGCAACAACCACCCACATGAGGCAAATGAGGCACTAATAATGGCTTCAACCCATGGCCAAGCTACAACACCTAAGGGTCATGGTGAATATTCCAACCCATGGGTGGGGAAACAAGATCTCACCGAGGTGTATAAATTGGTACACAAGTGCCAAGAGGAATGTCAGTAGAGTCTCAAGGCAAGCAAGAGTATTGATACAATTCATCCTAGACATGAGATAAATGCTCAAGCCTCAAAAGCCTTGCAAATACCTGAAAGGGTAGAGGAATAAGGTGTGTCATGCCCTTCAACAGAGGGATCCACCCTAATGCAGCCGATGTTTGAAGAAGACCCTACCTTGCAACAACTAAAGGAGGATGACAAAATGTCCTTATATGGCTTAGAAGAGTCTAAATCAATAGGCATAGAATCTATGACTGGTCCTCAAGACATCACAGGATTAGCCACATTCCTGTCCACTGAGATCAAGATGCCCATCGCACCACTATTACGGGGTAATCCTACTTTATGGAGAGACCTGTCGGATTGGATGGGCAAATAATAACACCCCAACCCACAAATACTAATAATGTTGAATCTCCCAATCACGCTCAATACCTGTTATTCATATCTAACTCCTTGAATTTGGATCCACATAAATCTATGATTGGTAGGCTTCCAAATGACGATGAGTACATAAGGTCAAGAAGGATATAGAATCAATTGGCAAAAGGTGGCAAAGCATCATGTGAGTATACCCTAATCCTCATCGTTGTCTTACAATCGACGCTCTTATCTTATTTCCTAACTTGTTTCGTTCTTAGGGAGGAAACTTTGACCCATATAGAGACCTAGACTTGGAGACTAGATCTTAAGACGAGAAGCAGAGAGGCTCATAGAAGAGGAGGTGGATCAGGCCTACACTTGGCCTACACAAAGAGGCTATAGATGAGGAGGGCAAGGAGGACAAGGAGGGCGAGGAGGATGAGTCTTGCTGTCTTGTACTGCTCCTTGACTTGTTCCAGGTTCGTATGAGTTGCTGCAGTTCCGTATGCTTTGCCAGATGCTTCCTTACACTCACACTCCATGGTTCCACTGGTCTACCAGACCTAGGCCCCTAAACTAGCCGTACACCTGTTGTACCTCGAGTTGGAGGAGGAGGAGGAGCAGTAGGATAGGACATTTTGTCGTTTTGTATTTTGGCACTTTTGCCATTTTATAGGGCATTATTTCAGTAGATTTGCCATTTTCCACTTTGGCACTTTTGCCATTTTGTAGCGCATTAATGTGGTAGATTTGCCATTTTCAACCTCGGCACTTTTGCCATTTTGCAGACCCTTTTTGTAACATTGTAATGTAATTTTGTAGACCTCTTTTGTAACATTTATAATGAAAAAATTTTTTGTGGGGCAGGATGGCAAGACCCATCCTACCCCATAATTTTTTTAAAATTCTGTTAGAATGTTGGTATATACTGACACTCTAGTGTCGGTAGATACCAATGTTCATACCGATGCCCATACTGACACTAGAAACATTCAGTTACTGATGCCCATACCGATGACTATATCAACACTTTCTTTGCGATGTAGACACCGACGGACATTCCAACACTTTTTACTGGTTAAGTTTTTTTTTCTTTGTATTTAGCATCAGTATCGGCATCGAAAAGTGGCCCGTGTCTTGTAGTGACCTCAATTTCAACCTTTCCCAGCAGTTGAATTTGTAATTGGCAAAGCTGATCGAGATCATCTTGGCTTTGTGTTATTGTTACATGTTTATAGTTTTAGATTAACAAATGTGTAATAATAGAGTAGGATATTACCTGATGTAGTTTATGAAGCATCATATTTATGTGACAATAGAGGGTTTTCAATCTTACATGCTGCATCGAGGATGCTTGGTTGAATTTGTACATTTGTCATTGTCATATGTCTGTTGTAATTGCTTATAGATCATTGGATCTTCTTTTGAATGCAAGTAATGAATTGTGTTTTCTAGATCAATCATAGCACTGTCTAGCTTTTCATCATGGAACCCAACATCTCGCCTAAATTGATGAGAGCGATACAATCATAACATTGTCTAGCTATTCATCATGGCAGCTAACATCTTGCTAGAATTGAGGAGAGATAAAAATCGAGTTTGTCATGTCACAACTTGGTTTCATGTAGCTTGTAGAGTAGTGCCCAAGCATGATGTGCATGAAGTAATTACACTAGAATGCTTGGTGATGTGTTGTGCCAGCTAGAATTGTTGAGATCCCATCAAGATTTCGAGTTGTCATTGGGTGGAGAGGCAAAGCTCGTTCTTGTGCAACTGAGTGGTCCAAAACGCAAGCTTCCATTGCCTAAAAGCATGAGAGAGAAAGGAGTAGTTGGCACACACCTTGTGGCCTCCACGAATGAGGCAAAAGAAGAGATTAATGTAGGTGTTGCCCAAGGTAGGACATCAATGCAAATGTGCACTCAATATGTTTAAAAGAAGTAAACACGATACTGTTGATGCATATGCCATGTTGAAGATGGAGCTAGCCATGTCAATGATGCACAGAGGCGTGTGTCATGCCATAGGACGTTCTGATGATGAGGAGTTATGGATTATCAGTCCATTCTTTAATCGTGGCTCAATCCATAACATGTTTATGCGTTTTCTTGCAACTTTGGAAAGCTATAGGCAGCAAAGCAAACATTGGTACCTAAGAGAGGACTCTCCTCATGTTTGGGAATACCTAGTGATAAAAAAGCGGGCGCGATTGTTTGTAGATCAATCCTTGCCTATCGCTACTGGTTGCGACCAGTGCACTGAAGGTAGTGCATGCTAGAAGGTATATACATGTATAGATTTGAATGCATGTAACTCTATGCTCGACTTCACTGCCAATGAGAAATCAATGCATGTGAGGATAATTGATTAGGGAAGCTCATTGCATTGGACAGAGAGTCGTGAGATACAAGATCCCAGATGTGCTCCGTGTGCAAGATTTTCTTGGTTTGCTCTAAAACTTTATTGTAGGGAAGAGGCAGCCCCAAGAACAAAGGGCCCGAGTGGTCACCTCACACTGGCTATTATACTGTGGGTTGGTTATTTGGAGAAATCTGTTGAGAGTTCACGCTCAACATCATGTGATCATGTGTGCATAGCACCATCACGTGATCATATGTGCATAGCTAACCCAATAGAGTGCTATAAAGGAAAGGGTTAGATCCCCTAACCCTAACCCTAAAAGGGTTTGTATATATTCTATTTTTTCAACTAATTCTAGTGTAAGTTAGTCATTTGTGGTGTGCTCTCTAGCTGCGCCCTCTCTCCTTATCTCCACTCTTCTCCTCTCCCCTCTTCATATTTTGTCATGGTATCAGAGCATGGTTTTGCCTTTCGTTGAGGCGCCATCCATCTTATGAGAGTGATTGAGAAATTGAGAGATCGAGAGAGATTGAGTGTTCTCTTCTGCTGAGAGAACCTTCACTTTCTTTGATAGAGAATTTCCGTTCATTGGAAAGATTTCCATCCATTATACTCCACTACGAGAGTTTTTTGATTGAAAGCGAGAGAGAGTGATCTTCTTCAAGTGTTTATGAGAAAAACAGGTAGAGCCTTCTTGAGAGATTCTTGCTGTGAGAGGGAGACATGTTGAGAGACATGCTTCATTGAGAGAGCTAGCAACGCATGAGCAACCCTCCAACTCTTACTACAACAGCAAGCATGGCCTACTACAAGGCAAGCAACACTCGCAGTTCTCATAGTTTGGAAAGCCAGACGCCTCTCCAAACTACAAAGGTCTCCAGCAGCACTTGCATCATCGGTAGCTAGCTCCTTAACCGCCTCAATGACTATCTGCAAGGCCTCTACTCTGCGCTCTGGGCTCGCAAAACGATGGCTCCCCAGCAAAGGTGGCTTCTCAGCATCAACGGCTCCACGGACGACCCCCCAACAATAGCTTCATGGGCGACCCTCTGACAACATGCCATCCTACCGTGCTCCTTTCTGCAACACAGCTGTGGGCAATCTCGAAGCAACAACACTTCACCTCGAGCACCACCCACGGCCTTCTACTCTCAGCCGTGAGCCTTCCTAGACGGCCTCCCTACAGTAGCTTCCAATGCTCCATCATGCAAGATGGCCAATGCTCCAGCCTTGCCTCTCTGTTCGGCCAAGCGCTCCAGCGATAGCCTCTCCACTCGACTGTACTAAGAAGCTCTAAGGTTCCTTCTAGCACTCCAGCGCTCTTTCATTCCTGCAATGAAGCTCCAAACAGGCTCCTTACCTCCACAGGCTTCAACGTCTTCTACGGCATCGAAGCATCACTCAAACGGCTGTGAGCTTGCAAGCCTGAAGGTGAAGAAGACGGTGAAGCGCCGCAGCTCCAAAACCAGCTCCCTGCATGCAACGACACAATGACGGATTGTCTCTTCACCATCATCTTTTCCAAGTTGCCATTTCATCGTCGTCTTTCTACTTAGAGTCTCTCTTGCTTTCTGACTGATATGTGTCAGATAGGAGCTAACCAGGGTTAGGTTCAGTCAACCCTAGTTAGGTTAGGTTCAATCAACCCTGGTTAGGTGGTTTGGTCACAATTGTGACACATGGCACCCTATCTGCCACGTCGCTCTAAGTGACACGTCAGTAGCCTCGTGAAGCTACCACATCATCAACTTATCTGCCAACTATCACTGACTGCTATGTGTCAGTCAAAGTCAATTTGCCACATCAACATGTGCCAAGTCAGCCTTATCTGCCATGTCATCTACCATGTCACTTGCCACATCATCACAGACACATCACCCTGCCAGCTCATTTACCACATCAGTATAGCCGCGTCATCACTACCATGTCATTATTGCCACATCATCTACTGACATCTTCATTTGTGCCACCTCAGTAGTGCCACCTCAGCTATCCAAGCACTGACCCCTGCAGGCACACACAGTGCTCCACAGTCACTTCATGTGACCACTCCTGCCACCTCAGCACAAGTGTCCACTGGCACACCTCTTGCTAGGCATAGTGCCACATCACACTACATGTGACCCATAGTGACACATCATCATTGAGCACCATTTGCACTCCTTTTGCCCCTCCACCTAGATCAAGTCGGATCCAGGAAGAATTTGAGGGTGCTCCAAAAAGGAAAGTCGCTCGTTTTTTTGTGCTCTATGCGTCGTCACATCATGCGTACATTTCGGTGCAAGTTACACTCACATTTGAGCCTCACCGCATGCACATTTGCCTCTACATCGACACATCTGACATAGCACTTAAAAAGAACAAAAGAAAAGGAACTATTTGCTGTTCTTTCATCGATCGACGGTTGGTATAGATCTAGATCAGACTAGACTAGATCGCCATAGAGGGGACGCTTTGAATTTCCCCAAGTTGCCAATCTAAGCCATGCCCGAAATTCTCGACTAGTACCTACTCGGAGTCCAGTCCATACACTCACATACGGTTTCACATCATTACATTACCTGAAACCTTACGTTCATCAGTTCAATGAGCAGACTTCAGAGAGTACAGAGGCATTGCAGATTATTTCAGTGGGCAAATAGCACTTGATTTCACACACACATGCCACTATTGTAAAGCCTATTCGGCTATCTCACGGCATTGTGCACATCATTTTAGCCTTGTAAAGCCTCTTGGCTATTCTCGGCATCATTGCCACAAGCCTTATAATACAGATCATAGATTTTATATATTGCAGTTCTATCTTCACTGACAGCTCAGAGATTTCACTTGGCACAGTTAGTGTATTTGCAGTTGATTCATACAGAGATTTTCACGACACTTTTGAGTACATTTCTTGCACCATGTCTATGACTCGCAACCTCAATCTGGAGGCATCTACTAAGTTAGACAACTCCAATTATGGTACATGGAAAAACCGAATGGAGACCATTCTTGTACTTAAGGACAAATGGGAGTATGTCGATGGGTCTACTTCTAGACCATTGGTCGATCCAACCACAAGTAGCTCTACTCCATCTGTTGTCACAGCACTAGCAGCGGGATCTACAGCTACACAAACAGTTTCTGCACTAGTAGCAGATCCTACCATCGCCCGAGCTCAGGCAGAATGGGATAAGAAAGACAAGTATGCCTATCATCTGATCAAGCAGAATGTGCAAGATGTCATGCTAGGATAGCTCAACACAGTCAAGACATCGAAAGAAGCATGGGATATGTTTGTAGCTCTCTACGAGTCCAAGAACACATCCAAGATTCTCACACTGAGAAACCAAATCAACCAGAGTTTTCCCAACAGCAACGAAACCGGTCATGCTTATGTACTCTGCATAAAAGACTACAACAATCAACTTGCAGTAGCAGGAGAGACAATGAACCCCGCAGAAATGGGTCAAGTCATTTTGAATGGACTAGGAGAGGGATACGAGAATCTAGTGGAGAGTATTGCCATACAACGGCAAATTCCAACACTGGAAGAACTTTAGTCAGTCCTACTTGGTGAAGGACTCAAGACGCAGGCAATTCAAGCACATAAAGGTCATTCTAATGATAAGGCATTCACAGCTTCAGACAGAAGTAGAGGTAGAGGCAGAGGTAAAGGTAGATCATATCAGAAAAGTGATCATCATCAACAACAAAATCAAAGTCAACATCAGCATCAGCAACATCTGAATCAACAAAGAGGAAATCATTCCAACTGAGGAAGATTTCAAGGACGAGGGAATGCATCCACCGTGTCAAACATTCAGTGCAACTACTGTCACCAGTTTGGACACTATGAAAGAGATTGTTGCAAGAAGCAGTACGACCAAGGCGGTCAGTCCAGTAGTAATCGAGGGAATTCCCGAGGCAGAGGAAACCATCGTGGTGGACATTCTAGTCACAGTCATTTTGCAAATGAACATGGAAATATGTTTCTTGCAAGCGAGGAAATGCATCAGACTGATACAGTGTACCCAGACAATGATTTCAATCCCAAAAAGGATTTTAGCTATCAAGTCGACCAAGTGGAATAGGATCCTTGGTATATCGACAACGGTGCATCATCTCACATGACAAATCATCAGGAATGGTTCAAGAAATGAAGCCATTAGAAGGAAAGAAAAATATCATCTACATAGCAGACAATACATCGAATCCAGTTCAAGGGACAGGTGTTATCCCTATGAACAATTTCACTGGTACAAAAGGATTAGTGAAAGATGTGCTCTATGTTCCAAAGCTCAGCAAGAACCTTTTGTTAGTAGGTCAAATGATGGAACACAATTACAAAGTCATCTTTGACGGTGATAAATGCACTATCAGAGACAAATCCAAAAGATGTCAACTAGTAGCAAAAGGTGTGAAGGAAGGATGCTTATATAGAATGCTAGCTGCAGTACCAGATAAGCATGCCATGTCAGCTCAACCGCAACAGATGCCACTATTTGCAAAATGGCACAAGAGATATGGTCATGTCAACTTCAAGTACTTGTTAGATCTTAGGAATCAGAATATGGCCATTGGGATTCCGAAGCTACAGTTTCTTGGAAAGGTTTGCGAAGCATGCCGCTTTGGCAAACAAAAGCGAACCAACTTTGGCAGAAGTACCTCAAGTGCATAAGGTATTCTTGATTTGATACATACAAATGTATGGGGTTATGCCCAGACCCGTAGCATCAATGGTTCACTTTACTACTTGACTTTCATCGACGACTATAGCAGATATTGTTGGGTCTACTTTCTAAAAGAGAAATGTGAAGCGTTTTCTAGATTTCAAGAATTCAAAGCAATGGTAGAAAACCAGGCAAGTAGAAAGATCAAGGTCATGAGATTAGATAGAGGAGGTGAATACATGTCTTTAGCATTCATGAACTTTTGCAAAAGTCATGGCATTCGAAGACAATTCACATGTGCAGATACTCCTCAGCAGAATGCAAGAGCTAAAAGGAAGAATGGGACTTTAGCAGACAGTGCTAGAGCAATGCTTAGTGAAAAACATCTTCCAAATTAGTATTGGGTAGAAGCAATAGCCATTGCAAACTATTTGCTTGATTGGCTTCCTACCACAAACCGATACAAGGTATGACTCCTTATGAAGCATTCACTGGACACAAGCCACACATTGGGCATCTCCACATATTTGGTTACATAGCATATGCCCACATACATGATGATCATCGCAGGAAATTGGATGCGAAGTCATGCAAATGCATCATGGTTGGGTACAGTGAAGAAAGCAAAGCATAGAAATTGTATGATCCCATCAACCGCAAGGTCATTATCTCCAGAGATGTAATCTTTGATGAGGAATCAAAATGGAAAACCTTACCTACACAGGAGATAGAAGCATCGACTTCACAGTCATCTACAGAACATGTTGATGAAGAAGAGCAAGAATTGCCAGTAACACCCCAAGCAGAGCCACAACAGCTCAGACGGTCTACTAGGGAAAGCAGACCTCCAGCCAGATTGACATATGTTCAGAAAGGCAAAGCAATTCAAGTTGAAACCACCAACTATGCTCTTATGACTACCGTCATGGCTACAGAAGAGCTAGTGTACTTCAAAGATGCAGTAGACAAGCTAGAATGGCAAACTGCTATGAATGAAGAAATGGATCCTTTGTATAAGAATAATACTTGGGAATTATGCGACCTTCCACTAGGAAAGAAGGCCATAGCAAACAAATGGGTATACAAAGTGAAGTACAATCCAAATGGAAGTATTCAAAGATACAAAGCCAGATTAGTTGCAAAAGGATTTGCACAACAATATGGTCAGGACTATGATGAGACTTATGCTCCAGTAGCAAAGATGGATTCCATATGGTTCTTGATATCCCTAGCGACACTCAGCAGATGGAATGTGTATCAGCTCGATGCAAGAATGCATTTCTCAATGGTTATCTAGGCGAGGAAGTCTACATGTAACAACCAGTAGGTTATGTTGAACCAGGAAAGGAGAATAAGGTTTGCCATCTCAAGAAAAGTCTCTACGGCTTAAAGCAAGCGCCCAAAAGTTGGTACATCAAAATTGATAAGTATTTTGCTAATCTGGGATACATGAAATCCAATGCAGATCATACTCTCTACTACAAAGTTCAAGGGGAAGACATTACTATTGCACTTTTGTACGTAGATGATCTGATTGTGACAGGAAGCAAGGATAGCTTCATCAGAAAACTGAAACAAGAATTATTTGTAGAGTTCGACATGAAAGATCTTGGACTTATGCACTATTGTCTTGGAATTGAGTTCTGGAGAGATTCAGATAGCACATTCATGAGTCAGCTCAAGTATGTTGATAATCTCTTGAAGAAGTTTCATATGGCAGATTGCAAGATTTCAGCCACTCCCATGGAACAGAGTTTGAAACTTACTAAAGATTCAGAAAAGCCTATAGTCAATGACAGGTACTATAGGCAACTCATCGGATCTCTTATATATCTAACAATCACACGGCCAGATATTTGTTATGCAGTAAACTTACTAGCACAGTTTATGGCAAATCCAAAACAGTCTCACTGGAATGCAGCCAAAAGAGTCTTGAGATACATCATAGGTACAAGATAGTTTGGGATAGAATACAGAGGAAGTCATCCACGGTTGCATGGATACTGTGACAGTGACTATGCCAGAGATCATGAGACCAGGAGATCGACACAAGGATATGCATTTTTCCTTGGTCAAGGTGCTATATCATGGTTGTCAAACAAACAGCCAACTGTTTCTTTGTCTTCGACTGAAGCGGAATATAGAGCACTCACTACAGGTGCATGTGAGGCTATATGGCTCAGAAGACTATTGTCAGAAATAGATTACTTTGATGAGTCGAAGCCAACAACAATATACTGCGATAATCAATCAGCTCAAGCATTGGCCAAGAATCCAGTATATCACTCCAGGACAAAGCACTTCATCAGAGAAAGAGTGTTACTTGGTGACATCACACTGCAGCATTGTGATAGCAAAGAGAATGTTGCACACATATTTACCAAACCACTCGATAAAGAGCTATTCGAGAAATACCGACTAGCTCTTGGTTTGATGCAGAGGAAGGACATTCCCATTAAAGGGGTGTGATGGAATGTAATGCTCAGTCCTTCTTCGATTCCCCAGAATCATCATCTTGAGGGAAGGCCTATTTTATGATGTTGATCTTGAGGGAAGGTGTTGAGAGTTCATGCTCAACATCATGTGATCATGTGTGCATAGCACCATCACGTGATCATATGTGCATAGCACTAACCCAATAGAGTGATATAAAGGAAAGGGTTAGATCCCCTAACCCTAACCCTAAAAGGGTTTGTATATATTCTATTTTTTCAACCAAATATAGTGTACAGCTAGTCATTTGTGGTGTGCTCTCTAGCTGTGCCCTCTCTCCTCATCTCCACTCTTCTCCTCTCCCCTCTTCATATTTTGTCAAAATCACCAAATTAATTTATGATGCTGATCAATATGGTCAAAATACCGCTAAGAATGACATTGTAGTGAGACCCTCGCTTGATTGCAAAAATAAATTTATGCATGACATCCTCAAGGCATGTGCCTCCATAGACTAAATTTTGAATAAAATCCATGCACACATGGCCAATGAAGAAGAGGCTTTACAACCCACAGAAGAGATGAAGATTTTGCTACACTTTGGATTTGAAATGAAACTCTTTAGGTTGTACAAAATTTTACTTCATCAATGTAAGTCCTTTTGCAATGTAAGTCCACTATTTTGCAAATGTTAAGTCCTACATGCTCTTTTCATCAGTCAAAACTCCACCTTCAATAAATAATGTGCATGAGCAGCAATCACAATTCCATCTTTGTTAATTGTGCTATGTTATTTCATTCAAGCCCGCTCAAAATTTCATCTTACGCATTCGAGAACTAGGAATGGATGCTTCACGTGTTTCTAATTACATTTCATTCAACATGCTCATGTGTAGCTAATTATGTTGTGTTATTTCATTCAAGCCTACTCGGATAGAAACTCCTCATTCTACACACCAATTTCATGGTATTTTCTATAAATTTTATGCTACTGCTAGGCTTCTGTCAATTTTATGCAATATGGCATTGTCCTCACACACACCATATACACAAGCTACCTTTGAGGCCCAAGGCCAAGAATCTTGCTCAAAAAGTGCAATGAAGTACTTAATGGACATCATCGATGCTACATGGCATGAGAGAAGGAGGGCAAAGGTGGTTGCAGTTGCACAAGAAAGCTCCTACCATGACTCGAATGATTGGAAAGTGAGACACATTCATGAGGCTATCATCATTCAGTAGTCGCCGTCGATGGGGAGAGTCTCTCAACGGGGCCACGAGAGATGGCCCATAAAACAATGCACACACCAAGCTATGCATGAGAATGCATGTTTCTTTATGAGATGGTGTAGTAAGATCACCACATAGTGGTTGTATTCAACAATACTTTGTGAAGATGTTGCATACAAAATTTGTGTTGGGTCAGCTTCCTGTCATCTTGTGGACTTTGCTGACAAGCCGCAAACACACGAGCCTACATGGAGTGAACCTCCACTAGTTCCTATGGTTGCATCACTGCCTTCAGACATTGGAAGTCCATCCTCAGGTAAAAATTTCCACCATCTATTGTGATTTTTGTTTCAATCTATTTGTGAGTTAGGTTTGAGGTTCACTTTTATATTGTCTACACATTTTGAAGTTTTCATGAACGTGGAAGAGGGAGTAGCAGCACCTGCCTCGCACCTGCTCATGGCACTTGTAGAAAAGAACTCACCTTCACACCATTAATTGTCCAAGATGCAGTGCACGAGCATCAAAATGTTTTGAGTGAGAAGAAGCATCTCAAGTGAGAGGTCAAACAGCTGAACATCTTGCTTGTGCATAGAGGGAGCACACCAGACACTGAGAATGTGCTATGATAACAAACACTCATTGCCACTACTTACCATCGGTAAGTTAGGGATGTGCAACAAGCCCTTCAACATATAAATGTGGGTAGAGCCATCCAAGATATAGATCCTGACTTCATTGACCTAACTGCTCGCAAGCCATCCACCCTTCCTTTTCCTATCACATATGTGCCTGAAGAACCTTTGTATCCTATTTAACAAGATCTCTTTGATACAGCCACTCGGTACTATGTGTTCTTGTGCCATCATTTTTTTCACTTGGTGTGCCTTGTGGACACCTTGAAAACAAGAAGTGCATGTGTAGCATGTAATACACTAGTGGCACGTGAGTTGTATGATACACTTGGCATTGGGGCAACTTATTGGCTAATTTCTAGGTCGCAAAGTGTGGATTGTAGATAACTTTATTGAATACTCATGCAAATATGTATTTATTAATGTGAAGCTTGGATAAATCTTTTTGAAACTTTCTTGCCTATTGTTTTAATTTTCCATATGTCCATTGTGCTCTCAAATTCTCTAATGTAGTCTTTGTCAAATCATGCTAATTGAAAGTTTGTTTACACATATATAAAGTGGTTTGTGTGTTGCATTTCGAAGTGCTTCTAATACATCATATCATGTTAGTTGAAACTTGGTTTAAGCATATATGAAGTGGTTTAGGGTTGCATTTTTAAACATCAGATTTGTGTACTTTTAGATTTGTTCACCATGCTTGCAATCCTCCTCTCGTGCTTTGTGTCCATTATTCTTATCATCCTTTTGTGTGGCCTCTTCATGGTGCTACTACACAATTGCCATTACTATAGTTATTTGTGTGGTTCACCACCTGTACGAACCTAAGGGATGGGTTGAGGAGATGCCCTGCTTTTGAAGAGATGTTTTTTGTAACTCTACTATGTGCCGATGTATTTTTTTTAAACTAAACTCTATGGGAATGGTACTATAATTCACATTAGGTAAAGAGGTCATACTTTACACTACAACTGTAATTGCCCCTATCTTAAATGAAAAGGTTTTGCAGCTGTTCGTGCGGTTCACTGCTCGCAATGGTGCTAAGGAAAATTTGTGTTTCAATCCTTAAAGTTGAGGAGTATATGGCTACATTGTAATTGTCTCATTTGAGACTAAATTTTCCTTAATACAGAATGTTTTTTCCGCAAAAAAAAAAACACTTTAATGTGTGACAGTGTATTTTTTTGAAATTGAACTCTATGACAACGATATTGTAATTTGCATGAAAAAGAAATCTCATGATTTTTTACTTACTCAAAAGACTGTAAAAGTATATAAATTGCAGCAAATATCGATTAAGCTTCAGCATCGATACTTTCACTGTCATTAGATTCCGTAGGTTGAGCAACCTCTAGTACTGGAGCATCATGCAAAGGACTAGGAAGAGTTTTAGCCACCAACTTTGTGGGATAAATTTCAAGGCTAATGTTTGCAAGTGAGGTGTCAATGCCTCAACAATTTCCAACCATCTCCATGTAGTCATGTTCTTTGCCAGTTGTTGTATCTTGACATTTGTAAATAATCCTTCCTTGTTTCTAAAGAATGATAACTCCCTGATGGCTGCTCCATACTCATTATTGTCGTCAAAGAGAGTAGCCAACAATGCATGCCAAGTTTTCATAGTCTTTGCATTAGTTTCAGGATGATATTCCCACCATTGACTCATCCAATACATGACTAGCATAGTGCATTGAGTTGTGAGATTGAGTCCACCATTTACAGACAAATTCATTAGTAGTTGAGATTTGGCCAACGTGTAATGGCTCTCATTTTTCCGTCTCCTTCCTTCAGTACGTCACGTTCAGCAGTCCCATCAAGCCATGTAGGCATTTCCTATACTTGATCATTTGACATCTAATTTATGAATGGCATTCCAAATGGGCTTCATTACCTCTACTGCATCTGAAATCCTCTTCCAAAAGCTAGGGGAAATGGATTGAATTTTGAGCTCATTATACTCCATGCAAAAGTTGGCCGTGTGATATTCAACTATCCGTAATGTTACCTATGCACTATAGAATATTTCGGTAATAACATCCTACAACTTTAACAAGCACTATAATGCAATATAGTTCGTACCAAAGTGTGTCTTGCCAGGCTTTAAAAGTTCCATCCTATACAATGGATCTTGGTGGTTTCTAAATATGCCAAAAAATCTTTCATGATTAAGAAAATACAGTACCATCTTTCAGCCCTTATCAATGGGAATCTTGAAAAACTCTCTCGGAGTTCTTTTACCAATCCTTGAGTACTAGGTCGAGACAATGACAAGAGCGTGGTGAGGCCCAAATCGTTGTAATTATATTTACTTATCATCTTTCCAGATTTTCTACACTTCTTTTCATTGTTTGTGGTGACTTGAATCACATTTTGCGGCCCCACCTCTTCAATTACCTTTTGCCATTGTTCAGCAACATACTCTCCTGTCTTTGCTTGGCCACTTGTATCGACTGAAAGATGGAGTGCCTCACCTTTGAAGGTGATAAGACTCATTGTCACATTCTTCCATCCATATTGGTGCAAATAGTCTTATCCATGCCATCATACACAATCTGATGCATCTCTTCTCATCTTATCATAGTACTTATCCAACATGTCATCTCGCACAATGTGGTAAGATGGCATAGTAAATGAAACACCTGCTCTTGCGACAAAGGCCATTGTATTTTTCCAATGGGGACTTAGAACCATATTCAAAGGACATCAAGTACGGCATATCACTTCAAAGATGTCTTGTTGGGATTTCTCATCCCATTGTGTTCTAAAAGAAGCTTCAAAGGATATTTGGTCATAGTCTTGCATATTGAAGAGGCATTCTGAACTTGTACTTACTCTGTGGATGCATTCATACATCTTGATGTTTTGCTTGAAGCACCAAGAGTGCCCATAGGAATCTCTTGTGAGGAAGTAGGTAAGTCAACAGATGTAGTTATAGCAATAGATGCCTCACTTAGGGATTCTCCATGCACAATAACTTATCTATCATGTGCTCGACACTTTTTGGTCCTCCTCCTAGTTTTCGTACAATCCCTTCAGTGCCTCCGTCAGTACACCTCCCAATCAAATTTTTGGGGTCTCCTAAGAAGTGAGATCAAATCCTAGTGCTTGATCCTATGAGCTATTTTCCACATATTGTGCAATTCCACTTATTAGGATATTCAATTGTAGTAACATAATTTTGTGGTGCATCTAGTGCATGACCATGTTTTTCTGGAGGCATCTTTACACCTATCTATCATCCAATCATTAGAAAAAAATAAAACTATAATCTACTGTATAAATGCTATACATTATGTGAAATAATTCTCAAAACAACTTTTGATTCATTGCAACCAAGTCTTACTACATCGCTTTACTTGCACATTACTTCAATATCGAGACTAAAACAGTCCATGATCATTGATGCAAACATCATATAACCTCAATTTCTAAAAAATGGGGTCCATGATATGAATTATCAATCAACTACTTCAGGAGTTTCCTTAAATGCTACATTCTTATCTCCCATGGGATCAACATCCACATGTTTAGGTCCCCGCAAGATGGCAACAATATTATCAACACCTGGTCCCTCACACCTCCAGATCATGTGCTCAGGATCTCCCAAGAAGTGTGAAATTTTCTTATACCTTAGCGTGATTTTGAATCCCTTCTTGTGTAGCCATGAATACTGCCAATGTAAGACAAACACAAGCACTTATGTGTTATTCATGTCAATTGATATAATATTTTGATACAATATAACGTACAAATATTAAAAAATTAAAGTACCTCTAGGTCGAGTAGTGGGTCTAGGGGTCAATATGTGCCTCGGGGGGTTCACCTCATAAAAGTTTAGTGTACCATGTGCATTCAAAAGGAGGTGTATTTTAATTCAATCTTTTGGAAAAATTTAACTGGATTACAATAACATGAGGGGGATTTTAATTCAACTTTACAAAAAGAAAGCTTATTTTATAAGTAAAGAGGGGTGTTTTTATTGGGGGGAAAATTTTAGTTGAGGGGTTTTTGAAGTACCCCTTGAACACACATGATACATTGGGTTTCTTAGTAGTGCACACCACAAGATATGTGCATCTACTTTATGATATTTCTCTTATTCTCTTTCATGTAAGATAGCCACACCTCAAGACAAAGAAACCATCCAATCGTCTTGCACCCTGTCGACATAACTAGATGTCTAAATCTGGCTATTGGAATAGGTGTGGGATGATAGTTAATTGCCTTTTTCCATGTCCTTCTCTCTCTCAAGTAAGCATTATCTACACTATGATGATTCACAACACCATGCTTTGTTGGCAAATGTTAGTATTAAACTCACACTAGTGTAGTGGCTAGCATCTCTTACATTACCATATACTCTCCTTATACTCACACTACTACAGTTGCTAGCATCTCTTACCTTACCATCTACTCTCCTTTCTTCTTTGCGCGATATTTTTAAATAAGTAAATAAAGAAATATATATTCTTAATTTCTTATGATAATATATAGAGAATATATAACAACTTTAAGTTGGGACATCACTACTAATATGTGCATCTACTTTGTGATATTTTTCTAATTTTCTTTCATGCAAGATAGCTAGACTTTGAGTCAAAGAAACCATCCAATCATTTTGCCCCCTCTCGACATAAATGGATGGTTATAGATGTGGTAATATGCCTATTGTAATAGGCATGGGATGGAAGCTCACCTTTTCCCATGTCCTTCTCTTTCTTGAGCAAGCCTCTATCTCCATTATGATCATTCGCAACACCATGCTTTGTTGGTGAATGTTGGTATTATACTTACACTAGGGAAGTAAAGCTAGCATTTCTTACATACCATCTACTCCCCTTATACTTACATACCATCTTCACTCTTTTCTTCTTTGTATTATATTTTTAAATAATTAAATAAAGAAATATACATTCTTTAGTTCTTACAATAAAATATAACATTGCTATATAATTTTATTTCTTATTTAACCTACATTATTCCAAAAGTAAAGAACATAAACAAAACCTACATGTACTTATACTTGATTACATTAACATCTCCTTTCGTTTCTAATTTACACTTTCTTCTTATAAATAACATAAACAAAAACTATATGTTCTTATTTCATATAATGAAATGATTCTACTTTTCTAAATATTTTGACAATTATCTATACGTTCTTATTTTAATACAATTAAATGTATAAAGGTTAATGATTTTTCACAAGTAATTACACAATATTGTATGCCCTTTTTTGATATATAATATGTTGTATTTAAATGCATGCTTCTACCAATTAAAAACACATTTATGCATATATTTTAGAGTTGATCAAGGGTAGCATATGGGAGCCACACAACTAGCTAGACAATGAATGAGCTGATCATGGCCAACATAGCGAGCCTCATAGCCGATTCAAGTTAATTAAATTTATGTATTATATTTCATAAGCATACGTATTCCATTCATTCAATTACTATCTTATTAATACCATGTACATAAATTTAACTAGACTACGAACGAGCTGATCAAGATTGGTATAGTGAGCCTCACAACCATCTCGAGTCGAATACATCTAATATCTTAGCATCTTACTAATTCTATATATTATTGAAATAATTTTTTATAATTACAAGTCACATATTAGTAGTCTATTGTCAACCTTTAAAATAGCAAACTATTTCAATAACTAGCAATTACCAATTTGCACTAAAAACATAATGACAATTACCTACATCTATGTGTGAGTTGATCAAAGCCAACAAAAGCGAGCTACACAACCAACACACGATACGTTTAGTCAAGGATATAATGAGACTCACATTCTTTGATGTGAATCTCTATTAGTCCTCATATCCTCTTTGTTTTGTCCTTTTTGGTATTCTTGAGAATCATGTAAGCTCGAAAATTTTCGAAAAGGCATAAAGTACCACAATGCCTATAGATTATATATATATATATATATATGTATATATGCACCACACGGTATATACACATACCATGCGGTAACATAAACATATCACGCTATATGTTTACGTCATCGTGTGATATGTTCACATCACCATGTGGTACTAATAGAGCACCATGCAGTATTAAGATGATACCACGTGGTAACCAGATAGTCCCGATTGTGCTCCACGTAGACAATTTAAAATGGTAGTTGCTTTCTTTAAAGACCGTTTTAAATATTTTAAATCAGCAATTTAAATCAACTGATTTAGAACCCCCACAAATCCCTTGATCTAATGCATGAAATAAAAGACATCATCAGAGAGACTTTTAGACATATCCAATTCTTGAGGGAGAATCAACAAGGATAATCAACATAAATGAGGATTGAAGAAGAAGTACTCAATCTTTACTGTACCAGGGGTGTTTTTATCGAAGCTATACTTATATATTTATAGAAAATCCTAGCAAAAGTTTATCAAGATAGGTTTTTTAGTTTCACAATATTGATAGAACATAGTACAATTTTATATATTTGCTTTTAAATTTAGAAGTAATGATGTAAGTCCTAGCAAAACTTTACATTTTTTAACATAAAAGTTTTAAAATCTAGCGAATGTTTCAAATATTTATTTTTATTAAGGCATACAAACTTTTGATAGCAATATAAAATTTTTGCTTCTTAACGAAACTAAGATGGAAAAATCATCCATGTACTATACACACATTGCTATACCCAAGCCACATGTATGTGTACTTCACATGTATTTTGCATCATGTGTTGTCTTTTAAAAAGGTAAAAAGTCAATATAGTCCTTGTGGAGTACCCCTTTAGGGGCAACTTGGGCCATATTTGACAAGCCGTATAGGCAAGGGCCATATTGAGAAGCCATATATAACCTAGGATATGGTACTTTTTGGATAGCATATTTGCACATTACTATTTTTCTTATGGTAGTGAATGGATTCTAGATGAAACCATATGTTGGGATCATGGAAATATTGTAAAAAATAGTCAACAACTAGTTAAGAATGGTGAACAACTGGTTGATAACTGTACTTGAGGCAGTAGAAGCAATACAAATAATATAGGATCTTTGTAGTTGCATGAATAACACTTGTCATGTATGGCAATCATTGTTCAATCACTTGAATTTAAAGCTACTCAAAACTTGTGTGAGTCTAAGATATTCTTGGTACACACCCTGAACTTTATTGTGCAAAAAGTATCCCTTCAAAGTTTCAAGCTATTAACATGCGAGGCACAATCAGAGTTTCTTAAATGGAGATAGAAAATATTCCTATGGAAGCCAAAAGATCAATGTCTACATCAAAAATGATTTATGATACTGTATCTACATTGATGGCACTTAAGCATATAGTCTCTTTTATCTCTCCACATAACCTGCAATCAAGATGGATAAAGTAATGGCAATGCAAAAGAAGTAGAAGAAGCAACTGAATCAAAGCTAGTGGGGTAGAATAGGTAGCTTCATGGTTACCCTTTGGAATCTCACATTTTTTAGATTTCAAATTCTATTTAGATGATCAAGGACCACAAAACCAAGCCTATCTATGGGTAATTGGTGTAATAGACTATCAAGCAATAGATTGCTAGAGGAGGATACCCTAATGCAGATGATGAATTTATGTTCTTGTGAAAATGAGAGGATATCTACCCATGGATTAGTATGTCTCTCAAGACTTGGTGGCAAAAATATTCCATTTACCACTTATTCCACCTCCATCGATTAAAGTCGCAAGAGAATGTACAGATGACATGCTTGCTAAGGAATTTGGAGACCACGAGTGTTTGTTATGAATGCACAGCTACTACAAGAAATGGTGTTAGTGCCTTGCCCATGAGGTTGCAAGTGGAAGGAGGATTCGGTAGGAGATGGAGGAAGGAATGGGAAACCGAGGATATGAGGAAGAAGATGGACGAGCACAAGTATGAGGTATTGGGAGTGAACAAGGGGTATAACTATCCTTAGCTGATTCTAGAGCTCAGAGCTGCATGACGACTGATGCTGAACTCAAGATATCACCAGCAGTTAAGTGACCATCACAACAAGGAGTGCATGATCTCGCCATTGGATTTTGTGCACCTACCCCTATCCAAGGAATGAGTACCTCACGTGTGACTAGGAATGGGCATTTAAGGTGGTCTTCATGGTGATATCTCCGCAATTGGAACTCGTTCATTGGCAACGGTAATACCCACCATCCCTATAGATATGCAAAGTATAAAGAAGTCGATTCACAATACTCAAAGATCCAAAAGGGTCCTGACCACTGCATCTTCAGCTTCCTTGCATGCAGCCCATGCAGCTGTTGAAGAGTAGGACCAAGTGTCCCTTCTTAAAGAACTTCTTCTTTGATGCCAAGTCCAATCAAGTCTCTTTCTTTGTGCTTGGACTACCTATGTCAAGTAGTAACTTTCCATCCTATCCTCCTCCAACTTCTCCAGACTGTCAAGTCAAAACTCCATGGACTCTTGCAAAAGTAGCCTGTCTTCGATTGCAATGCAGAGGCTTGGAACAACATATTCCACTGGCATGATAGCCTCCATCCTGATTGCCAATTTGAACGGTGTGAGACCTATGGTGACTTTGAATGATGTGCGGTATGCCCATAATAACAAAGTGTATAACTTGGTTGTTCTGCCATATTGCAAGCACCTTGAGCAAAAGGGACCTGCAATAAATTGCCACGACCGTGCAATTCTTCCAAACACAACTTCAATCAATTCTTCCAAATACCACTTCAATTAATTTATGCGTTCATGTGTAGCTAGGGCCATGAGAGGGTTGAGTGGGTGTTTCCAAATGGGAGAAATGGATTCTACAAGGGATTACCTGAATTCGAGCGACTACGTTCGAGCGAGACTAAAGTTTGAATGGGCCTATACTTTCAAATTTAGCACTAGAGTTCATTTATCAATTTTGAAAAGTAGCAATCATTGATGTCAAGCCCTTTTCTCTTGGGCGAAAAGTATAGCCATGTTTACACCTGCCCAGGAAGGACCTCGCTTTCATTATTGGTGGATAGTGGTTTGGTGCAAAGCAGGTGTAAGTTTTTATGTATATCTTGCTTCATTATAACAAATGTTTGCTTGGAAAACTTGACCATTTCCAAAAATTCTCTATGAATTTGCAACTCTAGAGGTAAATAGCAATAGTTTCTTGCCCTACCTATTACATGTATACAAATCTTTGCTCTCAGACAAAAAGCACCATACTTGGACAAGAAGCTGATCAAAGGGATTTGCACATGTACAAGCAAATCAAAAGATTTATCTCACATCTTTATTGGACTGGAAACATCCTTAGTGGATATATTAGAACTATAGTGTGGCTTTTGTGAAGTAGTCTCCAAAAATTTGCTAATACACCCGTGCACATATTCCAAATACCTACTATCAACTTTGCAAAATGTCTCCTCTATGGTCTCCAAATTTAACCAAGTCCATTGCTAATACTTGGTTGGCTTTGATGATAAGCCAAGGCCTGGAGCAATTCAACCTTTGTAAGTGCAGCTTGGTGCATGAACTCATGCACTTTGTCACTCAATCCCAAAACATCCATGACGATAACGTAGATGTGTTTGCACAGAATGTACATCCCTTTCTTTGCATCTTGTTGCATGAAATCCTTGCAAGATGATCGTGGAAACTCTGATATTGTCATTGTGTATGTAAAGCCTTTAGCAAAAGAACTCTCTATACGCACATGAAATAGATGCATTTCATTTGGAATAATTTTTTTCGCTTGCAGAATTTCAACATTCAAACACTGAGCCTTCTAAATCCTCACTTGAAAATCTTTACTCAAATTTGATCTCCACTATACTATCCTATTATCCCTTTGGCCTGCATAAACATGACTCATTGCTGCAACACTCCTTGGCACGTGTGCTCCCTCCACATGTAGACTATCATCCTCCTCAAGCACAAAACCTGCTTGTTGCAAGTGCTCCTTTTCATGTGTTTAATTGGAAGTCCCAATTGCGACCTTCCATACCCCAAGTGAATGACCAAGCACACCCAAGATAGACTAATCAACACACCAGGTATGGGCCACAGAGGTATTGCAAAACCACACAAACTGCTCTTTGATACAATTAGGATGTTGTCTTCTACCCTTGAAGCAAGGTTCGGGGACACCTGCACTCCCTCTTCGACCCATTATGTTAAGGCATTAATAGTTTATGGGGTTATCACGGGCTTAGAATAGATTCATAGAGGCGCAAGTACCCACAACCCTTCGGCCAACGATTGCAACCCCATTTTGTATATCCATGAGACCAAGTGTCTCTTGATCATTCTATGCAGGTTCACGTATTCGGATTACACATTGTGTCTTTCCTGTCTTTCTAAGTGCTGAGGGTGATTCACATGTGCATGAGTATGCGTGCAGTTTATCTTTCCATAGCACCTATAGCTTAGGGTATTACACATTGGCCACCACAACTAATCATTAGTTTCATACATGTGGGTTGTGCATCAACCTTTATGGTGCACCATTTGTGTTAGCATTTCCAGGCGGGATGGCAGGTGACATGACCGCGACTTGAGGTTTCAGTGGTGGCTAACCTGCAAGCTCGTGTGACCCAGAAGTGACAATAGATCAGCATTGTGCAAGAAGAACTATTTGCAAAGAATACACGGCCACAACATGCCCTATTTGATGATCACCATTTTGACATTGAATTAGTTCATTAGATTTTGTGGCTTCATGTGGAAGGAGACCGTCTGACCCATCAAATTGTAGAATTAACCCATAGCATAAATCCGAATGAGGCTGCAAGGACCTCTGAACCCCTTAGTTCTGACAACGAGGCTGCCCCGTTAGCCTAGCGGTCTCTCTCCACCGACGGAGAATTATGGGTGGAGCAAGATGTTCGGCAGACTCCACAAGATGCTTGTCGGTGCTTCTCGAAAAGATATTTGCCAAGTGGTTTGGTAAAGATGTTTGCAACATTTTCTTTACTATCACAATGTTGTACTATGATGTCACCAAGTAATACTCTTTCTCTGATGAAGTGCTCTTTGACATCAATGTGCTTTGTCTTGGAGTGATATACTCGATTCTTGGCCAATACTTGAGCCGATTGATTATCATAGTATATTGTTATTGGCTTTGATTCATCAAAGTAATATGTTTCTGACGATAGTCTTCTGAGCCATATAGCTTCACATGCACCTGTAGTGAGTGCTCTATATGAAAATAATACTTGGGACTTGGTTTCTTTAAGCATTGCCATGTAAATGGGTCTATAAGATGAAAGTAACAAGTGATGATGTGCCTAAGAACAAGGCCCGTTTGGTTGCTAAAGGACTCAAGCAATAGAAGGGTGTGGATTTTGATGAGATCATCTCTACAATTGTGAAGATGACCACACTTAGATGTGTACTTGGACTAGTGGCAGCAAAGGATATGGAGCTTATGTAGATGGATGTCAAGACAGTTTTCTTGCATGGGTATTTGCATGAGGAAATTTATATGGTACAGCCGGGAGGCTTTGAAGAAAAGGGAAAAGATAATTTAGTTTGCAAGGTGAAAAAGAATCTCTATGGCCTTAAGCAAGCACCTAGAGAATGGTATCAGAATTTTGAAAGCTTTCATTCGGTCCCAGGGTTTTAGAAGAAGTGATATTGATCACTGCTAGCCAATAGCATATCATCTGCATAAAGTGCTAGTAGTATCAGGTTATTATCCTTAGCCCTTTAGTATAGAGGCATGCATTGAAGTCCAAGTTACATGAGGCCTTTGGCATGAAGGATATTCTTGGTATGCGCATCATGCGTGACCGGAGTAGGAAACTCCTTTGGCTTTCACATAAGGAGTATGTTACAAAAGTGTTGCAGCATTTCAATATGGAGGGGACAACTGGAAGATCGTAGAGGCTGGGTTGAAGGACGGGTTGAAACAGACCCTGAGAGCATGGTGCCTGGAAGACTCCAGGTTGTTCACTCATTATGAGGGGGACAACTGGAAGATCGTAGAGGCTGGGTTGCTCGAGTTCGAAGGTAGGAACGTGACTGAAGGAGGTAGTGCCAGGAGGTGCTACCAGAGATGGACATTCTAGAGTTGAGACTCAAGAAGATAAGAACTACAATATAGAACCACTAGTTTTCAAACATTATCATGATGACTGCTAGTGAGAAACTAGAATGAATGTTCAGTTTTTTATGGTTATCTACAAGTAACATGCCAACAACTAGCTAGAGCCTAGAAACTAATCTCAAGCTATTTATGAATATATATTCTGGCCAAATTTTAAAGTATCTAGATTTTTTAAATAAAAATTTGGTGAACTTTCATGGAATAAATTTAGAATCTTAAAGCCTAATATTATCTCTTTTTCTAAATTTAGTTCCAATCTTGGCATATATACTGAGCTTTTGTTTTTATAGGAGAAAAAACTTTCAACTTTTTCTTAATAATGAAACCAATGTAAAAAATATATCTAGATGATTATATAAAATATATCACTAGTAAATCTCGAGACAATTTTTATATTTTCATAGGAATGGAGCCCTCAGATGTACGCACTTGGCTCCTCACGTGCATTATTTGTTAGCTTCATCTGGGATGTTTGTAAGTAGCATGGGATATGCTTGTAGCTCTTTATGTGTCTAGGAACACTTCAAGGATTCTCACATTGAGAAACCAAATCAACCAAAGTTTCTACAACAGCAATGAAATCGATCATGCTTATGTACTCAAGATCAAGGATTACAATAATCAACTCGCACAAGCAAGAGGAGAGACCATGAATCCCATAGAAATAGTTCAAGTCATTCTAAATAGGCTAGGAAAGGGATACAAGAATCTAGTCTAGAGTATTACCATTCAATGACAAATTCCAACAATTGAAGAGCTACAATGAGTGTTACTTGGTGAAGAACTCAAGACACAAGCCATTCATGCACAAAAAGGTCATTCCAATGATCAAGCATTCACATCCTCAGATAGAAGCAGAGGCAGAGGCACGAGTAGAGGTAGATCATTTCAGCAAAGTGGTCGTCATCAACAACAAAGTCATCAGCAAAGTTAGCATCCTCAGCAACATCAACGTTAAAATCCAAGAGGAAATCATTCCAATTGAGGAAGATTCCAAGGATGAGGGAATGCATCCACCACCATATAAAGCATTCAATGCAATTACTGTCATAAGTTTGGACACTATGAAAGAGATTGTTGCAAGAAGCAATACGACCAAGGCGGTCAATCTAGCAACAATTGAGGGAATTTTTGAGCAAGAAAAAATCATCATGGTGGATATTCAAGTCACAGTCATTATGCTAATGAACGTGAGAATATGTTTCTTGCAAGCAAGGACATGCAGAAGACTGAAACAGTATATCTTGACATTGATTGCAATTCAAAAGGGGAATGCAGTTATAACGTTGATCAAGCATATCAAAATTCTTGGTACATAGACAGTGGCGCACTCGAGGGGGTCATTCATCATATGTAACCCTATCACATGAGTTCAATAGAATGATATTTTTAATATCTAAATTTTATAGAAATTAATTTACATAAGGGAGTTTTTAAATGATTTTGAAAAAATTGATAGGTTTGTATAGAAAAAGGGTATATTTTATTAATGGAAAAATTACAAATAAGGGATTTTACAAATAGGCCTTGAACGCACGTGATATAGAGGGTTTACACATAGTGACCCCCCCGAAGTGGTGCATCATCTCATATGACAAAACATCAAGAATGGTTCACAGAGATGAAACCATTAGAAGGATAGAAGAACGGTATATACACTGCAGATAACACATTAAATCCAATTCAAGGGAAAGGCATTGTACCTATGAATAATGAAAGGATTGGTGAAAGATGTACTCTATGTTTTGAAAGGGTTTCGAAGCTCAACAAGAACCTCTTATCATTTGGTGAAATGACAAAACACAACTATTGAGTCATCTTTTATGGAGATGAATGTAGGATTAGAGGAAAACTCAAAGGATATCAATTTCAAAAGATTGAAAGAGCTCGAAATTAGAATATGGCAATTGGAATTTTGAAACTTTAGTTCTTGGAAACGTTTGCGAAGCATGCTGCTTTGGTAAACAAAAGCGAACCAATTTTGGTAGAAGCACCTCTAGAGCACGAGGTATTCTTGATTTGATTTAGACAAATATATGGGGTCAAGCAGCATCAATGGTTCACTTTACTATTTGACTTTCATCGATGACCACAGTAGATATTATTGGGTCTAATTTTTGAAAGAGAAATCTGAAGTCTTTTCCAGATTTTAAGAATTCAAAGCCATGGTAGAAAACCAGACATGCAGAAAGATCAAAGTCATGAGATCAGATAGAGGAGGTGAATACATATCTTCAGCATTCATGAATTTTTGCAGAAGTAATGACATTTAAAGACAATTTACTTGTGGAGATACTCCTCATCAAAATGCAAGAGCTAAAAGGAAGAATGGTACTTTAGCAAATAGTGCTAGAGCAATGCTCAGGGAGTGGCTGCACTCTTGCAATCTGCCACATGAAAATTCTTTAAGAGACTGTCAACATACTTTAGCTGATTCATGAAGGTGCTATGTAAGTCTCTCCAGAACTCAATTCCAAGACCAAGATCTTTCATGTCAAACTCTACAGATAAGTCTTGTTTCAAATTTTTGATGCTATCATTACTTTCAATCACAATTAGTTCATCTACGTACAAAAATGCATTAATAATTTCTTCCCCTTAAACTTTGTAGTAGAGAGTATATGATCTACATTGGATTTCATGTATCCCAAATTAGCAAAATACTTGTCGATTCTGTTGTACCAACTTCTGGGTGCTTGCTTTAAGCCATAGAGGCTTTTCTTGAGATTGCAAACCTGATTGTCTTTTCTTGGTCCAAAATAACCTGCTGGTTGTTGCATGTAGACTTCTTCATCTAGGTAACCATTGAGAAAAGAATTCTTGACATGTACATGGTACACATTCCTTCTGTTGAGTATCGCTAGTGATATCAAGAACCATATGGAATCCATCTTTGCTACTAGAGCATAAGTCTCATCATAGTCTTGACCATATTGCTATGCAAATCCTTTTGCAACTAGTCTCAATGCTTCCATCTGGATTGTACTTTACTTTGTAAACCCATTTGTTTGCTATGGCCTTCTTTCCTGGTGGAAGGTCGCATAACTCCCAAGTGTTGTTTTTGTACAAAGCTTCTATTTCTTCATTCATAGTAGTTTGCCATTATGGCTTGTCAACTGCGTCTTCGAAGTACATTGGCTCTTCGGTAGCCATGATGGTATTCATAAGAGAATAATTGGTAGCTTTGATCTAAATTGCTTTGCCTTTCTAAGAATATGTCAATCTGGCTGGTGGTCTCTTTCTCTAGTATACTGTCTGCATTGTTGTTGCCCTTCTCGGGGTGTCTCTGGCAATTCTTGCTCTTCTTCATCAACCTTTTCTGTAGGTGACTAAGTAATCGACATGTGTCGATATCCTGAGAATTTGATGTTTTTCATTTTGATTCCTCATTAAAGATTACATCTTTGGAGATAATGACCTTGTGGTTGATGGGATCATACAGTTTGTATACTTTTCTTTCTTCACTATGGCCAACCATGATGCATTTCCATGACTTCACATCCAATTTTTTGCAATGATCATCATGTATGTGGGCATATTCTATGCAACCAAATATGCGGAGATGACCAATGCATGGCTTGTGTCCACTGAATGCTTGAACAGAGTTTGAAACTTAAAAAATATTTTTAAAAGCCTACCATCAATGACAAGTACTATAGGCAACTCATCGAATCTCTTATATATCTGACTATCACACGGCTAGATATTTGTTATGCAATAAGTTCACTTTCACAGTTTATGGCAAATCCAAAACAGTCTCACTGGAATATAGCCAAAAGAGTCTTGAAATACATCAGAGGTACAAGATAGTTTGGAATAGAATACAGAGAAGTCATCCAAGGTTGCATAGATACAGTGACAATGACTATACCGGAGATCATGAGACCAAGAGATCCACACAGGGATATGCAGTTTTCCTCGGTCAAGGTGTTATATCATGGTTTTCAAAGAAATGGCGAACTGTTTCTTTGTCTTCAATAGAAGCTGAATATAGAGCACTCACTACAGGTGCATGTGAAGCTATATCGCTCAGAAGACTATTGTCAAAAACATATTACTTTGATGAATCAAAGCCAATAACAATATACTATGATAATCAATCGGCTCAAGTATTGGCCAAGAATCGAGTATATCACTCCAAGACAAAGCACATTGATGTCAAAGAGCACTTCATCAGAGAAAGAGTATTACTTGGTGACATCATAGTACAACATTGTGATAGTAAAGAAAATGTTGCAAACATCTTTACCAAACCACTTGGCAAATATCTTTTCGAGAAGCACCGATAAGCATCTTGTGGAGTCTGCCGAACATCTTGCTCCACCCATAATTCTCCGTCGGTGGAGAGAGACCGCTAGGCTAACGGGGCAGCCTCGTTGTCAGAACTAAGGGGTTCAGAGGTCCTTGCAGCCTCATTCGGATTTATGCTATGGGTTAATTCTACAATTTGATGGGTCAGACGGTCTCCTTCCACATGAAGCCACAAAATCTAACGAACTAATTCAATGTCAAAATGGTGATCATCAAATAGGGCATGTTGTGGCCATGTATTCTTTGCAAATAGTTCTTCTTGCACAATGCTGATCTATTGTCACTTCTGGGTCACACGAGCTTGCAAGTTAGCCACCACTGAAACCTCAAGTCGCGGTCATGTCACCTGCCATCCCGCCCGAAAATGCTAACACAAATGGTGCACCATAAAGGTTGATGCACAACCCACATGTATGAAACTAATGATTAGTTGTGGTGGCCAATGTGTAATACCCTAAGCTATAGGCACTATGGAAAGATAAACTGCATGCATACTCATGCACATGTGAATCACCCTCAGCTCTTAGAAAGACAGGAAAGACACAATGTGTAATCCGAATACGTGAACCTGCATAGAATGATCAAGAGACACTTGGTCTCATGGATATACAAAATGGGGTTGCAATCGTTGGCCGAAGGGTTGTGGGTACTTGCGCCTCTATGAATCTATTCTAAGCCCGTGATAACCCCATAAACTATTAATGCCTTAACATAATGGGTCGAAGAGGGAGTGCAGGTGTCCCCGAACCTTGCTTCAAGGGTAGAAGACAACATCCTAAATGTATCAAAGAGCAGTTTGTGTGGTTTTGCAATACCTCTGTGGCCCATACCTGGTGTGTTGATTAGTCTATCTTGGGTGTGCTTGGTCATTCAATTGGGGTATGGAAGGTCGCAATTGGGACTTCCAATTAAACACATGAAAAGGAGCACTTGCAACAAGCAGGTTTTGTGCTTGAGGAGGATGATAGTCTACATGTGGAGGGAGCACACGTGCTAAGGAGTGTTGCAGCAATGAGTCATGTTTATGCTAGCCAAAGGGATAATAGGATAGTATAGTGGAGATCAAATTTGAGTAAAGATTTTCAAGTGAGGATTTAGAAGGCTCAGTGTTTGAATGTTGAAATTCTGCAAGCGAAAAAAATTATTCCAAATGAAATGCATCTATTTCATGTGCGTATAGAGAGTTCTTTTGCTAAAGGATTTACATACACAATGACAATATCAGAGTTTCCACGATCATCTTGCAAGGATTTCATGCAACAAGATGCAAAGAAAGGGATGTAAATTCTGTGCAAGCACATCTACTTTGTCGTCATGGATGTTTTGGGATTGAGTGACAAAGTGCATGAGTTCATGCACCAAGCTGCACTTACAAAGGTTGAATTGCTCCAGGCCTTGGCTTATCATCAAAGCCAACCAAGTATTAGCAATGGACTTGGTTAAATTTGGAGACCATAGAGGAGACATTTTGCAAAGTTGGTAGTAGGTATTTGGAATATGTGCACGGGTGTATTAGCAAATTTTTGGAGACTACTTCACAAAAGCCACACTATAGTTCTAATATATCCACTAAGGATGTTTCCAGTCCAATAAAGATGTGAGATAAATCTTTTTATTTGCTTGTACATGTGCAAATCCCTTTGATCAGCTTCTTGTCCAAGTATGGTGCTTTTTGTCTGAGAGCAAAGATTTGTATACATGTAATAGGTAGGGCAAGAAACTATTGCTATTTACCTCTAGAGTTGCAAATTCATAGAGAATTTTTGGAAATGGTCAAGTTTTCCAAGCAAACATTTGTTATAATGAAGCAAGATATACATAAAAACTTACACCTGCTTTGCACCAAACCACTATCCACCAATAATGAAAGCGAGGTCCTTCCTGGGCAGGTGTAAACATGGCTATACTTTTCGCCCAAGAGAAAAGGGCTTGACATCAATGATTGCTACTTTTCAAAATTGATAAATGAACTCTAGTGCTAAATTTGAAAGTATAGGCCCATTCAAACTTTAGTCTCGCTCGAACGTAGTCGCTCGAATTCAGGTAATCCCTTGTAGAATCCATTTCTCCCATTTGGAAACACCCACTCAACCCTCTCATGGCCCTAGCTACACATGAACGCATAAATTAATTGAAGTGGTATTTGGAAGAATTGATTGAAGTTGTGTTTGGAAGAATTGCACGGTCGTGGCAATTTATTGCAGGTCCCTTTTGCTCAAGGTGCTTGCAATATGGCAGAACAACCAAGTTATACACTTTGTTATTATGGGCATACCGCACATCATTCAAAGTCACCATAGGTCTCACACCGTTCAAATTGGCAATCAGGATGGAGGCTATCATGCCAGTGGAATATGTTGTTCCAAGCCTCTGCATTGCAATCGAAGACATGCTACTTTTGCAAGAGTCCATGGAGTTTTGACTTGATAGTCTGGAGAAGTTGGAGGAGGATAGGATGGAAAGTTACTACTTGACATAGGTAGTCCAAGCACAAAGAAAGAGACTTGATTGGACTTGGCATCAAAGAAGAAGTTCTTTAAGAAGGGACACTTGGTCCTACTCTTCAACAGCTGCATGGGCTGCATGCAAGGAAGCTGAAGATGCAGTGGTCAGGACCCTTTTGGATCTTTGAGTATTGTGAATCGACTTCTTTCTACTTTGCATATCTATAGGGATGGTGGGTATTACCGTTGCCAATGAACGAGTTCCAATTGCGGAGATATCACCACGAAGACCACCTTAAATGCCCATTCCTAGTCACACGTGAGGTACTCATTCCTTGGATAGGGGTAGGTGCACAGAATCCAATGGCGAGATCATGCACTCCTTGTTGTGATGGTCACTTAACTGCTGGTGATATCTTGAGTTCAGCATCAGTCGTCATGCAGCTCTGAGCTCTAGAATCAGCTAAGGATAGTTATACCCCTTGTTCACTCCCAATACCTCATACTTGTGCTCGTCCATCTTCTTCCTCATATCCTCGGTTTCCTATTCCTTCCTCCATCTCCTACCGAATCCTCCTTCCACTTGCAACCTCATGGGCATGGCACTAACACCATTTCTTGTAGTAGCTGTGCATTCATAACAAACACTCGTGGTCTCCAAATTCCTTAGCAAGCATGTCATCTGTACATTCTCTTGCGGCTTTAATCGATGGAGGTGGAATAAGTGGTAAATGGAATATTTTTGCCACCAAGTCTTGAGAGACATACTAATCCATGGGTAGATATCCTCTCATTTTCACAAGAACATAAATTCGTCATCTGCATTAGGGTATCCTCCTCTAGCAATCTATTGCTTGATAGTCTATTACACCAATTACCCATAGATAGGCTTGGTTTTGTGGTCCTTGATCATCTAAATAGAATTTGAAATCTAAAAAATGTGAGATTCCAAAGGGTAACCATGAAGCTACCTATTCTACCCCACTAGCTTTGATTCAGTTGCTTCTTCTACTTCTTTTGCATTGCCATTACTTTATCCATCTTGATTGTAGGTTATGTGGAGAGATAAAAGAGACTATATGCTTAAGTGCCATCAATGTAGATACAGTATCATAAATCATTTTTGATGTAGACATTGATCTTTTGGCTTCCATAGGAATATTTTCTATCTCCATTTAAGAAACTCTGATTGTGGCTCGCATGTTAATAGCTTGAAACTTTGAAGGGATACTTTTTGCACAATAAAGTTCAGGGTGTGTACCAAGAATATCTTAGACTCACACAAGTTTTGAGGAGCTTTAAATTCAAGTGATTGAACAATGATTGCCACACATGACAAGTGTTATTCATGCAACTACAAAGATCCTATATTATTTGTATTGCTTCTACTGCCTCAAGTACAGTTATCAACCAGTTGTTCACCATTCTTAACTAGTTGTTGGCTATTTTTTACAATATTTCCATGATCCCAACATATGGTTTCATCTAGAATCCATTCACTACCATAAGAAAAATAGTAATGTGCAAATATGCTATCCAAAAAGTACCATATCCTAGGTTATATATGGCTTCTCAATATGGCCCTTGCCTATACGGCTTGTCAAATATGGCCCAAGTTGCCCCTAAAGGGGTACTCCACAAGGACTATATTGACTTTTTACCTTTTTAAAAGACAACACATGATGCAAAATACATGCGAAGTACACATACATGTGGCTTGGGTATAGCAATGTGTGTATAGTACATGGATGATTTTTCCATCTTAGTTTCGTTAAGAAGCAAAAATTTTATATTGCTATCAAAAGTTTGTATGCCTTAATAAAAATAAATATTTGAAACATTCGCTAGATTTTAAAACTTTTATGTTAAAAAATGTAAAGTTTCGCTAGGACTTACATCATTACTTCTAAATTTAAAAGAAAAAATATAAAATTGTACTATGTTCTATCAATATTGTGAAACTAAAAAACCTATCTTGATAAACTTTTGCTAGGATTTTCTATAAATATATAAGTATAGCTTCGATAAAAACACCCCTGGTACAGTAAAGATTGAGTACTTCTTCTTCAATCCTCATTTATGTTGATTATCCTTGTTGATTCTCCCTCAAGAATTGGATATGTCTAAAAGTCTCTCTGATGATGTCTTTTATTTCATGCATTAGATCAAGGGATTTGTGGGTTCTAAATGAGTTGATTTAAATTGCTGATTTAAAATATTTAAAACGGTCTTTAAAGAAAGCAACTACCATTTTAAATTGTCTACGTGGAGCACAATCGGGACTATCTGGTTACCACGTGGTATCATCTTAATACTCCATGGTGCTCTATTAGTACCACATGGTGATGTGAACATATCACACGATGACGTAAACATATAGCGTGATATGTTTATGTTACCGCATGGTATGTGTATATACCGTGTGGTGCATATATACATATATATATATATATATAATCTATAGGCATTGTGGTACTTTATGCCTTTTTGAAAATTTTCGAGCTTACATGATTCTCAAGAATACCAAAAAGGACAAAACAAAGAGGATATGAGTACTAATAGAGATTCACATCAAAGAATGTGAGTCTCATTATATCCTTGACTAAACGTATCGTGTGTTGGTTGTTGTTGGTTGTGTAGCTCGCTTTTGCTGGCTTTGATCAACTCACACATAGATGCAGGTAATTGTCATTATGTTTTTAGTGCAAATTGGTAATTGCTAGTTATTGAAATACTTTGCTATTTTAAAGGTTGACAATAGACTACTAATATGTGACTTGTAATTATAAAAAATTATTTCAATAATATATAGAATTAGTAAGATGCTAAGATATTAGA
The DNA here is from genome assembly GCF_047967505.1 of Dipteris shenzhenensis. Classification (NCBI taxonomy): domain Eukaryota; kingdom Viridiplantae; phylum Streptophyta; class Polypodiopsida; order Gleicheniales; family Dipteridaceae; genus Dipteris; species Dipteris shenzhenensis. The sequence goes on along the minus strand of NC_141596.1, from coordinate 52,265,921 downwards.
TGTATTTGACTCGAGATGGTTGTGAGGCTCACTATACCAATCTTGATCAGCTCGTTCGTAGTCTAGTTAAATTTATGTACATAGTATTAATAAGATAGTAATTGAATGAATGGAATACGTATGCTTATGAAATATAATACATAAATTTAATTAACTTGAATCGGCTATGAGGCTCGCTATGTTCGCCATGATCAGCTCATTCATTGTCTAGCTAGTTGTGTGGCTCCCATATGCTACCCTTGATCAACTCTAAAATATATGCATAAATGTGTTTTTAATTGGTAGAAGCATGCATTTAAATACAACATATTATATATCAAAAAAGGGCATACAATATTGTGTAATTACTTGTGAAAAATCATTAATCTTTATACATTTAATTGTATTAAAATAAGATGCACATATTAGTAGATGCACAAAGTAGTGATGTCCCAACTTAAAGTTGTTATATATTATCATAAGAAATTAAGAATATATATTTCTTTATTTACTTATTTAAAAATATAGCGCAAAGAAGAAAGGAGAGTAGATGGTAAGGTAAGAGATGCTAGCAACTGTAGTAGTGTGAGTATAAGGAGAGTATATGGTAATGTAAGAGATGCTAGCCATTACACTAGTGTGAGTTTAATACTAACATTTGCCAACAAAGCATGGTGTTGTGAATCATCATAGTGTAGATAATGCTTACTTGAGAGAGAGAAGGACATGGAAAAAGGCAATTAACTATCATCCCACACCTATTCCAATAGCCAGATTTAGACATCTAGTTATGTCGACAGGGTGCAAGACGATTGGATGGTTTCTTTGTCTTGAGGTGTGGGTATCTTACATGAAAGAGAATTAGAGAAATATCATAAAGTAGATGCACATATCTTGTGGTGTGCACTACTAAGAAACCCAATGTATCATGTGTGTTCAAGGGGTACTTCAAAAACCCCTCAACTAAAATTTTCCCCCCAATAAAAACACCCCTCTTTACTTATAAAATAAGCTTTCTTTTTGTAAAGTTGAATTAAAATCCCCCTCATGTTATTGTAATCCAGTTAAATTTTTCCAAAAGATTGAATTAAAATACACCTCCTTTTGAATGCACATGGTACACTAAACTTTTATGAGGTGAACCCCCCGAGGCACATATTGACCCCTAGACCCACTACTCGACCTAGAGGTACTTTAATTTTTTAATATTTGTATGTTATATTGTATCAAAATATTATATCAATTGACATGAATAACACATAAGTGCTTGTGTTTGTCTTACATTGGCAGTATTCATGGCTACACAAGAAGGGATTCAAAATCACGCTAAGGTATAAGAAAATTTCACACTTCTTGGGAGATCCTGAGCACATGATCTGGAGGTGTGAGGGACCAGGTGTTGATAATGTTGTTGCCATCTTGCAGGGAGCTAAACATGTGGATGTTGATCCCATGGGAGATAAGAATGTAGCATTTAAGGAAACTCCTGAAGTAGTTGATTGATAATTCATATCATGGACCCCATTTTTTAGAAATTGAGGTTATATGATGTTTGCATCAATGATCATGGACTGTTTTAGTCTCGATATTGAAGTAATGTGCAAGTAAAGCGATGTAGTAAGACTTGGTTGCAATGAATCAAAAGTTGTTTTGAGAATTATTTCACATAATGTATAGCATTTATACAGTAGACTATAGTTTTATTTTTTTCTAATGATTGGATGATGGATAGGTGTAAAGATGCCTCCAGAAAAACATGGTCATGCACTAGATGCACCACAAAATTATGTTACTACAATTGAATATCCTAATAAGTGGAATTGCACAATATGTGGAAAATAGCTCATAGGATCAAGCACTAGGATTTGATCTCACTTCTTAGGAGACCCCAAAAATTTGATTGGGAAGTGTACTGACGGAGGCACTGAAGGGATTGTACGAAAACTAGGAGGAGGACCAAAAAGTGTCGAGCACATGATAGATAAGTTATTGTGCATGGAGAATCCCTAAGTGAGGCATCTATTGCTATAACTACATCTGTTGACTTACCTGCTTCCTCACAAGAGATTCCTATGGGCACTCTTGGTGCTTCAAGAAAAACATCAAGATGTATGAATGCATCCACAGAGTAAGGACAAGTTCAGAATGTCTCTTCAATATGCAAGACTATGACCAAATATCCTTTGAAGCTTCTTTTAGAACACAATGGGATGAGAAATCCCAACAAGACATCTTTGAAGTGATATGCCGTACTGGATGTCCTTTGAATATGGTTCTAAGTCCCCATTGGAAAAATACAATGGCCTTTGTCGCAAGAGTAGGTGTTTCATTTACTATGCCATCTTACCACGTTGTGCGAGATGACATGTTGGATAAGTACTATGATAAGATGAGAAGAGATGCATCCGATTGTGTATGATGGCATGGATAAGACTATTTGCACCAATATGGATGGGAGAATGTGACAATGAGTCTTATCACCTTCAAAGGTGAGGCACTCCATCTTTCAGTCGATACAAGTGGCCAAGCAAAGACAGGAGAGTATGTTGCTGAACAATGGCAAAAGGTAATTGAAGAGGTGGGGCTGCAAAATGTGATTCAAGTCACCACAAACAATGAAAAGAAGTGTAGAAAAGCTGGAAAGATGATAAGTAAATATAATTACAACGATTTGGGCCTCACCACGCTCTTGTCATTGTCTCGACCTAGTACTCAAGGATTGGTAAAAGAACTCCGAGAGAGTATTTCAAGATTCCCGTTGATAAGGGCTGAAAGATGGTACTGTATTTTCTTAATCATGAAAGATTTTTTGGCATATTTAGAAACCACCAAGATCCATTGTATAGGATGGAACTTTTAAAGCCTGGCAAGACACACTTTGGTACAAACTATATTGCATTACAGTGCTTGTTAAAGTTGTAGGATGTTATTACCGAAATATTCTATAGTGCATAGGTAACATTACGGATAGTTGAATATCACACGGCCAACTTTTGCATGGAGTATAATGAGCTCAAAAGTCAATCCATTTCCCCTAGCTTTTGGAAGAGGATTTCAGATGCAGTAGAGGTAATGAAGCCCATTTGGAATGCCATTCATAAATTAGATGTCAAATGATCAAGTATAGGAAATGCCTACATGGCTTGATGGGACTGCTGAACGTGATGTACTGAAGGAAGGAGATGGCAAAATGAGAGCCATTACACGTTGGCCAAATCTCAACTACTAATGAATTTGTCTATAAATGGTGGACTCAAGCTCACAACTCAATGCACTATGCTAGTCATGTATTGGATGAGTCAATGGTGGGAATATCATCCTAAAACTAATGCAAAGACTATGAAAACTTGGCATGCATTGTTGGCTACTCTCTTTGACGACAATAATGAGTATGTAGCAGCCATCAGGGAGTTATCATTCTTTAGAAACAAGGAAGGATTATTTACAAATGTCAAGATACAACAACTGGCAAAGAACATGACTACATGGAGATGGTTGGAAATTGTTGAGGCATTGACACCTCACTTGCAAACATTAGCCTTGAAATTTATCCCACAAAGTTGGTGGCTAAAACTCTTCCTAGTCCTTTGCATGATGCTCCAGTACTAGAGGTTGCTCAACCTACGGAATCTAATGACAGTGAAAGTATCGATGCTGAAGCTTAATCGATATTTGCTGCAATTTATATACTTTTACAGTCTTTTGAGTAAGTAAAAAATCATGAGTTTTCTTTTTCATGCAAATTACAATATCGTTGTCATAGAGTTCAATTTCAAAAAAATACACTGTCACACATTAAAGTGTTTTTTTTTTTGCGGAAAAAACATTCTGTATTAAGGAAAATTTAGTCTCAAATGAGACAATTACAATGTAGCCATATACTCCTCAACTTTAAGGATTGAAACTCAAAATTTCCTTAGCACCATTGCGAGCGGTGAACCGCACGAACAGCCGCAAAACCTTTTCATTTAAGATAGGGGCAATTACAGTTGTAGTGTAAAGTATGACCTCTTTACCTAATGTGAATTATAGTACCATTCCCATAGAGTTTAGTTTTAAAAAAATACATCGGCACATAGTAAGGACAAGTTCAGAATGTCTCTTCAATATGCAAGACTATGACCAAATATCCTTTGAAGCTTCTTTTAAACACAATGGGATGAAAAATCCCAACAAGACATCTTTGAAGTGATATGTCGTATTGGATGTCCTTTGAATAGGGTTCTAAGTCCCCATTGGAAAAATACAATGGCCTCTGTCGCAAGAGCAGGTGTTTCATTTACTATGCCATCTTACCACATTGTGCGAGATGACATGTTGGATAAGTACTATGATAAGATGAGAAGAGATGCATCAGATTGTGTATGATGGCATGGATAAGACTATTTGCACCGATATGGATGGAAGAATGTGACAATGAGTCTTGTCACCTTCAAAGGTGAGGCACTCCATCTTTCAGTCGATACAAGTGGCCAAGCAAAGATAGGAGAGTATGTTGATGAACAATGCCAAAAGGTAATTGAAGAGGTGGGGCAGCAAAATGTGATTCAAGTCACCACAAACAATGAAAATAAGTGTAGAAAAGCTGGAAAGATGATAAGTAAATATATCCACAATGATTTGGGCCTCACCATGCTCTTGTCATTGTCTCGACCTAGTACTCAAGGATTGGTACAAGAACTCCGAGACAGTTTTTTAAGATTCCCATTGATGAGGGCTGAAAGATGGTACTGTATTTTCTTAATCATGAAAGATTTTTTGGCATATTTAGAACCACCAAGATCCATTGTATAGGATGGAACTTTTAAAGCCTAGCAAGACACACTTTGGTATGAACTATATTGCATTAGAGTGCTTGTTAAAGTTGTAGGATGTTATTACCAAAATATTCTATAGTGCATAGGTAACATTGCGGATAGTTGAATATCACACGGCCAACTTTTGCATGGAGTATAATGAGCTCAAAAGTCAATCCATTTCCCCTAGCTTTTGGAAGAGGATTTTAGATGCAGTAGAGGTAATGAAGCCCATTTGGAATGCCATTCATAAATTAGATGTCAAATGATCAAGTATAGGAAATGCCTACATGGCTTGATGGACTGTTGAACGTGACGTACTGAAGGAAGGAGACAGCAAAATGAGAGCCATTACACGTTGGCCAAATGTCAACTACTAATGAATTTGTTTGTAAATGGTGGACTCAAGCTCACAACTCAATGCACTATGCTAGTCATGTATTGGATGAGTCAATGGTGGGAATATCATCTGAAACTAATGCAAAGACTATGAAAACTGGGCATGCATTGTTGGCTACTCTCTTTGAGGGCAATAATGAGTATGTAGCAGCCATCAGGGAGTTATCATTCTTTAGAAACAAGGAAGGATTATTTACAAATGTCAAGATACAAAAATTGGCAAAGAACATGACTACATGGAGATGATTGGAAATTGTTGAGGCATTGACACCTCACTTGCAAACATTAGCCTTGAAATTTATCCCACAAAGTTGGTGGCTGAAACTCTTCCTGGTCCTTTGCATGATGCTCCAGTACTAGAGGTTGCTCAACCTGCAAAATCTAATGACAGTGAAAGTATCGATGCTGAAGCTTAATCGATATTTACTATAATTTATATACTTTTACAGTCTTTTAATTAAGTTAAAAATCATGAGTTTTCTTTTTCATGCAAATTACAATATCGTTGCCATAGAGTTCAATTTCAAAAAAATACATTGTCACACATTAAAGTGTTTTTTTTGTGGGCAGAAAAAACATTTTGTATTAAGGAAAATTTAGTCTCAAATGAGACAATTACAATGTAGCCATATACTCCTCAACTTTAAGGATTGAAACTCAAAATTTCCTTAGCACCATTGCGAGCGGTGAACCGCACGAACAACCACAAAACCTTTTCATTTAGGATAGGGGCAGTTACAGTTGTAGTGTAAAGTATGACCTCTTTACCTAATGTGAATTATAGTACCATTCCCATAGAGTTTAGTTTTAAAAAAATACATCGGCACATAGTAGAGTTACAAAAAACATCTCTTCAAAAGCAGGGCATCTCCTCAACCCATCCCTTAGGTTCGTACAGGCGGTGAACCACACAAATAACTATAGTGATGGCAATTGTGTAGTAGCACCATGAAGAGGCCACATAAAAGGATGATAAGAATAATGGACACAAAGCACGAGAGGAGGATTGCAAGCATGGTGAACAAATCTAAAAGTACACAAATCTGATGTTTAAAAATGCAACCCTAAACCACTTCATATACGCTTAAACCAAGTTTCAACTAACATGATATGATGTATCAGAAGCACTTTGAAATGCAACACACAAACCACTTTATATATGTGTAAACAAACTTTCAATTAGCATGATTTGACAAAGACTACATTAGAGAATTTGAGAGCACAATGGACATATGGAAAATTAAAACAATAGGCAAGAAAGTTTCAAAAAGATTTATCCAAGCTTCACATTAATAAATACATATTTGCATGATTATTCAATAAAGTTATCTACAATCCACACTTTGCGACCTAGCAATTAGCCAATAAGTTGCCCCAATGCCAAGTGTATCATACAACTCACGTGCCACTGGTGTATTACATGCTACACATGCACTTCTTGTTTTCAAGGTGTCCACAAGGCACACCAAGTGAAAAAAATGATGGCACAAGAACACATAGTACCGAGTGGCTGTATCAAAGAGATCTTGTTAAATAGGATACAAAGGTCCTTCAGACACATATGTGATAGGAAAAGGAAGGGTGGATGGCTTGCGAGCAGTTAGGTCAATGAAGTTAGGATCTATATCTTGGATGGCTCTACCCACATTTATATGTTGAAGGGCTTGTTGCACATCCCTAACTTATCGATGGTAAGTAGTGGCAATGAGTGTTTGTTATCATAGCACATTCTCAGTGTCTAGTGTGCTCCCTCTATGCACAAGCAAGATGTTCAGCTGTTTGACCTCTCACTTGAGATGCTTCTTCTCACTCAAAACATTTTGATGCTCGTGCACTGCATCTTGGACAATTAATGGTGTGAAGGTGAGTTCTTTTCTACGAGTGCCATGTGTTGGGATATCTCAAGGTGTATGCCTCAGGCACACCTTGGTTTCTATGTGTGAGTGCTAGAGGCACAGTTAGGTGCCCACAAGCATAGTTAGGTGGTGGAAAAGCCACATAGGATGATTGAGAGAATCTAGGAGCAGATTGAGGAGATGATTGTGGAGCTCTGAAGTCATCAGTGATGTCAGTGAGCATGTATGAGGTGCCTACTTAAGGACCTCACTCTTCTTCATTCCATAATGCAAGTATTCTAAGTTTGTGTCCACTCTTTCCTTTCCTTTCAGTTTACCAACATGGTATCAGAGCCCTTTGATCCCCCTTGAGCCCATTTCTGCCACATCATCATCTTCTTCTTCATCTTCTTCTTCTCCATTTTCCTCTTTCTTCCCAACATCTTTGAGAGCTTGGTTCTCCACCTACAAACGACCATTGCCCAAACCCTCTGAGCTGGAAACTCCTCTAGTATGGGCAAACTTCCACCTGCAAGCAATTGAAGAAAAAACGTCTGTGGTGGCTGCCATTCCCCAAACAGCGCATTTTTTGCCATTTCTTCTATTGCTCAATACTCCCTGCCTGCTCCGCCATTGCCTGAGCCCTATTAGGAGTAGATGGGCGACCTTAAGACGAAGATTTTGAGCCATTTTTCAGCTCATTTGGTTCAGTAACAAGGGAGAAATCGTTAAAACTCAGGTTCATCCTGTAGCAACTCTCCCGGGCAAAAGTGCGCACCATTTCGTCCAACCTCTGTGCTGGACTCTCTCTGGTATATGAGCTTTCTTTTGCTTTAGAAAGACCTCTTTTCCTTGCTTTGAAGAGTGAGCTACAAGCTCTCCAAGTTCAGCCTTTTAGTTTTGACAGTTTTGGACAAGTTTTTGAAGATGATGCTACATAAAATGCTACTCTAGCATTTCTATTTTTTTAAAACTTTCAATAACTTTAGTACAAGTGTAGCTTCAGTTTTGTTTTGAATTGCTAGACCTGGTTTTGATTAGAAAGTATTCATTTTAGCCACTTCTATGAAGCATGTAAGAAGAAGCATCATTGTTTGAAATTTGGTCACAAGACTTTGCTACATTAAATGCTTATATTTTGAAGCATTTCAGTTGTTATTCTAAGCTTTGTAAGAGAGAAGACACTGCCCAATACCTGGGTTAGACCCTCTCATGGCTTACTTATGCAAAATATGTGAAAAGCCAAAACATAAAGCAATGTCTTGTTATGCTACAAAGGATGAAAATGTCAACCTGACTTCCTTGTTGAAGATTGCCAAAACAATGGTTGCCAAAAAGGAAGAAACTACAAAGCCAGAGATCTACCCTCTCATGGCACTTTTATTTGACTCCAAGTACAAGAAAAAGATGAAGGTCAGATACCTAAGATATGCTTCTCTATACAACTATGGAGATGACAAGATAATTGTTCTCTTGAAGGATATGATTTTCAGATCCACTTGTTCTATCATAGTACCATCTTATAAGGCACTAGACACTGCCCATGTGGTAAGACCTTGCCTTGACATGGATATTTTGCCTCCACAAGATGAGGCATCCCATGAAGATTATGCATTTGAAATCATCTCTATGTATACTCCAGATCTCTCTTTATGTCAAGGTACTCAGCCTGGATAGTCCTCCAAAATGAATGAAATAAACTATTGTGTTTTGTGTGTTTTGTAAACACCTCTGGTCACCTTATGATGTAGGCCATGTGTATGTTTTGTTCCATGGTACCTCCTGCAGACATTGTGTGCATGTACATGCAAGGGAGATAACCATTGGAAGGTCTTTTTGTATCCCTTTTTGTTTACCTTACACCCATGGGAACCCTTGCTAGCATGAGAACCTAGCCATAGATTAATCCTTGACCACCATGAGATGGCATGAGAAACTATGAGACTAGATGTATCCTTCACATAGCCTGAGGCATTCCCTTGAGGGGGGGTTTGTTGGGATATCTCAAGGTGTATGCCTCAGGCACACCTTGGTTTCTATGTGTGAGTGCTAGAGGCACAGTTAGGTGCCCACAAGCACAGTTAGGTGGTGGAAAAGCCACATAGGATGATTGAGAGAATCTAGGAGCAGATTGAGGAGATGATTGTGGAGCTCTGAAGTCATCAGTGATGTCAGTGAGCATGTATGAGGTGCCTACTTAAGGACCTCACTCTTCTTCATTCCATAATGCAAGTATTCTGAGTTTGTGTCCACTCTTTCCTTTCCTTTCAGTTTACCAACACCATGAGCAAGTGCTACTACTCCCTCTTCCACGTTCATGAAAACTTCAAAATGTGTAGACAATATAAAAGTGAACCTCAAACCTAACTCACAAATAGATTGAAACAAAAATCACAATAGATGGTGGAAATTTTTACCTGAGGATGGACTTCCAATGTCTGAAGGCAGTGATGCAACCATAGGAACTACTGGAGGTGCACTCCATGTAGGCTCGTGTGTTTGCGGCTTGTCAGCAAAGTCCACAAGATGACAGGAAGCTGACCCAACACAAATTTTGTATGCAACATCTTCACAAAGTATTGTTGAATACAACCACTATGTGGTGATCTTACTACACCATCTCATAAAGAAACATGCATTCTCATGCATAGCTTGGTGTGTGCATTGTTTTATGGGCCATCTCTCGTGGCCCCGTTGAGAGACTCTCCACATCGATGGTGACTACTGAATGATGATAGCCTCATGAATGTGTCTCACTTTCCAATCATTCGAGTCATGGTAGGAGCTTTCTTGTGCAACTGCAACCACCTTTGCCCTCCTACTCTCATGCCATGTAGCATCGATGATGTCCATTAAGTACTTCATTGCACTTTTTGAGCAAGATTCTTGGCCTTGGGCCTCAAAGGTAGCTTGTGTATATGGTGTGTGTGAGGACAATGCCATATTGCATAAAATTGACAGAAGCCTAGCAGTAGCATAAAATTTATAGAAAATACCATGAAATTGGTGTGTAGAATGAGGAGTTTCTATCCGAGTAGGCTTGAATGAAATAACACAACATAATTAGCTACACATGAGCATGTTGAATGAAATGTAATTAGAAACACGTGAAGCATCCATTCCTAGTTCTCGAATGCGTAAGATGAAATTGTGAGCGGGCTTGAATGAAATAACATAGCACAATTAACAAAGATGGAATTGTGATTGCTGCTCATGCACATTATTTATTGAAGGTGGAGTTTTGATGGATGAAAAGAGCATGTAGGACTTAACATTTGCAAAATAGTGGACTTACATTGCAAAAGGACTTCATTGATGAAGTAAAATTTTGTACAACCTAAAGAGTTTCATTTCAAATCCAAAGTGTAGAAAAATCTTCATCTCTTCTGTGGGTTGTAAAGCCTCTTCTTCATTGGCCATGTGTGCATGGATTTTATTCAAAATTTAGTCCATGGAGGCACATGCCTTGAGGATGTCGTGCATAAATTTATTTTTGCAATCAAGCGAGGCTCTCACTAGAATGTCATTCTTAGCGGTATTTTGACCATATTGATCAGCATCATAAATTAATTTGGTGATTTTGACAAAATATGAAGAGGGGAGAGGAGAAGAGTGGAGATGAGGAGAGAGGGCACAACTAGAGAGCACACCACAAATGACTAGCTGTACACTATATTTGGTTGAAAAAATAGAATATATACAAACCCTTTTAGGGTTAGGGTTAGGGGATCTAACCCTTTCCTTTATATCACTCTATTGGGTTAGTGCTATGCACATATGATCACGTGATGGTGCTATGCACACATGATCACATGATGTTGAGCATGAACTCTCAACACCTTCCCTCAAGATCAACATCATAAAATAGGCCTTCCCTCAAGATGATGATTCTGGGGAATTGAAGAAGGACTGAGCATTACATTCCATCACACCCCTTTAATGGGAATGTCCTTCCTCTGCATCAAACCAAGAGCTAGTCGGTATTTCTCGAATAGCTCTTTACCGAGTGGTTTGGTAAAGATGTGTGCAACATTCTCTTTGCTATCACAATGCTGCAGTGTGATGTCACCAAGTAACACTCTTTCTCTGATGAAGTGCTTTGTCCTGGAGTGATATACTGGATTCTTGGCCAATGCTTGAGCTGATTGATTATCACAGTATATTGTTGTTGTCTTCGACTCATCAAAGTAATCTATTTCTGACAATAGTCTTCTGAGCCATATAGCCTCACATGCACCTGTAGTGAGTGCTCTATATTCCGCTTCAGTCGAAGACAAAGAAACAGTTGGCTGTTTGTTTGACAACCATGATATAGCACCTTGACCAAGGAAAAATGCATATCCTTGTGTCGATCTCCTGGTCTCATGATCTCCGACATAGTCACTGTCACAGTATCCATGCAACCGTGGATGACTTCCTCTGTATTCTATCCCAAACTATCTTGTACCTATGATGTATCTCAAGACTCTTTTGGCTGCATTCCAGTGAGACTGTTTTGGATTTGCCATAAACTGTGCTAGTGAGTTTACTGCATAACAAATATCTGGCCGTGTGATTGTTAGATATATAAGAGATCCGATGAGTTGCCTATAGTACCTGTCATTGACTATAGGCTTTTCTGAATCTTTAGTAAGTTTCAAACTCTGTTCCATGGGAGTGGCTGAAATCTTGCAATCTACCATATGAAACTTCTTCAAGAGACTATCAACATACTTGAGCTGACTCATGAATGTGCTATCTGAATCTCTCCAGAACTCAATTCCAAGACAATAGTGCATAAGTCCAAGATCTTTCATGTCGAACTCTACAAATAAGTCTTGTTTCAGTTTTCTGATGAAGCTATCCTTGCTTCCTGTCACAATCAGATCATCTACGTACAAAAGTGCAATAGTAATGTCTTCCCCTTGAACTTTGTAGTAGAGAGTATGATCTGCATTGGATTTCATGTATCCCAGATTAGCAAAATACTTATCAATTTTGATGTACCAACTTTTGGGCGCTTGCTTTAAGCCGTAGAGACTTTTCTTGAGATGGCAAACCTTATTCTCCTTTCCTGGTTCAACATAACCTACTGGTTGTTGCATGTAGACTTCCTCGCCTAGATAACCATTGAGAAATGCATTCTTGCATCGAGCTGATACACATTCCATCTGCTGAGTGTCGCTAGGGATATCAAGAACCATATGGAATCCATCTTTGCTACTGGAGCATAAGTCTCATCATAGTCCTGACCATATTGTTGTGCAAATCCTTTTGCAACTAATCTGGCTTTGTATCTTTGAATACTTCCATTTGGATTGTACTTCACTTTGTATACCCATTTGTTTGCTATGGCCTTCTTTCCTAGTGGAAGGTCGCATAATTCCCAAGTATTATTCTTATACAAAGGATCCATTTCTTCATTCATAGCAGTTTGCCATTCTAGCTTGTCTACTGCATCTTTGAAGTACACTAGCTCTTCTGTAGCCATGATGGTAGTCATAAGAGCATAGTTGGTGGTTTCAACTTGAATTGCTTTGCCTTTCTGAACATATGTCAATCTGGCTGGAGGTCTGCTTTCCCTAGTAGACCGTCTGAGCTGTTGTGGCTCTGCTTGGGGTGTTACTGGCAATTCTTGCTCTTCTTCATCAACATGTTCTGTAGATGACTGTGAAGTCGATGCTTCTATCTCCTGTGTAGGTAAGGTTTTCCATTTTGATTCCTCATCAAAGATTACATCTCTGGAGATAATGACCTTGCGGTTGATGGCATCATACAATTTCTATGCTTTGCTTTCTTCACTGTACCCAACCATGATGCATTTGCGTGACTTCGCATCCAATTTCCTGCGATGATCATCATGTATGTGGGCATATGCTATGTAACCAAATATGTGGAGATGCCCAATGTGTGGCTTGTGTCCAGTGAATGCTTCATAAGGAGTCATACCTTGTATCGGTTTGTGGTAGGAAGCCGATCAAGCAAATAGTTTGCAATGGCTATTGCTTCTACCCAATACTAATTTGGAAGATGTTTTTCACTAAGCATTGCTCTAGCACTGTCTGCTAAAGTCCCATTCTTCCTTTTAGCTCTTGCATTCTGCTGAGGAGTATCTGCACATGTGAATTGTCTTCGAATGCCATGACTTTTGCAAAAGTTCATGAATGCTAAAGACATGTATTCACCTCCTCTATCTAATCTCATGACCTTGATCTTTCTACTTGCCTGGTTTTCTACCATCGCTTTGAATTCTTGAAATCTAGAAAACGCTTCACATTTCTCTTTTAGAAAGTAGACCCAACAATATCTGCTATAGTCGTCGATGAAAGTCAAGTAGTAAAGTGAACCATTGATGCTGCGGGTCTGGGCATAACCCCATACATTTGTATGTATCAAATCAAGAATACCTTATGCACGAGAGGTACTTGTTGAGAGTTCACGCTCAACATCATGTGATCATGTGTGCATAGCACCATCACGTGATCATATGTGCATAGCACTAACCTTATAGAGTGCTATAAAGGAAAGGGTTAGCTTCCCTAACCCTAACCCTAAAAGGGTTTGTATATATTCTATTTTTTCCACTAATTCTAGTGTACAGTTAGTCATTTGTGGTGTGCTCTCTAGCTGTGCCCTCTCTCCTCATCTCCACTCTTCTCCTCTCCCCTCTTCATATTTTGTCATGGTATCAGAGCACCCTTGTCTTCCGTTGAGACATTGAGTTTCTTGAGAGTGTGAGAGAGATTGTGAGATTGAGAGTTCTCTTGAGTGATTGTGAGATCTTTCCCTTCACTTCCGTTGAGAGAAATTTCCGTCATTGAGAGGAAATTTCCGTCCATTATTCTTTCTTTGAGTTCTTGAGTGATTTCATTATTGAGAAGAATTTCCTTCATAGAGTGAGAGAGAGAGATCTAGTTTGTGAGAGGATTCATTGAGAGAGCTCTTGAAAAGTTTCATGAGAAAACTATGCTGAGAGATTTCTGCTATGAGTGAGATCTTGCGAGATCTGTTTTTGGAGAGAGAGAGAGCGAGTTCGTCTTCATGCTACAACGGCCGCTCCAGTACCTCCAAATGCCATCCAGCTGCAACGACACTCTAGCAAATAGCACAGCTCTACCTCAAAAGCCTACGACGAAGACCTCTCAGCAGCAGCCACCGGCAACGACCACGTACTGCTTCAGGCTCCCGACTGCTCCAAAGCCTACGACGGCTTATGCGGCTCCTCCACCATCGCCAGAGCTCGAAGCTTCAACAGCATCGCCAGAGCTCGAAGCTTCCACAGCGCAACACCTTCGCTGAAAGGCCAAGGGCACGACAAAGAGCCGGTGTTTGCTTGCGCCGTGCAATAGTCGTTATAAGCTTGCACAGCTCATCCTGATCGTAGTCGGACGCCAGTCCAAAGGTAGCGAGCAGTTGCAGGAAGCTTTGAGCGTCAAGTGAGAAATTAGAGCCCAAGTCACCTTCCAAATTCATTTTGGATTTCCATAGGTCAGCGACCTGCTTGGCGACCTTCTTAACCTCAGACGGGACAACAGGGTGCTCAACACCCAAAATAGGATCAGCCAGCACCTCTGCGAGGGCTTCCAGTAAGATGACACATGCGCGTCGGTTGGCCGGGAGAGTCAAATCCTTCTTAGCGCCTTGGCTGGCGTTCTGGTCCGAAGGATGATAGCCTTCCAGGGCTTTCAGTACTAATTGTGTCGGGTCCTTTGCAAACTTAATTGCAAAAGGAAGCTCGGCACTAAGAGCATTCAAAGCTTTCAGTACTAATTGTGTCGGGTTCTTTCTTGGTATTCTCTGCCAAGGAGCAGGTTTCGCTAGCCCGCGTGCAGGAGCAGAAGGATGCTACCATAGCTGCGATTCTTGAGCAGAAGCGGAAGTGGTCAGAGGAGCGACAACGGTTGCATGCTGATACCAACAACTCCAAAAGCCAGCTCTGCAACTAAGCCTCGTCTTCAACGACAACGTGCTCCTCCGCGACGGAATCACGGACGGAATCGGCATCTTCGACGGAATCTCCGAAAGATTCCGGTGGCCCTCCTATCGACACGTGGCAACGACATCTTATCCGGCCACGTCAGCAGGCGTCAGCACCGACTGCCACGTCATCACCGACTGCCACGTCAGCAGGCTTCAGCACCGACTGCCACGTCAGCACCGACTGCCACGTCATCACCGACTGCCACGTCAGCACCGACTGCCACGTCACCTGCCATGTCACCTCTGCCACGTCAGCTGCCACGTCACCTCTGCCACGTCAGCTGCCACGTCATCACTGCCACGTCAGCACTGCCACGTCACCTGCCACGTCATCAGTGACACGTCATCAGGCCACGTCATCTGCCACGCCATCAGGCCACGTCATCTGCCACGTCATCTGGCCACGTCATCTGTGCCACGTCATCTGCCACGTCACTTGTGCCACGTCATCTGTGCCACGTCATCATTGCCACGTCATCAGTGCCACGTCATCAGTGACACCTCAGCACTGCCACCTCAGCACAGAGCTTCACTGGCACACCTCTTGCTAAGCACAGTGCCACATCATCACTGCATGTGACTCACAGTGACACATCATCATTGAGCACCATTTGCACTCCTTTTGCCCCTCCACCTAGATCAAGTCATATCTCTTGATCCAGGAAGAATTTGAGGGTGCTCCAAAAAGGAAAGTCGCTCGATTTTTCGTGCTCTACGCGCTCGTTACATCACACGCACATTTCGGCGCAAGTCACACTCACATTTGAGCTTCGCCGACAAAACCACTTCCTTCACGCACATTTGCCTCTACATCGACGCATCTGACCCAGCACTTAAAAAGAACAAAGGAAAAGGAATTATTTGCTGTTCTTTCATCGATCGACGGTTGGTTTAGATCTAGATCAGAGTAGACTAGATCGCCATAGAGGGGACGCTTTGAATTCCCCAAGTTGCCAATCTAAGCCATGCCCGAAATTCCCGACTAGTACCTACTCGGAGTCAGTCCATACGCTCACATCCGATTTCACATCATTACATTACCTGAAATCTTACGTTCATCAGTTCAGTGAGCAGACTTCAGAGTTCAGAGGCATTGCAGATTGATTCAGTGGGCAGATAGCACTTGATTTCACACACACATGCCACCATTGTAAAGCCTATTTGGCTATCTCACGGCATCGTGCACATCATTTTTCAGCCTTGTAAAGCCTCTTGGCTATTCCCGGCATCATTGCCACAAGCCTTGTAATACAGGTCAGATCTTATTTACTGCAGTTCTATCTTCACCGACGGTACAGAGATTTCACTTGGCATCTTCAGTGTATTTGCAGTTGATTCATACAGAGTTTTCCAGGACACTTTTTGAGTACATTGTTTGCACCATGTCGACTAGCAACCTCAATCTGGAGGCATCTGCTAAGTTAGACAACTCCAATTACGGTACATGGAAATACCGAATGGAGACCATTCTTGTGCTTCAGGACAAATGGGAGTATGTCGATGGATCCATACCTAGACCATTGGCAGATCCAGCCACCAGTAGCTCTACTCCATCTGTTGTCACAGCACCAGCAACGGGATCTACATCGGGATCTACATCTACACAAACAGTTTCCGCACCAGTAGCAGATCCTGCCATTGCCCGAGCTCAAGCAGAATGCTCAAGCAGAATGGGATAAGAAAGACAAGTATGCCTATCACCTGATCAAGCAGAATGTGCAAGATGTCATGCTAGCACAGCTCAACACAGTCAAGACATCAAAAGAAGCATGGGATATGTTCGCAGCTCTCTACGAGTCCAAGAACACATCCAGGATTCTCACCTTGAGAAACCAGATCAACCAGAGTTTCCGCAATAGCAATGAAACCGGTCATGCTTATGTACTCCGCATCAAAGACTACAACAATCAACTTGCAGCAGCAGGAGAGACTATGAATCCCGCAGAAATGGTTCAAGTAATCCTGAATGGACTAGGAGAAGGATATGAGAATCTAGTCCAGAGTATTGCCATCCAACGGCAAATTCCAACACTGGAAGAACTTCAGTCAGTTCTACTTGGTGAAGAACTCAGGACTCAAGCCATTCAAGCACGTAAAGGTCATTCTAATGATCAGGCATTCACAGCTTCAGACAGAAGCAGAGGCAAAGGCAGAAACAGAGGTAGATCATATCAGAAAAGTGGTCAAAATCAAAGTCAGAATCAGCATCAGCATCAGCAGCATCCTCAGCAACATCAAAATCAGCAAAGAGGAAATCATTCCAACCGAGGAAGATTCCAAGGACGAGGGAATGCATCCACCAATGTGTCAAACATTCAATGCAACTATTGTCACAAGTTTGGACACTATGAAAGAGATTGCCGCAAGAAGCAGTATGACCAAGGCGGTCAATCCAGCAGTAATCGAGGGAATTCCCGAGGAAGAGGAAATCATCGTGGTGGACATTCTAGTCACAGTCATTTTGCAAATGAACATGGCAATATGTTTCTTGCAAGTGAGGAATTGCATCAGACTGATACAATGCACCTAGACACTGATTTCAATCCCAAAGAAGATTTCAGTTATCAAGTCGACCAAGTGGAACAGGATCCTTGGTACATCGACAGCGGTGCATCATCTCATATGACAAATCATCAGGAATGGTTCACAGAAATGAAGCCATTAGAAGGTCAAAAGAATGTCATCTACACAGCAGACAATACACCGAATCCGGTTCAAGGGACAGGTGTTATCCCTATGAACAATTTCACTGGTACAAAAGGATTAGTCAAAGATGTGCTCTATGTTCCGAAGCTCAGCAAGAACCTTTTGTCAGTAGGTCAAATGACGGAACACAACTACAAAGTCATCTTCGACGGTGATGAATGCACTATCAGAGACAAATCCAAAAGAGGTCAGCTAGTAGCAAAAGGTGTCAAGGAAGGACGCTTGTACAGGATGCTAGCTACAGTACCAGATAAGCATGCCATGTCAGCTCAAATGCAACAGATGCCACTATCTGCAAAATGGCATAAGAGATATGGTCATGTCAACTTCAAGTACTTGTTAGATCTAAGGAATCAAAATATGGCAATTGGGATTCCGAAGCTACAGTTTCTTGGAAAGGTTTGTGAAGCATGCTGCTTCGGCAAACAAAAGCGAACCAACTTTGTCAGAAGTACCTCTCGTGCACGAGGTATTCTTGATTTAATTCATACAGATGTATGGGGTTATGCCCAGACCCGCAGCATCAATGGTTCACTTTATTACTTGACCTTCATCGACGACTACAGCAGATATTGTTGGGTCTACTTTCTGAAAGAAAAATCTGAAGTGTTTGCCAGATTTCAAGAATTCAAAGCCATGGTAGAAAACCAAACAGGCAGAAAGATCAAGGTCATGAGATCAGACAGAGGAGGTGAATACATGTCTTCAGCCTTCATAGGAAAAATGGGACTTTAGCAGACAGTGCTAGAGCAATGCTTAGTGAAAAGCATCTTCCGAATCAGTATTGGGCAGAAGCAATAGCTACAGCTAACTACTTGCTTAATCGGCTTCCTACCGAACCGATACAAGGAATGACTCCTTATGAAGCATTCACTGGACACAAGCCACGCATTGGGCATCTCCGCATATTTGGTTGCATAGCATATGCCCACATACATGATGATCATCGCAGGAAATTGGATGCGAAGTCACGCAAATGCATCATGGTTGGCTACAGTGACGAGAGTAAAGCATACAAATTGTATGATCCCATCAACCGCAAAGTCATTATCTCCAGAGATGTAATCTTCGATGAGGAATCAGAATGGAAAACCTCACCTACACAGGAGATAGAAGCATCGACTTCACAGTCATCTACAGAACAGGTTGATGAAGAAGAGCAAGAATTGCCAGCAACACCCCAATCAGCGTCACAGCAGCTCAGACGGTCTACTAGGGAAAGCAGACCACCAGCCAGATTGACATATGCTCAGAAAGGCAAAGCAATTCAGGTGGAAACCACCAACTATGCTCTTATGACTACCATCATGGCTACAGAAGAGCCAGTGTACTTCGAAGACGCAGTAGATAAGCCAGAATGGCAAACTGCAATGAATGAAGAAATGGATGCTTTGTATAAAAATAACACTTGGGAATTATGTGACCTTCCACCAGGAAAGAAGGCCATAGCCAACAAATGGGTATACAAAGTGAAGTACAATCCAGATGGCAGTATTCAAAGATACAAAGCCAGATTAGTTGCAAAAGGATTTGCACAACAATATGGTCAAGATTATGATGAGACTTATGCTCCAGTAGCAAAGATGGATTCCATACGGTTCTTGATATCACTAGCGACACTCAGTAAATGGAATGTGTATCAGCTCGATGTCAAGAATGCATTTCTCAATGGTTATCTAGACGAGGAAGTCTACATGCAACAACCAGCCGGTTATATTGAACCAGGACAGGAGAACAAGGTTTGCCATCTCAAGAAAAGTCTCTATGGCTTAAAGCAAGCCCCCAGAAGTTGGTACAGCAGAATTGACCAATATTTTGCTGATCTGGGATACATGAAGTCCAATGCAGATCATACTCTCTACTACAAAGTTCAAGGGGAAGATATTACTATTGCACTTTTGTACGTAGATGATCTGATTGTGACAGGAAGCAAGGATAGCTTCATCAGAAAGCTAAAACAAGACTTATCTGCAGAGTTCGACATGAAAGATCTTGGACTTATGCACTATTGTCTTGGAATTGAGTTCTGGAGAGATTCAGATAGCACATTCATGAGTCAGCTCAAATATGTTGACAGTCTCCTGAAGAAGTTTCATATGGCAGATTGCAAGATTGCAGCCACTCCCATGGAACAGAGTTTGAAACTTACTAAAGATTCAGAAAAGCCTACAGTCAATGACAGATACTACAGGCAACTCATTGGATCTCTTATATATCTGACAATCACACGGCCAGATATTTGTTATGCAGTAAGCTCACTAGCACAGTTTATGGCAAATCCAAAACAGTCTCACTGGAATGCAGCCAAAAGAGTCTTGAGATACATCAGAGGTACAAGACAATTTGGGATAGAATACAGAGGAAGTCATCCACGGTTGCATGGATACTGTGATAGTGACTATGCTGGAGATCATGAGACCAGGAGATCGACACAGGGATATGCATTTTTCCTTGGTCAAGGTGCTATATCATGGTTGTCAAACAAACAGCCAACTGTTTCTTTGTCTTCGACTGAAGCAGAATATAGGGCACTCACTACAGGTGCATGTGAGGCTATATGGCTCAGAAGACTATTGTCAGAAACAGATTACTTTGATGAGTCAAAGCCAACAACAATATACTGTGATAATCAATCGGCTCAAGCATTGGCCAAAAATCCAGTATATCACTCCAGAACAAAGCACATTGATGTCAGAGAGCACTTCATCAGAGAAAGAGTGTTACTTGGTGACATCACACTGCAGCATTGTGATAGCCAAGAAAATGTTGCCGACATCTTTACCAAACCACTCGGTAAAGAGCTATTCGGGAAACACCGACTAGCTCTTGGTTTGATGCAGAGGAAGGACATTCCCATTAAAGGGGTGTGATGGAATGTAATGCTCAGTCCTTCTTCGATTCCCCAGAATCATCATCTTGAGGGAAGGCCTACTTCATGATGTTGATCTTGAGGGAAGGTGTTGAGAGTTCACGCTCAACATCATGTGATCATGTGTGCATAGCACCGTCACGTGATCATATGTGCATAGCACTAACCTTATAGAGTGCTATAAAGGAAAGGGTTAGCTTCCCTAACCCTAACCCTAAAAGGGTTTGTATATATTCTATTTTTTCCACTAATTCTAGTGTACAGTTAGTCAATTTGTGGTGTGCTCTCTAGCTGTGCCCTCTCTCCTCATCTCCACTCTTCTCCTCTCCCCTCTTCATATTTTGTCAGTACTTCTACCAAAGTTGGTTCACTTTTGTTTGCCAAAGTGGCATGCTTCGCAAACCTTTCCAAGAAACTGTAGCTTCGGAATCCCAATGGCCATATTTTGATTCCTAAGATCTAACAAGTACTTGAAGTTGACATGACCATATCTCTTGTGCCATTTTGCAAATAGTGGCATCTGTTGCGGTTGAGCTAACATGGCATGCTTATCTGGTACTGTAGCTAGCATTCTATAGAAGCATCCTTCCTTGACACCTTTTGCTACTAGTTGACATCTTTTGGATTTGTCTCTGATAGTGCATTTATCACCGTCAAAGATGACTCTGTAATTGTGTTCCATCATTTGACCTACTGACAAAAGGTTCTTGCTGAGCTTTGGAACATAGAGCACATCTTTCTTCTTTCGATGTCTTGACTGTGTTGAGCTATCCTAGCATGACATCTTGCACATTCTGCTTGATCAGATGATAGGCGTACTTGTCTTTCTTATCCCATTCTGCCTGAGCTCGGGCGATGGTAGGATCTGCTACTACTGTTTGTGTAGCTGTAGATCCCGCTGCTAGTGCTGTGACAACAGATGGAATAGAGCTACTTGTGGCTGGATCGGCCAATGGTCTAGAAGTAGACCCATCGACATACTCCCATTTGTCTTGAAGTACAAGAATGGTCTCTATTCAGTTTTTCCATGTACCATAATTGGAGTTGTCTAACTTAGTAGATGCCTCCAGATTGAGGTTGCGAGTCATAGACATGGTGCAAGAAATGTACTCAAAAGTGTCGTGAAAATCTCTGTATGAATCAACTGCAAATACACTAACTGTGCCAAGTGAAATCTCTGAGCTGTCAGTGAAGATAGAACTGCAATATATAAAATCTATGATCTGTATTATAAGGCTTGTGGCAATGATGCTGAGAATAGCCAAGAGGCTTTACAAGGCTAAAATGATGTGCACAATGCCGTGAGATAGCCGAATAGGCTTTACAATAGTGGCATGTGTGTGTGAAATCAAGTGCTATCTGCCCACTGAAATAATCTACAATGCCTCTGTACTCTCTGAAGTCTGCTCATTGAACTGATGAACGTAAGGTTTTAGGTAATGTAATGATGTGAAACCGTATGTGAGTGTATGGACTGGACTCCGAGTAGGTACTAGTCGAGAATTTCGGGCATGGCTTAGATTGGCAACTTGGGGAAATTCAAAGCGTCCCCTCTATGGCGATCTAGTCTAGTCTGATCTAGATCTATACCAACCGTCGATCGATGAAAGAACAGCAAATAGTTCCTTTTCTTTTGTTCTTTTTAAGTGTTGTGTCAGATGTGTCGATGTAGAGGCAAATGTGCATGCGATGAGGCTCAAATGTGAGTGTAACTTGCACCAAAATGTACGCATGATGTGACGACGCATAGAGCACAAAAAACCGAGCGACTTTCCTTTTTGGAGCACCCTCAAATTCTTCCTGGATCAAGAGATACGACTTGATCTAGGTGGAGGGGCAAAAGGAGTGCAAATGGTGCTCAATGATGATGTGTCACTGTGGGTCACATGCAGTGTGATGTGGCACTATGCCTAGCAAGAGGTGTGCCAGTGGACACTTGTGCTGAGGTGGCAGGAGTGGTCACATGAAGTGACTGTGGAGCACTATGTGTGCCTGCAGGGGTCAGTGCTTGGATAGCTGAGGTGGCACTACTGAGGTGGCACAAATGAAGATGTCAGTAGATGATGTGGCAATAATGACATGGTAGTGATGACGCGGCTATACTGATGTGGCAAATGAGCTGGCAGGGTGATGTGTTTGTGATGATGTGGCAAGTGACATGGTAGATGACATGGCAGATAAGGCTGACATGGCACATGTTGATGTGGCAAATTGACTTTGACTGACACATGGCAGTCGGTGATAGCTGATGATGTGGTAGCTTCACGAGGCTACTGACGTGTCACTTAGAGTGACGTGGCAGATAGGGTGCCATGTGTCACAATTGTGACCAAACCACCTAACCAGGGTTGATTGAACCTAACCTAACTAGGGTTGACTGAACCTAACCCTGGTTAGCTCCTATCTGACACATATCAGTCAGAGAGCAAGAGAGACTCTGAGTAGAAAGACAACGATGAAGAGACGATGAAATGGCAACTTGGAAAAGATGATGGTGAAGAGGCAATCCGTCATTGTGTCGTTGCATGCAGGGAGCTGGTTTTGGAGCTGCGGCGCTTCACCGTCTTCTTCACCTTCAAGCTTGCAAGCTCACAGCCGTTTGAGTGATGCTTCGATGCCGTAGAAGACGTTGAAGCCCATGGAGGTAAGGAGCCCGTTTGGAGCTTCATTGCAGGAATGAAAGAGCGCTGGAGTGCTAGAAGGAACCTTAGAGCTTCTTAGTACAGTCGAGTGGAGAGGCTATCGCTGGAGCGCTGGCCGAACAGAGAGGCAAGGCTGGAGCATTGGCCATCTTGCATGATGGAGCATTGGAAGCTACTGTAGGGAGGCCGTCTAGGAAGGCTCACGGCTAAGAGTAGAAGGCCGTGGGTGGTGCTCGAGGTGAAGTGTTGTTGCTTCGGGATTGCCCACAGCTGTGTTGCAGAAAGGAGCACGGTAGGATGGCATGTTGTCTGAGGGTCGCCCATGAAGCTATTGTTGGGGGGTCGTCCGTGGAGCCGTTGATGCTGAGAATCCACCTTTGCTGGGGAGCCATCGTTTTGCAAGCCCAGAGCGCGGAGTAGAGGCCTTGCAGATAGTCGTTGAGGCGGTTAAGGAGCTAGCTACCGGTGATGCAAGTGCTGCTGGAGACCTTTGTAGTTTGGAGAGGCGTCTGGCTTTCCAAACTATGAGAACTGCGAGTGTTGCTTGGCTTGTAGTAGGCCATGCTTGCTGTTGTAGCAAGAGTTGGAGGGTTGCTCATGCGTTGCTAGCTCTCTCAATGAAGCATGTCTCTCAACATGTCTCCCTCTCATAGCAGGAATCTCTCAAGAAGGCTCTACCTGTTTTTCTCATAAACACTTGAAGAAGATCACTCTCTCTCACTTTCAATAAAAAAACTCTCGCATGGAGTATAATGGATGGAAATCTTTCCAATGAACGGAAATTCTCTATCAAAGAAAGCGAAGGTTCTCTCAGCAGAAGAGAACACTCAATCTCTCTCGATCTCTCAATTTCTCAATCACTCTCACAAGAAGGATGGCGCCTCAACGGAAGGCAAAACCATGCTCTGATACCATGACAAAATATGAAGAGGGGAGAGGAGAAGAGTGGAGATGAGGAGAGAGGGCGCAGCTAGAGAGCACACCACAAATGACTAAATGTACACTAGAATTAGTTGAAAAAATAGAATATATACAAACCCTTTTAGGGTTAGGGTTAGGGGATCTAACCCTTTCCTTTATAGCACTCTATTGGGTTAGCTATGCACATATGATCACGTGATGGTGCTATGCACACATGATCACATGATGTTGAGCGTGAACTCTCAACAGATTTCTCCAAATAACCAACCCACAGCATAATAGCCAGTGTGAGGTGACCACTCGCGCCCTTTGTTCTTGGGGCTGCCTCTTCCCTACAATAAAGTTTTAGAGCAAACCAAGAAAATCTTGCACACGGAGCACATCTGGGATTTTGTATCTCACGACTCTCTGTCCAATGCAATGAGCTTCCCTAATCAATTATCCTCACATGCATTGATTTCTCATTGGCAGTGAAGTCGAGCATAGAGTTACATGCATTCAAATCTATACATGTATATACCTTCTAGCATGCACTACCTCTCGCACTACCTTCAGTGCACTGATCGCAACCAGTAGCGATAGGCAAGGATTGATCTACAAACAATCGCGCCCGCTTTTTTATCACTAGGTATTCCCAAACATGAGGAGAGTCCTCTCTTAGGTACCAATGTTTGCTTTGCTGCCTATAGCTTTCCAAAGTTGCAAGAAAACACATAAACATGTTATGGATTGAGCCACGATTAAAGAATGGACTGATAATCCATAACTGCTCATCATCAGAACGTCCTATGGCATGACACACGCCTCTGTGCATCATTGACATGGCTAGCTCCATCTTCAACATGGCATATGCATCAACAGTATCGTGTTTACTTCTTTTAAACATATTGAGTGCACATTTGCATTGATGTCCTACCTTGGGCAACACCTACATTAATCTCTTCTTTTGCCTCATTCGTGGAGGCCACAAGGTGTGTGCCAACTACTCCTTTCTCTCTCATGCTTTTAGGCAATGGAAGCTTGCATTTTGGACCACTCAGTTGCACAAGAACGAGCTTTGCCTCTCCACCCAATGACAACTCGAAATCTTGATGGGATCTCAACAATTCTAGCTGGCACAACACATCACCAAGCATTCTAGTGTAATTACTTCATGCACATCATGCTTGGGCACTACTCTACAAGCTACATGAAACCAAGTTGTGACATGACAAACTCGCATTTTTATCTCTCCTCAATTCCAGCAAGATGTTAGCTGCCATGATGAATAGCTAGACAATGCTATGATTGTATCGCTCTCATCAATTTAGGCGAGATGTTGGGTTCCATGATGAAAAGCTAGACAGTGCTATGATTGATCTAGAAAACACAATTCATTACTTGCATTCAAAAGAAGATCCAATGATCTGTAAGCAATTACAACATACATATGACAATGACAAATGTACAAATTCAACCAAGTATCCTCGATGCAGCATGTAAGATTGAAAACCCTCTATTGTCACATAAATATGATGCTTCATAAACTACATCAGGTAATATCCTACTCTATTATTACACATTTGTTAATCTAAAACTATAAACATGTAACAATAACACAAAGCCAAGATGATCTCAATCAGCTTTGCCAATCACAAATTCAACTGCTGGGAAAGGTTGAAATTGAGGTCACTACAAGACACGGGCCACTTTTCGATGCCGATACTGATGCTAAATACAAAGAAAAAAAAACTTAACCAGTAAAAAGTGTTGGAATGTCCGTCGGTGTCTACATCGCAAAGAAAGTGTTGATATAGTCATCAGTATGGGCATCAGTAACTGAATGTTTCTAGTGTCAGTATGGGCATCGGTATGAACATTGGTATCTATTGACACTAGAGTGTCAGTATATACCAACATTCTAACAGAATTTTAAAAAAATTATGGGGTAGGATGGGTCTTGCCATCCTGCCCCACAAAAAATTTTTTCATTATAAATGTTACAAAAGAGGTCTACAAAATTACATTACAATGTTACAAAAAGGGTCTGCAAAATGGCAAAAGTGCCGAGGTTGAAAATGGCAAATCTACCACATTCATGCGCTACAAAATGGCAAAAGTGCCGAAGTGGAAAATGGCAAATCTACTGAAATAATGCCCTATAAAATGGCAAAAGTGCCAAAATACAAAACGACAAAATGTCCTATCCTACTGCTCCTCCTCCTCCTCCAACTCTCCTCATCCTTCTCGCCCTCCTTGTCCTCCTTGCCCTCCTCATCTATAGCCTCTCTGTGTAGGACTGATCCACCTCCTCTTCTATGAGCCTCTCTGCTTCTCGTCTTAAGATCTAGTCTCCAAGTCTAGGTCTCTATATGGGTCAAAGTTTCCTCCCTAAGAACGAAACAAGTTAGGAAATAAGATAAGAGCGTCGATTGTAAGACAACGATGAGGATTAGGGTATACTCACATGATGCTTTGCCACCTTTTGCCAATTGATTCTATATCCTTCTTGACCTTATGTACTCATCGTCATTTGGAAGCCTACCAATCATAGATTTATGTGGATCCAAATTCAAGGAGTTAGATATGAATAACAGGTATTGAGCATGATTGGGAGATTCAACATTATTAGTATTTGTGGGTTGGGGTGCTACTATTTGCCCATCCAATCCGACAGGTCTCTCCATAAAGTAGGATTACCCCGTAATAGTGGTGCGATGGGCATCTTGATCTCAGTGGACAGGAATGTGGCTAATCCTGCGATGTCTTGAGGACCAGTCATAGATTCTATGCCTATTGATTTAGACTCTTCTAAGCCATATAAGGACATTTTGTCATCCTCCTTTAGTTGTTGCAAGGTAGGGTCTTCTTCAAACATCGGCTGCATTAGGGTGGATCCCTCTCTTGAAGGGCATGACACACCTTATTCCTCTACCCTTTCAGGTATTTGCAAGGCTTTTGAGGCTTGAGCATTTATCTCATGTCTAGGATGAATTGTATCAATACTCTTGCTTGCCTTGAGACTCTACTGACATTCCTCTTGGCACTTGTGTACCAATTTATACACCTCGGTGAGATCTTGTTTCCCCACCCATGGGTTAGAATATTCACCATGACCCTTAGGTGTTGTAGCTTGGCCATGGGTTGAAGCCGTTATTAGTGCCTCATTTGCCTCATGTGGGTGGTTGTTGCTGGTACCATTTGAGAGAGTATCACCCGAGGAAGATGATGTTGCTACGGAGGCTGTATCTTCATCCAACCCATCTTGGATGATGACCTTATTTTTTCCCTTCCCAATCTTCATTGCACCCTTGGTTCTTACTCGTGCTAATTCAGTTGCATTTCTAGGTTGTGACGTGCTAGCTTTATCCCTTTTGGCTTGTTTGTGAAGCTCTTTTTTAAAAGCTTTAGCTTGCAACATCGTGATTACATTCAAGGATACTAATGACACTTGGCCTCTGTCAAGGCTTAACAAGTTAAGGCTTGTGGACTTAGATGGCCTTCTCATCGAGCAATCCTTAAAGAGATGGTCCACACCACACCCAGTGCACAATGGTGGGGGTGTATTAGATGTTGGTGCACATGTAATTGGCTGCTTAGATTGCCCCTTATATGGACACTCATTGGTAGGGTGTGGCCCTTGACACATATGGCATTGAATGGGTTGGGCCTTGATCAAGTTGTTCCTATCTCCCATTCTTTGAGGAATCGTTGCCGTCTGGTAGACCGGAATGTATTGGTCACCTTGTATAATGTAGTGACTTATAATGCTAGACCGATTTGCATTGTCACTATTTTGGGGATAGGTGTGTCCATTGACGGTAGGTCTAGGATCTCCCCAATCACTAGGTAGCTCTTCCACCAATACTTGATTCAAAGGAGTAATTCGTGGTGGTGGTGGTTGAGGTCCCAATACTGGCAAGGGTAATGGAATATTTTGAGCCCTAAATTGCCCTTGATTGGTTGATATGGCTCCTTGTATTGGCCATTGTACCTGATTGGATGGATTGGGTGGTGTAGGCAATGGTAGATGCGGCCTTTGTTGATAAATGGGTTGAGGAATCACCCTAGGATAATGACATTGGGATGTGTCATGATTTCCCCAATGATCACAATGGGCACAGTAGAGTGTTGGCCTGGCTCTAAGATGAGGGCATTCCTTAGTGGGATGATTTCCAGTGCATACCCCACACCATATGTTATCTCTTTGTGGAAAGAGATGTGGGTTTCTAGGAGCATCTTTTGGTGCTTCTATATTCCATTGTTGGCTCAACTTGTTTAATAGATCTATGGCCAACTCTTCCATGTTGAGCACCTTGGGCATAATACTTGCGTCCCTAGTTGCTTCTTAAGTTGAAGCGTATGCTATTTGGGACATATCAGAGGAAGCAAAGGATTCATCCTTTTGGGGCATCTCCCTCATGTTATCCCCTAAGCATATTGTTGTCTTGCTGCATAGCTCGAACGATGTGGGATTCATAGAAAACAAATGATCATGCAGCTTAGCATCCCATAGCCCTATGAGGAAGCATGGCAGAAGCTGCACATCACTCATCCTCTCATGGGGTTCACATCGCGAGTTCAGATGCTTAATTCTAGTGATATAGTATCTGAAGGACTCAGTGTCCTTCTGTTTCACCTGATAAAACTGGTTAATTGGGTTCCACTTGAGCCCACTGGGGGAAAACTCCACAATGAAAGATTTATGCAATGTGTCCCAATTTAGTTTCTCCTCAGGGTTTAATGCTCTAAACCATTGTCCAGCCTTGCCATCAAGACTCAAGCTAAAAGCACTGACCTTGTCTAGATCCCCAATATTACCAAAGGTCTCACGGATTTGTTCAAATCTCTCAACATGGGAGACTGGGTCTCCTTCTCCTACAAACTTGGTGATTAGCTTGGAGATAGTAATAGGCTTGCTCCTTGAGGGGTTGGTATCCCATCTTGGAAACATCAATGGTTGAGCGGCAGCCCCCCTTCCTAGTGCTTGCACTAGGATTCTCATTGCTTCATCCATAAGGACTGTTTGCGATACAGAAGGAGGTCGTGGAATGGTAGGCGATGTCCCATACATTGGTGGTCCTGATGAAGAGTTCCATGGATTTGATGGCAGATACGGCAACGATCGGCGAGATAGAGATATGGCGACAACCCGTGGGGATAGGGCAAAAGCAACGATCGATAGGATAGCCTTATGGCACCGGGTCAATGTAATTTTGACCAATGGGATAGCTGACTGATAGTAATTAATTAGGGTGGTGGGCTAGGTACTGACATGTGTCAAGTCAGTGATAGAGTTAAGGCAACGGCTGGCGAGATAGCAAGTCGGCAAGATAGCACTAAGGTGATGGGTCAATGCAAGTTTGACCGATGGGATACAGTTATGGCATCGGGTCAATGCAAGTTTGACCGGTAGGATAGAGCTATGGTATCGGGTCAATGCAAGTTTGACCAATGGGATACGGTTATGGCGCCGGTCGACAGGATAGCGCTATTGCACTGACCCATGGGGATAGGAACACGTAGTTTTGTCGACTAGGTTTTGATGATTCTTGATGATTTAGAAGTTTCTGTTCATGTTTTTTTGTGATGTGGGGATGCTAAACTACCTAATCTACCTACTCAATGAAAAAAACTTCAAAGCAAAACAACTTTTGAAAGCCAAAATGCAAGATTTCTTGATGGGTGAGAAAGAGGGTAGGGGGAGAGGGGAGAAGAGAGGGGAGAAGGGAGGGAGGAGGAGAAGGGAAGAGGAGGGTGAAGGGGGGTGGAGTGAGTGGCAGCCACAAGGGCACTACAATGGAAACAAGAGAACACCCAAAACACTCTCTTGGAAGAGAAGAGGGAGCTTGTATTCAAACTTGTGTAAACAACAATGAAGACCAAAGTCAACCATTTGGCCTTTTATACAAGCCACCTTTTGAAGGGAGGGCCAACCCTAATCTCTTTATACCACTCTTCCTTCTCATTCTTTTACCATCCTCTTGGGCCCATCTAGCTCCAAGACACAATCTTGGCTCGATGGACTTGCCACTGTCCATCAAATCACATCACTTAACCAACAGTGGCATATTGTTAACCAATTTGTTAACAGCGAGGAGGTATCTAATTAGTCTTTTGGCACAAAGATTAAGGAAGGAATACTGAAACCACTGGCATCTAGGAGCTATTCAATTTCCATTCAAAGTTCTCTAGGGTGATATCTAACCACATTGATTCGTGAAGAAAATATTGTGGAGGTATTTGTCAGTAATTTGTCAAAGATTGCAAGTTTAGTCCCTCGACTGACACCAGATTACAAACATTGAGTTGAAGATTTTTTGAGCAAAATGCAGCTAAGGTTTTACAATATGAAGCTAGTCATTTCTCTCTTGCAAAGACCCTTCTCATGGAATGAGATTATTCTACGACCAGGGGAAAAATCTCCTAGGCCATATGGTATTTCCATTGAGTTTTATCAGCATTACTGGAAGGTGTGTGGCAAGGACATCACTATTCTCATTAATCAATGTTTTCACAAGGGTTGTCTACCTAAGAGCATAAATACTAGCATTGTGAAATTAACCCCTAAAGGTCAAAACAGGTCTCTACTTGGGCATTGGAGGCCCCTTCCTATGTTAAGCTATGTTTATAAAGTTATGGCAAAAGCTATGGCCAATAGGATTAAGCTCATTCTGAGAAGAATCATTAGGCAGTATCGTTTCATATTTAATAGAAATATACAAGATGTTGTAATGAATTTTGTCTTGCTATTGATTATGTTGTGTTGCATAATGAGAGTTTTTTTTTGTTGAATTTAGATCTTGAAAAAGCCTATGAGTAAATTAGTTGGAGTTTTATCATTGCCACTATGGAGAGATTGGGGTTGGTGCAATGACAACAATACTATTTTCCAATGCTTTTGCCAGGTTGTCACTAATTAATGGTTATTTGAAAGGTTCATTTGTACTCATGAAGTCTATTAGGCAAGGATTCCCTCTAGCTCCTTTGTGATTTGCCATTGTGACTGAACCTCTACTTTGTCAAACTGATTATACTGGCTTGATCAAGGATGCATTAAAGGATTGTCACTACCAGATGGTTCTAATTTATGTACATAATTTTTTGCTAATGATAACTCGAGTCCTATGGCTAGAAGGTAGGAGAATTTAAGCAATTTTTTGTCTATATTTGAGAAGTTTTCTATGGTCTTTGATTCCAAAATAAATCAAGACAAAATCACTGCAGCTTGGTTGGGGTGGGATGCATTACCTGAATGGTATACAAGGTTTTCTTTTAGGATCAGAGCTAATGAAATTATCAAATATTTAGAATGCCCTGTTGGATTTGTTGTTTGTTTGAAATATAATTTTGAGTGGTGCATGTCCAAGATGCAGAGAGTTTTCTGCATGGGAGAATTCCAAACTGTCTTTTGCAGGTACATTAGTTGTTGCTAAACAAGTACTGTTGTCTATCTCAGTGTATGTGATTTTTGCATTTCCTTTTTTGGATAATGCATTGAAGAAAATGGACAGGTGTATTAGAAATTTTGTATGGAGGGAGCAATGGCATGCCATACACTGGAATAATATGGTGGCTAGTAAGAAGGAAGGTGCACTTGGGTTAGAGAATTTGGTCTAGAAGTGCAGGAAAATGATTGTTAAATGGTTCCTTAAACTTCATTGCAGTCAACCATGGGCAATAATTGCCAGGCATTGTTGAATGTGGTCCTAGGGGGGTCAAGGCTCCTTGCCAAGGCATAATTCTCTCTAATTATGAAGTCAAATTTCCTCAATCAGAGCTACCCAGTAAGATGATTGTCAAGTGGAAGCTCATCTTTAAGGATGTCACTTAATGCAAAGTCTCTTAAGAAACATTGTAAATGAGTGGCCAAGTAATGTGGTCTATTTAGATAGAGGGGACTTGAGAGGATTTGTAAATGCTACTGGCAAAGATATCAGTAAATGCTCTTTAAATGGCAGCACTTTTGGGGGATAAGACTGGGATGAACAAAGAGCTATAGAAGGTGTGGTAGGTCATCATAGCAACAATAATTAATCGCATATGGAGAAGGAGATATAAGATGATTTTTTATGTAGTAAGTACAATCATGGGTGTTGTTTTCAAGAAGTCTCAATGCTGTTAAAATAAAGAATTAATAGGTTGTGGGCGGATGACCCTTTTTGAGCAACCAATTTTTATACAAGGTCTTTTTCCAAGCCTGCCACAGCCCTATAATACAATCGATAGTTTATTTTTATTTTTTTCAATAGATCATGTGCATTGTGGGTGATAAGTTATAAGATCGATGGATATTGATCTTTGTTGTAACTGTCTCTTATGAGACTAATCTTTCTCATTTCTTATATCAATATATAGAAAGTATTTCCCTAAAAAACCTTTCTCTTTTCTTATATTAATATAGAGAAATTACTTCCCTAAACCTCATTGATTCATGAAGGAGGGGAGGCCCATCTAATAGATTCAATTTCCATTGTTATTTTGTCAATACAAGGAAGCTCATCTTAATTTGTCCCCCTAGAGAACTTAAAATCAAATTTCCTATTATAAAGAGACTAGCTTTGCTTATATGTCCCCTTTTTGAACTTAAAATCAAATTTCACATTATAAAGAAAGCTCAGCTCAGTTGGTGAGCTAGACATTTTGTTGACACAAGAAATCTCAGCTCAGTTGGTGAGCTAAGTACCCAAAAATGCTTACTTGACACTCTGCTCAGCTAGTGAGCTACCCAAATTTTCTAAAAATGACCTTCATCCCATTCTAGTTCCACCTAAGGTTGCAAAAACTCTTGCAAGATCATTTTTGTGGCTTGATTTGTTAGGAATTCATCCTCACAGGGAGACTTGTGGGTGATTAAGGTTTAGAAGGATTCTTTTATGAAGCATGGTGATTGGCTGAGTCCATGTGAGTATTTCATGGTTGATAATGTGGCATCATTACATGCATTCTCCTACGTAGCAAGAAGTCATGGTGAGCCATTATCATTCTAGCTATCTCTAGAAGTTCGACTCCCATGAGCTCAAGAGGTGGCATGGTCTTGTTCTCATGAGGCAGCAATACACAATCAGTGTTGATGCTTGATATTGTGGGAAGCAACTCGACTTTTTTGGTGTGTGATTTGTAGTGTGTGTTGTGTGTGCCTTTGTGGCCATCTATGATTGTACTAAGCAACAAGCCCAGTAGGGATGAGCTCTTGCTGATGATAATAGATTGAGTTATCTCTTGTGAGAGTTATTGAGTCATTCCCATTTCAAATCTCTTTTATATGCTTTTGTTTTAATCTCCGTTATGATCAATTAAACCTTTGCTTGCACCAAGTAATTAGAGACATTAAGCCATCATGATCAACCTGGTTATACATCCCATGTGGAAGCCACAAATAAACACCATTGGTGTAGGACTCAAATGTTGTTCGTAGGTGGATTGAATCAGGCAGATTGACCATCCAATTAAGGTCCATTACCATCTCAGCCACTCTATAATCATGGGAGAGAACTGCTACTACTACTTTGGAGACAACTAGGAATAAGAACGAAATCAACTGAAAGTGAGATATAGCCAAAGGGTGGAGATAAGGGTTGAGCAGGAGGGTGGAGCAAGAGATGAGGATCATTGTTTGCTTGGGTGTAGCCATTTTTGGTGAGGTTCAAGGCATTTTTTGTATATAGGTATCTTGCCTGACGAGTGCCTGATCCATAACTTATGCATTGCTCAATGGAATTTAACAAACTTTGTTTTCAATTTGTAGCACACATTTTAATCTTGAACATGAGACCAAAAGTTATAGAATAAAGATTTGGAATGAGACCATTAAAGCATTATAAGTGCTATCTTACATGTGAAGCATGCTTCATTAATAGTATATGATATATCTATTTACTCAAAAACATCAAACTTTGTTCTGCACATACATGCAACTAAGTAATCATTCAAAAGTACACTATGTGAGCTTCTCCTCAACCCAAGGACACACCTTATTGAGAACCTTAAGTATAATTTAAGGGGCCTCCAATGTTGTGCTAAAATTATGCACACCCATTAGAGGGCATGCTCCATAACTTTTTCTTGATTTGTTGAAAACTAAAATGGATTTAAAAATTGGAATCCAAACTAGTGGGACTACTACATGGTGGCCGTCAAACATTGATAGTTAGTGATGGTGGTATCTAGATTCACCCTAAAAAATGAAATTTTAAAATCTAAATATTTGTGTATGTGCAAAGATATTTTAAAAATTCATCAGTATTTACTATTTTGTATTGGTTCTTTTTCCATGCACTTGCTTGCTATATGTCTCATAAGCTTGCCTAAGGTCATTGCATTTCATCATACATAGCATCAAACCCGATAGCATGCCCTTTGTCCTATTTGTGTTTTGTAGCAATTTAGGCCACATTGCACTTGCTTGGGATATCCAATTTTGCTTATGTGTATCGCCAATGGAGGGAAGTGCCGGCAGCTGAAAATTTGCTACTCTCTCAAATTTTACATTTTCACACCTCCCGCCTACAAATCTTTGAATATCACAACCTGCACCGTAATCCCTAGTCATCAATCTTACCCTTGAACGAGTGCCCAAAACGTCCCTCTCCCTAAGGAGCATTGACATTGAGATGCTAAATACTGAGATGATCCTTATAGGCTAGAGGACATGTAGTAGTGCGCGGTGCAAAAAAATATTAAGGTTGGATCCAGGATTACGTTCACGTTTTCACATTTGTGTTGATGGTGGTTATTAGCATTCATTAATTACGCTTTAAAGTAGCATGAAAACAACATGATCACGTTGTTTATCCAAAAAAAAAATTGGGAAACCGGATAAAACTCCCGTTAGTAGTATTCATATAACCAGTGGTAATATGTAAATTACCCCCTTTTTAAGTATTGGCAGTATTGAGGGTTGCAAATTCACAATTTCCCATGCAGCCTAGCACTATATATTGGTGGAAAGGGGCTCGTCATTCGATCCGATTGTGGTTCATATCCCAATAAACGCTTTGGTAAGTTGGGAAAGAAAGTGAACCATGATTTGGATTTGAATAGTGGTAAGGATGAGTGGGGGAGGGTGAGTCGGCATTCATTATACTTGTGGGTGTGGTTTGCTACCCCAATTCCTTGTGTTTTGGGGAAATTGTAGACCACAAACATGAGGGCTAGTTGATGTGAGTGTTTGTTGTGTGTTCTTGAGGGTGGTCTATACTCCGACTCCTTGCATTTTGGGAAACTTGTGGACCATGATCATGAGTTCCAATGAATGCAATTGTTAGTGAGGAGTCTTAAGCTAAGGCATGGAGAGAAGGGGGAGATGAGATGGCAATGATTTGAGCATAAAGAGGGCATGTATTGTGACTATGACTGCACAATCAGAAATGCATGAGACTAGTAATGCTCATCCACAATCTTCAAGATGAGTTGTGAGTAGGCAAACTATGGATGCATCGAGTCATGCCCATGCCAGTACTCATATGCCTAATAATGTTCCCGTGATTGAACAAGGAGTTGTAGAAGAGGATCTCAATGCTGTAATGGGCACTACCCCAACACTTGATCCACCCTGTGAGGTTGTTGACCAAGATACGAGGAGAGGATTTATGTGGGTGTCACAATCCTCTCAAAGAGATATTCTATGTGCACAGGGGGGGAAATGCAAGTCACATGGTCCAGACTCGGACTTTGTCTCATTAATGTTCGGGTCTACATTGAGTGGAAATTCAAGTATTGTGGAACACAAAAATTAGGGGGAGCACCTCGCATAAGGGGTCACTTTCTTGGCGACTCAAGAAAGAGCATTCAACGTTATGTGGCCCCAAGAGCTGTTGCAGTAGCTCACACCTTAACAAAGAAGTTGCAATCTTCTAGAAAAATCCAAAGAAGATCAATTTGGAAAAGTTAAGGTGTAAGTGAAGTAGAGTCTATAAGCACACACTGCGATGGAAGTACAAGTGTTGTAGGCTCCCATGCCCGAACTCCTTGTGTGGACACTAGCATGCAAGATAGATCTCCATCTATGTCTTGAAGCTAGATCAGCAACAACTGTGACTACTAACTTTAGGCAACCCACGATAGTTGAGAGCATCAAAATTCAAGATTTGCAGAATGCACAGTATGTACTTGGTAGATCAATCTTGCGGTCAATATATCCACAAAGTATGGTTGATAACAATGATATGAGAGCTGCATGGAATTGCATTGCTAACTATGGACCAGGCTTCAAGCCCCCTTCATACCACACATTGCGTACAACATTGTTAGACAAGGCATATGCAAAAGAGAAAGATTAAATATTTCAAGCAACTGCATAACATCGGATGCACAATTGTCTCAGATGGGTGGACAAGCATAAAACGCCATGCTTTATTGAATGTGATGGTTATATCACCGTGTGGGGAGGCCTTCCACATGTCAACTAATGCCTCACATGTAAAGAAGTCAGAGACATATATGTTGAGAGATCACGCTCAACATCATGTGATCATATGTGCATAGCACCATCATGTGATCCTGTGTGCATAGCACTAACCCAATATAGTGCTATAAAGGAAAGGGTTAGATGCCCTAACCCTAACCCTAACCCTAAATGGGTTTGTAAGTGTATGGTTAGTCATTTGTGGTGTGCTCTCTAGCTGTGCCCTCTCTCCTCATCTTCTCTCTTCTCCTCTCCCCTCTTCATATTTTGTCATGGTATAAAAGCTCCCCTGCCTTCATTGAGGCACTGCAATCAGTATGCAAGAATATGAGAGAGTGTGAGAGTTTGAGAGATTGAGGATTGAGTTTTCTCTTCCGTGAGAGAAAAATTCCATTCATTTTGGAAGAAATTCCATCCATTTATTTTCATTGAGAGTTCTTTCTTCCGTGAGAGAAAGAGAGGTGTAAAGAGAGGAGTCTATCCTACTTTGAAAGACAGAGATAGGGTGAGACCTTGCTTGAGAGAGAGAGAGAGCGTCTTGAGTCTCCAAAGAGACTTTTTCTCCATCGAAAACTTGGAAGAGAGAGCTTTGTAACACCGAGCTACTCTCAGCTATGGGCTCAAAGCTTTTATAGCACCAACCTTGAACGGCCGACAACGCCGAGTCTCCACGGCTCATAGCTTCATCAACGAGTTTTTTTTTTGCAAAGCTTCTAGCAAAGCCTCCTTCAGCGACCTCTCCAAGAGACAACTCCAACTAGTACCTTTAAGGGCTCCCAGCACCAACGGCTCCTGTAGATGAGCTCACAGTGCTTTCATAGCAGAGGCACCTCCAAGTGGTCTACCTCCCTCGACTCAATGCATCCAGCATCAAGGCTCTCGGCTACCGCCAGCCTCAGCCTGTAACTCAACACCATCCACGAGCAACACTAACCTGTAGCAACGCATTTGCCAACGCCCTGCATGCAAAGCTAAAGCAGCACCCAAACCTCACGGACGACTCTTCAATGAACTCTTCATCAAGCTAAGCCTCTCCATCAACAAACTCTTGGCTTCTATCGATGCTCTCCAACAGATGAACCATCTTCAACATGTCATTTTGCTCTGTGCTCAATTGCGGGCTGCACACTTTGCCTCCTGGGACTCTTCAACCGCCTCACTTGCAATAACGAGACACCAGCACAGACGCCATTAGCTCACAACTCCAAGTGATAGATAGGCTCCAAGCCGCCGCTGGCTTTCAGCAGCAAAGATGAAAAGGCGCCCCTACACTACTGATTTCATAGCGATAGCTACTCTCCAAGGTGACTCCTCTGCGTGTTCTCCAGCATCCACACCTCACGGGCTACTCCACGACTCCACGCCCATGGGCTGCTCCACGGTTTCTATGCCAAGCTTCTGCCTTCTCCACAGTAGACGCCTTCTACAACCGGCTTCAAAGGTGAGCTCTACGTGCATGCTTCAATAAGGCTCTATAGGGCGCTCTGCAATTATAGCCGCTCACAACGACCATGACACAGATGATGGAGAATGCCATGTAGGCAAGGCCACATCACGCCCTACCACATCAGCACACCTTATCTCCAGTGCCACGTCAGCCCTATCTGTCATGTCATCTGACATGTGGCAGCCGCCTACCACATCAGTAGTCTAGTCATAGGTGCCATGTCAGTAGCAATCTACCACATCATCACTGCCAGCTTCGCTACCATGTCAGCACAACCACATCATCAGCTGACATCATCATCTGCCATGTCATTAGTGCCCAGTCAACGTGTGCCACCTCATCAGTGCCACATGGCACTCTGACCCTTTGCAGGCACAATTACCCCTCTGGAAGCACACACACTGCTCCACTCGGCATCATTTGCCACAAGCCTTGTAATTCATATCAGAATTATGGCCCCCCCAACAAGTCAAGAGTACTGCTCTAAAAATACTAAGGCCTTCGTCGACATCTAGGGGGAACCCATACACCACAGCCATAAAGAGACCCTTTGTGAGCATGTCATCTAAGGTGGTGACAGGCAGATGTGGGGGGAATCAACTGTGGGAACGAAGGGTCTCCACTAGTGCCAAAATTTCTACTCCAGGTGAGCGCAACACAATCACCTTATATGAGAAGGTAGATAACATTGGGATCACAGAGCATCTTGGGGGGGTGGTAGTAGGCATGGGGAAGATGAGTGGGTGAGCAGCAGATGAGCAGGGGAGCAGATGAGTGATGAGAGTTGGAGGAGGGGGCATGGAGCAAAGTAGAGCAGGGGTGGAAAAGAGATGGAGGAGGGGTGTGGAGCAAAGTAGCAGAGCGTGTGGAGCAAAGTATAAGAGCAAGGGCGGATGAGAGGGCCCTCATAGTGGAATCTTAGGCGCAACCCCAGACGGGCTGGTAATCATGAAGTAGATGTCATGTGGTGGGTGAGCAAGCCACTCTGGTGGTTGGTAATTAACTACTAGCCCGATGGAATTAAGCCACGACAGACGTGGCTAATGAGAGCCACCATCATCGGGTAGTAATTCCCACAAAGGTAAATCATGAAGCTCTAATCACTCATTACCATGCACTCTAGTTCTCTACTGAGCATGTGAGCCTGATGACTGGTAATTTTAACTGCCAGCCCAGTGGAATCGTAGCCATGACAGACGTGGTTGATGAGAGCCATCACCACCGGGCAATAATTCCCACCAAAGTAAATTATGAAGCCTAATCACTCATTCCCATGCACTCTAGTACTCTACAGAGCATCCGAGCCTGGTGACTGGTAATTTTTACTGCACTCGTAGTGATCATGCATGCTTAAGCCCAGTGGTGGGTGAGCAGGTTATTGCGGTGGCTGGTAATTTTAACTACCAGCTCGGTGGAATCATAGCCACGATAGACGTAGTTGTAATCACTCATTACCATGCACTCTAGTACTCTACTGAGCATGTGAGCCCAATGACTGGTAATTTTTATTGCACTTGTAGTGATCATGCATGCTTAAGCCTGGTGGTGGCTGGTAATTTTAACTGCCAGCCCAATGGAATTGTAGCCACGACAGACATGGCTGATGAGAGCCACCACCACCAGGAAGTAATTCCCACAAAAGTAAATCATGAAGCCTAATCACCTCTAATCACTCATTACCATGCACTCTAGTACTCTACCGAGCATGTGAGCCTGATGATGACTGGTAATTTTTATTGCACTCGTATTGTTCATGCATGCTTAAGCCGTGGTTGGTGAGCGGTGGCTGGTAATTTTAACTTCCAGCCCGGTGGAATCGTAGCCATGACAGACGTGGCTGATGTCAGCCACCACCACTAGCTAGTAATTCCCACAAAAGTAAATCATGAAGCCTAATCACCTCTAATCTTTCATTACCATGCAAGTTAGTACTGCCGCCTTGAATTAATCAAAATTCAGGCCAACCACCGCGGTGGCTCTCACCTTGATAGTGTAGTCGTGGGCTACAAACTTAAGCCTCCGCCATTCCATTCCCTTAACTGTTTTGTCTTCTATTCCTCTCCATCGTTTCTTTCTCCCTTGCAATCGGACTGCAAACTCAAGCCTCCACTATTCCATTTCCTTCACTGATTCATCTTCTATTCCTCTCGACCATTTCTTTCTCCCTTGCAATCGGACTGCAAACTCAAACCTCCACTATTCCATTTCCTTCACTGTTTCATCTTCTATCCCTCTCAACCATTTCTATCTCCCTTGCACTCTTCCTACAACTTCTATCCCCTCTCATAATGGACCCTACATCATCTGGGGGCTCCTCACACAATCTTTCCTCCCCCTTTGCAGCACAGTGTGAGAGCCTCTCCTCCCCTAATCTTGAAATCGTGACATATGGGAGCTCCTCTCTCTCTCTTCAAAAGCCCAATTCGGATGCTCTCAAAAACTTCACTAGG
Organism: Dipteris shenzhenensis; assembly: GCF_047967505.1. Lineage (NCBI taxonomy): Eukaryota > Viridiplantae > Streptophyta > Polypodiopsida > Gleicheniales > Dipteridaceae > Dipteris > Dipteris shenzhenensis. Next base: position 52,225,533 of record NC_141596.1, on the reverse strand, counting down.
TTGGTACAGGACGTGAATGTGAAGGAGGGGCAAGTAGTCTATCAAGGTCAAAAGATTACCATCATTGAAAGCGTGATTGAAAATGCTCTAGGAATAACTGGAGGCAGTTTGCAACAAGCACACTTCTTCGAGAAGCAGTGGAAGAGACATGATATTCTAGATGTATACCCCAATGCTCAGATTCATAAAGATGGTGGAGTGAAGCTTTCTAGCTTGCCAACAGACCTCCAAGATGTGTTGAAAAAGACCATTCACTTCTTTCCTGATATGAGAGGAACCGTGAAGTTTTGGCAGGTTCAAGTAGCAATAGAGCAACTGAAAGGACATCGTGTATCTTTCTCAAGGGCAATCTCCAAGAGTGTATTAACCAACTTGAAGAATTGCATGGATGGCAAATCCCAATTGTCATCTCAGTCCATTGGAGTTGCAATGCACTTGATGGCATCTACCCTCAAAGGGATTTTTGAGCAATACGATAAGCAGATGTCTCACAAGGTGAATTTTCTACAAGAGAAAGCCACCGATGCAGCAAAGGCAGCGCAACTTGAGAAAATTCTAAGGGAAGGTGCAGAAGCCAAGGTAGAGGAGGCACAACAGCAAGCTGAGGCCACTGTAAAAATGGTCGACATGGAAAGGAATAGAAGAGAAGAAGTAGAGAAGCGCATGATGAAGGAGCTCCGAGATAGGCTCAAAGAAGTGAGAAGTGACGGGGACATTATGGACAAGGAGCTAGCAATGATGCAAAAGGAGCTTGAAGATCAGAGAGCCAAAAAGGAGGGTCTTTACAAACGACTCTACAACATGCAGAACGCATTGAACATTGAAAAAGACTAGATGATGGAGGACCTGAAAAGGGAGAATGCAGAAACCAAAAAGGTGATACAGGAACTGTGAGAGAGCTTCAAGGCCAGGAAGGATGGGGCAGAGAGCAGCCGGGGTGGAGAAGAAAGCGAGGTAGCTCTCCAAGCCAGGAAGGATGTAGAGAGCAACCACGATGGAGCAAGTTGTAGTAGCCATGGTGGAGCAAGTTGCAGTAGCCATGGTGAGGGTTGTTTTTTCAAAACTGTTACACTATTGGAAGTCCAAAGAGTAAGCTACAAGACCCTGCAACAAGATTATGATAGGGATGTGCACGAGCTTGCCGTGGCTTTCGACACTTATGAAAAGCAGTCCGTCATCTTGAGAGATTTCCAAACTAGAGTGGAAGTCTTGGAAATGGCCCATGTTGATGTTTTTGAGAAATTTAAGCAGCTTCAACAGATGCTGAGGGATTCACATGAAGTTGTTGCACAGAGTGATCAAAGAGTGGAGAAGATGAAGGAGAACATCTACAACCTTAGGATGAGGGAGGAAGGAATCAAGAAGCAACTTCATCATATACAGAGCAAGACTATGCTATTGACGGCAGCCACAATAGTTAAATTGGATGCCTATCCTGCTATGCAGTAGGGTCCAAAATCCATGGTCTGCCATACCCCCATCATAGATGACTGCATGATCCGATGTCTTGCGTGCTACCACCTTGTACATGTTTTTTGCTTTGGGGTGTTTGCGTATGCAAAATCGCTATGTAGAGAATGCCATTTGCCATTGCCCAGGTCACAGGATCAAATGTGCCTTCCTGCTACAGCTATCTATGATGAGAAAGTAGATGCTGGAGCTCAATTTGCCATTTGGGCAAAAGATGCAAAAAACAAGGAGCTTAAATTGAAGAAGGCCAAGATTGACTGCGAGGAAAAGGAGCCTAAAGGGAGAAACCAGGCCCCTTCAAGATAGGAGCAAGAGGGGCCGACGAACCTACAACCAGGAAGCTCAAATCACCAAGCACCAAATCCTTAAACTCGTCGAGAAGTGACATAAATATCCACCCTCCTCGTGTGGCGTGCGTCCAAGGAGTGAACTTGAAAAAGTTTAGAATCTACGATCTAGTATCAGATATGAATAAAGCAAATGAAATGAAGTACTTTTTCTTTTTACAACAAGAGGAAACTCCCTATGGTTAGAGAGCTACAATTCATGAGATTTCACCATATAAGCAATATCATTACACTTTAATCACTTCCTATTTGCTGGCCCATTGGTAAGTCTTCCTTTTGTGAATGGGGAGGTCTTGGGTTCAATTCCCACTCCTTGATAAAAAGAGAGGAGAGGAGAGGAGAAGAGAAGAAGAAAGAAGGGCGGGTGCAAGGTCTGTTGTAGATGCATAGGAGCACTTTTGTGTGGCACCGCACAAAAGATGCACATAAGCGATTTTGCAAACACATTGGACCAGAAGATGCGTGGTGCTACACAGAAGATGCGCAAGAACTCAGAAGATGCGCAGGAACCGCAGGCGGAAGGCACAGAAACTGAGAAGTTCTGCAACCGCAGATATGGAGAACTACGAGCAGAAGACATGCATATTGGAGGCACAGAAGCAGAGAACCGCACACGGAAGGTGCTGTAGAACTACACCCAGTCGTAGGAGTAACGACTTTTACGCCACTAGCCATGGAGATTTCGATCCCAATAGCCACACCAGTTCTATTAATGGGAGAAGCGTTAACATGGGTGGGGAAAAGGGATTAAGAGGGGTGGGAATGAAGAGGGAGACTATGGCATAAGGGGAGAGGGAGAGGGGAAAGAGGAGCATGTACATAATGGTATGAGGAATGTAGAGATGGAGACATCAAAGGGAGGAGGTCATGCTTTATTTGAAAGGAAGGATGGGGGGAAGAAATGAAAGTACTAGCTAGGTGGCTTTACAAGAATGAGCGTGTCCCATTAAGGAATAGCCCCCTCCTTTTATAGCCAAGAGAGGGGGTCTCTCCCAATAAATGCATCCTCCCACATGCATGGTGTGTGTGGAAAAGTCTCCCATGTGGGCTAGGTGGTTAGGCACTCTCAATTGTGTGCGACAACCCTTAGCCTCATTTTTCCACATATATCATCCCCCATATCCCAAGTCTAAGATACTCCCTTGGTCTCTTCCCAATTTTATAATATGTTTAATCATCTAGGAGGACAAGTGGAGGGTTGGCATAAGGAATCTTGCCACCTCATCCTACTTTCCCCATTATTTAACTTGCATTCTTGGACTATCTACACCCCCCCCCACATGGGCCTATCCTACATGGAGGGAATAATCCAATATAATATCCATCTCCACCTATTTTATATTACTTCTCCCATGGTCCTTGGTCCATGTCTCACTAAATGCAGGCATGGGACCGCCTAGGTGGAGGGGTGGCACATGGAGGAACCATGCCACCTTAACATTTTATAATATAAATGTGAAGAGAGTGGGAGAGAAGTAAGGAGTCTCACTTGTAGCTTTCTCACATACACAATGGGGGAATACACACAAAGGTGGAGGGTGAAAACAATTTTCCTCTTCTTAGTTGTGAAAGCCAAAAGAACTCTCTCTAAGTACAAAAGGAATAGGTGAACCCTATATGTGGGTCTCAAACCAAACTCAGCTAACCTAGGTGGCATACTAACTAAGCCACTAACTAGAGTACATAAAGATAGCTGTCATCCAGCTATTATTCATGGGCGGTGTACCAACCGCATCTGTAGCTAACAAGTCGGTGACATAAATGCACAACGGTCACCTTGGCATATCACGAGCGGAGCTCGATATCTCAACACTCCCCCTCAAGCTCAATCCCAATTCCTGCATACCAAGCAGGTCTCTGAACTTGCGTAGCTTCTCTGCGCCCAATGCCTTCATGAATATGTCAGCTACCTGATCCTCTGTGCTGACATAAACTAGATCAATAAAACCTACTAGAACCTGCTCCTGCACATAGTGATAATGCACCTCAATGTGCTTTGTTCGAACATCATAGACTTGGTTATTTGCCAAGTGTATACTACTCATGTTGTCACAATAAATGACAACTGGCCCATCTGTAGACTGATGCATATCATAGAGTAGCTTACGCAACCAAGCTACCTCACATGCAGCCATTGCTGCACCCCTGTACTCAGCCTTTGTGCTCAACAAGGCAACTGTAGGCTATTTCTTGCTGCTCCAAGTGACTGCAGCACTCCCAAAGGAGAACACATATCCACTGGTAGATCGTCTATCAGAAATACTACCAAACCAATCAGCATCAGTGTATGCATGCAACTGTATCTGAACCCCAGTCTCATAAAATAGTCCATACTGCAATGTGGACTTCACATACCTCAATATGCATCTAGCCGCATCCAAATGCGGTTTCCTTGGAGCCTGCATAAACTGATTTACCAACCCAACAACATAGCTCAAATCTGGCCTGGTAATAGTCATATAAATCAAACTTCCTACTATGCATCTGTACATAGTAGGGTCTTCCAGAAGCTCACTTGTATCTGTGCTAAACTTCACATTCTGCTCCAAAAGAACTGAAATAGGCTTACAGTTTGTCATCCCATATTTGGACAACATGTCCAATCCATACTGCCTCTGCAAGAGCCATATCCCACTTGTGGATCTAATCACCTCAATGCCCAAGAAGTAACGCAGCTCTCCCAAATCCTTCATCTCAAACTTCTACTTCAATAGCATTTTCATATGAAGGATATCTTCATCACTATCACCTGTGATGATCAAATCATCAACATAAATGACAAGCATCATAATGCCTTTCTCTGTTTTTCTCACATAAAGTGAGAAATCTGCCTTGGAAATCTGAAAGCCAATAGTGACAAGATACTGTCCTATCTTGTCAGACCATGCTCTGGGTTCTTGCTTCAAGCCATACAAGGCTTTCTTCAACCTACAAACAAACTTAGGATGAACAGCATGAACATAACCTGGTGGCTACTCCATATAGACCTCTTCTTGCAAATCACCATGCAAGAAAGCATTCTTTACATCCATCTAATATAAATACCATCCCTTTGATGCAGCCATAGCAATGACTGCTCTTACAGTTGCCATCCTTGCAACCGGACTGAATGTTTCTTCATAATCAATGCCATATGTCTGTGCATACCCCTTGACAACTAATCTTGCCTTGTATCTGTTCACAGAACCATCTGCATTGTGCTTCACCTTATAAACCCACTTGCAGCCAATTGCATTCTTGTCTTTAGGCAAAGGCACCAATTCCCATGTAGCATTTGCTTCCAAGGCATCCATTTCTTCATTCATGGCTTTCTCCCATTTTTCTTTTCCCATGGCTTGCTCAAAAAAGAAGTGGGTTCTGGTTCATGTATCACTTTGACCATATAGGCATAGTGAATGGCTATAAATCCATCATATTTCAGCCTATCCACAGGATACCTAGCTCTGGTAGATTTGCGCAAAATAGGCTCACTACCAGGTGCTCTCAAAACATCCCTTGTCTTCCTTACTCCAGGTGTAACAACAAAAGGAATACCCAACTCATCATCAAGGCTCTATTCTGAGCCACTGGATTCACCATTCACATAAGAGTGACGTGCATTCACATCAAACATGGGCTGATCTACTTTCTCTTTTCCTTTTCGTGATACTTGCATACCACTATCTGCATTGCTTTGAGGAGATCCTCCTGATCTCAATCTGCCTGTCCATGGCAAAGTATGTGAACCACTGCTAGAGGACACTACAGGTCCACTAATATTTTGTGATTGCTGCTGTGAATTCTGTGCAGCATTACCATTCTGTGCATCTACATCATCAATCACATTTATTGGTTTATACTAGTTGCTCATCTCATCAAAAACAACATCTCTGCTTACTGTAAACTTATGAGTGGAAGGGTTATAGCATCTATACCCTTTCTGCTGTAGAGAATAACCAATAAAGATGCACTTTTCAGCTTTTGGATCCAACTTGGATCTCAACTCATCTGGCACATGAACATAGGCAATGCAACCAAAAACTTACAAATGAGAAATATCTAGTTTCCTACTAGTATACCTCTCCTCTGGCGTCATGCCATGTATTGCTGCAGTCCTATTCATTATGTAGACTGCTGTAGCAACTGCTTCAGCCCAATAATAATATGGCAGGACTTTTTCGTTGAGCATGGCATGAGATACCTCTCCAATATGCCTATTCTTCCTTTTTGCAAGTCCATTTTGCTGTGGGGTATGATTGCATGAATATTGCTGCTTTATGCCATGCTCCTACAGGAACCTTGCAAACTCATTTGAGAGGTACTCTCCCCCTCCATCTGACCTTAGGCATTTTATTTGCAGGCCTGATTCTTTCTCAACCATAGCTTTAAAAGCTTTGAAAGGCCCAAACACTTCACTTTTCTTTTTCATAAAATACACCCAAACTTTTGTGCTGTAGTCATCAATAAAAGTGACAAAATAATGACAGCCTCCAATAGATGCAGCTTTAGTAGACCACACATCAGAGTGGATTAATTCCAATGGCCTCTTACTCTCTTGAACATGTCTAGGAAATGGTTTCCTTGCCTGTTTTCCAAATTGACAAGACTTACATACCCTGTGCATTTCTGCAACCTTGAACTTAGGCAATCTTGCAACAATATTTTGGGACTGCATTAATTTAAGTCGATGTACATTAACATGACCAATGCGTTTATGCCAGATATTAATATCTACAACTACACCAATCCCATGTGCAAACATTGTTGCACTCATTTCAGGCATGTTTGCATCCAACGTAAACATCCTACCCTTCTTCTTCCCTTTTGCTATCAAGCAACCTTTATTTTTCATATCCTCAACAAAGCATCCATAAGGATTAAATTTGACCTACAAGCCCTGCTTAACCATTTGACCAACAGAAACCAAGTTCTTGGTGATATTCGAGACATGAAATACATCAGACAGGTATTTCTTTTTCCCATCCTGCATAGACAAAGGAATTTTACCAATCTGCACAATAGGATATGCAATACCATCACCAGTCTCCACAAATCCTGGTCTTTCCATTTTCCTTACATCTTGCATCCATTTTGCATGACCTGTCATGTGGTTTGACGCACCTGAGTCAACATACCACACATCATTGCTTTCTTTTGCACTTGTCACAAAATTGGTCATGTGCTACACCATAAACAAATGCTCATTTCTGTCATCACCCTGTCTACTAGAGGATGCATAATTGCCTTGCTACAATTTTCCAGTCATGATGTCATTCTGCTTTTTATAGCAGTCTTTAACCATATGACCCATTTTACCACAGTAGTAGCATTCAACATTGCTGTTTGCGTTTTGGCCTCTTTGCCATCTGCCACGACCTCTTTGGCTCCCCCTGCCTCTAAAGTTCCCACGTCCTCCTCCGTAGGACTGGTTTTCTTGAATTTGCTGCATATTCTGATTTCTGCCATGGCCTCCAGATCGGCCTGCTCTACCTCTGCCTCTACCTCTTCCAGCCTACCTCTTCCAGCATTTGAGTAGAAGACAATTCCTTTTGAAGTTCCTCTTGAAGAAGATGCACCACCATTTCTCTGCTTTTCAGAAATTAGAAGAGCAATCAACTCCTCAAAATCAGAAAAATTTTCACAGACAGCAATGGATGTACGGAATTGTGCATAATCCTTTCCCCATTCAAGGTCATAGAAACTAAATCATCATCTTCCACTGGCAACCCAATAGAAGCAAGTGCATCTGCAATCTTCTTCATCTTCATATGGTAGTCATTGATGCTCATATTTTCTCTCTGCACATTATGCAACTCCTGCTTGAGGTGCATTTTCCTGGCTTGCGTATTTGTGCTATACATTTTTGTCAAAGTATCCCATGCCTCCTTCGGCGTGCTTGCATCCTGAATATGCACAATCATAGAATCTGAAATATTGATAGACAGCTAGTACATAACTTTTCTGGCTCTCTCATGCCAGCCTTTAAATGCATGCAGCTCTTGTTGATTGGGAACATTAGGAATAACTGGTTCTTGTTCAGCTCTAGTAATGAACTCCCAATAGTCTTTTCCCTTAAGGAAATTTGTCATTCTAAACTTCCATGCTTGGAAGTTGTTCTTGTCAAGCTTTTCACAGTGGGAGTCTTGTTCATTATGTAGACTGCTGTAGCAACTGCTTCAGCCCAATAATAATATGGCAAGTCTTTTTCGTTGAGCATGGCATGAGATACCTCTCCAATATGCCTATTTTTCCTTTCTACAAGTCCATTTTGCTGTGGGGTATTCATGACTGCATGAATATTGCTGCTTTATGCCATGCTCCTGTAGGAACCTTGCAAACTCATTTGAGAGGTACTCTCCCCCTCCATCTGACCTTAGGCATTTTATTTGCAGGCCTGTTTCTTTCTCAACCATAGCTTTAAAAGCTTTGAAATGCCCAAACACTTCACTTTTCTTTTTCATAAGGTACACCCAAACTTTTTTGCTGTAGTCATCAATAAAAGTGACAAAATAATGATAGCCTCCAATAGATGTAGCTTTAGTAGTCCACTCATCAGAGTGGATTAATTCCAATGGCCTCTTACTCTCTTGAACATGTCTAGGAAATGGTTTCCTTGCCTGTTTTCCAAATTGACAGGCATCACATACCTTATGCATTTCTGCAACCTTGAACTTAGCCAATCTTGTAATAATATTTTGGGCCTGCATTAATTTAAGTCGCTGTACATTAACATGACCAATGTGTTTATGCCAAATATTAATATATGCAACTACACCGGTCCCATGTGCAAACATTGCTGCACTCAATTCAAGCATCTCTACATCCAATGTAAACATCATACATCCATCTGACCTTAGGCATTTGATTTGCAGGCCTCTTTGTTTCTCAACCATAGATTTAAAAGCTTTGAAATGCCCAAACACTTCACTTTTCTTTTTCATAAAATACACCCAAACTTTTTTGCTATAGTCATCAATAAAAGTGACAAAATAATGACAGCCTCCAATAGATGCAGCTTTAGTAGTCCATACATCACAGTGGATTAATTCCAATGGCCTCTTACTCTCTTGAACATGTCTAGGAAATGGTTTCCTTGCCTGTTTTCCAAATTGACAGGCTTCACATACCTTATGCATTTCTGCAACCTTGAACTTAGCCAATCTTGCAATAATATTTTGGGCCTACATTAATTTAAGTCGCTGTACATTAACATGACCAATGCGTTTATGCCAAATATTAATATCTGCAACTACACCGGTCCCATGTGCAAACATTGCTGCACTCAATTCAGGCATGTCTGCATCCAACGTAAACATCATGGCCTTCTTCAAGATTCCCTTTTTCTATCAAGTGACCTTTATTTTTCATATCCTCAACAAAGCATCCATAAGGATTAAATCTGACCTGCAAGCCCTGCTCAACCATTTGACCAATAGAAACCAAGTTCTTGGTGATATTGGGGACACAAAATACATCAGACAGGTATTTCTTTTTCCCATCCTGCATAGACAAAGGAATTTTACCAATCTGCACAATAGGATGTGCAGTATCATCACCAGTCTCCACAAATCCTGGTCTTTCCATTATCCTTGCATCCTGCATCCATTTTGCATGACCTGTCATGTGGTTTGGTGCACCTGAGTCAACATACCACACATCATTGCTTTCTTTTGCACTTGTCATAGAATTGGTCATGTGTTGCACCATAAACAAATGCTCATTTTTGTCATCACCCTGTCTATTAGAGGATGCATAATTGCCTTGCTACAATTTTTCAGTCATGATGTCATTCTGCTTTTTATAGCAGTCTTTAACCATATGACCCATTTTACCAAAGTAGTAGCATTCAACATTGCTGTTTGCATTTTGGCCTCTCTTCCATCCACCACGACCTCTTTGGCTCCCCCTGCCTCTAAAGTTACCACGTCCTCCTCCATAGGACTGGTTTTCTTGGATTTGCTGCATATTTTGATTTCTGCCATGGCCTCCAGATCGGCTTGCTCTACCTCTGCCTCTACCTCTTCCAGCATTTGAGTAGAAGATAGTTCCTTTTAAAGTTCCTCCTGAAGAAGATGCACTACCATTTATCTGCTCTTCAGAAATTAGAAGAGCAATCAACTCCTCAAAATCAAGAAAATTTTCACGGATGGCAATGGATGTATGGAATTGTGCATAATCCTTTCCTAGACCATTCAAGGTCATAGAAACTAAATCATCCAATAGAAGCAAGTGCATCTGCAATCTTCTTCACCTTCATATGGTAGTCATTGATGCTCATATTTTCTCTCTGCACATTATGCAACTCCTGCTTGAGGTGCATTTTCCTGGCTTGCGTATTTGTGCTATACATTTTTGTCAAAGTATCCCATGCCTCCTTCGACGTGCTTGCATCCTAAATATGCACAATCATAGAATCTGAAATACTGATAGATAGCCATTACATAACTTTTCTAGCTCTCTCATGCCAGCCTTTAAATGCGTGCAACTCCTGTTGATTGGGAACATTAGGAATAACTGGTTCTTGTTCAGCTCCAGTAATGAACTCCCAATAGCCTTTTCCCTTAAGGAAATTCGTCATTCTAAACTTCCATGCTTGGAAGTTGTTCTTGTCAAGCTTTACACATTTTCAACTTCTTCCATTTTAGGGTGAATCTAGATACTAATACCAACAACTATCAATGTTTTAAGACCACCATGCAGTAGTCCCACAAGTTTGGATTCCAAATTTTCAATCCATTTTAGTTTTCAACAAATCAAAAAAAAGTTATGGAGCGTGCGCTTAAATGGGTGTGCGTTATTTTAGCACAACATTGGAGGCTTGCCGTCCTTGGGTTGAGGAGAAGCTCACATAGTGTACTTTTGAATGATTACTTGGTTGCATGTATGTACAAAATAGAATTTTGATATTTTTGAATAAATTGGTATATCCTATAGTCTTTTGGATGCATGCTTCACATGTAACATAGCACTTGTAATGCTTTAACGTTCTCTTTCCAGATCCTTATTCCATAAATTTTTGGTCTCATTTACAAGTTTGAAATGTGTACTACAACTTGAAGACAAAGTTTGCGGAATTACGTTGAGCAATGCATAAGCTATGGGTCATGCAAGATACCTATATACAGAAAAGTCCCTGAACCTCACAAAAAATGGCTACACCCAAGCAAACAATGACCTCATGCTCATTTTAGGAATTACATTGTAGCTACAAGGATCAACTCATGCAAAACGAACGCCACCTAATGATGTTTCTTACTGATATTTATCTTTAAGGAACATATTACTCTAAGGGTCATATGGGTCATAGTGCAACATGTTAACATCTCATCTAATCAATCATTTTTTATTGATTTACATCTTTGAGGCACGGGGGGTTCACTAGTAGTAATAAGGAGACGTCACCTGTGTGCAATAAATATATGAAAATTCGTCAACACACTATTCAAAATTTTTGGACTTTCTCTCTTGGTTTGGACTTTTTTTTGGAGCATATCTTCTCCACTCAACTTCACTTAGTGAGCTCAAAATTTGGGTTTTTTAGAGCATTAAATGTGTCACTTATATACAAATATGGCCTTACTAAGCTAAAAAGTCAAGTGGTGACCTCTAATTTTTAAAAAAATGGCTCAGTGAAGCTATAATTCCCAAACTTGTGCATGGTGCCCCCATCCAATAACTATAATAATAATAATAGTAGTCTCCTAACTCTAGTTCAATTTTAACACTATGAAGTGAAAATATGACACCATATGAAAAGAGTTTGTTGAATTCAACATATAAGTGGTGTATAGATACACCATTTTTTTGAAAACAAAGAGTTTGTTGAATTCAATATATAAGTGGTGTATAGATACACCCTTTTTTTGAAAAACAAACCATACAATAAATTATCTTATTGGTGGTGTATAGATACACCATTTGTATGAAAAAAAGCATACAAAACATTATCTTATGCATCTGAATCTCATTCAGAGTCATCAGATTCATGTAATGTATTTGCGCTTGATGGGTCAAGTCTTGCCAAATGATGTTTAATATGGACACGACTTAGATCAGGGATTGTGATACATTTTTCAACATTGTATCCATGCTTCTTTTTAAACCTTCATGTCCTCGATTTCCAGCAATGAATAATGCTACTGACTTCCACCTCTATTAATCCCTCATTATTTGGAACCCATTCACATTTCTTTTGCAAGCATCCCTCATAGAGTTGTTTTATTGTATATCTTCTCGGGAGATTTTTCAATGGCTTTGGTTCATACCATAAAGTTGTAAATGTTATAGGAGTTCCCTTGTCATCCCTTTCTATCTTAGCAACCTTTGCAACCCAAATTGGGCCACCTTGGTCATCCAACTCTGAACTTGGATCAGATGCCCAAACTGGAACAAATAGACCCTCTTCAATCTCATTAGATGGTATAAACTCTGGTAAGTGTCTCCCTTCCTGCCACAATATTTTTGAGGTAAAAGGCATTCCTCTGCTTCCTCCATATCTACTAACATATTTATATCCAAAGGAAAACTTGGTGACCTAGCTTGGTCCGGCCAAAAGGATTCACAGTATTCAATGCTCATTAAGTTTTCTTGTCTTTCTAAAGATTGGATAAGTGATTCAGTTGATTTAATTGTCTCCAAATTCTTAGTTGATTGCTCAGGATATTTCTACATCATACTTTGAAGATGTTTAATGAAGGCTTTCAAGCCTTTCATTTCATCTATGTCAAGTGATTTGTTTTTTGCAAGAACAAATCTAGTTTCCTCCAATGGAATTATTCGTTGTAATAAAGCATATGACTCACTCCATAAATGATCTCCATCTACTGAGTAGTGCTTCCATTGCATCACTGGAATATTGTTATGCATGTGAAACCGAAAGTAGTGTGGATTTGTGTGTCCTATTAGGGCATCATCTCCTGTTTGTAAATGTGGCTCTAAGAATGCTCTCCAATCTACCATCCTCTCTACGATAGCCACTTCTGATTCTTCCTTGCGAGAACCTCCAAATTTTTTCCCAATTCGAAATAGCATATCCTCCATTGTCAAAACATCCATTGCTTTCAACTCACCAGAGATAACACTGAAGATTTGATCTATGTCTTCATGTGTATGGCCGACAAGAAGAAAGCCAACTTCCACTTCTTCAAATATTTTCAAACCAACCAGCATAGAGCATAAAGCAAATATATATTTATTCTTGTTCTCTCTCCAACAATTATTAGCTTGTATTCACAATGTGTTAGGTAAACATTCGTGAGCATCTCTGACCTTTCTTATTGCTTTCATGATTGATGTAACAACCTGGTTACTATCATGGTCATGCAAACTATCAATCCATACATCACAAAAGATTCGGTATCCATGTACTAATACTCCACACAAGTGTGTTTTTAGTCCACGTTTGCCCTCCAATGCCGGTGGGATATGTCTATATCGTGGCAAAGTGGTTGTATTTTGGTCCATGCAATCAATGGTGATGCACATGGACTTATTGACATGTGAAATAGCTTCCTCTCTCCAAGAAGCATACAACTTTCGAGCATCCTGCACATGACGTAAATGGATTGATTGCCATTTAATATATCTTCCTCGCTATTGCTCACATTTACTATGTTCAATGGCATTTTGTAATTCATCACATGTCTTACATTTTGACATCCTTTGCTTTGATGGTGTCTTGACATGGCAAAAATCTCTATGCCAAATTTTGTACAAGGTTGATCGTGAAATCATGCTCTCATCTCTGTCTTGTCTTGTAAAGTTTTATTGATAGTTTCTAGGATGACCTTCTTTGTCATTCCCAAAGGAAGATGTTGTTGGCATTCGACACGTCCATCTAGCATTGTTTGTTGAAGATGAGGCTGCGGTAATGCATGGTCTTCGAGAACTTGCTTTAATGTTGCGGTTGCATTTATAGTGCTTCCATGGCATTTAAGCTTGTAGGTATTTCCATGAATTGTATGAACCACTTTTGCTTTCACCTCTGCCCCGATGGTCCAGTATATGCCATGTGATAGTCCAGTTAACCATTGATATCCTCGATTGCAAATGGGTCTCCCATTAACCATGGGTTTCAATCTAGGTTTACAGTGTCTTGTCCTCCAAATACCAAGGCGTATGGCTGCACAATCATCTTTCCCAACTTTTCTAATGCAAAGTCTCTTGCAACAAACTCGCATAAGCATCCTTTCCATATTCTCCTCGGATAGCATTACATGTCTCTTTGGTTTTGGAATTGATGCCATGATTCTTCATCTCTTCACACTCACATACTTTCTTTTTGTAAATAGTGTCTTGCGTTTTCTAGTTGTAAGACCATCAAACCTCAAATCCATTTCCCTTGAATCTTCATCTTTATAATCAAATGCTGTGTGGGCTTGAGAATTATTTGATACCTTATAATATCTTGGAAATGGCAATCTGGTAGACATGTTCATTGATGTCAATTTGTTGCCAATGCCTCTTGAATTTTGTGGTTGAACTGTTTCTCCTTCGTAACTCAAGATTCTCCCATCTATATTCTCTGGCATGCTAGCAACAATATTACGAACAACATGACAAGTCTCAGATTCTCTACCCCTTTGGCCTTGTGTTCGAGTGGTAACATCATGATCATTGTTACTAATATCATCAATTCCTATTATTGCATCACTTATCCCATCGATCTTTGCATGTATTTTTCTTTGTGGTCCCATCTTATTATTCTCAACACAAGACAAGTCTTCTATATCAGTAAGCATGTTTGAGTCACTTGCAACATAAGACAAGTCTTCTATACCAGTGAGCCTATTCGAGTCACTTGCAACACAGGACAAGTCTTCTATACCAGTGAGCCTGTTCTGTGTGCTTGCATATCAAATATGTCACATTGTAAGATATCTCCCAATGTTTCAAAGTCTCCATGTGGATATTTCAAATGTACTTCAGGATTTACAACGTTGGTGATTATTACTACACATCTTCTCTCACCACAACGTTGGAAATGACACACATTCATAGGATCAAGACTATGAATTCGTCCAAAAGCCACCACTTCATTCTTCTTATATAACACCACATCCATACCCTCTGTTAGGGTGAATACCTGTTTTATGTACAAAAATAGATTAGCAACTCAAAATGAACATAATAAATAATCATTGAGCTTATTATTACTTAATAACTTCTATATCAAAACTAGCAGAGAAGGCATTAAACCTAAACCCTACATCCTAAACTTTAAATAATTAATACCAAAACATCTTAATCACCGTATATCCTAAACTTTAAACATTTAATTCCTAAACCCTAAACCCTAAATCCTAAACTCCTAAACAATAAATCCTAAACCTTAAATCCTAAACTCTAAATCCTAAACCCTAAATCTTAAATCCTAAACCCTAACCCTAAAATACAACCAAAATTTAATGAATTTTTTTAATTTGTGCAACAGGTTGGATATATCCCCCAACCTGTTGCTTGAGCAACAGGTTGGGGGATATATCCAACTTGTTGCACAAATCAAGAATTTTTCTTATTTGTGCAACAATTTGATATACAATTGGGGAATATATCCAACCTGTTTCTTGATTTGTGCAAGGTTGGATATACCCCCCAACCTGTTGCTCGAGCAACTATTGGGGGTATATCAACCTTGCACAAATCAAGAAACAGGTTGCCCTAAAATACAACCAAAATTTAATGAATTTTTTTAATTTGTGCAACAGGTTGGATATATCCCCCAACCTGTTGCTTGAGCAACAGGTTGGGGGATATATCCAACTTATTGCACAAATCAAGAATTTTTCTTATTTGTGCAGCAATTTGATATACAATTGGGGAATATATCCAACCTGTTTCTTGATTTGTGCAAGGTTGGATATACCCCCAACCTGTTGCTCGAGCAACAGGTTGGGGAGTATATCCAACCTGTTGCACAAGTCAAGAAAATTCTTGACTTGTGCAACAGGTTGGATATAACCCCCTACCTGTTGCTCGAGCAACAGGTTGGGGTCACCCCAAACGAGGCCTATTGTTGGATATATCCCCCAACCTATTGCTTGAGCAACAGGTTGGGGGGTATATCCAATCTGTTTCAAGCAACAGGTTGGGGGGGTATATCCAACCTGTTGCACAAATCAAGAAAATTCCTTGATTTTTGCAATAGGTTGAGTGCACCATTAACCTATTCCACTTGCAACAGTTTGGGGGATATATCAAACCTATTGCACAAATTGAAAAAAATCATTAAATTTTGATTGTATTTTAGGGTTAGGGTTAGGGTTTAGGGTTTAGTATTTAGGGTTAAGGATTTAGGGCTTAGGATTTAAGATTTAGTGTTTAGGGTTTCGGGTTTATGATTATGTTTTTAGGGTTTAGGGTTTAGGATTTAGGGTTTAGGGTTTAGGGTTTAGGGTTTAGAATCTAGGGTTTAGGGTTTAGGATTTAGCATTTAGGGTTTATGATTATTATTTTAGGGTTTAGGATTTAGGATTTAGGTTTTAGGTTTTAGAGTTTAGGGTTTAGTATATAAGATCATGAGCTTAGAGTCTAGAATCTAGGGTTTAGAATTTAAGTTATAGGGGTTAAGGTTTAAGGTTTAGGGTTTAGGGATTATAACTATTATATAAGTTTAAGAGCTTAGATTGTATAACCTAAGATTTAGGGAACTTTAGGATTTAAGATTTAGGGTGTAAGATTTAAGGTATATAGACTATATAAAATATGCATTCCAAAGTATTTAGTTTAGATATATATAGACTATATGTTATATGCTTTCCAAAGTGTTTTGTTTATAGGTATGATCCTTTGCAAAGGCTTTACTTTAAGTAAGTATAAGTCTACCTAGTCAAAGTATCCTACTGATTAGGGACAAGAACATAGGCTAAAAGCACACCGATTCATATTTTCTTACATTTATGCTGCATGGTGTATCAGAAGGTACGATCCTTTGTAAAGGCTTTACTTTAAGTAATTATAAGTCTACCTAGTCAAAGTATCCTACTGATTAAGGACAAGTACATAGGCTAAAAGCACACCGATTCATATTTTCTTACATTCATGCTGCATGGTGTATCAGAAGAAATGAAAAAGTATGTGATAAGAAATATTCAGAAGAAATATGTATTCCATATCATGGATACCATGGATATCTGGTGGCTGCTAAAGTAAAAAAATGATATGGATGCAATGATACTGTAGTTTTGTGCAAAGCCTTAAACAAAGTTTAAGGCTTTTGCAAAGTATTACACATAGTAACAAAGATAAGTAAGTATGCTAAACCTCTTCTAGATCCTATGGTTTTAAATACCTACCTTACAAATACATTATCTAATTTTTCATTCTTTGACTAACTAAGAAGTATTATACACATGGAAGAAAAGCATACATGCTAAAAGCAAGTGTGTAAAATTTAATATTTTCTTAATTTTTAAATTAATTCAATTCTTTGATTGACTACTTTTTAAAATTGAAAGGTTATTAGTATATAATCTACATAATTTTAAATGTTATTAATGTATAATATTAATAATTTATATATTTATTTAAATTTATATAATAATTAATTTATATTTATATTAGTTTTTAAGTTAATAATGTATAGAATAGCAATATATTCACTAATTCTTCATTGTTTTAAGAATAAGTATTATATAAAGCACATATGCTAGAAGACCTCCCTTTCAAGTTATATTTTTTTAATTAATGTATTTATATAATAATTATATTAATTTATAGATTAATAATATATATTTTTAGCAAAATTATATTTTAACATTTGTTAATAAAAATTTATTATATTATGGAGTAAAAATATTATAAATGGATTTCTTATATTAATAAAGTGTCGTGAGAAGAGTTTTTTGGAAAGAGATTTATGATTAAATTTTGTTTTGAAGTTATTGCGTACGCAATAGGTAGGGAGGTTTGAGTGGTTTTGAGGTTGAGAGAGAAATTTGTAATAAAGTGTCATGAGAAGAGTTTTTTGGAGAGATTTATGATAAAATTTTGTTTTGAAGTTGTTGCGTACGCAATAGGTAGGGAGGTTTGAGTGGTTTTGAGGTTGAGAGAGAAATTTGTAATAGATTGTTTTCTTTTTTGAGGAGTTTTTTGGAGAGATTTATGATTAAATTTTGTTTTGAAGTTGTTGTGTACACAATAGGTAGGGAGGTTTGAGTGGTTTTGAGATTGAGAGAGAAATTTGTAATAGATTGTTTTTTTTTGTTGAGGAGTTTTTTGGAGAGATTTATGATTAAATTTTGTTTTGAAGTTGTTACGTACACAATAGGTAGGGTTTGAGTGGTTTTGAGGTTGAGAGAGAAATTTGTAATAGATTGTTTTTTTTATTAGAGAGTTTTTTCAAGAGATTTATGATTAAATTTTGTTTTGAAGTTGTTGTGTCCGTAATAGGTAGGGAGGTTTGAGTGGTTTTGAGGTTGAGAGAGAAATTTGTAATAGATTTTTTTTTAAAAAAAATTGTTGCGTGCCCAATAGGCTAGGAGAGAAATTTCTAAAAATAGGTTGTGAGAGTTTGAGGGAAAGAGGAAAATTTGTGGGAAAAAAGATTTAATGCAAAAATGGTTTTTTGAAGTTGTTGCGTACACACAAGTTTTTGAGATAAGAATCGGATTTGAAAAAAAATTCAAATTTACAAAAACTTGATTCTTAGAAGTTCTTGCGTATGCAATAGATTAGAAATGAACTCACCTCTTGTAACATTTTGAAAATTTTTGAGAATCTTGCAACAGGTTGATGAGAGGAGAGAAGCGTGGAGTGTAAAAGAATGATCTTTGAATGAAAGAGAGAATGAAGAATGTTCTACTTATAGTGAACCTAAAAGAACTAAAAAAACCTTAAAAACTAAAAAAAGCTGACTTGACCTAAAAGCTACCCATTTCCTATAAAACTCTACTTCTCCTCATTCTCTCTCACAATTTTCCTAGAGCTCCACCACCTCTCCACCCAGGTACTCCCTCCCTCCCTCTCGTCCCTCCCCTCTTGCTTACCATCCCCTCTCCTCCCGCTTCCTCTCTCCTCTCCCTTCCCCTCTCCTCCCTCCCGTCCCTTGCCCTCCCCTCCCCCTCCCTTCCCCTCTCCTCCCCCTTCTTCTCCCGCTTCCTCTCTCCCCCTCCCTTCCCCTCTCCTCCCGCTTCTCCCCTCCCTCCTCCCGCTTCCTCTCCTCCCCTCCCCCTCCCTTCCCCTCTCCTCCCCCTTCCCCTTCCCCTCTCCTCCCTACTCTCCCTTCCCCTCCCCTTCCCCGCCTCCCCCTCCCCCTCCCCGCCGGCCCCTCCCTTTCCCTCCTCTCCCTCCCCGTTCCCCTCCCCGTCGGCCCCTCCCTCTCCCTCCCCCTCCTCTCCCTCCCCCTCCCCGCCGGCCCCTCCCTCCCCACCGTCCCTCCCTTCCCTTCCCCGTCGTCCCTCCCCACTGGCCCCTCCCTCCCCACCATCCCTCCCTTCCCTTCCCCGCCGTCCCTCCCTTCCCCTCCCCCTCCCCCTCCCCACCGGCCCCTCCCTTCCCCGCCTCCCCCTCCGCCTCCCCTCCCCGTCGCAGGCGGGAGGGAGGGGAGAGGGCCGACGCGAGGGGGAGGTGGGGAAGGGGGAGGGGAGGGGGCCGACGGGAGGGCGGGGAAGGGGGAGGGGAGGCAGGGAGGGCGAGGGGAAGGGGAAGGGGGAGGGGAGGCGGGAGGGCGTGGGGAGAGGAGGGAGGGGGGGTTAACCCCCCCCCCCAATAATACCCCCCCCACCCCACCTGTTGCATGCGCAACAGGTGGGGTGGGGGGGCGAGGCGGGGAAGGGGGAGGGGAGGCGGGAGGGCGGCGGGACGAGAGGAGGGAGGCGGAGGGTTAAACCCCCCTGTTGCGCACGCAACAGGTGGGGTGGGGGTAATAATACCCCCCACCCCACTTGTTGTGAACGCAACAGGTGGGGGTAAACCCCCCCTCCCTCCTCTCCTTCCGCCCTCCCTTCCCCGCCTCCCCTCTCCCTTCCCCGGCTGTTAACCCCCCCTACATCCTCTCCTCCCGCCCTCCCATCCCCCCCTCCCCCTTCCTCGCCTCCCCTCCGGTCGGCCCGCTCCCTTCCTCCCTCCGCTCCCTTCCCCTCTCCTCCTGCTTTCCCCCCTCTTCTCCCTCTTTTTTAAGGCGGGGAGCGGTGAGGAGGACGGGAGGGGAGGGAGGAGGGAGAGGAGAGTGCAGTCGTGAGGGAGGAGGCAGGCGGGGAGGCGAGAGGGAGGAGGAGAGGAGGTAGGCAGGGAGGCGGGAGGGAGGAGGGAGAGGAGGCAGGCAAGGAGGTGAGAGGGCGGGGAGGGCGCAGACGGGAGGGGGAGGCGGGAGGGAGGGGAGGGGGTCGACGAGAGGGCGTAGACGGGAGGAGGAGGCAAAGAAAGAGGAAGGAAGAGGCGGGATGGGGGAGGCGGGAGGAGAGGAGGGGGTTAACCCCCAACCTATTGCGCACGCAACAGGTTGGGGTTAATCCCTCCCCTGCCCTAAGCCCCCAAAGGGCTTTAAATTTTTATTTTATTTTTGAAGACAAAAAAATTAATTTAATTTAATTTAAAGAAGGAAAAAAAAGACGAAAAAAATTAATTAACTTAATTTATTTTAAAAAAATTAAAAAAGTTAAAATAAATAAAACTTAAAAAAATTTTAAAAAATTAAATTAAATTTTAGATATAAAAATAAATTAATTAATTAAAATAAATTAAAATAAAATAATTAAAAAAAAGATGAAAAAATAAATTATTTTATTTTATTTTAAAAATTAAAAATAAATAAAACTTAAAATAATATTTTATTAGAAATTTATTTAATATTTTGAGTTTGAAAATCATTGTAATTCTCATTTTTTATTTTTGATTGTTTTTCAGAAAACTATGGCTTCCAGTTTTGGTTTCAAGGTGTCTTTCAAATACCTTAAACATGCTTGGTATTTTATGGAGCACAAATCAAAGTATTTTTTGGTGATCACTAAAGAGAATGTGTCAAGCGTGAAATATTCTCCAGAGGTACTAAGAAATGGTGGCATGGTCTCAAACATCAACATTACAGAAAACAATTTGATAGAAGTTGTGTGCAAAGGAAAGAATGACGAGGTGGTTTACAAGTTACGAGTTACGCACAAGCACTTCTTGAAGCCCTTACCAGATTCAATTGAGGGATCTCAAGAATTGCTTAGTGCCTTAGAAGCATTGAAGAAAATGTGGGATGCATTTCCAAGTGGTGGTGTTGTACCTTCAGCAGTAGTAAGTGCAGCAGTAAGTACGCCATCTATAACATGTAACCCTCAAGTTGTACCGCCAATATCTGTGGCGATAACTACGGTAACTCCAACAAGAGTAACTACAATATCTGCGACAGTAACTACAGTATCTCCAACTGTACCTACACCATCGACTGCTGCAACTACAGGAACAAGAAGGAGTGATCGTGGAGCAGATTCAAGTTCTACAGCTATTCCTAGAAAGAGAGCAAGAATAACTCCTACTCCACATGTAGACCGTTCAAGTGCAGGTTATTTAAAACCAGGCGAAAAATTGGATAGCGATGAACAGGAGAATCCGCAAGAAGAAGATACAAGTCTCGAAGACTTTTCTATAAGTATGGCAGACTTACATCCTCCAGAGGATGAGGGGTACATTTGGGGATTTTCACAATTCAGCGTGGCCACAATGCTTATTGATCGAGCTTCGTTGTTCACAAATCAAAGAAAGCTAGATAAGACATTTGCACGCAAATTGTATGAAGATACGAGGAAAACAAGAACTCCAATTGCCACTAATATCACTCTTCGTCCTATGGCGTTTAAGAGACTTCAAGAAGATGATCCTACATTGCCTGATGTCACATTTCAAAAGCGCGTGGACTTTCTTGATGCTTTTGAGAACTTTAGAAGGAGTGACTTTGTTCATGGAGAGGCTTTGTACCAAAGCCGATATGGGACTGACATCAAGAAGAGATACATGCTGGCAAAGAATAGATTCTTGGAAAGATGCAGGTTGAGCCCATTGATGGGCAACACTTTTGTGAAGCTTGCAGGATCGCCCTTGATGAGGGAAGAAACGGAAACTTGCCACAAATTGAGTGGATGGAAAAGTTTCAACGGGTCATTTGTCATATATGCATATTTAACGATGACTCGAAGTACATTCTAGAATCAGAAAGGCTGAATTCTGCTCCATTTAGGTTGAAAAAAAGCTCTTCTCTTTCTGAGATCTTGATAAAGGCAAGGGAGTTATGGATGGGCTGTGGAAAGCCACAAACAGTGAAGGGCAGGAGACCTACATCTGAGTACATGGCAAAGAGGACTCGGTTCTATATATGCTTGAAAGGTGTTGTAAGCAATACGCAAGGCATACCAAGTTATAAGGTTGAGGCAAAGGATTTGAACACCGCCGTTGCAAGATACAAGGATGTTACTTGCGTTGTCTTCCACGAGGACTCAGTGTTTCAGAGCATGGTGGATGTTTGCCAAGCATATGAAACATGGAAGATATCCTTTGAGGCACTAGAGCACACTGCAACTCAGAGGAAAGAAATAAAGAAACCGATGTCTATTGTTTGGTGGAGAGCATTAAGGTTTGTTCCAAATGCAATAACAGAAGAAGTATGCAAGAAGATCCTAAGTGGTGACTGCTTCTTTGGAAAGAAGAGAAAGCATAGCAACTTGGATGAAGTGGTCAACCGAATGATTCAAAGTGAGGCTGCTCTCTCGGCACTATTATTTTTATTGAAATCTGATGATGAGTTAGCTGGCAAGTCAATTGATGTGGATAAGAAGAAAGCACTTAGCCTAGGTCAACTCCTTGATAAGACATGGGCTAGAAAGTGGTTGGCTTCAATGGATGCAGATGCCACACCAACAAAGGATCTAAGAGCTAAAATACCAAAGGTTGTTGAGACAGAATATATGGACATCAAGAAAAAGGCCTTGCAGTCCACTGCCCAAGGTAGAGCAATTGGTGGTTTAGATGATGGTTCTCCATTCAGCTTCTCCTATGATATCCTCCTATCAGAGAATGATACAAAATTTGCACACATCAATGGCATTGATACAGAGCATTTCATAACAATGAGCGGTCATGCTTGGGAGAAGCCATGTGTATTTTTCATAGATGAATTGCAAGACCTTGCAGTGTCACGGATAGTTGAACTTGTGCGGTTTATCGTAGAAGGTCCTATGGCAGATAAGAAAAGATCAATGTTGGTCCTGTTCGTGACAGAATCACAAAAGGATGCCTTGTATGCAAGTTTGACATCTGCATTTGGGTATTTACTTTCAAAAGTATACCATGGTATAATCCTACGCAATCATATGACTGTCTTGGAAGGCACTGCCATTCAAGTCTTGCAGCCTTTCTTGATGTGCTTCTTATCCAGGGGTGGTGGCAATCTAATCAAAATTCCTTTAAGGACTCTCGAGCTTCATTACTTTGAGGACAATAAGGTTAAGCTTGATGCAGCAATGGTGGATTACAGAAAGCCGATGGATCCTGATGTGATACTAGAGATGACAAAGAATTTACTGAATGATGGGTGGGAAGTAGCATTGTATCGAATGGGTTTTGCTGCTAAGAAATTGCTATGCCAAGGTAGAAATGTAAATGTCATTGATACCGCCCATCAAATTGAGTTCTTTGACACATATTACAGTTGCACTACCTTCTTTGAAGAGGAAAATATCAAAGAAGAGGGTAGTGAGAAAAATGTCGAAGACGAGGATAGTGAGTCTGAGGGTGATGATGAGGATGAAAGCTCTGCATCCGATGACTTACGCCAAGAAGAAATCCGCACAAAGAATAAGGGTGATCAATTGTCAACTAGAGTCAAGGAGGTTCCACTCATCATACGGGAAGGCTCGCGGCAGCAAGAAGTAGTAGTACAGCACGTCACAGGAAAAGGTAAGGCTAAAGAGGTGGAAGCACTTCCCTTGAAATTAAAAGTGAGGAAGGCACCCTTGATCTTTGGTGAAGGACATGCAAGGGGATCAAGCAAGGAAGCCTTAATCAAAGAAGGTATGGACGAGGCAAAGCATGACCAGGAGGAGTTACCAGGAGGCATAGATGGTTCTTCAACCATGATCTTACAGACTCCAGAGCAGCCTACTAGTCAGGAACCTAGTAGCCAGGTCCCTACTCACCAAGAACTTGGTCATGAGACTCTAGAGCAGCCTACTAGTCAGGTGCTTGGAACTGAAGAGCAAACTATTGAGGACCTTGCTACTGAGACTCCAGTCTTAGAGCAGCCTATTAGTCAGGACCCTGGTAGTCAAGGGCCTGGCATTGAAGACATTGGTACTGAGTAACATGATGGCTGACGGCTTTATAATCACAAGTTTTGAACTTCTATGTAAAGCAAATATCTAATAAAAAGTTTACTACTTTTTTGATTTCTTTACTCTCATTATTGTGTATAAAGATTGTTTATGAGGTCCATTTTATACTTAATGGTGTATTTTAAACTTTATGTCAAATGTATTTTTATAGTTAAGGGTGCTTTTTAATACCAAGTGAGGTGTATATGTACACCACTTACACATAAAAGGATTTATCTACACTACCTTTCTAAGGGGTTTATGTACACCACCTTTCTAAAAGAAATGGTCATAAAGGTGTGTGCACACCACTTATACATAAAGGTGTTTATTTACACCACCTTTCTAAGAGAATTGGTCATCTATTGATGTTCTTAGGTGATAGTAGCTCAATTCACAAGAAGTTATGAAGATGTTTATGTAGACCACCTCTGTAAGAGATTTTTGTAAAGTTATGAAGATGTTTATGTAGACCACCTTTGTAAGAGATTTGGTTATGCATTGATGTTCTTAGTACTTAATCATCAAATCTTTTGTTTTGAGTTGTCAAATCTAGTTCAAAAAACAACATTACTAGTATATTCAAAATTTTTGGACTGTTTTTTGGTCCATTTCTCAAATTGGACTTTACACAAGTCCAAAAATTTTGAATAGTGTGTTCCTCTTATCTACCCCCTATTTACGGGACCTTACCTTATAAAATGTACCTTCCTTCCCTTATATAACCCCCCTCCCTTACACTCACATGGTACCATACGATAAACCCTAGTGGACTCCCCGGGCTCTGAGGGATCTATTGATCTGTAAGGAGTCCGTAAGGGACCTTTGCAACATAATTTAAATGTTTCAAAGAAGAAGACACAATATGCAGTGCTTTTTCATTTTTTAAAACTACTCATAGGACAACATTCAACATCTCATCTAATCAATCAAATTTTATATTGTATTTTATCTCTAAGGAGCCTATTCCTTTGACGGCCTAATTCTATAATGTGGCTTTAAATTTTTTGACACATATATAAGATGGTGATCTTATATTATTGACTTTTATATCCAAGGGACCTTCCTTTGACTGCCTAATTTTCACACTATTTTATAAGATGGTGGTCCAAGGGACCTATTCCTTTAACGGCCTAATTTTCACACTATTTTATAATTTGACTTTTTTATAACACAGATAAGGTCATGGTCTCTTATTAAAATTAAAGGGTTACGGACATGATTGTAATTCTTTTAAAACAAAGACACAATATGCCTCATTGATTCATGTTTTAGAAACTATTTAGTTTTCCTCCAATGAACAATTTTTTATAGGTTTTTATCTTTGAGGGACCTATAATTCCTTTGATGGTATGTTCTCACTATTTTAAAGCTTGCATTTAAGGCTTGATTAATATACAAGTTTCGTTCAATGTAGGCTTCATTATACATAAGATTAAGGTGTCCCACTAAACTCAAAGAGTTCATAAGCATGATTGTAATTCTTTTAAAAGGAAGACAACTTACAATTACTTCACGAGTCATAGTGCACCCTAAAATCCTTTAATAGGTCAAAATAATTAGGTGGGTGCCGACTAAATGAATAGAACTTCAAGATGATCGTAGGCATGAATAGGAGGTATTGTCTTCCTCCAACTTTATGTATACCCATCACCTAAGGGCCTTAGCACATGGATGGGGCTAGCATGGGTTTAGGATGGGAATATTTTTGTCATCATTACTCCCATCCTACACCAAGTGGTCTAGGATGGATTTAGAATGGGAGTAGCCACTTTTTCTCCCATCCTGGACCATGGCCTCTAGACCCTGGCAGCCAGAATAGGTTCCCCTTTTTTAGGGATTCAAAAACATGGAAGGATGACATGTGTCCTTGTCCCCACAAGGTCCCCACCTCTTAAACACATGAAATGATGCCATGTGTCCTCTTCCTCCTAAACCCATCCCTAGTTCTTTTTTTGTTAGCACATGGTGGGATGGGAATAGGATAGAAATATGCATGGGACCACTTGGGACCACCTTTTCCCATTCCCATCCTATTTCTTCCCATGTGCTAAGCCCCTAAGTAGGAAGCGTGGCTTTATGATAGATTTAGGGGTTTCCGCTTTGTCCGTACCGGATGTGGGGGGGGCCTGGAAAAGATGCTTATAATAACATGTGATTATAAATACGATGTTAATTATGGTGTGGTAGTTAGAGCGTATAAATGTTGTTGGATCAATTCCCAATCGTCTATAATCTTTTGCACTTCCGACGCTCAGCTTTTTCGCCGACCCACAAAATAGGCTAGGGACCCGGCGTTGATGGGATAGGACCTGTCTGAAATATAGGACATGGTACAGAATGGGATCCTGTCTCGTTAATGTTCGTGTCTACATTGAGTGGAAATTCAAGTATTGTGGAACACAAAAATTAGGGGGAGCACCTCGCATAAGGGGTCACTTTCTTGGCGACTCAAGAAAGAGCATTCAGCATTATGTGGCCCCAAGAGCTGTTGTAGTAGCTCGCATCTTGACAAAGAAGTTATAATCTTCTAGAAAAATCCAAAGAAGATCAATTTGAAAAAGTTAAGGTGTAAGTGAAGTAGAGTCTATAAGCACACACTACGATGGAAGTACAAGTGTTGTAGGCTCCCATGCCAGAACTCCTTGTGTGGACACTAGGACAACATTCAACATCTCATCTAATCAATCAAATTTTATATTGTATTTTTTCTCTAAGGAGCCTATTCCTTTGATGGCCTAATTTTATAATGTGGCTTTAAATTTTTTGACACATATATAAGATGGTGATCTTATATTATTGATTTTTATATCCAAGGGACCTTCCTTTGACCGCCTAATTTTCACACTATTTTATAAGATGGTGGTCCAAGGGACCTATTCCTTTAACGGCCTAATTTTCACACTATTTTATAATCTGACTTTTTTATAACACAGATAAGGTCATGGTCTCCTATTAAAATTAAAGGATTACCGACATGATTGTAATTCTTTTAAAACAAAGACACAATATGCCTCATTGATTCATGTTTTAGAAACTATTTAGTTTTTCTCCAATGAACAATTTTTTATAGGTTTTTATCTTTGAGGGACCTATAATTCCTTTGATGGTATTTTAAAGCTTGCATTTAAGGCTTGATTAATACACAAGTTTCGTTCAATGTAGGCTTCATTGTACATAAGATTAAGGTGTCCCACTAAACTCAAAGAGTTCATAAGCATGATTGTAATTCTTTTAAAAGGAAGACAACTTACAATTACTTCACGAGTCATAGTGAACCCTAAAATCCTTTAATAGGTCAAAATAATTAGGTGGGTGCCCCACTAAATGAATAGAACTTTAAGATGATCATAGGCATGAAAAGGAGGTATTGTCTTCCTCCAACTTTATGTATACCCATCACCTAAGTAGGAAGCGTGGCTTTATGATAGATTTAGAGGTTTCCGCTTTGTCCGTAGCGGATGTGGGGGTCAGTGCTTAAATTTGCTGCGCAGATTGAGCTTCATTGGCATTTTGGGCTTCAAATGACTCTCAGAAAATTTAGCTACGCAGCATTCCTGAAGCCTGGCATCTTCGTATAAGCTTCATTTTGAAGCTCAGGCCTATCTCCAAAGCTTCAAGTATATACTACAAACTATAGTATAGTATATAATATATATACATTATGCATAGTAGTCTGTAGAATGCAGTTTGAAGTTTTTGAAGTAGACTTCTCAAATCTTGGGGGGCGGGCAGAGTCTCTCTCTCAGAATCCAGAAATTTCCAGATCTCTCTCGAGCTGGCTACAGCCTGCTCACTCTAGCCTCTCGACGAGTCTTGAGTCTACTGTCTCCCTCAGCCCTGCTAAGTGCTCAGTCTCTCAACTTCCATGATCCATCTGCAATTCTTTCCCGCCACTGGCCAGAGGCTAGCCTCAGCCTTCTACTACACCACAAGCTCCAAGAAAAGGCCAGTCGGGCAGTGGGCTATCCGACTCAGAAGTGAGGAGTCGGCCATGGATTCTTGTATTACCTAAGGATATAAATATAATGAGTTTACAAGTTCTGTGAAGAGAAAGCCTACTCCCACTGACTCGTGAGCATTTGGTTCAGGAAGATGCTGCCGACTGCCTGCGATGGCTTGATTTTAAAGCTTGCATTTAAGGCTTGATTAATACACAAGTTTCGTTCAATGTAGGCTTCATTGTACATAAGATTAAGGTGTCCCACTAAACTCAAAGAGTTCATAAGCATGATTGTAATTCTTTTAAAAGGAAGACAACTTACAATTACTTCACGAGTCATAGTGAACCCTAAAATCCTTTAATAGGTCAAAATAATTAGGTGGGTGCCCCACTAAATGAATAGAACTTTAAGATGATCATAGGCATGAAAAGGAGGTATTGTCTTCCTCCAACTTTATGTATACCCATCACCTAAGTAGGAAGCGTGGCTTTATGATAGATTTAGAGGTTTCCGCTTTGTCCGTAGCGGATGTGGGGGACCGGGGTCTTTTCCAGTGGCGGGAACACCGGGAAAGATACTTATAACATGTGATTATAAATACGATGTTAATTATGTTGTGGTAGTGAGAGCGTATAAATGTTGTTGGATCAATTCCCAATCGTCTATAATCTTTTGCACTTCCGACGCTCAGCTTTTTCGCCGACCCACAAAATAGGCTAGGCCCTAGGGACCAGACAAACCCCAAAGCTCACGTGCGATCAGCACGACCTGTCTGAAATACAGGACAGTGGACACGATGATAAACGTGTGCGTTGATCTTACTCCGTCGGGCTCTATTTATTACCGTGACACAAACCCGATACGGCGTTGATGGGATAGGACCTGTCTCAGGTCTGAAATATAGGACACGATGATGTCTCAGGTCTGATAAACGTGTGCGTTGATCTTACTCCGTCGGGCTCTATTTATTACCGATCTTCTTCTTCTCGACTTACCCGCATACCGACTCCCGCTCTATCCCCTTCGATCTGTCTGTCTTCATTCTATCTTCATTCTATCTTCCTCCATGGAGAACTTGCCTTCCAATGTCCAAAATATAACTATTCCCCATCCCCAATGCTCCTTTCCCTGGAACAATCACCCCGATTGTCTTCAACTCAAATCCATTTGTGATTCCTGGGTCGTATCCCGCTTCAAGAACCTTGCGAAATCCGGCTTTACCGACAAACTCCTTGTTGAGTCCAGGTTTCATCTCTTTGCGTGCCTGGCCTGTGCCAATGGTATTAGCAAACGGATGGTACCCATAGTCAAGCACGTCGCCTGGATGTTCTTGTTGGATAACTTCCTTGACGATCCCAAGGAAATGGGAGCCAACTCGGCTGCGGCTGATGAGATTTTTCAATCAATTATAGGTGTCTTAGAAGGCAAAGTCACCAGTAACTCATCCTCTTCTCACGTGGCGCGCGTGATAACCGAAACTGCCGCTGATTGGTGGAACGAGATCTGCGAAGAGATGCCGAAGACGCAGCAGGGTCGCTTTATCGGATTCTTTAAGGCGTTCCTCGACGCGAATAGGAGCCAGGTTATCTATCGACAAACACAGACTGTTCCTGATCTAAACACTTTCATTGAAATACGTCGATGCACTTATGGGTGGTATCCGGCCTCCATACTGATGGAGTACACGCTGGGCGTAGAGCTTGATGAAGAAACATACACGAATCCACTCATTTGCAAACTGCAGGACGCCACAACCGACAATCTCTGCTGGGTGAACGATCTGGTGTCGTTCAAAAAGGAGTATCTTGAAGGCGATTATTTCAATCTTATTACAGTGATGTATTTGGACTATTCAAAATCCAAATCCACATGCAGTCCTGTCGACTTGTCGGGGATTGTTTCGGAAGTGTGCGAGCTAATCAAAGTCAAAGACGAGGAGTGTGTGAGGCTGGTGAACGAGATAAGGAAGACAAGCCTGATGGATAAAACTGGGCTGCAAGGCTATCTCGAAGGTGTGGGCAATTGGCTGGCCGGAACACTTTACTGGTACTCTTTGAGTGCTCGATATGCAGATCTATCTACACACTGATGCAAAAGAATAGTTAGCCTCTTAAATATCGTTTGTAATCAAGGCATCAATCACTTCTCACGACTACATATGTAAGGTCATGTCTACACATCGATCTAAAATCTTGATTTGAAAGTTTGCCTCTCAAATATTTTTTATTTAAAGGCATCAATCAGTTTATGCTTACATAGTTATCACATGTAAGGTCATGTACTATATCTATCATAAGGTCACAATGTATGCCTCTTGGGACTTGTTATCTTCCAAAACCTCCTTTATATGTGGTACAATATATATGGAAAGTAAAGCCACTAAATTAAAATGTTCCCTTAGTGTTTTGAATCAACAAGTTTTGACCTTATAGATAGTTCTATTGGTGGCACATAAGCCAATTAAAGTTTTTCCATAATAAAACCTTGCTCTTACTTTGCTTTCTTATGAAAGAAAAAGTTCTTTAATAAGAGCCCATTCCTACCTTATTGCATGAAAAGCATGGCATTCGAATTTTAGATAATATGATACATAATATAATAAATGCAGAGTTCCTTTAAGTGTTACTTCTATCTTTAAAAGCTGTGGCTTTTTCCTCAAAAGAACAATTCATAGCTTCAACCTTTGAAAGCCAAGACATCATTTTTTACAATGCACCTTTCCAGAATATAGAATAGAATAGCTAAAATGTCCCTTAAAAGCTTTGTTTCTACATGGTGAACAACATGCCACTATAGACAAGCTAAAGAAGTAAACAACACAACAACATGAGACACAGAGACAAGCACACATAGGTAGTGTGATGATAGAGCTTCACATAGATGTTGTACATAAAGCAAGCTGCCATAGGCATAAAGCAAAACTCAAGATAAGATAACAATTGGCATATAGCCACATTGTTGCTACATGTGCCTCAATAGTACTCTGTTGCACAATGCCACACCATCACTAACACAGGCAATCCTACCACATAAGCAAGAGTGCCACTTAGGCACACTTACCTTTATAACATATGTACACGCTTGTTGGTACATGGATAATTATGCAATGTCATCTAATATTTGAATCTTAATCCATAATATAAATTCAAGATAGTCACAAATCATATGAGGAGAAAAAAACCTATCGATTGTAGCTCCTACTTTCTATATGCCTTTTGAGATTGTATCTAAGAGATATCCAAGTAAGATGTGGGGATGTATGAAGCCAATGCATGATTAGGTCATGTAGCCATTTTTTGTGAAGTATATTATTGCATATGGGTAACTTGCCTGACCCATAACTTATGTAGTGCCTAACATAATTTGAAAAACTTGGTCTCCAAGCAATAACACACATTCCAAACTCGAATGTGAGATTTAAAAAAAAGAAATTAACTTTTTGAATGAGATTGTTTAATCATTTCAAGAGTTATGTTGCATGTGAAGCCCCACGGGGGGGGGGGGGCACTAAGAAATATGTAATATAGCATGTGTGATCAACAAAAGGGGTTTTATGTAAGTATATATTTATCTTCTACTGAATATCTACTATGTTCAATCATTCAAATGTTTTGTTATTCATATCTAACTCCTTGAATTTGGATCCACATAAATCTATGATTGGTAGGCTTCCAGATGACGATGAGTACATAAGGT
The DNA here is from genome assembly GCF_047967505.1 of Dipteris shenzhenensis. NCBI lineage: Eukaryota > Viridiplantae > Streptophyta > Polypodiopsida > Gleicheniales > Dipteridaceae > Dipteris > Dipteris shenzhenensis. The sequence continues at coordinate 52,193,811 of NC_141596.1, read as the reverse complement.
CAAGAAGGATATAGAATCAATTGGCAAAAGGTGGCAAAGCATCATGTGAGTATACCCTAATCCACATCGTTGTCTTACAATCGATGCTCTTATCTTATTTCCTAACTTGTTTCGTTCTTAGGAAGGAAACTTTGACCCATATAGAGACCTAGACTTGGAGACTAGATCTTAAGACGAAGTAGAGAGGCTCATAGAAGAGGAGGTGGATCAGGCCTACACAGAGAGGCTATAGACGAGGAGGGCAAGGAGGACAAGGAGGGTGAGGAGGATGAGGAGAGTTGGAGGAGGAGGAGGAGCAGTAGGATAGGACATTTTGTCGTTTTGTATCTTGGCACTTTTGCCATTTTATAGGGCATTATTTTAGTAGATTTGCCATTTTCCACTTCGGCACTTTTGCAATTTTGTAGTGCATTAATGTGGCAGATTTGCCATTTTCAACCTCAGCACTTTTGCCATTTTGCATACCCTTTTTGTAACATTGTAATGTAATTTTGTAGACCTCTTTTGTAACATTTATAATGAAAAATATTTTTGTGGGGCAGGATGTGACTGAAACAAGCCCCATCCTACCCCATAATTTTTTTTAAATTCTGTTAGAATGTTGGCATATACTGACACTCTAGTGTCAATAGATACCAATGTTCATACCGATGCCCATACTGACACTGGAAACATTCACTTACTGATGCCCATACCGATGACTATATCAACACTTTCTTTGTGATGTAGACACCGACAGACATTCCAACACTTTTCACTGGTTAAGTTTTCTTTTCTTTGTATTTAGCATCAGTATCGGCGTCAAAAAGTGGCCCGTGTCTTGTAGTGACCTCAATTTCAACCTTTCCCAGCAGTTGAATTTGTGATTGGCAAAGCTGATCGAGATCATCTTGGCTTTGTGTTATTGTTATATGTTTATAGTTTTAGATTCACAAATGCGTAGTAATAGAGTAGGATATTACCTGATGTAGTTTATGAAGCATCATATTTATGTGACAATAGAGGGTTTTCAATCTTACATGCTGCATCAAGGATAGTTGGTTGAATTTGTACATTTGTCATTGCCATATGTCTGTTGTAATTGCTTATAGATCATTGGATCTTCTTTTGAATGCAAGTAATGAATTGTGTTTTCTAGATCAATCATAGCACTGTCTAGCTTTTCATCATGGAACCCAACATCTCGCCTAAATTGATGAGAGCGATACAATCATAGCATTGTCTAGCTATTCATCATGGCAGCTAACATCTTGCTGGAATTGAGGAGAGATAAAAATGCGAGTTTGTCATGTCACAACTTGGTTTCACGTAGCTTGTAGAGTAGTGCCCAAGCATGACGTGCATGAAGTAATTAAACTAGAATGCTTGGTGATGTGTTGTGCCAACTAGAATTGTTGAGATCCCATCAAGATTTTGAGTTATCATTGGATGGAGAGGCAAAGCTCGTTCTTGTGCAACTAAGTGGTCCAAAATGCAAGCTTCCATTGCCTAAAAAACATGAGAGAGAAAGGAGTAGTTGGCACACACCTTGTGGCCTCCATGAATGAGGCAAAAGAAGAGATTAATGTAGGTGTTGCCCTCGTGGGGGTCACTCATCATATGTAACCCTATCACGTGAGTTCAAAAGAAGGATATTTTTTATTCCTAAAATTTACAGAAATAAATATACATAAGGGACTATTTAAAATAGTTTTGGAAAAAATTTACAGATTTGTATAGAAAAGGGGTACGTTTTATTAATGAAAAAATTTACAGATAAGGGATTTTAAATATAGGCCTTGAACGCACGTGATATATAGGGTTTATACATAGTGACCCCCCCGAGGTGTTGCCCAAGCTAGGACATCAATGCAAATGTGCACTCAATATGTTTCCAAGTGCAAATATGATGTGAACTTTCTACGTCGTGCAATAATGGTCCTTAAGAAATTGGGATCGAGAGTGGAAGGAAGGGTGCACTGAGTATCAATTGTTGGTGTTTCAAGTCTAAAATCAATAGGCTCTTCATATGAAGGAAAAAGAAGTAAACACGATACTATTGATGCATATGCCATGTTGAAGATGGAGCTAGCCATGTCAATGGCGCACGAGTGGCGCACAGAGGCATGTGTCAAGGACATTCTGATGATGAGGAGTTATGGATTATCAGTCCATTCTTTAATGGTGGCTCAATCCATAACATGTTTATGTGTTTTCTTGCAACTTTGGAAAGCTATAGGCAGCAAAGCAAACATTGATACCTAGTGATAAAAAAGCAGATGCGATTGTTTGTAGATCAATCCTTGCCTATCGCTATTGGTTGCGATCAGTGCACTGAAGGTAGTGCACGCTAGAAGGTATATACATGTATAGATTTGAATGCATGTAACTATATGCTCGACTCTACTGCCGATGAGAAATCAATGCAAGGTGTCCCACTAAACTCAAAGAGTTCATAAGCATGATTGTAATTCTTTTAAAAGGAAGACAACTTACAATTACTTCACGAGTCATAGTGCACCCTAAAATCCTTTAATGGGTACTATGACCCTAAAATCCTTTAATAGGTCAAAATAATTAGGTGGGTGCTGACTAAATGATTAGAACTTTAAGATGATCATATGCATGAATAGGAGGTATTGTCTTTCTCCAACTTTATGTATACCCATCACCTAAGTGGCCCCTAAGCTCTTTTCCAGTGGTAGCAACACCGGAAAAGATGCTTATAATAACATGTGATTATAAATACAATGTTAATTATGTTGTGGTAGTGAGAGCGTATAAATGTTGTTGGATCAATTCCCAATCGTCTATAATCTTTGGCACTTCCGACGCTCAGCTTTTTCGCCGACCCACAAGATAGGCTAGGGACCAGACAAACCCAATACGGCGTTGACAGGATACGACCTGTCTGAAATACAGGACACGATGAGAAACGTGTGAGACCATTCTTGTACTTCAGGACAAATGGGAGTATGTCGATGGTCTACTCCTAGACCATTGGCTGATCCAGCCACAAGTAGCTCTACTCCATCTATTGTCATAGCACCAGCAGCGGGATCTACAATTGGATCTATAGCTACACAAATAGTTTTCGTACCAGTAGCAGATCCTACCATCGCGCAGAATGGGATAAGAAAGACAAGTACGCCTATCACCTGATCAACCAGAAGTGCAAGATGTCATGCTAGGATGGCTCAACACAGTCAAGACATTGAAAGAAGCATGGGATATGTTCGCAGCTCTCTACGAGTCCAAGAACACATTCAGGATTCTCACACTAAGAGACCAAATCAACCAGAGTTTTTGCAACAACAAAACCGGTCATGCTTATGTACTCTGCATAAAAGAATACAACAATCAACTTGCAGTAGCAAGAGAGACAATGAACCCCGCAAAAATGGTTCAAGTCATTCTGAATGGACTAGGAGAGGGATATGAGAATCTGGTCTAGAGTATTGCCATACAACGGCAAATTCTGACACTGGAAGGACTTCAGTCAGTCCTACTTGGTGAAGAACTCAGGATGCAGTCAATTCAAGCATGTAAAGGTCATTCTAATGATCAGGCATTCACAGCTTCAGACACAAAGGTAGAGGTAGAGGTAGATCATATAAAAAAAGTGGTCATTATCATCTACAAAATCAAAGTCAGCATCAGCATCAGCATTAGCAACATCAGAATCAGCAAAGAGGAAATCATTCCAACCAAGGAAGATTTCAAGAATGAGGGAATGCATCCACCAATGGGTCAAACATTCAGTGCAACTACTGTCACAAGTTTGGACACTATGAAAGAGATTGCCACAAGAAGCACTACGACCAAGGTGGTCAGTCCAGTAGTAATCGAGGGAATTCTCGAGGCAGAGGAAATCATCGTGGTGGACATTCTAGTCATAGTCATTTTGCAAATGAACATGGAAATATGTTTCTTGCAAGCAAGGAAATGCATCAGACTAATATAATGTACCCAGACACTAATTTCAATCCCAAAAAGGATTTCAGCTATCAAGTCGACCAAGTGGAACATGATCCTTGGTATATCGACAACAGTGCATCATCTCACATGACAAATTATCAGGAATGGTTCACAGAAATGAAGCCATTAGAAGGAAAGAAAAATGTCATCTACACAGTAGACAATACACCGAATCTAGTTCAAGGGATAGGCATTATCCCTATGAACAATTTCACTAGTACAAAAGGATTAGTGAAAGATGTGCTCTATGTTCCGAAGCTCAGCAAGAACCTTTTGTCAGTAGGTCAAAGGATTAGTGAAAGATGTGCTCTATGTTCCGAAGCTCAGCAAGAACCTTTTGTCAGTAGGTCAAATGACAAAACACAATTACAAAGTCATCTTCAACAGTGATGAATGCACTATGAGAGACAAATCCAAAAGATGTCAGCCGAGTGTCAGCCAGTAGCAAAAGTTGTCAAGGAAGGACGCCTATATAGAATGCTAGCTACAGTACTAGATAAGCATGCCATGTCAGCTCAACCGCAACAGATGCCACTATCTGCAAAATGGCACAAGAGATGTGGTCATGTCAACTTCAAGTACTTGTTAGATCTTAGGAATCAGAATATGGCAATTGGGATTCCGAAGCTACAGTTTCTTGGAAAGGTTTGCGAAGCATGCTGCTTCGGCAAACAAAAGCGAACCAACTTTGGCAAAAGTACCTCTCGTGCACGAGGTATTCTTGATTTGATACATACAAACGTATGGGGTTATGCCTAGACCCGCAGCATCAATGGTTCACTTTACTAGACTTTCATCGATGACTACAGTAGATATTGTTGGGTCTACTTTCTGAAAGAGAAATCTGAAGCGTTTTCCAGATTTCAAGAATTCAAAGCCATGGTAGAAAACTAGACAAGCAGAAAGATCAAGGTCATGAGATTAGATAGAGGAGATGAATACATGTCTTCAGCATTCATGAACTTTTGCAAAAATCATGGCATTTGAAGACAATTCACATGTGCAGATACTCCTCAATAGAATGCAAGAGCTAAAAGGAAGAATGGGACTTTAGCAGACACAGTGCTAGAGAAATGCTTAGTGAAAAGCATCTTCCAAATTAGAATTGGGCAGAAGCAATAGCCACTGCAAACTATTTGCTTAATCGGCTTCCTACCACAAACTGATACAAGGTATGACTCCTTATGAAGCATTCACTGGATACAAGCCACACATTGGGCATCTCTGCATATTTGGTTGCATAGCATATGCCCACATACATGATGATCATCGCAAGAAATTGGATGCGAAGCCATGCAAATGCATCATGGTTGGGTACAATGAAGAAAGCAAAGCATACAAATTGTATGATCCCATCAACTGCAAGGTCATTATCTCCAGAGATGTAATCTTTGATGAGGAATTAGAATGGAAAACCTCAGCTACACAGGAGATAAAAGCACCAACTTCACAGTCATCTACAGAACAGGTTGATGAAGAAGAGCAAGAATTGCCAATAACACCCTAAGTAAAGCCACAATAGCTCAGACGATCTAGTAGGGAAAGCAGACCTCTAGCCAAATTGACATATGTTCAAAAAGGTAAAGCAATTCAAGTTAAAACCACCAACTATGCTCTTATGACTACCATCATGGCTACAGAAGAGCTAGTGTACTTTGAAGATGCAGTAGACAAGCCAGAATGGCAAACTGCTATGAATGAAGAAACGGATCCTTTGTATAACAATAATACTTGGGAATTATGCGACCTTCCACTAGGAAAGAAGGCCATAGCAAACAAATGGGTATACAAAGTGAAGTACAATCCAAATGGAAATATTCAAAGATACAAAGCTAGATTAGTTGCAAAAGGATTTGCACAACAATATGGCCAGGACTATGATGAGACTTATGCTCCAGTAGCAAAGATGGATTCCATACGGTTCTTGATATCCCTAGCGACACTCAACAGATGGAATGTGTAATTGCTTATAGATCATTGGATCTTCTTTTGAATGCAAGTAACGAATTGTGTTTTCTAGATCAATCATAGCACTATCTAGCTTTTCACCATGGAACCCAACATCTCGCCTAAATTGATGAGAGAGATACAATCATAGCATTGTCTAGCTGTTCATCATGGCAGCTAACATCTTGCTGGAATTGAGGAGAGATAAAAATGCGAGTTTGTCATGTCACAACTTGGTTTCATGTAGCTTGTAGAGTAGTGCCCAAGCATGATGTGCATGAAGTAATTAAACTAGAATGCTTGGTGATGTGTTGTGCCAGCTAGAATTGTTGAGATCCCATCAAGATTTTGAGTTGTCATTGGATGGAGAGGAAAAGCTTGTTCTTGTGCAAGTAAGTGGTCCAAAATGCAGGCTTCCATTGCCTAAAAAACATGAGAGAGAAAGGATTAGTTGGCACACACCTTGTGGCCTCCACGAATGAGGCAAAAGAAGAGATTAATGTAGGAGTTGCCCAAGGTAGGACATCAATGCAAATGTGCACTCAATATGTTTCCAAGTGCAAATATGATGTGAACTTTCTACGTCGTGCAATAATGGTCCTTAAGAAATTGGGATCGAGAGTGGAAGGAAGGGTGCATTGAGTATCAATTGTTGGTGTTTCAAGTCTAAAATCAACAGCTTCATATGAAGGAAAAAGAAGTAAACACGATATTGTTGATGCATATGCCATGTTGAAGATGGAGCTAGCCATGTCAATGACGTACAGAGGCGTGTGTCATGCCATAGGACGTTCTGATGATGAGGAGTTATGGATTATCAGTCCATTCTTTAATGGTGGCTCAATCCATAACATGTTTATGCATTTTCTTGCAACTTTGGAAAGCTATAGGTAGCAAAGCAAACATTGGTACCTAAGAGAGGACTCTCGTCATGTTTGGGAAAACCTAGTGATAAAAAAGCGGGCGCGATTGTTTGTAGATCAATCCTTGCCTATCGCTACTGGTTGCGATCAGTGCACTGAAGGTAGTGCATGCTAGAAGGTATATACATGTATAGATTTGAATGCATGTAACTATATGCTCGACTTCACTGCCGATGAGAAATAAATGCATGTGGGGATAATTGATTAGGGAACACAACAACACAAAGCAACTATAGACGCGCTTGGTAGATGCACAAAATAGCGGGCGCATCTATAGGCGTTGCTTTAGTAGAGGAATTACGGGCGCGTTTAAAAGCGCGTCTAACAACTCGTCTATTTGTGCGTGTATTAACACGTCTATTTGCGCGTCTAAATTGAGAAAATATGGGCCCGTCTAACATCGTGTTTATCAGCGCATCTATTTGTGCGTGTATTAGCGCATTTATTTGCACGTTTACACTGAGAATCAGACACGCATTTAGACGCATAGATAGATGCAAACCAGAGAATATAAAAAGTGAGATTTTGGTGTACATCATTGCTTTCCAAACATTGCCCATGATTACCAAAGCACATAATTTTAACAAAAACATCAATGCTTTTTTGCAAGCCCACATCTACAAGAATTAAGTGAGGTGAGGAGAATGAAACAATATGTAAAATAGTTTTGCCAATATCAATGATGGGGCTACGGTTCAATCTCATCCTCAATGAGATCTTGCCAAACTATCTACTTCAAAATCCAAACAAGTGTTTAGATCTACAAATACATTCAACCCACTACTACTTGTGCTACTCATGTGCTCATCGAAATCAGCATCACCAATGGTAGGCTCGTCCTCACGGGTAATGGCCTCAATATTTGTATCTCCTATCTCATGATCATCCTCCTCTCTCGTATCACGGTCATCATCACATCCATGGCCATGATCATCCTCCATACGCTCCATATTAGTAAATGTACTATACATCACTTTGGAACGTGGCATAATAGGTATGACATGCCACCATCTATTATTATCCACCATTGGTTGATAGACAACCTAATTCAAACACAAATACAATCATATTATTTTTCTTGCATCAAATATTTAAAAGCGAGTATTTTTATATGTGTGCACAGTACCTGTTCACATTGTTGCGGTAGTACTAGTGTGTCCTTCCTACTTTGCCAAAACTTTGTGGAGTCAATAGTTACAAAGCCACTTGCATGGCGTTTGATTGTTGCATTAGGGCCTCTTTCCACCACGTCCTTAAACCACTTTACATCCAAAACATACACAAAGAAGCGTCGAAAGTCAAGCATAATAATATCTTGGATTATGCCACAATAATCATCCATGGCTCCATTGGCTCCCTCGAAGCTAGCAATGACGCCGCAATCTTGTGTGTTTCTCTTATCATCAATCCGTTGTGTTCGAAAATGCTTGCCCTCACACCATATAGCATTGAACATAGTGCACTACACCAAGAAAAAATCAATTAAATAAGCAATCTAAATTATTGAAAGCTCCTAACTTATGCATAACATTCTATATACCGACCTTGCTCATGCATCCCCTAGCATACTCCCATTCTTCCATTGTGATATGCATCCCCTCGTCTTTCTCTGCTTTCTCCATTTCATCAAGTAGCCAATCCACATGAATATCCTTTGGAAGTGCTCTTAGATACTGAGGGTATGGCACACGAGATCCGTGGTGTGTATGAAAGAGGGCCCTTTCTTCTTGTCTTCTTGCCTTTGCATCCTCGTACCTTGTCACCCATCTTTTCATCACATCACTATTAAGCACGCAAAAGAGATTGATACTATTATGCAACTCCGTGTCTATTACTTTGTTGCGTCCTTTCCCTTGAGGCACAATAGAGGTCATCCTTAGGTCTTCATCATCTCTCCATAGTCGTGGGAGAGAGCTATCCACATCAACAAGAAACTCAGAAATATATACAAGTGACTCTTGTACCAACCAACCCTCGGCCATGCTACCTTCGGGTCTTGCATTTTGTCTCACGAAGCCCTTCAAGGTCTTCATGAAGCGCTCGAGGAAGAACAACCATCGTGCATGTATAGTACCGCATATAGCAATCTCATCCACCAAATGCACTATAAGATGTAGTTGGCTTGTGAGAATAGAACGTGGAAATGTCTCCTCCACTAAACAAACCACCTCCACTGACATAACTCGAGCATTCTCAAGCATGGTGGGATCTATTTCCTTTGAGCTCACATACCTAGAAATGAAAAAGTACAGCATATTAGCAATATGCATTCAAACTTGCATGGAGCATTGATACGCATCATATTTTGTATCATGTAAAGTACCTCACAAGCTCGTCCATCTTGTAAATACAATCTTTCACGTCCTTCGATGCACTACGTGAAATGCTAGTAGGTAGTATGAACTGAACCCACGAGAAGGTGGTTGATTAGTTGCTTATAATTATTCACTCACAAATTTGAAAGGAAAAGGATATTATGCACATAAAATACTTACTTGGAGCATCTTGTGCCAATCATGAGATTTCAAGCCATATAATTGCTCTACACCTCTTTTCTTGCTCTTTGTAAAGGCTCCCTTCAAACACCTCATGCATCCAGTGGGAGTACGAATTGTAGTAATAGCGTACTTCACTGTCGCCATCTCTAGCTTTGATAACATCCACGGTGCACGAGGTAAAAAAACACGCCCATTTGGTCTCTCTTGTGGCCAAGCTTCACGCATCCTCCCTATGGTACGTAAATCCTCCCTTATGCCTGCGGAATCTCATGTCCCATTCAAATGCTCCCAAATGGTAGATGCCACATTCTTGAAGATATGCATGGGATCAAGCAGGTGATTGATCTTAAGGTGGGACCAATATGGTAAACGATAAAAGATGGAGTATCTAAACAAAATAAAGTGTTAGCGGGCAACCTTTATTTCCAGCCAATATAGCACACAATAGTTACAAACCCTTACCGGCTCATGCCAAGTGGTAGAGGAGTCGTGGAACCGTCCCAAATTAACACCTATTTCATTAATTTTGGACTCTTGCACTGTCCAAATTCATTTTGTGAGATAATTCTGGATAAAACATTTCAAAAAAAGAGGCTCTTATAAAACAAAACATTGAGTCAAAAAGGAAGATTTAAAAAAATCAAATTAGACAAAATGACGTGAGATGTTAAAAATAGAGTACATCACATTGTTAAAAGAGACAAAAAAGTAAGATTTTAAAAAATCAAATTAGAAAAAATGGCGTGACATGTTATGAAAACTAGAGTACATTTCAAAAAGAGCACATCACATTTGTAAAGAAGTAGATCATATTACTCAAAGCCATATGGTGTCAAAAAACACCTTAATACAGTCGCTCTTAACATCATCTTAACATCACATTTGTACAAGAAGTAGATCATATTACTCAAAGCCATATGGTGTCAAAAAACACCTTAATACAAAGCCATATGGTGTCAAAAAACACCTTAATACACCTTAATACAAAGCCATATGGTGTCAAAAAACACCTTAATACAGTCTCTCTTATCTAAGTCTAGAAGATCTCATCATTGGTCTCTCTTATCTTCTCAACAACCCAATCCTTCACTGCCTCCACAGCTGTATCCTCAACATAATTACATGTGAAGAAGAAGTTTAAGCAATCACAAATTGTTTCTTTATAATTTCTCTGAGAGGCTCTATTGTTCTCTCAGCATCCGCATCAAATCGCCCATGACGAGAGCTGCGATAACACAGGTTACTTAAGTAATAGATCTTGTCGTGCTTTTATCATACGTCTTAGAAGTCTTTCACTGTCTGCTATCTTGAGAGTCTCCTCCCTCTCTGCGTGCCTTTGTGCAGCAAATTCCTCTCTCTCCACGTGTGTCAAAGGAGAACCTTGTCGAATTCTGGCCTCTCTCTGTGCTCCTTGGTCAGCAATCCATTCTTTGAGATTGTTAATTCCAAACTCCACGTCTTCGACAATGCCAAGGACATCCATGGGTGGGGAGATGATAAAGAAAGGGAGATGGACTACGATGCAAGAAAGAAGAGAGTGTCTGCGGAAGAACTAGGATAGAAGAATACTTGGTTATCAAGATGAATGAAAGAAGACTCTGAGAGTGTTTGCGGAAGGACTAGGATAGAAGAATACAAGAAGAATACAAGTTAATGAGAAGCACTAAGATGCAAGAAAGAAGAGAGTGTCTGCGGAAGAACTAGGATAGAAGAATACTTGGTTATCAGGATGGATGAAAGAAGACTCTGAGAGTGTTTGTGGAAGGACTAGGATAGGACTGGAGATAGGACTGGAGATTGAATGCTCTACTTTAAGTGAGTGGAGATGATAAGGATAAGGGTTGGAATAAAGTGAGAGAAGCATTGCGAATGCTCTACTTTAAGTGAGTGGAGACTGTCCAACTGAATAAAATTCTCATCACACAAGGATTTATTTCCAAATAATCACATCATCACACATTCATATCATAAAATTGTGTGCATGAAATAAATATATTACAAATATTACATCATCACATATTCATATCAAAATTCTCATCACACAAGGATTTATTTCCAAATAATCACATCATCACACATTCATATCATAAAATTGTGTGCATAAAGAAATTATATAAATATCATGATTATGCCACTTAAGTAATAAGTCACAAATTGGTGTATAATCAACAAAAACTACAAACACAACATCATACATGCATCACAACTCTTGTGATGCTTCTAGTGGAGACTCTGGCAACTCTTCGGATGCTTCCAATGGAGGTTGTGGTGCTGTAGATGTACACTCGGTCTCTACTTCTTCTGTAGTATGTAGTGCTTTCGGAGTAGACTCAGTATCCTCTTCCTTAAATGCAAGCGGAGGCGGTGGCAACTCTTCTGATGCTTCCAGTGGAGGCTGTGGTGCTGTAGGTGTACATTGGGTCTCTACTTCTTCTGTAGTATGCAGTGCTTTCATAGTAGACTCAGTCTCCTCTTCCTTAAAGGGAAGCTCTGGTATTGCTTCAGTTGCACGTTGTATTCTAATGGCAGCAATTAGGTCTCGAATGATTTCAGCCCTAAACAATTGTATATCCTCCTCTGAATATTTGAGCTCCAAAGAGTCTTCCGATGAGATCTGTGGCTTAAGTGAGAAAATTTCTTTGAAAATCAACATGCAGTTGTAGGCAACTCTCCACCCACAACTATGCCCATCTTCCTACTCTACTACTAAACGCTTTTGGAAGTCTACCGAGTCTTTGTACTGTCCTGTTTCTCTGATAGCAGATACCAACTTCTCAATCGACCTACTCATCGTGACATATTAAAAAAACTTAGTGTATCTATCACATAAGGTACATAATATAGAAGTAACAACAGATTAATAGAATACTTACGTTTGCACTGAGTCATGAAAGCCTGCAATCGAGTTAACAAACCAACAATAGTTGTCTTCAAGGTTCCAAACCACCAAACTCCAATGTTCCCTACACGAATAATTAAGAACCATTATTATTTAACACAATGTTGCCAGTATAAGATGAAAATAAAGGTTGCCATGATACTTACATCTCATGATATGCCATAAATAAGACTCGCACGCCATGTAAATGTAAAGGCTGTAATAATTTACAAACATCGGCTATTGTCTTTCTGCTATCGCTAAGTATAGGAGAAAGGAGGGAATCCAACATATACGCACGATTTTGTACGACTCTACCAAATCGTGAGATAACTATACTGCACCAACAAATAAATGAATATTAGCTTATTAGATTTAATCAAAATAAATGAATATTAGCTTATTAGCTTATTAGATTAAATCAAAATATTGAATTATCAAGTAGAGAAAAAGTTTGTATCAAACCTGAGAATGGCCATCATAACGTTGTTATTGACCTCATTTGAAGCTTTAGAGAGAATTGAAATCTCTTCTCCCCCAAATTCAAGATACTGAGGTCTATGTTGAATCATAACCCTAACATTAAAAGAGCTTCCCAATTCTTTTAATGAAGCCATGTTTGTAGAGTTGAGGTCATCTATCCTCTTTGACTCTTTGATGGCATTCATTTCGCAATCAATGATTGCTCGAATGGTACATGTTATAAATGCATAGAGATGCAAATCCGTATATGTTGATAGTGTGGTGTCATTTTGCATCTCAAAAATTTGACCAAGTACCAAAAAGCAATTGTAGCCCACCCTCCATCCACAATTATAGATGTGGCTATTATCTTGATGTGATACCTGACATGTTATATACTCTATTTGTTGTGCCAAGTCACATTGCCGCATTACTATGTCGATAGCATCTACTAATTTTCGAGCTGATCTGCATATCAAAACATATAACAACAGTAAATATGTGAATTGCATATCAATCTACATGTCAAGAAGTGACAACAAGTGTAGTCTATACTTACTCTAACACATTGCCATGGACGGATGTCATTGAGTTTGCAAAGAAGCACTTCTTCGCAAGGATGTCCACGACTACCAGACTCCAATGTGAGCTGCATTATCAATAAAGAATAATTACTGTGTTTGAGACAATTCTAGCAATGCAATAGAAAAAACAAGTAGGGTTTGATGCTTACTTCTCATAATATGCTATAAAAATAACTCGTGCGTCATTCATAGGAATGTGCTTCAACCACTTGCAAACATTCTCTATGGTTTCTTCTTTGTTGCTAAGCACTTCCGAAATACGAGGATCGAGCATATATGAAACGCTTTGTATATTTTGCGGAAAATTTGCTATAACATTACTATATTTAAAAAAAAAGTATTAGCTTCTTGGGTTTAATCAAAATAAGCAAAGTATAAAGCCAAGGAAAAGGCTGCATCAAACCTGAGGATGGTTGTAATGACTTTGACATTAACCTCATTCTTAGGATTCAAGAGGATTGAAATCTCTTCTTCACCAAATTCAAAAAAATGAGGTTGTTGTCGAATTAACAACATAGCAGTGAATGAACTTCCAATCTGCTCCAATAGATTCATATTTTTATGACTCATCTTATTGAGGGAGTAGTCTACATCGTATTCTTCTTCACTTGCTATGTCCTCCACATCCTCCTTCTGCCATAAAAATATAAAAAAGTTATGCGATGTACACATCCCAAATAAAGGCTTAAACAAGCAGATAAGGTTTCATACATGCTTTCATTAGTGTAAGTCTCTCCTCTGCTTGGAGCAAAAATTTAAAAAGGTTTCATACACGCTTTCATTAGAGTGAGTCTCTCCTTCTCTTGGATGAAAAATTTAAAAAGTTATGAGATTTACACATCCCAAATAAAAATAATGGTTTAAATAATCATAGAAGTATAAAGATAGCATGCTTTCATTAGACAAGTTATGAGATTTACACATCCCAAATAAAATTAATGGTTTAAATAATCATAAAAGTATAAAGATAGCATGCTTTCATTAAACTCATTCTCTTCTCCTTTTGGAAGAAAATATAAAAAAGTTATGAGATTTATACATCCCAATTATCCCAATTAAAGGCTAGAACAAGTATACAAGTATAAAGATAAGGTTTAAATACATGCTGAAATGTAGTCATATTTTCATGTTGTTTCCCAATGGTAGTAATTAGATGCTGAATACTCTTAGCCCGAAATGCTAGCAGATCAGCTTCTGTATATGATTCCATTTTGACTGGTAACTCCAAATCAAAAATCTCTCTAAGAAACAACATGCAGTTGTAGGCAACTCTCCACCCACAGCTGTGTCCATCTTTTTGCTCCACTGGCAGACGTCTTTTGAATTCTACTTGATCTTGTTGCTCCATGGTTGTTCTGACAGCAGATACTAGCCGATATGCAGCACTGTCCAGCATGACATATGAAATATATTAATATGTCATGATCATAAGATACAAAATAAGAAAGTATCAAAAATATTAAGAGAATAATTACCTTGGGGAGTTGGCATGATAGCCTTCTATTGAATTCACAAACCATAAATGGTTGAGTTCAAGGTCCCAGAAGATCAGACTCCAATGTGAGCTACACGACCAGAATAAAAATGATTATTGTTTTACACAAACTTGCCAAAGAAATAGTAAAAATAAGGTTAGAGTTGATACTTACGCCTCATGATAAGGCATTACGATGACTCGCACCCCATCTAAATTCAAAGGGCTTAACCAGGTACAAACATCTTCTATAGTCTTTTGAGGAGAGCTAAGAATAGAAGAAAGGAGAGCATCGAGCATGTAGACACGATGCTGCACTGTACTAGGAAGCTGAGAAATAACTACACTGCACCAAGAAATAAACAAACATTAGCTCATAGAATTGATTTGCATTCTACACTAGGAAACTGATATATAACTAAACTGTGAATAAATAAACAAATGTTAGCTTATTGAAGTAGCAATAAATAAATAAACATTACCTGAGAATGGCCAAGATAACATTGTCATTAACCTCTTTTAAAGGATTGGAGAGGATTGAAACCTCCTCTCTACCAAAGCTTAAATACTGAGGTTCTCATTTCAAAACGATCTTAACTTGAAATGAGCTCTCCATTTTATCTAATGCAGCTAAATTTGATTTTTCAATCAAATTTAGAGGTGGTTGCATTGTTGAAGTAGAAGGGAGTGCCTCCGTATTGACTTCATCCATTTCTTCTCCCTCTATTGCCTGTAAACAAATATGAGAGATTAGATTCATTATCTTTAAATTTAAATCTTATTTAAAAAATTGTATTTAGTTGAGAAATAGAGAGTTCATACCGCTAAGTATTGTCGTAGTGGCCTTTTTTCATAACCCTGCGAGCCATAATTATCAAAGAAGGCATCATCATATTTGTCTTCATCCACCAACCTCTCTGTGAATAGGTCATGTAAGTCCATCTTTTTATCATCAACAACTGGGACATTATGATCTTCAAGGTAATCATCCATGTCATCGGTGTCCTTGTGGTCTATCTCTTTTTCATAGCCTGTGGTTAGATCTGCTTGAAGCTGGAAATAGGCCATGAAATGCTTATTTTCAATAATATTGGTGGAGTTGCCTTTTCTTAGGAGATCCTCAAATAAATATCCCATCCTGCACAAGGTGACCTCCCAACCTGCCGGCAGCAAATTCTCCATCATGGTAAGCAAGAGACTCCCACTTTTTGCAGGACTTCCATAGTTGTTTTTTTGATAATGTATGGACCTGGGAATATCTTGCTCTTCTGGCATCAATCTCAAATTATTTGAATTCCCTCTTATGTTCTTTTGTAAGGAGTGATCAGGGTTGGGACTCCGCATACACAGAAAGAATGATTCAAGAGTTTGAATCGCTATGCCACATTCTCTCTTGCCTCTCTTTGCTGCATAAACACCACTATAGATCTTCAAATCTGATGAATATGCTCGCTCTAGAGTAACCTGCATGGCTTCTTTGTCTTTTTTATCAACAAATATGACAATGTTACAAATCGCCACTTTGCTAATGGTGGTATATACTATTCTATCAATGAAGTTATGGATATCATCGCTAGAGACTTCATTGATAAAGAATAGTTGTGGCTTATCCCATGCTGACTCATTCTTGAAGAAGTCATCTTCTGAGACTCCCCTGAAGTTGACAAGCTTTCCAGACTCTGCCGTAACCTCTACATTGAATTGAAAGCTTTGGTGCATATCTGTCGGCATTCTTATCTCGCTGATTAATCTTTCCACATATGCAACCACCTGTTGTGGGATCTCTTTTCTCATATAAGAGGTTACTATTTCCGACCCATCTTCATCCTTTTTAATCCACCTGTTTGCCCATAGCTTTACCTTGGGTGTTGACAAAGAAGCTATATGCTTCACCACATTATAGTCAACGTTACAATGAGTAAGTGGAATTTGTTTCTCTGACAACAAATACTTGATGGCACTATGCACTGCATCACGCCTCACCTGTACATTGATGCATTCTTCCGTGCAGTGGTCTTTGTCTTTTTTTCCAAAAAACCATTCTTTCTTTAAAATTTTTTGTGCTGCCATGGATGCATACTTATCAGGTAAGTACTTTACAGGCCTCCACATCCTTGCCGTCAACTCCTTCTTATCCATTACCTTTGACTTGCTGGAGATAAACAAAGGAGCTTCATAGGTCAGCTGTCCACGCTCACAAGCAATGCACGTTTCAAGCATCTCATTGAACACTTCAACAGGACGAAATATGATAGAAGTGTAGTCGGCATATCTGTCCCTCACCACCTTGAGGCTTGTCATACTTTCTTCCCGCTCTTGGGTTCCCCTAGGCACAACTGCACTCAAAGAAGTATAAAAGTTTGTGAGTGTGTCGGCGTCTGCTTTTGTGACCTTTCGCTTCAAATCAGGATTTGGAGAACCAAATGTTGTCCATATCACCCTTGCCTTCTGTAAGACCTCTGATGTTGAGGATATCTTACGCTTTCCATGGACATAATGATTAAGTCTTTCGGACTCAATCAAATACTTAATCTCATGCTTGAATATACAGATCGTTGCAGGATAATAATGGAATGAGCTTATCTTTACAAATTGTTCTGGAGTGAGTCGGCTCTGATACCATGTTGGAAAGCTGAAAGGAAAGCAAAGAGTGGACACAAACTCAGAATACTTGCATTACTTGGTTGTAGAATGAAGAAGAGTGAGGTCCTTAAGTAGGCACCTCATACATGCTCACTGACATCACTGATGACTTCAGAGCTCCACAATCATCTCCTCAATCTGCTCCTAGATTCTCTCAATCATCCTATGTGGCTTTCCACCACCTAACTGTGCTTGTGGGCACCTAACTGTGCCTCTAGCACTCACACATAGAAACATAAGGTGTGCCTGAGGCATACACCTTGAGATATCCCAACATGCATTGCATAGGATATATCAAGGCTTCGGCTATTAGTAAACAGAGCTGCAGCTTCCACATCTTTGGCATTCACAAACCACGTCCTTTGACCCCAGATATATCCCACATCATCATCTGTAACTGCTTCATTAAGACACAGATTAAGATTTTTGATTGATGTGAGTTCATCTTGATCATCTTCAGCCTCGGATTCTGAGTCTTCTTCATCTTTCTCTTTTTTTGACCGTTTTTCATCCACATTATCTTTCTCTACAGTGGGACGATGTCTTTTCTTACTGCTTGGAACCGTGGCTCTTGCAGTACTAGCCTTTTGCATTTCACGTCGTGGTTTGCTAGCAAGAGCTTCTAGCATAACTGCAGTGGATCGACCTTGATCTTCTTCAATTTTTGCTAATTTCCGTGCACTCAAGGCTTGTTTTTCATCATCCTTAGTTACATCCACCATTTCTGGCTCTAGAAGTTTGCGCTCATGTTCTACAGGTTTGTGACAGTGTGCCTATTCTTCTTGTCCCTGCATTGAAGTCTGAGCTTTTTGATCTCCTTCATGTGATGATTCTTGCATATGGAGAGCATATTCTGCATCCTGAAAGTATTCAAACATTATCTTTGCATGCATCCTTTTTGCCACCACAGTAGGAAATTGCTCCCAAGAATATGAAAGAGTCTCCAATGCCCTTTGCAGCTCTGGAAACTTTGATGGTTGAGGAGGAGGCATCACAAAGGTCTTTGCGTCTCTCCTTGACACAATAAAATGCATACCGCCAACTTCAGGATCTGAACTCTTTGTTAAAATATCCACAAAGGTGTCTTTTCGTTGAATTATTATGCCTACTACAAGGCTTGAAGTCATATCTTTTTTGAAGAAAGTAGCATCCCATGGATCTTCAACACCATTGAACTCCCTTTTTGACATAAGTAGAAAGAGTCTCTTTTCCTTTTGATGAAGAAACCAAGCTCTTCTACCCATGTGATATCGAGTCCACCTACCAAAGCCATTGGGGCTATATTCCTTTCCTTTGAAATTCAAAGTGACATCAGAAACCCATTCTCTGATCTCAGAGTCATTTAGCATAGCCATCACATTAGCTGATTGCTCCATAATCCTACAAGAAAAGATAATGAAGAATTTAGATACATACAAGTAAAGTACAATATACAACCCTTGATACAATAAATGTGGAAAATAGCCCAAAAGGCTTTACAAGGCTTCATATGGCAATAAATGTGGGAAATAGCCTAAAAGGCTTTACAAGGCTTAAATATTTGTACAAATGTAAAAGAATTAGCCAATAAAGCTTTACAAGTAATATAAAATGTCGTCTAGTGATAAAGCTTCAATCTTCGTGAAGATTCATGTAATCTGTCCATCCATTGATATCTGAGCACTGATACCCAGCTGGTGCAATCTATCCACTAAAAACTGTTCCACTGATATCCACTTATGCAGCCCACATGATATCCACTTATGCATCCCACTGATACTCGTTAATTAGTGAATGGTCGGGATGGTCGGGTTTATTACAAGGCGCTTTATATGACAATAAATGTAAAAAATAGCATAAAAGGCTTTACAAGGATTTTTATGACAATAAATGAGCTTAAATATTTATACAAATGCAATAAAAATAACCAATAATCATCAAGCTCCAATATGTCCCATGACATGTAATCTGTCCACTGATATATGTAATCTGTCCACTGATATATGTAATCTGTCCACTGATATCTGCTCATGCAATCTGCCCACTGATAAACTTCTTGGTAAATGGTAAAAGGTCTTATTTAATAGCATGTTATGAGTGTTAAACCGCATGTGAGCGAAGGGACTGACAACGATTAGGAACTAGTTAGAAAAATTTGAGCATGGCTTCGATTGGCAACTTGGAGAATTGTCTCTCCTCTAAGGCAATCTAATCTATGCTAAACTATTCTAAACCAACCGTCGAAGCGAAGAAAAGCAATAAATAATTTCTTTTTCTGTGTTCATTTTAATGTGCTGGGGTTTAAGAGGCTTAAATATGCAAAAGAAGGGGTTGTGATGTAGAGGCTAAACCTGCATGTGATATAAATGAAGAACAAGTATCTAAAGAAAAGTTAACTTACATGCAAAGTGGCACGCCCATCCCATAAGTGCTTGATTGGATAACATACCTAGAAGCGTGTTTTTTTACGGATGTGCATGACACTAGAGTAAAAATAGTATTTAATACTCGATTGACCATGCAAAGGATATCTGATGGGCACAATACTTTGCACACACTTTCAACTAGGTGGAATTGACTTACATGCAAAGTGGCATTCCCATCGCATAAGTGCTTGATCGGATAACACACCTAGCAGCGTGTTTTTTTACGGATGTGCATGGCACTAAGGCAAAAATGGTATTTAATGCTCGATCGACCATGCAAAGCATATCGGATGGGCATAATACTTTTCTCATACCTCAACCTAGGTGGTATTAAAATGTTGTCAAAGAGGCACACCCATCCGATAAGTACTTGGTCAGATAACATACCTAAGGGCATGTTTTTTTGCGGATGTGCATACCACTAGGAAAAAAACGGTGTATAATGCGTGATCAACCATGCAAATCATATCCGATGGTAACAATACTTTGCACACACCTCAACTAGTGGAAACGGACTTGCGTGCAAACTGGAGCCCCCATCCGATAAGTACTAGTTTGAATAATACACCTAGGACCGTGTTTTTTCATGGTTGTGCATGACACCAAGGCAAAAACGGTGTTTTATTCTTGATCGACAATGCAAAGCATATCCGATGGGCACAATACTTTGCACACACCTTCAACTAGGTGGAATAGACTTACATGCAAAGTGGCACGCCCATCCCATAAGTTCTTGATCGGATAACATACCTAGCAGCGTGTTTTTTGACGGATGTGCATGACACTAGAGCAAAAATAGTATTTAATGCTCGATCGACCATGCAAAGCATATCCGATGGGCACAAAACTTTTTGTACGCCTCAACCTAGGTGGTATTGAAATGTTCGCAATGAGGCACACCCATCCGATAAGTAATTGGTCAGATAACACACCTAGCAGTGTGTTTTTTTACAGATGTGCATGGCACTAAGGCAAAAATGGTATTTAATGCTCGATCCACCATGCAAAGCATATCCGATGGGCACGATACTTTGCACACACCTTCAACTAGGTGGAATAGACTTATATGCAAAGCGGCACGCGCATCCCATAAGTGCTTGATTGGATTACATACCTAGCAGCGTGTTTTTTGACGGATGTGCATGACACTAGAGCAAAAATAGTATTTAATGCTCGATCAACCATGCAAAGCATATCCGATGGGCACAAAACTTTTCGTACGCCTTAACCTAGGTGGTATTGAAATGTTCTCAATGAGGCACACCCATTCGATAAGTACTTGGTCAGATAACACACCTAATGGCGTGTTTTTTTGCGGATGTGCATATCATTAGGAAAAAAATGGTGTATAATGCGTGATCGACCATGCAAATCATATCCGATGGTGACAATACTTTGCACGCACCTCAATGTAGTTAAAACAGACTTGCGTGCAAAGTGGAGCCCCCATCTGATAAGTACTTTTTTGAATAACACACCTATGGCCGTGTTTTTATATGGTTGTGCATGACACTAAGGCAAAAACGGTGTGTTATGCTTGATCGACAATGCAAAGCATATCCGATGAACACAATACTTTGCACACACCTTCAACTAGGTGTAATTGACTTACATGCAAAGTGGCACGCCCATCGCATAAGTGCTTGATCAGATAACACACCTAGCAGCGTGTTTTTTTACGGATGTGCATGGCACTAACGCAAAAATGGTATTTAATGCTCGATCGACCATGCAAAGCATATCCGATGGGCATGATACTTTGCACACACCTTCAAACTTGTGGAATAGACTTACATGCAAAGTGGCACGCCCATCCCATAAGTGCTTGATCGGATAACATACCTAGCAGCGTGTTTTTTGACGGATGTGCATGACACTAGAGTAAAAAAAGTATTTAATGCTCGATCGACCATGCAAATGATATCCGATGGGCACAAAACTTTTTGTACGCCTCAACCTAGGTGGTATTGAAATTTTCTCAATGAGGCACACCCATCCGATAAGTACTTGGTCAAATAACACACCTAATGGCGTGTTTTTTTGCGGATGTGCATATCATTAGGAAAAAAATGGTGTATAATGCGTGATCGACCATGCAAATCATATCCGATGGTGACAATACGTTGCATGCACCTCAACGTAGATGAAACAAACTTGCGTGCAAAGTGGATCCCCCATCTGATAAGTACTTATTTGAATATCACACCTATGGCCGTGTTTTTATATGGTTGTGCATGACACTAAGGCAGAAACGGTGTGTTATGCTTGATCGACAATACAAAGCATATCCGATGAACACAATACTTTGCACACACCTTCAACTAGGTGTAATTGACTTACATGCAAAGTGGCACGCCCATCGCATAAGTGCTTGATCAGATAACACACCTAGCAGCGTGTTTTTTTACGGATGTGCATGGCACTAAGGCAAAAATGGTATTTAATGCTCGATCAACCATGCAAAGCATATTGGATGGGCACGATACTTTGCACACATCTTCAACTAGGTGTAATTGACTCACATGCAAAGTGGCATTCCCATCGCATAAGTTCTTGATCGGATAACACACCTAGCAGCGTGTTTTTTTACGGATGTGCATGGCACTAAGGCAAAAATGGTATTTAATGCTCGATCGACCATGCAAAGCATATCCGATGGGCATAATACTTTTCTTATACCTCAACCTAGGTGGTATTTAAATGTTGTCAAAGAGGTACACCCATCCGATAAGTACTTGGTCAGATAACATACCTAAGGGCGTGTTTTTTTGCGGATGTGCATACCACTAGGGAAAAAACGGTGTATAATGCGTGATCGACCATGCAAATCATATCGATGGTGACAATACTTTGCACACACCTCAACCTAGTTGAAACAGACTTGCGTGCAAACTGGAGCCCCCATCCGATAAGTACTAGTTTGAATAACACATCTAGGACTGCGTTTTTTGACGAATGTGCATGACACTAAGACAAAAACGGTGTTTTATGCTTGATCGACAATGCAAAGCATATCCGATGGGCACAATACTTTGTACACACCTTCAACTAGGGAGAATCAACTTACATGCAAAGTGGCACGCCCATCCCATAAGTGCTTGATCATATAACATACCGGGGACGAGCATTTTCTGAGCGAAATCTTCCGAGCGTCCGAGCGAAGGAAAAAAAAAGCTTCCAACTATGCATAAATATGGCAAAAATCGATCAGAAGAAAACATAGTTTCACTTAGAAATATGCAAAGTATTATAGCTATGCCTATTTTATACAAAAATCTTTAGGTGAATCTGTAGGAATGGTGAGAGCATAATGGGATGGCTTTTGAAGAAACCCACATGTAGAGTAGACTTCTCTATGAAAATTCCCTTATGATCCTTCTTACAACTTTTACTTAATAGGGGGTGACATTGAAAACCCTCTCTCAACCTATCTTCATGAAAGAGTTTCTTCCAAGAAAACTCATTGAAGCAAGCCATCCAGGTAGTTTCGCCAGCGAAACCCCTTTGAAGCAAGTCTCCCAAGGTAGTTTCGCTGGCGAAACTACCTTGGACAACACTTTTAAAAGTGACATAACTTTCATATCCAATGTCCAAATATAGTCATTCAGCCACTCAAATTGATCGGAACACCCCATTTGAGCACATCTACGGAGTTATATTTTGGAAAATCTTTCATATATAGTATTAAATATTACATGTATTTTATGAGAGTGATATATAAGCCCAAGTTAATACTTATTTATAGTAATTTAAACTTCTTTAAAAACATGTCCATAAATATGCTATAAAAACACTAAAAAGATATTGCCATATGATATAAATGTGTTAATAAGTAATTATATATGCATAGTATTATTACATTGAGAGTGATTATGAGGAATGTTTCTTAAAGGAATCAACACTTTTTTAAGGTAATAACAGGGGTACAAAGGGATGTCTCTAAATAAGAAAATTATGTTGTGTAAAAATGAATGAGTGACTAGTCTGTATATTTTTATGATAAAGGGATCTAGTTCTAGTGAAAATAAAAGTGTAAAAACCACGTTTCCTAAAGAAAAACATTTTTAAAAATCTCTTGAAAAACACGCTCGGATAAACCTGCTCATAGGTTTTTGCTCGTAAAATTGACGCATCCATACATACCTAGCAGCGTGTTTTTTGACGGATGTGCATGACACTAGAGTAAAAATAGTATTTAATGCTCGATTGACCATGCAAAGGATATCCAATGGGCACAAAACTTTTTTTACGCCTCAACCTAGGTGGTATTGAAATGTTCTCAATGAGGCACACCCATCCGATAAGTACTTGGTCAGATAACACACCTAATGGCGTGTTTTTGTGCGAATGTGCATATCATTAGGGAAAAAATGGTGTATAATGCGTGATCGACCATGCAAATCATATCCGATGGTGACAATACTTTGCACGCACCTCAATGTAGTTAAAACGGACTTGCGTGCAAAGTGGAGCCCCCATCTGATAAGTACTTATTTGAATAACACACCTATGGCCGTGTTTTTATATGGTTGTGCATGACAGTAAGGCAGAAACAGTGTGTTACGCTTGATCGACAATGCAAAGCATATTGGATGGGCACAATACTTTTCACACACCTTCAACTAGGTGGAATTGACTTACATGCAAAGTGGCATTCCCATCGCATAAGTACTTGATCGGATAACACACCTATCAGCGTGTTTTTTTTATGGATGTGCATGACAGGAGCAAAAATAGTATTTAATGCTCGATGGACCATGCAAAGCATATCCGATGGGCACAACACTTTTTGTACACCTCAACTAGGTGGAATTGACTTACATGCAAAGTGGCACCCGCATCCCATTAGTGCTTGATTGGATCTTGATTGGATAACGTACCTAGTAGGCTCATGTTTTTTTACGGATGTGCATGACACTAGAGCAAAAATAGTATTTAATGCTTGATTGACCATGCAAAGGATAACTTGGCATGTCCATCTGATGAGTACTTGATCGGATAACTTCTCCCACTAATAAATTAAGTACTAATTAAAAATTATAATAAATAAGTAGATTATTAAAAAGAGACTAATATTTATGTAATTGTTGCCACTGCAGCTTGCTTGCGAAGGACTCTCACAAAGGAGATGGCTATAGATTTTGTTCCAGGGATGGATGTGATTTTATGTAGCAAAAGAGAAGTAGTTGCATTTTCTACAATCCATGATAGTGATCCCAATTCACATTGCCACTTTCGAAGACTTGGCGAAGATAAGGTAGCAGTTACTGTATCAAAGATTCTTAGCGCACATGTTGAGCTAAAGTATAAATGTGGAGATATGGAAACACTTGGAGATGTTATGCCCTACAATACATCCAACAAATCATTTATAGCATGGGACAAAGATGAGACTTATGCAACAGACATTATCAAGAATACAAAGTGCACCACCTTGGATTTTACTATAGGGGACATTTTACAAATGAGATCATTTGCAAATAAGATTGTAGCAGAAGGTGAAGTATTGGGATTTGAACAAGTGGAGCAATGGTCATTTGCACAGATGAGGATTCTAAAAGTCACTGATGATGGTATGGTTGATAACATAACATCCTTATGTGATCCCTACTATGAGGTAGGCAAGAATATGAGATGGAGCATGCAATTTTTAAACATGAGAAAGAGGCACGTGGTTTTCAATGATAAAGACAACGTATACTACAATATCAAAGGACCTAAAAAGCGTGCCCATGTGCCAGGCTCTATCACTTCAAATGTGGATGATTTCAATATACTCAATTATAGAAGTGACATCTTATCTGGATGAGTTCATTGGTTCCAAGAAACAAAATGATTTTAGAAGCAAAGCCTTATCTGGGGTGGATGAATTCTTGCACAGTGAGAAGGGCAAAGGTTTCAATAGCGATGTCTTGTCAAGTGTGGATGAGTTCATGCATATTAACAAACCTGGTGTCAATCAAGGTTGTGGATTTGTGAAAGCCATGCAAGGGACTATCACATTGAGCAATAAGACAATGGGGAGTCAATGCACCCAAGGGGCAAGGCTTGGCAAGATAACTTGTGGGAGTTAATGCAGATGGCACCTGTATTTTGCATTAGATGTCACCCAAGGGTCAAGGCTTTGGCAAGACAACAGGGAGTTAATGCAGATGGCACCTGGCAAGGGACTATCGCATTGAGCAATAAGACAATGGGGAGTCAATGCACCCAAGGGGCAAGGCTTGGCAAGACAAGCCTAGGTCAAATTATGCAGATGGCAACTGGCAAGGGACTGTCGTGACATTGAGCAATAAGACAATGGGGTGTCAAATTATGCAGATGGCACGAATTGAGGCTCTTTAAGAGCAACAATTTAAATTGTAAACATATGTTCAATCTATATCATTTTGGATATAAAGACTCTAGCTAAGAGCAACGTCTCTCAATGTAATCATATACATAAAGCTACAATTGCTATTATCCCTCTTTGGTCTTATGGCATCATGTCTTCTTTCTATTTATTAAAAGTTTTGTTAAATTTTGTGCATATTGCCGAGTGACAATGTTATTTTCATGAAATATTTAAGTCTCCTTTCATGGATTTATAAATTTATCACGTCAACGAAAAACGTCAAGGAAAAATATTAAAAATAATTAAATTAACAAATAACTTAGATATAGCTAGAATTTCTAATATAGGATTATTTCAAATTCTTGCATGTTGGTGCAAAAGTATAGATTGAAAAAACAATATTTGTATGTGACTATGATAGAGCCACAAAGTGAACTTTTGATTTGGGAAGGAAAAATGTCAAGGAAAAATATTAAAAATAATTAAATTAACAAATAACTTAGATATAGCTAGAATTTCTAATATAGGATTATTTCAAATTCTTGCATGTTGGTGCAAAAGTATAGATTGAAAAAACAATATTTTTATGTGAATATGACAGTGCCACAAAGTGAACTTTTGATTTGGGAAGAAACTTTTTAGAAAGTAAAATTTTGATTTGGAAATGATATTTTCACAAAGTCAAGTTTTCATTTGGGAAGGATTTTTGGGCTTCGTCCAAAAACAACACAAAAAGTCCAAAATTAATGAAATAGGTGTTAATTCTCATCCAATCTCCTACGATGAGTGATTGTGGGAGGACTTCATTCCAAGGGGCAACATATCTAGGATGATCAGGTGGGAGAAATCGATGGTGATTCTCATAGATGACCTTATTCAATGCGTCTACCCGTGAGGCAACTAGCGAAGGACCACAAACAGGACATGCATGGTAACCCGATGTAGTGAGACCTGAACAATAGACGCAATTAAGAGTTGAAGGTGGGTTTAGGGTGCACGATACATGTTTCCTCGAGTTGAACAATCTCCATACTTTGAGATGTGATTGAGTGTAATCCTGCGTGCACGATACATGTTTCCTCGACATCGATCACACATACATTTGATTTTTTTCTCCAACCACATTTTGCGATGGTGGATACGGAGGGATTCATCCTAACTGAAGCTACTTATTGAAGATGAAGATATCCTACAAACAAACAACCCACAAAAATTTGCTCTTCTTCAAATGTTTAATTTTAAACTTTGTGGCGCATCTAAAAGCACGTTTGTTTGTTCTGTGGTGCATGTCTATAGGCACGTCTAAAAGCGCGTCTAAAACCGCGTCTACTCTATGTATTTAGACGCACCTATAGACGTGGCTTTTAAACCTGCTTTTAGCGCGCTCGCTTCGCTTTTCTTCACATTACTTATACTTCGTGGCTTGCTTGCTTCCTTATTAGCAGATCCACAGTTTCGACGCTTAAGAGGAAGGCTCCCACTCTTACTTCCAAGCTTACACTTAAGAGGAAGGCACCCACACTTACTTCCAAGCTTAAAGGAGAGGAGGGCAAACAAGGAGGAGAAGCAACTTTGAAAAAGGAGAAGAACCTTCTATACCTCTATCCAAGGTAAGTCTTTTTGCAGTTGATCTTCTTTGGAAGTTTGCTCTCTTTGGATTTGTACTTTCTCGTATCCAAAAAATGCATGATCTGGGTATCAGTGTCACGTTTGTGTGTCGGGCGCAATGTCCTTTTCTACTTTTTAGAAAAGTCCGTCTGTCGGAGTGCGTCTATAGGCACGTCTCAGAGCGCATCTAAAACCGCGTCTACAGGCGCGTCTAAATGCGCGTCTAGCCTGTTTACAGACGCAGACAGCCGCGTCTATAGACGCACTGTTATACGCAAAAATAGATGCGCTAGTCAGACGCGTCTATAGACGTGCTTCAACAGTCAGTAATCCTCTCTTCCCTTCCCCTTTCTTCTCAACTCATCAGTAATAGATTTTTTTTCTTTTTTCCAGTTCAACAAGAAGCGCTTCTAGCTCACTTGATCCTCGGGATTCTATTTGGAAGGACTTATATAACCTTTTAGGGCACCCTCCTAGTCCTGCGGAGTTATACGAGTATATGACGGGTACTTTAAACACCCCCCAGGAGTCGGCACTACAGACTCCAAACAACCCCACACCAGCTGAGATCTTCCCAGCGGAGTCAGCACAGCCCAGCTGGCTACACAGCGCAGGCCCATCTCCCATGCTGTCTTATGCCCCTTCCCCCATGCCGTCTTATGTCCCTTCCCCCATGCCGTCTTATGCCCCTTCTGCCATGCCGTCTTATGCCCCTTCCCCCATGCCGTCAGGAGGTCCTTCTGTCTCGCAGAGCCGTCGACGTACTCCTGTGTAGTCGAGACTCAGTTCTCCAGCTACGAGTGGTCAACGTAGTCCCATGCAGTCTCCAGCTACGAGTGGCCAACGTACGAGCTTGACACAACACGGTAGCAGGCGTAGTAGCAGGGAGAGCAGTGGGGGATGCATGGCACAGTGCTTTGGGAGGGGTGGCGGTGGGGACAATGATGATTCATATGATTTAGACGTGCCTTCGAGTGATGGTACGATATTCTATGACATCACTCAGACAGGAGGCATCTTGATGGATGCGCGGGGGAAGGACATCATGGCCTTCATGCGCTCTGTAATTGCTACCAATTACAGAGATTGCTTTATCCACTTCAAAGACCAGCCAAAGAGGTTGGCTGATGAGACCCTCGCTGCTGTTCGCTCTAGGTATCCTAACCCCCCCAATGGCCAGTTCACAGATGAATGGGCCAAGTCAAAGATTATTACGATACTTGGCAATAAAAGATCTTCGCTTAAGAGGCAGACACTAGGGGAGATTGCCAAGCTCGAGGGAGGTCAACCACCAAGGGGCCGCCCCACACCGCTCACAAGCGTGAGTGGAAGAAAGCAATGAAGTCAGCGAGGGAGGACCCCAGTCTGCAGCACGTGGAGGCACGAAGGATCCAGATGGAGGAATATGGAAGCACGCATTTTGGAGCAGGGGGTGTTGATTCATGGGAGGCCCAATTTGTAAGTATCGATCTCAAATTATATTGCTTATGTAGTTTATTAGGAGGTTGTTTTTTTGTACTAATCCCTCCGCAAATTGTGTCATCTTGTAGCTTGAGATCGTGGGCAGATACCCTACTCCTGTGGAGACAGCCTACCACCGCCACCATCGCAGAGGAGATACATGGAGGCACTTCTATGATGACGGGTTGATTACTGAGGAGCAGTATATCCGGGCTACTGGAGCGGCCCCCGAGGTATTTGAAAGTAATTAAATAATGCCGATATAATAAGTAAAGATTTGATTTTTCATACATTGATATATGTTGTCCCTTGTTTACAGGCCCGTGCACAAGACGACTGCACAAGACGACGAGAAAGACGAGGAAGGAGGCACAGAAGGGAGTGCAGAAGGGAGCACAGAAGGGAGCATGGAAGGCAGTGAGGATTAGTCGTAGAAGTAGTGCTAGCTACTCTTTTTTGTACTTAAAGCCACCGGCTTGGCTTCGTGCCTCTTGTATATACACTCCTCTTATTTTTTGTACTTGAAGCCACATGACGTGGCTTAGCTTCCTTATTTTTTGTACTTGAAGCCACATGATGTGCCTTAGCTTCGTGCTATATGTACATACAAGCACTTTTTGAGCTTTCAATTTTATTGCGTTTTGGAGTTGTAATGTTTTATTTGGAATTGTAATTAAAATGCGATTGCATTGGCTGTAAGAATTGAATTACATAATGTGGAAATGGGATTCTTGTAACTATATAGCATACACAACATACACAGCATGCTGTAAATTTAAAAAAAATATATTATAAAGCGCATCTATCAGTGCATCTATAAATGCGTCTATATACGTGTCTGTCTGTTCGACAAGCGTCTATTTTTGCATCTATAAACACGTTTATAAGAGCGTCTATTTAAGCGTCTAAATGCACGTCTATACGCGTGTGTGTCTGCTATATAGACGCACTAGTAGACGCGGGTCTCCAGATGCGCAAATAGACGCGCCCATAAGTTTCTTATTTAGTTCAATAAACGTGTCTATATGTGCGTCTATGGGTGCTTTGTCTTGTTGTGGAAGCTCATTGCATTGGATAGAGAGTTGTGAGACACAAGATCCCAGATGTGCTCCATGTGCAAGATTTTCTTGGTTTGCTCTAAAACTTTATTGTAGGGAAGAGGCAGCCCCAAGAACAAAGGGCCCAAGTGGTCACCTCACACCGGCTATTATGCTGTGGGTTGGTTATTTGGAGAAATCTGTTGAGAGTTCACGCTCAACATCATGTGATCATGTGTGCATAGCACCATCACGTGATCATATGTGCATAGCACTAACCCAACAGAGTGCTATAAAGGAAAGGGTTAGATCCCCTAACCCTAACCCTAAAAGGGTTTGTATATATTCTATTTTTTCAACTAAATCTAGTGTATAGTTAGTCATTTGTGGTGTGCTCTCTAGCTGTGCCCTCTCTCCTTATCTCCACTCTTCTCCTCTCCCCTCTTCATATTTTGTCATGGTATCAGAGCTGCTGAGAGAACCTTTGCTTTCTTTGATAGAGAATTTCCATTCATTGGAAAGATTTCCATCCATTCAACTCCACTGCGAGAGTTTTTTGATTGAAAGCAAGAGAGAGCGATCTTCTTCAAGTGTTTGTGAGAAAAATAAGTAGAGCCTTCTTGAGAGATTTCTGCTGTGAGAGGGAGACATGTTGAGAGACATGCTTCATTGAGAGAGCTAGCAACGCATAAGCAACCCTCTAACTCTTGCTCATGCAACAACAAGCACGGCCTACTACAAGGCAAGCAGAACTCATAGTTCTCATAGTTTGGAAAGCCAGACGCCTCTCCAAACTACAAAGGTCTCCAGCAGCACTTGCATCACCAGTAGCTAGCTCCTTAACCACCTCAATGACTATCTGCAAGGCCTCTACTCCATGCTCTCAGCTTGCAAAATGATGGCTCCCCAGTAAAGGTGGCTTCTCAGCATCAACCGCTTCATGGACGACCCCCCGACAATAGCTTCACGGGCGACCCTCTGACAACAGGCCATCCTACCGCGCTCCTTTCTGCAACAGACTTGTGGGGAATCCCGAAGCAACAACACTTCACCTCGAGTGCGACCCACGGCCTTCTACTCTCAGCCGCGTGCCTTCCTAGACGGCCTCCCTATAGCAGCTTCCAACGCTCCATCATGCAAGATGGCCAATGCTCCAACTTGCCTCTCTATTCAGTGAGCGCTCCAGCGATAGCCTCTCCACCCGATTATACTAAGAAGCTCTAAGGTTCCTTCTAGCACTCCAGCGCTCTTTCATTCCTGCAATGAAGCTCCAAATGGCCTCCTTACCTCCACGGGCTTCAACGTCTTCTACAGCATCAAAGCATCACTCAAACGGCTATGAGCTTGCAAGCTTGAAGGTGAAGAAGATGGTGAAGCGCCGCAACTCCAAAACGAGCTCCCTGCATGCAACGACACAATGACGGATTGTCTCTTTGCCATCATCTTCTCCAAGTGGCCATTTCGTCGTCGTCTTCCTACTTAGAGTCTCTCTTGCTCTCAGACTGATATGTTGTAGATAGGAGCTAACCAAGGTTAGGTTCCATCAACCTTGGTTAGGTGGTTTGGTCACAATTGTGACACATGGCACCCTATCTACCAGGTCACTCTAAGTGACATGTCAGCAGCCCCATGAAGCTACCACATCATCAGCTTATCTGCCAGTTGTCACCGACTGCCATGTGTGAGTCAAAGTCAATCTACCACATCAGCATGTGCCATGTCTATCATCTACTGACATCATCATTTGTGCCACCTCAGCTGTCCAATCAACACTGACCCCTGCAGAGGCACACAACAGTGCTCCACAATCACTTCATGTGACCACTCCTGCCACCTCAGTACAGATGTCCATTGGCACACCTCTTGGTAATCATAGTGCCACATCACACTGCATGTGACCCATAGTGACACATCATCATTGAGCACCATTTGCACTCCTTTTGCCCCTCCACCTAGATCAAGTCGTATCTCTTGATCCAGGAAGAATTTGAGGGCGCTTCAAAAAGGAAAGTCGCTCGTTTTTTCGTGTTGTACACGTTGTCACATCAGGCGCACATTTTGGTGCAAGTTACATTCACATTTGAGCCTCGTCGACAAAACCACTTCCTTCACGCACATTTCTCTCTACATCGAGCATCTGACACAGCTCTTAAAAAGAACAAAAGAAAAGGAATTATTTACTATTCTTTCATCGATCGACAGTTGGTATAGATATAGATCAGAGTAGGCTAGATCACCATAGAGGGGACGCTTTGAATCTCCCCAAGTTGCCAATCTAAGCCATGCCGGAAATTCCTGACTAGTACCTACTCGGAGTAGTCCATACGCTCACATACGGTTTCACATCATTACATTACCTGAAACCTTATGTTCATCAGTTTAGTGAGCAGACTTCAGAGAGTACAGAGGCATTGCATATTGTTTCAGTGGGTAGATAGCACTTGATTTCACACACACATGCCACCATTGTAAAGCCTATTCGGCTATCTCACAGCATCATGCACATCATTTCAGCCTTGTAAAGCCTCTTGGCTATTCCTGGCATCATTGCCACAAGCCTTGTAATACAGATCATAGATTTTATATATTGCAGTTCTATCTTCACCGACAGCTCAGAGATTTCACTTGGCACAGTCAGTGTATTTGCAGTTGATTCATACAAAGATTTTCACGGCACTTTTGGGTACATTTCTTGCACCATGTCTATGACTAGCAACCTCAATCTGGAGGCATCTACTAAGTTAGACAACTCCAATTATGGTACATGGAAATACTAAATGGAGACCATTCTTGTACTTCAGGACAAATGGGAGTATGTCGATGGGTCTACACCTAGACCATTGGCCGATCCAGCCACAAGTAGCTCTACTCCATCTGTTGTCACAGATCTACAATTGGATCTACAGCTACACAAATAGTTTCCGCACCAGTAGTAGATCCTACCATTGCCCGAGCTCAGGCAGAATGGGATAAGAAAGACAAGTACGCCTATCATCTGATCAAGCAGAATGTGCAAGATGTCATGCTAGGATAGCTCAACACAGTCAAGACATCGAAAGAAGCATGGGATATGTTCGCAGCTCTCTACGAGTCCAAGAACACATTCAAGATTCTCACACTGAGAAAGCAAATCAACCAGAGTTTTCGCAACAACGAAACCGGTCATGCTTATGTACTCCACATAAAAGAATACAACAATCAACTTGCAGCAGCAAGAGAGACAATGAACCCCGCAGAAATGGTTCAAGTCATTCTGAATGGACTAGGAGACGGATACGAGAATTTAGTCCAGAGTATTGCCATACAACGGCAAATTTCGACACTAGAAGAACTTCAATCAGTCCTACTCGGTGAAGAACTCAAGACGCGAGCAATTCAAGCACGTAAAGGTCATTCTAATGATCAAGAATTCATAGCTTCAGACAGAAACAGAGGCAGAGGCAGAGGTAGAGGTAGATTATATCAGAAAAGTGGTCATCATCAGCAACAAAATCAAAGTGAGCATCAGCATCAGCAACACCAGAATCAGCAAAGAGGAAATCATTCCAACCGAGGAAGATTTCAAGAATGAGGGAATGCATCCACCAACGTGTCAAACAATCAGTGCAACTACTGTCACAAGTTTGGACACTATGAAAGAGATTGTCGCAAGAAGCAATACGACCAAGGCGATCAGTCCAGTAGTAATCGAGGGAATTCCTGAGGTAGAGGAAATCATCGTGGTGGACATTCTAGTCACAGTCATTTTCCAAATGAACATGGAAATATGTTTCTTGCAAGCGACAAAATGCATCAGACTGATACAATGTACCCAGACACTAATTTCAATCCCAAAAAGGATTTCAGCTATCAAGTCGACCAAGTGGAACATGATCCTTGGTATATCGACAACGCTGCATCATCTCACATGACAAATTATCAGGAATGGTTCACAGAAATGAAGCCATTAGAAGGAAAGAAAAATATCATCTACATAGTAGACAATACACCGAATCTAGTTCAAGGGATAGGCGTTATCCCTATGAACAATTTCACAGGTACAAAAGGATTAGTGAAAGATGTGCTCTATGTTCCGAAGCTCAACAAGAACCTTTTGTCAGTAGGTCAAATGATGGAACACAATTACAAAGTCATCTTCGACAGTGATGAATGCACTATGAGAGACAAATCCAAAAGATGTCAGCTAGTAGCAAAAGGTGTCAAGGAAGGACGCTTATATAGAATGCTAGCTACAGTACTAGATAAGCATGCCATGTCAGCTCAACCGCAATAGATGCCACTATCTGCGAAATGGCACAAGAGATATGGTCATGTCAACTTCAAGTACTTGTTAGATCTTAGGAATCAGAATATGGCAATTGGGATTCCGAAGCTACAGTTTCTTGGAAAGGTTTGCGAAGCATGCTGCTTTGGCAAACAAAAGCGAACCAACTTTGGCAGAAGTACCTCTCGTGCACGAGGTATTATTGATTTGATACATACAAATGTATGGGGTTATGCCCAGACCCGCAGCATCAATGGTTCACTTTACTACTTGACTTTCATCGACGAAGTTACAGCAGATATTGTTGGGTCTACTTTCTAAAAGAGAAATCTGAAGCGTTTTCCAAATTTCAAGAATTCAAAGCCATGGTAGAAAACCAGACAAGCAGAAAGATCAAGGCCATGAGATTAGATAGAGGAGGTGAATACATGTCTTCAGCATTCATGAACTTTTGTAAAAATCATGGCATTTGAAGACAATTCACATGTGCAAATACTCCTCAACAGAATGCAAGAGCTAAAAGGAAGAATGGGACTTTAGCAGACAGTGCTAGAGCAATGCTTAGTGAAAAGCACCTTCCAAATTAGTATTGGGCAGAAGCAATAGCCACTGTAAACTATTTGCTTAATCGGCTTCCTACTGCAAACCGATACAAGGTATGACTCCTTATGAAGCATTTACTGGATACAAGCCACACATTGGGCATCTCCTCATATTTGGTTGCATAGCATATGCCCACATACATGATGATCATCGCAGGAAATTGGATGCGAAGTCAAGCAAATGCATCATGGTTGGGTATAATGAAGAAAGCAAAGCATACAAATTGTATGATCCCATCAACTGCAAGGTCATTATCTCCAAAGATGTAATCTTTGATGAGGAATTAGAATGGAAAACCTCACCTACACAGGAGATAGAAGCACCGACTTCACAGTCATCTACAGAATAGGTTGATGAAGAAGAGCAAGAATTGCCAATAACACCCCAAGCAAAGCGACAATAGCTCATACGGTCTACTAGGGAAAGCAGACCTCCAGCCAGATTGACATATGTTCAAAAAGGCAAATCAATTCAAGTTGAAACCACCAACTATGCTCTTATGACTACCATCATGGCTACAGAAGAGCCAGTGTACTTTGAAGACGCAGTAGACAAGCCAGAATGGCAAACTGCTATGAATGAAGAAATGGATCCTTTGTATAACAATAATACTTGGGAATTATGTGACCTTCCACTAGGAAAGAAGGCCATAGCAAACAGATGGGTATACAAAGTGAAGTACAATCCAAATGGAAGTATTCAAAGATACAAAGCCAGATTAGTTGCAAAAGGATTTGCATAACAATATGGTCAGGACTATGATGAGACTTATGCTCCAGTAGCAAAGATGGATTCCATATGGTTCTTGATATCCCTAGTGACACTCAACAGATGGAATGTGTATCAGCTCCACATCAAGAATGCATTTCTCAATGGTTATTTAGGCGAGGAAGTCTACATGCAACAACCAGCAGGTTATGTTGAACCAAGAAAGGAGAATAAGGTTTGCCATCTCAAGAAAAGTCTCTACGGCTTAAAGCAAGCTCAAGTATTGTCTTGGAATTGAGTTTTGGAGAGATTCAGATAGCACATTCATGAGTCAGCTCAAGTATGTTGACAGTCTCCTGAAGAAGTTTCATATGGCAGACTGCAAGATTTCAGCCACTCCCATGGAGTAGAGTTTGGAACTTACTAAAGATTCAGAAAAGCCTACAGTCAATGACAGGTACTATAGGCAACTCATCGGATCTCTTATATATCTGACAATCACACGGCCAGATATTTTGTTATGTAGTAAGCTCACTAGCACAGTTTATGGCAAATCCAAAACAGTCTCACTGGAATGCAGCCAAAAGAGTCTTGAGATACATCAGAGGTACAAGACAGTTTGGGATAGAATACAGAGGAAGTCATCCATGGTTGCATGGATACTGTGACAGTGACTATGCCGGAGATCATGAGACTAGGAGATCGACACAAGGATATGCATTTTCATGGTTGTCAAACAAACAACAAACTGTTTCTTTGTCTTTGACTGAAGCAGAATATAGAGCACTCACTATAGGTGCATGTGAGGCTATATGGCTCAGAAGACTATTGTCAGAAATAGATTACTTTAATGAGTCAAAGCCAACAACAATATACTGCGATAATCAATCAGCTCAAGCATTGGCCAAGAATCCAGTATATCACTCCAAGACAAAGCACATTGATGTCAGAGAGAACTTCATCAGAGAAAGAGTGTTACTTGGTGAAATCACACTACAGCATTGTGATAGCAAAGAGAATGTTGCAGACATCTTTACCAAACCACTCGGTAAAGAGCTATTCGAGCCCGGGGGATTCACAGGGGGAAACTTATGATATCACGTGAGTGTACAATAGGGGGTTTTTTTGAAATGAGGCATAAGCTTATACATTAGGGGTCAGGGCCCTTTTTATTTTTTCCCAATATTGAATTTAAGTTAGGGGGGCCACGCCATATTTAAGAGTGGGGGACATAGTATAGGCTACCTTGGGTAACTAGTCCGAACAAGTTTGGTTTTGTGTATGGTTTTAAATAGTCATAGGGAAAGTAATCTAAATTTTCTTATTGTCTAATCTAAATGCTTGAGAAAGAACGTAGATTTAAGGAAAGGGGGGGACATAATAGAATTTTGGTGGTATCTCATAAGCTTAAATAGGGGTGTTTTATCATCCTATGTGGATCTTAAATAGGGGGTTTTCTTCAAGTCCATGCATGCAGGTGGCGTCCCCCTTTAATGAAAAGTGAATCCCCCGGGTATTCGAGAAACACCGACTAGCTCTTGGTTTGATGCAGAGGAAGGACATTCCCATTAAAGGGGTGTGATGGAATGTAATACTCAGTTCTTCTTCGATTCCCCAGAATCATCATCTTGAGGGAAGGCCTATTTCATGATGTTGATCTTGAGGGAAGGGTTTGAGAGTTCATGCTCAACATCATGTGATCATGTGTGCATAGCACCATCACGTGATCATATGTGCATAGCATTAACCCAATAGAGTGCTATAAAGGAAAGGGTTAGATCCCCTAACCCTAACCCTAAAAGGGTTTGTATATATTCTATTTTTTCAACCAAATCTAGTGTACAGTTAGTCATTTGTGGTGTGCTCTCTAGCTGTGCCCTCTCTCCTCATCTCCACTCTTCTCCTCTCCCCTCTTCATATTTTGTCAAAATCACCAAATTAATTTATGATGCTGATCAGTATGGTCAAAATACCACTAAGAATGACATTGTAGTGAGACCCTCGCTTGATTGCAAAAATAAATTTATGCACGACAACCTCAAGGCATGTGCCTCCATGGACTAAATTTTGAATAAAATCCATGCACACATGGCCAATGAAGAAGAGGCTTTGCAACCCACAGAAGAGATGAAGATTTTACTACACTTTGGATTTGAAATGAAACTCTTTGGGTTGTACAAAATTTTACTTCATCAATGTAAGTCCTTTCACAATGTAAGTCCACTATTTTGCAAATGTTAAGTCCTACATGCTCTTTTCATCAATCAAAACTCCACCTTCAATAAATAATGTGCATGAGCAGCAATCACAATTCCATCTTTGTTAATTGTGCTATGTTATTTTATTCAAGCCCGCTCAAAATTTCATCTTACGCATTCGAGAACTAGGAATGGATGCTTCACGTGTTTCTAATTACATTTCATTCAACATGCTCATGTGTAGCTAATTATGTTGTGTTATTTCATTCAAGCCTACTCGGATAGAAACTCCTCATTCTACACACCAATTTCATGGTTTTCATGGTATTTTCTATAAATTTTATGCTACCGCTAGGCTTCTGTCAGTTTTATGCAATATGGCATTGTCCTCACACACACCATATACACAAGCTACCTTTGAGGCCCAAGGCCAAGAATCTTGCTCAAAAAGTGCTTCTAATACATCATATCACGTTAGTTGAAAGTTGGTTTAAGTGTATATGAAGTGGTTTAGGGTTGCATTTTTAAACATCAGATTTGTGTACTTTTAGATTTGTTCACCATGCTTGCAATCCTCCTCTCATGCTTTGGGTCCATTATTCTTATCATCCTTTTGTGTGGCCTCTTCATGGTGCTACTACACAATTGCCATCACTATGGTTATTTGTGTGGTTCACCGCCTGTACGAACCTAAGGGATGGGTTGAGGAGATGCCCTGCTTTTTAAGAGATGTTTTTTGTAACTCTACTATGTGCCGATGTATTTTTTTAAAACTAAACTCTATGGGAATGGTAATATAATTCACATTAGGTAAAGAGGTCATACTTTACACTACAACTGTAACTGCCCCTATCTTAAATGAAAAGGTTTTGTGGCTGTTCGTGCGGTTCACCGCTCGCAATGGTGCTAAGGAAATTTTGAGTTTCAATCCTTAAAGTTGAGGAGTATATGGCTACATTGTAATTGTCTCATTTGAGACTAAATTTTCCTTAATACAGAATGTTTTTTTTGCCAAAAAAAAAAAACACTTTAATGTGTGACAATGTATTTTTTTGAAATTGAACTCTATGGCAACGATATTGTAATTTGCATGAAAAAGAAAACTCATGATTTTTAACTTAATTAAAAGACTGTAAAAGTATATAAATTGTAGTAAATATCGATTAAGCTTCAGCATCAATACTTTCACTGTCATTAGATTTTGCAGGTTGAGCAACCTCTAGTACTGGAGCATCATGCAAAGGACCAGGAAGAGTTTCAGCCACCAACTTTGTGGGATAAATTTCAAGGCTAATGTTTGCAAGTGAGGTGTCAATGCCTTAACAATTTCCAACCATCTCCATGTAGTCATGTTCTTTGCCAATTGTTGTATCTTGACATTTGTAAATAATCCTTCCTTGTTTCTAAAGAATGATAACTCCCTGATGGCTGCTACATACTCATTATTGTCCTCAAAGAGAGTAGCCAACAATGCATGCCCAATTTTCATAGTCTTTGCATTAGTTTCAAGATGATATTCCCACCATTGACTCATCCAATACATGACTAGCATAGTGCATTGAGTTGTGAGCTTGAGTCCACCATTTACAGACAAATTCATTAGTAGTTGACATTTGGCCAACGTGTAATGGCTCTCATTTTGCCGTCTCCTTCCTTTAGTACGTCACGTTCAACAGTCCATCAAGCCATGTAGGCATTTCCTATACTTGATCATTTGACATCTAATTTATGAATGGCATTCCAAATGGGCTTCATTACCTCTACTGCATCTAAAATCCTCTTCCAAAAGCTAGGGGAAATGGATTGACTTTTGAGCTCATTATACTCCATGCAAAAGTTGGCCGTGTGATATTCAACTATCCGCAATGTTACCTATGCACTATAGAATATTTCGGTAATAACATCCTACAACTTTAACAAGCACTCTAATGCAATATAGTTCATACCAAAGTGTGTCTTACTAGGCTTTAAAAGTTCCATCCTATACAATGGATCTTGGTGGTTTCTAAATATGCCAAAAAATCTTTCATGATTAAGAAAATACAGTACCATCTTTCAGCCCTCATCAATGGGAATCTTAAAACACGGTCTCAGAGTTCTTGTACCAATCCTTGAGTACTAGGTCGAGACAATGACAAGAGCATAGTGAGGCCCAAATCATTGTGGATATATTTACTTATCATCTTTCCAGCTTTTCTACACTTATTTTCATTGTTTGTGGTGACTTGAATCACATTTTGCCACCCCACCTCTTCAATTACCTTTTGGCATTGTTCAGCAACATACTCTCCTGTCTTTGCTTGGCCACTTGTATCGACTGAAAGATGGAGTGCCTCACCTTTGAAGGTGACAAGACTCATTGTCACATTCTTCCATCCATATTGGTGCAAATAGTCTTATCCATGCCATCATACACAATCTAATGCATGTCTTCTCATCTTATCATAGTACTTATCCAACATGTCATCTCGCACAACGTGGTAAGATGGCATAGTAAATGAAACACCTGCTCTTGCGACAAAGGCCATTGTATTTTTCCAATGGGGACTTAGAACCATATTCAAAGGACATCCAATACAACATATCACTTCAAAGATGTCTTGTTGGGATATTTCATCCCATTGTGTTTAAAAGAAGCTTCAAAGGATATTTGGTCATAGTCTTGCATATTGAAGAGACATTCTAAAATTGTCCTTACTCTGTGGATGCATTCATACATCTTGATGTTTTGGTTGAAGCACCAAGAGTGCCCATAGGAATCTCTTGTGAGGAAGCACCTAAGTCAATAGATGTAGTTATAGCAATAGATGCCTCACTTAGGGATTCTCCATGCACAATAACTTATCTATCATGTGCTCAACACTTTTTTGTCCTCCTCCTAGTTTTCGTACGATCCCTTCAGTGCCTCCGTCAGTACACTTCCCAATCAAATTTTTGGGGTCTCCTAAGAAGTGAGATCAAATCCTAGTGCTTGATCCTATGAGCTATTTTCCACATATTGTACAATTCCACTTATTAGGATATTCAATTGTAGTAACATAAGTTTTTGGTGCATCTAGTGCATGACCATGTTTTTTTGGAGGCATCTTTACACCTATCTATCATCCAGTCATTAGAAAAAAATAAAACTATAGTCTACTGTATAAATGCTATACATTATGTGAAATAATTCTCAAAACAACTTTTGATTCATTGCAACCAAGTCTTACTACATCGCTTTACTTGCACATTACTTCAATATCGAGACTAAAAC
Source organism: Dipteris shenzhenensis (assembly GCF_047967505.1). Taxonomy (NCBI): domain Eukaryota; kingdom Viridiplantae; phylum Streptophyta; class Polypodiopsida; order Gleicheniales; family Dipteridaceae; genus Dipteris; species Dipteris shenzhenensis. Next base: position 52,152,574 of record NC_141596.1, on the reverse strand, counting down.
AGTCCATGATCATTGATGCAAACATCATATAACCTCAATTTCTAAAAAATGGGGTCCATGATATGAATTATCAATCAACTACTTCAGGAGTTTCCTTAAATGCTACATTCTTATCTCCCATGGGATCATCATCCACATGTTTAGCTCCCCGCAAGATGGCAACAACATTATCAACACCTGGTCCCTCACACCTCCAGATCATGTGCTCAGGATCTCCCAAGAAGTGTGAAATTTTCTTGTACCTTAGCGTGATTTTGAATCCCTTCTTGTGTAGCCATGAATACTGCCAATGTAAGACAAACACAAGCACTTATGTGTTATTCATGTCAATTGATATAATATTTTGATACAATATAACATACAAATATTAAAAAATTAAAGTACCTCTAGGTCGAGTAGTGGGTCTAGGGGTCAATATGTGCCTCGAGGAGTTCACCTCATAAAAGTTTAGTGTACCATGTGCATTCAAAAGGAGGTGTATTTTAATTCAATCTTTTGGAAAAATTTCACTGGATTACAATAATATGAGGGGGATTTTAATTCAACTTTACAAAAAAAAGCTTATTTTATAAGTAAAGAGGGGTGTTTTTATTGGGGGGAAAATTTTAGTTGAGGGGTTTTTGAAGTACCCCTTGAACACACATGATACATTGGGTTTCTTAGTAGTGCACACCACAAGATATGTGCATCTACTTTATGGTATTTCTCTAATTCTCTTTCATGTAAGATAGCCACACCTCAACACAAAGAAACCATCCAATCGTCTTGCACCCTCTCGACATAACTAGATGTCTAAATCTGGCTATTGGAATAGGTGTGGGATGACAGTCAATTGCCTTTTTCCATGTCCTTCTCTCTCTCAAGTAAGCATTATCTGCACTATGATGATTCACAACACCATGCAAAAGTGTAAAAAATAGTCAACAACTAGTTAAGAATGGTGAACAACTAGTTGATAACTGTACTTGAGGCAGTAGAAGCAATACAAATAATATAGGATCTTTGTAGTTGCATGAATAACACTTGTCATGTGTGGAAATCATTGTTCAATCACTTGAATTTAAAGCTACTCAAAACTTGTGTGAGTCTAAGATATTCTTGGCACATACCCTAAACTTTATTGTGCAAAAAGTATCCCTTCAAAGTTTCAAGCTATTAACATGCGAGGCACAATCAGAGTTTCTCAAATGGAGATAGAAAATATTCCTATGGAAGTCAAAAGATCAATGTCTACATCAAAAATGATTTATGATACTGTATCTACATTGATGGCACTTAAGCATATAGTCTCTTTTATCTCTCCACATAACCTGCAATCAGGATGGATAAAGTAATGGCAATGCAAAAAAAGTAGAAGAAGCAACTGAATCAAAGCTAGTGGGGTAGAATAGGTAGCTTCATGGTTACCCTTTGGAATCTCACATTTTTTAGATTTCAAATTCTATTTAGATGATCAAGGACCACAAAACCAAGCCTATCTATGGGTAATTAGCATAATAGACTATCAAGCAATAGATTGCTAGAGGAGGATACCCTAATGCAGACGATGAATTTATGTTCTTGTGAAAATGAGAGGATATCTACCTATGGATTAGTATGTCTCTCAAGAATTGGTGGCAAAAATATTCCATTTACCACTTATTCCACCTCCATCGATTAAAGCCGCAAGAGAATGTATAGATGATATGCTTGCTAAGGAATTTGGAGATCACGAGTGTTTGTTATGAATGCATAGCTACTATAAGAAATGGTGTTAGTGCCATGCCCATGAGGTTGCAAGTGGACGGAGGATTCAGTAGGAGATGGAGGAAGGAATAGGAAACCGAGGATATGAGGAAGAAGATGGACGAGCACAAGTGTGAGGTTTTCGGAGTGAACAAGGGGTATAACTATCCTTAGCTGATTCTAGGGCTCAGAGCTGCATGGCGACTGATGCTGAACTCAAGATATCACCAGCAGTTAAGTGACCATCACAACAAGGAGTGCACAATCTCGCCAGTGGATTCTGTGCACCTACCCCTATCCAAGGAATGAGTACCTCACGTGTGACTAGGAATGGGCATTTAAGGTGGCCTTCATGGTGATATCTTTGCAATTGGAACCCGTTCATTGGCAACGGTAATACCCACCATCCCTATAGATACGCCAAGTAGAAAGAAGTCGATTCACAATACTCAAAGATCCAAAAGGGTCTTGACCACTGCATCTTCAGCTTCCTTGCATGCGGCCCATGCAGATGTTGAAGAGTAGGACCAAGTGTCCCTTCTTAAAGAACTTATTATTTGATGCCAAGTCCAATCAAGTCTCTTTCTTTGTGCTTGCACTACCTATTTCAAGTAGTAACTTTCCATCCTATCTTCCTCCAACTTCTCCAGACCATCAAGTCAAAACTCCATGGACTCCTACAAAAGTAGCTTGTCTTCGATTGCAATGCAGAGGCTCAGAACAACATATTCCAATGGCATGATAGCCTCCATCCTGATTGCCAATTTGAATGGTGTGAGACCTATGGTGACTTTGAATGATGTGCGGTATGCCCATAATAACAAAGTGTATAACTTGGTTGTTCTGCCATATTGCAATTGCCTTGAGCAAAAGGGACCTGCAATAAATTGCCACACCCGTGCAATTATTCCAAACACAACTTCAATAAATTCTCCCAAATACCACTTCAATCAATTTATGCATTCATGTGTAGTTAGGGCCATGAGAGGGTTGAGTGGGTGTTTCCAAATGGGAGAAATGGAATCTACAAGGGATTACCAGAATTTGAGCGACTACGTTTGAGCGAGACCAAAGTTGAGACCAAAGTTCGAATGGGCCTACACTTTCAAATTTAGCACTGGAGTTCATTTATCAATTTTGAAAAGTAGCAATCATTGATGTCAAGCCCTTTTCTCTTGGGCAAAAAGTATAGCCATGTTTACACCTGCCTAGGAAGGACCTCGCTTTCGTTATTCGTGGATAGTGGTTTGGTGCAAAGCAGGTGTAAGTTTTTATGTATATCTTGCTTCATTATAACAAATGTTTGCTTGGAAAACTTGACCATTTCCAAAAATTCTCTATGAATTTGCAACTCTAGAGGTAAATAGCAATAGTTTCTTGCCCTACCTATTACATGTATACAAATCTTTGCTCTCAGACAAAAAGCACCATACTTGGACAAGAAGCCGATCAAAGGGATTTGCACATGTACAAGCAAATCAAAAGATTTATCTCACATCTTTATTGGACTGGAAACATCCTTAGTGGATATATTAGAACTATAGTATGGCTTCTATGAAGTAGTCTCCAAAAATTTGCTAATACACCCATGCACATATTCCAAATACCTACTACCAGCTTTGCAAAATGTCTCCTCTATGGTCTCCAAATTTAACCAAGTCCATTGCTAATACTTGGTTGGCTTTGATGATAAGCCAAGGCCTGGAGCAATTCAACCTTTGTAAGTGCAGCTTGGTGCATGAACTCATGCACTTTGTCACTCAATCCCAAAACATCCATGACGACAAAGTAGATGTGTTTGCACAGAATGTACATCCCTTTCTTTGCATCTTGTTGCATGAAGTCCTTGCAAGATGATCGTGGAAACTCTAATATTGTCATTGTGTATGTAAAGCCTTTAGCAAAAGAACTCTCTGTACGCACATGAAATAGATGCATTTCATTTGGAATAATTTTTTTCTCTTGTAGAATTTCAACATTCAAACACTGAGCCTTCTAAATCCTCTCTTGAAAATTTTTACTCAAATTTGATCTCCACTATACTATCTTGTTATCCCTTTGGCCTGCATAAACATGACTCATTGCTGCAACACTCCTTGGCACGTGTGCTCCCTCCACATGCAGACTATCATCCTCCTCAAGCACAAAACTTGCTTGTTGCAAGTGCTCCTTTTCATGTGTTTAATTGGAAGTCCCAATTGCGACCTTCCATACCCCAAGTGAATGACCAAGCACACCCAAGATAGACTAATCAACACACCAGGTATGGGCCACAGAGGTATTGCAAAACCACACAAATTGCTCTTTGATACAATTAGGATGTTGTCTTCTACCCTTGAAGCAAGGTGCGGGGAAACCTGCACTCCCTCTTCGACCCATTATGTTAAGGCATTAATAGTTTGTGGGGTTATCATGGGCTTACAACAGATTCATAGAGGCGCAAGTACCCACAACCCTTCGACCGATGATTGCGACCCCATTTTGTATATCCATGGGACCAAGTGTCTCTTGATCATTCTATGCAGGTTCACATATTCGGATTACACATTGTGTCTTTCCTGTCTTTCTAAGTGCTGAGTATGATTCACATGTGCATGAGTATGCATGCAGTTTATCTTTCCATAGCGCCTATAGCTTAGGGTATTACACACTGGCCACCACAACTAATCATTAGTTTCCTACATGTGGGTTGTGCATCAACCTTTATGGCGCACCATTTGTGTCAACATTGCCGGGCGGGATGGCAGGTGACATGACCACGACTTGAGGTTTCAGTGGTGGCTTACCTGCAAGCTCGTGTGACCCAGAAGTGACAATAGATCAGTGTTGTGCTCGAAGAACTATTTGCAAAGAATACACGACCACAACATGCCCTATTTGATGATCACCATTTTGACATTGAATTAGTTCGTTAGATTTTGTGGCTTCATGTGGAAGGAGACCGTCTGACCCATCAAATTGTAGAATTAACCCATAGCATAAATATGAATGAGGTCGCAAGGACCTTTGAACCCCTTAGTTGTGACAAGAGGCTGCCCCGTTAGCCTATCGGTCCCTCTCCACTGATGGAGCATTATGGGTGGAGCGAGATGTTTGGCAGACTCCACAAGATGCTAGCATGGGCATTCTGGGACCTAATGAAGCCCAATTTGAACTAGAGCACCCTGCAAGAGCATGCGAGGGCACCTTATTTAGTGTAAGCCGATAGATGAGTGCGAACGATGCCATTCGTCTCTTTCGAATGGGGTTGGTGCGTGCTGAGCGAGCCATCTTCACCAACAATAGGGCATGTCTCATCAGTGGTGCAAGGTTTGTTCATCACTCCGCCATCTCTGATGACAAGAGAGGGCTAATTCCATAGGTACTAATTGTTCTGGTTGCTCTGATCAATCCAGTCATGATGGTAGCATAGTAAACGTGAAGTACACCAAGTTTCAGGGGAGAGTTCGCAATGATCCAGATGCACATGTCTGACAATTTGATGACTAACTATACCGTAGATTTCGTTGAAAATATATAATATATACAAACCCTTTTAGGGTTACGGTTAGGGCATCTAACCCTTTATTTTATAGCACTCTATGTGTTAGTGCTATGCACAATATTGAACACATGATGTTGAGATGGTTTCTCAACACGTTCCCTCAAGATCAACATCATGAAGTAGGCCTTCCCTCAAGATGATGATTCTGGGGGATCGAAGAAGGACTGAGCATTACATCCCATCACACCCCTTGAATGGGAATGTACTTCCTTTGCATCAAACCAAGAGCTCCTCAGTGCTTCTCAAAAATATATTTGCCAAGTGGTTTGGTAAAGATGTTTGCAACATTTTCTTTACTATCACAATGTTGTACTATGATGTCACCAAGTAACACTCTTTCTCTGATGAAGTGCTCTTTGACATCAATGTGCTTTGTCTTGGAGTGATATACTAGATTCTTGGCCAATACTTGAGCCGATTGATTATCATAGTATATTGTTATTGGCTTTGATTCATCAAAGTAATATGTTTCTGACAATAGTCTTCTGAGCCATATAGCTTCACATGCACCTGTAGTGAGTGCTCTATATTCTGCTTCTATTGAAGACCAAGAAACAGTTGGCCATTTGTTTAAAAACCATGATATAGCACCTTGACCGAGGAAAACTACATATCCTTGTGTGGATCTCCTAGTCTCATGATCTCCGGTATAGTCATTGTCACTGTATCTATGCAACCTTGGATGACTTCTATGTATTCTATTCCAAACTATCTTGTACCTCTAAAGTATCTCAAGACTCTTTTGGCTATATTCCAGTGAGACTGTTTTGGATTTGCCATAAACTGTGCAAGTGAACTTATTGCATAACAAATATCTAGTCGTGTGATAGTCAGATATATAAGAGATTCGATGAGCTGTCTATAGTACTTCTCATTGATGGTAGGCTTTTAAAAACATTTTTTAAGTTTCAAACTCTGTTCCAGCATTCATTGGACACAAGCCACACATTGGTCATCTCCGCATATTTGGTTGCATAGAATATGCCCACATACATGATGATCATTGCAAAAAATTGGATGTGAAGTCATGCAAATGCATCATGGTTGGCTATAGTGAAGAAAGAAAAGTATATAAGCTGTACGATCCCATCAACCACAAGGTCATTATCTCCAAAGATGTAATCTTTGATGAGGAATCAAAATGGAAAACATCAAATTCTCAGGATATCGACACATCGATTACTTAGTCACCTACAGAAAAGGTTGATGAAGAAGAGCAAGAATTGCCAGAGACACCCCGAGAAGGGAAACAACAATGTAGACAGTCTACTAGAGAAAGAGACCACCAGCCAGATTGACATATTCTTAGAAAGGCAAAGCAATTTAGATCAAAGCTACCAATGATTCTCTTATGAATACCATCATGGCTACCAAAGAGCCAATGTACTTCGAAGACGTAGTTGACAAGCCAGAATGGAAAACTACTATGAATGAAGAAATAGAAGCTTTGTACAAAAACAACACTTGGGAGTTATGCGACCTTCCACCAGGAAAGAAGGCCATAGCAAACAAATGGGTTTATAAAGTAAAGTACAATCCAGATGGAAGCATTGAGACTAGTTGCAAAAGGATTTGCATAGCAATATGGTCAAGACTATGATGAGACTTATGCTCTAGTAGCAAAGATGGATTCCATATGGTTCTTGATATCACTAGCGATACTCAATAGAAGGAATGTGTACCATGTACATGTCAAGAATTCTTTTCTCAGTGGTTACCTAGATGAAGAAGTCTACATGCAACAACCAGCAAGTTATTTTGGACTAGGAAAAGACAATCAGGTTTGCAATCTCAAGAAAAGTCTCTATGGCTTAAAGCAAGCACCCAAAAGTTGGTACAACAGAATCGACAAGTATTTTGCTAATTTGGGATACATGAAATCCAATGCAGATCATACTCTCTACTACAAAGTTTAAGGGGAAGAAATTATTAATGCATTTTTGTACGTAGATGAACTAATTGTGATCGGAAGTAATGATAGCATCAAAAAGTTGAAACAAGACTTATCTTTAGAGTTCGACATAAAAGATCTTGGTCTTGGAATTGAGTTCTGAAGAGACTTAGACAGCACCTTCATGAATTAGCTAAACTATGTTGACAATCTCTTGAAGAATTTTCATGTGGCACATTGCAAGATTTCAGCCACTCCCTGAGCATTGCTCTAGCACTATTTGCTAGAGTACCATTCTTCCTTTTAGCTCTTGCATTTTGATGAGGAGTATCTCCATAAGTAAATTGTCTTTGAATGTCATTACTTCTGCAAAAATTCATGAATGCTGAAGATATGTATTCACCTCCTCTATCTGATCTCATGACTTTGATCTTTCTACATGTCTGGTTTTCTACCATGGCTTTGAATTCTTAAAATTTGGAAAAGACTTCAGATTTCTCTTTCAGAAAGTAGACCCAATAATATCTACTGTGGTCATCGATGAAAGTCAAATAGTAAAGTGAACCATTGATGCTGCGGGTCTAGGCATGACCCCATATATTTGTCTGAATCAAATTAAGAATACCTCGTGCTCTAGAGGTGCTTCTACCAAAATTGGTTCGCTTTTGTTTACCAAAGTAGCATGCTTCGCAAACTTTTCCAAGAAACTAAAGTTTCAAAATTCCAATTGCCATATTCTAATTTTCGAGCTCTTTCAAGCTTTTGAAATTGACATGTCCATATCTCTTGTGCCATATTGCGGAAAGTGGCATCTATTGTTGCAATTGAACTGACATGGCATGCAAACTTGGTACTGAAGCTAGCATTCTGAACAAGCATCCTTCCTTGACTACTTTTCCTACTAGCTGATATCCTTTGAATTTGCCTCTAATCGTGCATTCATCTCCATAAAAGATGACTCAATAGTTGTGTTTTGTCATTTCACCAAATGATAAGAGGTTCTTGTTGAGCTTCAAAACCCTTTCGAAACATAGAGTAAATCTTTCACCAATCCTTTCGTACCACTGAAATTATTCATAGGGATAATGCCTTTCCCTTGAATTGGATTTGGTGTGTTATCTGTAGTGTAGATACCGTTCTTCTGTCCTCCTAATGGTTTCATCTCTGTGATCCATTCTTGATGTTTTGTCATATGAGATGATGCGCCACCTCGGGGGGGTCACTATGTGTAAACCCTCTATATCACGTGCGTTCAAGGCCTATTTGTAAAATCCCTTATTTGTAATTTTTCCATTAATAAAATATACCCTTTTTCTATACAAACCTGTCAATTTTTTCAAATTCATTTAAAAACTCCCTTATGTAAATTAATTTTTGTAAAATTTAGATATTAAAAATATTATTCTATTGAACTCATGTGACAGGGTTACATATGATGAATGATCCCCTCGAGTGTGGCACTATCTATATACCAAGGATTTTGATATTCTTGATTAACGTTATAACTGCATTCCCCTTTTGAATTGCAATCAATGTCAAGATATACTGTTTCAATCTTCTGCATGTCCTTTCTTGCAAGAAACATATTCTCACGTTCATTGGCATAATGATTGTGACTTGAATGTCCACCATGATGATTTTCTCTTCCTCAAAAATTCCCTCAATTGTTGCTAGATTGACCACCTTGGTCGTATTGCTTCTTGCAGCAATCTCTTTCATAGTGTCCAAACTTATGACAGTAATTGCATTGAATGCTTTATATGGTGGTGGATGCATTCCCTCATTCTTGGTATCTTCCTCTATTGGAATGAACTTGGATTTTAACGTTGATGTTGCTGAGGATGCTAACTTTGCTTATGACTTTATTGTTGATGAAGACCACTTTGCTGAAATTATCTACCTCTACTTGTGCCTCTGCCTCTGCTTCTATCTGAGGATGTGAATGCTTGATCATTGGAATGACCTTTGTGTACATGAATGGCTTGCCTCATGAGTTCTTCACCAAGTAACACTCATTGTAGCTCTTCAATTGTTGGAATTTGTCATTAAATGGTAATACTCTAGACTAGATTATTGTATCCCTTTCCTAGCCTATTTAGAATGACTTGAACTATTTCTATGGGATTCATGGTCTCTCCTCTTGCTTGTGCGAGTTGATTGTTGTAATCCTTGATCTTGAGTACATAAGCATGATCAGTTTCATTGCTGTTGTAGAAACTTTGGTTGATTTGGTTTCTCAGTGTGAGAATCCTGGAAGTGATCCTAGACAAATAAAGAGCTACAAACATATCCCATGCTACTTACAAACATCCCAGATGAAGCTAACAAATAACACATGTGAGGAGCCAAGTGCGTACATTTGAGGGCTCCATTCCTATGAAAAACTAAATGAGTTCATGAAATAGTGCAATCAACAACTACCAAAACAAGGATGACTCTGACCAATTCACAAACGGTAATGTCAAAATCTATCATGATAAATCATCTACAACAAGAGCAACAATAGAGTTTTATTAACAACTATCTAATGAAGTAATTTTCAAGGCTTGTGAAAAATATATTAAGGAAGCTAGACATCCTCCATGTGGGAAAAAATATTACTAATTACAACACTACCATTTATATAAACCATCCATGGTATTTTTGAAAAATGATTTTCCTTAAGTATCTCTTGTGACTACTGTAAATGATTGCTATCAAACCGTAGTTCTACTTTTTCCAATAATGTTTTAATAAAAAAATTATGCACTAGTTTTGTATATTTTAATAATAAATAAAAATAAACTTTGAAAGCTACTAAAAGAGAGCATGACTTTGAAAGTAAAGACTCTCATCATGCCAAATCACAAGAAGTATGTTAAGGTATAACTGTAAGAAAATAATACAACGTCTGTGCTCAACAGATAACAGGATCTTGTATGCAAGAGAGAAAACAAGATAGTATGGAGAATCAAAAATTTGATTATTGTAGAACTGATACAATAGATGGCACTGCCTCCCAACCGTGCACTCCTGTGAAAGAAGCTTCGATGGCATGCTGGAAATAGTAGAAGACGGAGGCTGGATGCTAAGGAATCAGGGTTGCTATAGCCAGTGATGAAATGGGCTTCACGGGCTTGCTCTTATATAGCCACCAGTCATAGTCGGTTAGGCTCAATTGGGTGACCGACCCAATCCGCCCAAAACGGTCGACTGGGGGTCGGTCCCGAAATAGGCCACCGACCATATGATAGAACCGGTGCGCAAAACAGAGGCACTAACCTACGGTCTCCGTTCGGCCGGGATCATCTGAGGCTCCAAACGGGCCCCGCAACCCGAGAGTGGACTGCCTCGAGAAATGCTCTGTCTACTCTCAGTGCGGTCAATCAAGGGATGCCTTCCCGCACTTGCATGTAGCCTAGTTGGCAGTGTGCCAACTCTATCTGAAGCCATCTAGCCATCAGGCCACACATGGCCCCCATCTGGTGTCCAAACCAGGACCTACCGGGATAACCGAGCTACTCAAATGCCTTCTCCTCATATGGGGGGCTTACAAGTAGAGTTAGCTGGTTCCTGCATAGTTACACGACGAGAGTGGAGCATTGATATCTAACACCCCCCCTCAATGTCCACCTGCAAGTGAACTTACTTTTTCAGCCCAATGCCAAGTCGATGAAGATGCCTCTCCAGCAAGTCTCTTCCAAGAGCCTTCGTGAAGATGTCCGCAGCATTCTCTGTAGTCGGACAGTACACTAAGTCGACCTCTCCATCCATGATGAGCTCGCATACAAAGTGATATTGAATCTCAATATGTTTTGTGCGAGCTTGGAACACCGGGTTCTTTGCAATCGCCATGCAACTCTGATTGTCACATGATAATTGCGTAGGCTTGTTCTGCACTGCACCCATGTCCCCCAAAATCCTCCTCAACCACATTGCCTCGCAAGAAGCAAAGCATGCAGATTTGTACTCGGCCTCGGTAGAAGAAAGAGCAACTGTGGGTTGCTTCTTGCTGACCCATGACACAACTCCAGATCCAAGTGAGAAACAGTACCCTATCACTGATCTCCTGCTGTCCACGTCTCCTGCCCACCAATCCGAGTCACAGAATCCGGTCAAGATGTTGCCCTTGGTATTTCAGCACCCGCATCCTTGCCCTCCAATGGTTCTCCCGGGGCTTATTGGAAAACCTGCTTAGTACACCAGTCGCAAAACTGATGTCCGGCCGTGTGTTGCACAGGTAAATCAAGCTGCCCACAAGCCTTCTGTACTTCGCTTCGTCCACCAGTGGTGATGAATCCTCGTTTAAGAGCTTCGTGTCAACCTCCATAGGGGTACCAACTGTCTTGCACTCAGCCATGCCAAATGCCTTCTCTCCAGCATACTTCAGCTGTGAAATGAAGATCTGTTTCGGCTCCTGCCAAACTTCAATCCCCAAATAGAAATGCATCAGTCTGAGGTCTGTCATTTCAAACTCTCTTCCTAGCAAATGCTTCGTCTGCGAGATCTTCTCTTCATGGTTCCCTGTTATGACAAGGTCGTCCACATAAAGGACCACGATCATACACCTGCCTCCTTCTCTGAAGATATACAAATTTGCAGTAGATGGGCTCCTCCTGAACCCGTTTTGCAGAAAGTAGGCATCAATTCACTAGTACCACACTCGTGGAGCCTATTTCAACCCGTAAAGTGCCTTCTTTAGTTTGCAGACTTTACCTTCTGAACCGAGGATCTCAAAACCTGGTGGTTGTTCCACGTATATCTCCTCCTTGAGATCTCCATTCAGAAAGGCAGATTTCACATCCAATTGAAACACGGGCCAACTTCCCTGGGCAGCTAAAGCCAAAACACTGCGAATTGTGGTTAGTCAAGCTGTGGGAGCAAAAGTATCTTGATAATCAAAACCATGTACCTGTGCAAATCCTTTTGCCATGAGCCGAGCCTTGTACTTATCCAACATGCCGTCAGACTTGTACTTGGTCTTGTACACCCACTTGGTTCCGATTACCTTGCGTTTTGGTGGTCGATCCACAAGGTCCCAAGTGTTGTTCTTCATTATGGATCCATACTCTGATTGCATAGCCTCCATCCACCTATCATCGCCCTGTGCCTCTTCAAGACACTTGGGTTCATCAACACGGATCACTTCTGTCATCAAAGCATAGTTGACCAAGTGTTCCTGCGCCCTTCTTTGCTCCTCTAATCTCTTGGACTAGCGGTGTTCACATGGTTCCTCCTCAATGGCTGGAGGTTCTCTACCATCCAAAAGCTGCTTTACCCACTTCGAGAATGGCCGTTGCCGTTGCTGTTCTGTAGGCTCTTCTTCATCTTCTTTGTCTTGAATCCTCCCAAGCACCATTGTGGGATTTCGGTCTGCTATTGGTGGGGGTACTGGATATCCTGGTCGTGGTTATTTGGGAAGGAAGCATCCTCCTCCAATTGATGCGGCTGTTCTGAGAAGACCACAGCACGACTTACAATTACCTTCTTGGTAATAGGGTTATAGAGACGGTAACCCTTCGCCTCTTCACTGTAGCCCAAGAAAATACACTTCCGGCTCTTCGGTTCCCATTTGGTCCTGGTAGCATCAGGGACATGCACAAAACAGTCACATCCAAAAACTCTGAAATGTGCAGCTGAAGGTTTCTTACCAGAAAAGGCTTGCAATGGAGTCATCCCATTCACAGCCTTCGTGTAGCTACGATTCAGGATGTAAACTGTAGTGTTACATGCTTCAGCCCAGAAAGTCTTTGGCAAATCTTTCCCTTTCATCATACTCCGGCCCATTTCACAGATGACGCGCATCTTGCGTTCTGCTACTCCATTTTGCTGTGATGTATGTGGCGGGGGTTTCTGCCTCTTGATTCCGTGACTTTTGCAGTAACATTCGAATTCAGTCGATGTGAACTCTCCACCTCTGTCTGATCTCAACTTCTTCACCTTCCTCCATGTTTCTTTCTTCATTACATGCCATTCCTTGAACCTACTAAAAGCCTCATCTTTAGTCTTCAGGAAGTATATCCATATCCTTCTACTGTAGTCATCGATCAGCGTCATGAAGTAGTAGGAACCACCCAAAGCTTCTGTCTCCATCTTTCCACAGAGGTCCGTGTGAACGAGCTCTAGAGGAGCCTTTGCCCTGCTGGCCTCTTTAGCAAAGGGATGCCGATGCTGCTTGCCCATCATGCAAGCTTCACATACATTGGGCAGATCTGAAATTTCTGGTAGGTCTGCAATCATTCCACTTTTATGCATCTCCTTCAAAGAACTAAGATTTAGATGACCAAACCTCTCATGCCACAACTTAGTGTTCTTCACATCCGCTCGAGCACTGAAAGCTGAGAGTTCGTAAATGTTGTTGCGCCATGTACCTTTACCAATGACCTTTCCTTGAAGATCGAGGATCTGTGCACCATTCTTATCGAATTGAACTTTGAGGTCTCGATCCATGATCGTAGAAATGGACAACAAGTTCCTCTTGATATCTGGCACATAAAGAACATCGGACAACTGTTTTACAACTCCATTTGACTTGAGAGCAATCGTACCTTTTCCTTTTGTTGGACATTTTGCATCATTTCCGACTGCTACCAGGATGTCATTCCCTACCAGCTGTAGAGAGGTATACCAATCCTTCTGACTGGTCATGTGGCACGATGCACCACTGTCGATGATCCACGGTTGATCCACGGTTCATCCGCAGGTACATGAACTGCATCCATGCAAATCTCCTCAATTGTGACGAAATATCACCAAAACTCAAAGCTCACAGCTCTACTGGTACTGCCTGCACGCTGTTGTTGGACTCTTTCTTTACTCCATTCTTCTCATCTGCAATCTTCTTTCGACACTCATTCTGCTTGTGCCCTGCCTTGTTGCAATAGAAGCACTTGATCTTCTTCTTTCTCTTTTTATCATCAGAAGAAGATGGGTTACCAGAGTCCTTACCCTTACCTTTCTTTGATCCGGTCTAGAAAGCCGAATCTTCTCCAGTCCTCGTCTTTTGATGCATCTCCTCCTCCAGAAGCATCGCGCTGAAATCCTCAAAGTTGAGGGGCGGATTTCTATTCTACGTATTCAACGCCGTAACAAGACCATCGTACTTTGGTGGGAGAATCCGTATGCACCTTCGTGCTAGATTCTTGCTAGTGATGGTGATGCCAATCATAGTCATCTGATCGTGCAGATTCTTCACCCTGGTGATGAACTTCTCTGCCGCTTCAGACTCAGACAACTTCTCGTTCGCGAGTTAAGTCTCCAGATTCTAAATCCGCGTCTGATTCGTGGTCTCGTACTGATTTTTCAAGACCGTCCATGCCTCCTCTGTTGTGGTGACATGTTAAATTAACACCATGATGGAATCACTAACACTGCAGACAATAGAACACAGCGCATCTGCATTTCTTCTTGTCCACGCGAGAATCTCATCCGCAGTTGGTACTATCTGTTGTCCTGCATTGGCTGGATCCGATCTCGCAACCAGCCTCACATCCACCCCAGTAGCAGTGTCCCAAAGCTCGTATGCGCTTAGGATGGTCTTCATCTTGAACTTCCAGAGTGGATAGTTAGAGCCGTCCAACTTTTTGCTTTCGCCGAACGGTGGGATTCGCAGTCTTGCAGGCTGGGCCATCTCTCACAATCTGCTCGCAAACAGAAACACACTACCAAATCTTCTTGCTAGAGTCCAGGCTCTGATACCATGTAAGAAAATAATACAATGTCTGTACTCAACAGATAACAGGATCTCGTACACAAGAGAGAAAACAAGATAGTATGGAGAATCAAAAATTTGATTACTGTAGAACTGATACAATAGATGCCGCTGCCTCCCAACCGTGCGCTCCTGTGAAAGAAGCTTCGATGGTGTGCTGGAAACAATAGAAGACGGAGGCTGGATGCTAAGGAATCAGGGTTGTTGTAGCTAATGATGAAATGGGCTTCACGAGCTTGCTCTTATATAGCCACCAGTCATAGTCGGTTAGGCTCAATTGCGTGACCGACTCAGTCCGCCCAAAACGGTCAACTGGGGGTCGGTCCCGAAATAGGCCACTGACCATATGATAGAACCGGTGAGCAAAATAGAGGAACTAACCTACGGGTCTCCGTTCGCCATCCGAGATCATCTGAGGTTCCAAACGGGCCTCGCAACGCGAGAGTGGGCTGCCTCCGGAAATGCTCCGTCTACCCTCAGTGCGGTCAGTCAAGGGATGCCTTCCCGCACTTGCATGTAGCCTAGTTGGTGGTGTGCCAACTCTATCTGAAGCCGTTCGGCCATTAGGCCACACATGGCCCCCATCTGGTGTCCAAACCAGGACCTACCAGATAACCGAGCTACTCAAATGCCTTCTCCTCATATGGGGGGCTTACAAGTAGAGTTAGCTGGTTCCTACGTAGTTACACGAGAGTGGAGCATTTATATCTAACAATAACCACATATCTAAATTTCTAGTCTCACATCAATCTTTTGTTATGCATGCTTTGATATACAATTTTGAAAAATGAGTTTACTTAAGTACTTCTAGTGGTATTCTTAGTAACTTTTGCAAACCTTAGTTTCATTTTTGTTAATAATACTTTATGCAATAATTTTGTTATTTATTATAATCAATAGAAATTCAATTTTAAAAGATTATGGATAGGCTGGTCATGCATTGTTAGTTCCTAGTACATGTATGTATTTTCTAAATTCATAAATAATTTATCTCATTTATCTATTAAGGAGAGGTTTTAGTTATTCAGAGGAGAAATTTGAAATGTTCAATTAGGATGCTTTTTTGAACGTGGCCTTCCAATTCTTTGTTTTAGTTTTAATTCATTTGCCTCCCAGGGAGTCCTCCTCTAATTTCATGTGTGCTCCACCTTCACTATGTGTCTCTTTGTCCTTTCTATCTTTAAAGGTATAAAGCTTGTACCTTTTGTAGTTATGCCTTCTAAATAAAACATTACTTAATATAGAGTGTCAGGTCAAATTTTCCTTGCCAGCATGACCATTAGGACAAAAAAATTGCCTCTCCAGATTGTTGACAGTTCAATTTTCCTGCATCTTCTAAAGCTCTTGTGTATAAGTTTGGATCACATTTTTCTAAAAGAGTATCTTATTGATGAGATATGATTTTTCAAAGCCCGAAAGTTTGAATTTTTTAGAAAGGGACTATAGGCACCATTGAAAAAAAATGCAGTGCTCGATTCACAATTCCATTATTATCAATCTGATTCCAATAGTATATTCCCCAATATCCCTATCTCCCTTTGGCTTTGTCCCCCACATTGAAGCATCTATTTCCCATAGAGTCAATGAGAATTTGAGTATAGATTGAGTCTATTGTTGCTGAGAAGTACCTTGTATCTTTCGCTTCTTGATTGGATGAGATATGACCAGCATTACGATATGTTACTGACTTTGCTTCAAGTTCATTCTTCATCACTCGCTTAGCATGAATGACATTACTTAACATTATCCATTAGGTAATTTTCTTTTAGCTCAACTTATATGAGCAAGATCTAGATTCGTATCAATAGGATACAAAAGATATCCATTGCTCTAGTTGTCATGCTTGAGAAATAATCTAAGAGCTAAGGAATGCATTGTATGAAATTTTAACCAAATGAAGAGATGCAACATACAAACAAGCTACCCTTATAAGAGTAAATGGATGTAGGAGCTATAGTTTGTAGCCCAATTATGAGTAGAAGCTAGATTTGTATCAGTAGGAAATGAAAGGTATCCATTGCATGAGTTTGCAGGTTTGAGAAGGAATCTAAGAGCAAGGAATGTAGTGTATAGAATTGTAGCCACATGAAGAAATGTAGCATACAAACAATATATCATTGCAAAGTCAAACAAATCTAGGAATTGAAGTCTGCAAGGAAATATGGGGGAATAAAGAGAAGGATAAAGCATAAAGCATATCTTGCAAACAAAGTCAAACTAATGTTTGACCTAAAATGTGCAAAGAATTTATCCTAAGAGGTATTTTACAATTTGCTAGTGTCAATAACAATTATCAAAATTGTCTCGAGATTTACTAGTGATATATTTTATATAATCATCTAGATATATTTTTTACATTGGTTTCATTATTAAGAAAAAGTTGAAAGTTTTTTCTTCTATAAAAACAAAAGCTCAGTATATATGCCAAGATTGGAACTAAATTTAGAAAAAGAGATAATATTAGGATTTAAGATTCTAAATTTATAAATAATTTCCATGAAAGTTCACCAAATTTTTATTTAAAAAATCTAGATACTTTAAAATTTAGCCAGAATATATATTCATAAATAGCTTGAGTTTAGATTCTAGGCTCTAGCTAGTTGTTGGCATGTTACTTGTAGATAACCATAAAAAACTAAACATTCATTCAAGTTTGTCACTAGCAGTCATCATGATAATGTTTGAAAATTAGTGGTTCTATATTGTAGTTCTTATCTTCTTGAGTCTCAACTCTAGAATTTCAATTGCTCTCAAGTCTTGGCTCTCCACCCTCAAACTCGCACCAAGCCTCAAATATTACTCTTTAATCTCTCTAACATTTTGATATCACGAGCAACACCTCATACTACCTTGCAACTTGCTCTAGTAGCCAGTGTCCAACATCCAAAGGTATGGGAGAATTTTGTGAAAACTTTGAATTTTTTATGCCATGAGATGTCTTTAGATAATTTTAAAAATTTTGCATTAATGCACAATTGATGAGCATAAATTTTGCCTTAAAATAGCATGAATATTAAATGAAAATGTGATGATTGACAAGATTGCATTAGGAAGTGTAGGAGAAGCTACCACCAATAAATGTCATATTACCATCAAAATACATGACAAATATCAATTAAAAATGCTTGTGGGGATTCTTCATCATTTAAACTCGTCCAAATTCCCATGAATTTAATGGAACGTGTTATATTTCACATCTACCCAAATGCTCTAGTATGTAATAGTCTTGTTCTTCATTGATACCTTGATTACATATGGGTATTTGGTTAAGTCAAATAATCACCAAAAGCCTCTGACCATTTATGTAGTTAAACTAATTCTCCTTCACTAGTAGCTATTCTACCATCTATATCCTCCAATATAGAGAGAGCATTGAGAGAAATCCCACTAATATCTTGAATCCCTATTATTGGATCATTTATCCCACTAACCTCTTCATTTATTTTCCTTTGTGCTTTCTCAACATAGTTTTATACCGACTAGTAACGTTAAGTTGTACTCACATTCAACACAAGAAATCTCTTAAGTGTTAAGAACAATAAACTTACACATAAAAAATGTTCGTTCTCAATACCCATGACCATGTCAGTAATTTATGCTCTCCATACATGCTTGAATTTAATGATGCAGAGCCCTTTTGTGCAATCCTTTTCTTCTGGTAAATAACTACCTATGCCTAGGTGATGTCAAGAAAGCCCATTTAATAGTACTCTAAACATATAAATATGAACTATACTACATTGCAAATTTTGAGTGATGCCTTATCACATTAGCTTAATTACATCTACCATGGTCCATATAAAGAAAATTTTGAATATAGCCTTTGAATTCACCTATTGCTAACACTTCTCTCGAGCAAGGAAATGGCTCGAATTTTACTCCTTTAGATTTGGTTGTCTAATATCAAGTAGGTAAGCCTTGGGTATGATTTCATCTTGATCATAAATTGTTTTTTATACACAAATGGTTGGTAATTTTATCACTACAAAACTATTCTCATCACAAACAACATTAAAAATGGCACACAAGTATGAGAGCATCAATATGTATTCATCCAAAAGATGCCACTTCATTGCTTCCATATAATACCACATCTAAGCCCTCTTCTAGTGTGAATATATATAACAAGTTTAAAAATGTAAAAATATCTTCATCTAGTGCATAAACACAAATGGCAAGAGATGATCTATATGAGTAAATTATTTTTCATAACTATGATCAATGCATGTTATCAACACTTGAAATGTGTTAATTGATATGATTAGTTAACTTATAGCACTTTAACATATAAATATGATAATATATTATAATCTCAACACTAGAAAATAAGACATATCTATTTCACCTATGCATACATAAAAGAATCAAGGATTCTATATTGGTCTCTCATTGGTGGATAGACCTCCCTTGGGCCCCACTACCTTCCACTTGCATCCCTCTTGCTTGCACCACCTGTTGGGGCATTGACTCGTCCCCTTAAACTTTTGGATGGTCCCCCTACCCTCTTCCTTCTCCATGGTGGGCCCAAATTCGTGTGGAATTCCCCCGCCCCCCTCCCTCAAAAAACAAAAAACAAAATTTTGGAAAAGTGTCCCCACCCCCCCAAACACCTCCTAGGAGTCTTTCGAAACTATCCCCATTCACTCGCAACCTTCTTCTTAGCTTCTCCTCTTAACCTTCTCTCAGCCTCCTCCTCTCAAACTTTTTTCTCTTTGCTCCCTTTCTTTCTACAATGGTGGGGCACTCCCCTTCCCCTCCCCTAGACCGAATCGATCTCTTCAATCTTGTGTAGGTCACATTTTGAAGGATGACATAGATTTTTGGATTCTCAAGAGTTCAGGATAATATCTTGGGCTACAATGCAACATTATATGATAGGTCCGTTCAAGGTTTCAAGAAAGGACAGAGCAAATAAAGGGAATCTTTGGCAGGGTCGCATTGTTGGGTTTTGTAATACCAAAAGGGACTCAAGCTGAAGGTTTAACTTTTGTTCTAGCATGATAGACTGGGTTATTTGCCAAGTCTATACTACTCATGTTGTCACAATAAATGACAACTGGCCCATCTGTAGACTGATGCATATCATAAAGTAGCTTATGCAACCAAGCTACCTCACATGCAGCCATTGCTGCACCCCTGTACTCAACCTCTGTCCTCCACAAGGCAACTGTAGGCTCTTTCTTGTTCCTCCAAGTGACTGCAACACTCCCAATGGAGAACACATATCCACTGGTAGATCTTCTATCAGAAATATACCAACCCAATCAGCATCAGTGTATCCATGCAACTGTATCTGAATCCCAGTCTCATAAAATAGTCCATACTGCAATGTAGACTTTACATACCTCAGTATGCATCTAGCCACATCCAAATGTGGTTTCCTTGGAGCTTGCATAAACTGACTTACCAACCCAATAGCATAGCTCAAATTTGGCCTGGTAATAGTCATATAAATCAAACTTCCTACTATGCGTCTATACATAGTAGGGTCTTCCAGAAGCTCACTTGCATATGTGCTCAACTTCACATTCTGCTCCAAAGGAACTGAAATAGGCTTACAGCTTGTCATCCCATATTTGGATAGCATGTCCAATCCATACTGCCTCTGTAAGAGCCATATCCCACTTGTGGATCTAATCAACTCAATGCCCAAGAAGTAACGCAACTCTCCCAAATCCTTCATCTCAAACTTCTGCTTCAATAGCATTTTCACATGAAGGATATCTTCATCACTATCACCTGTGATGATCAAATCATCAACATAAATGACAAGCAGCATAATGCCTTTCTCTATTTTTCTCACATAAAGTGAGAAATCTACCTTGGAAATATGAAAGCCAATAGTGACAAGATACTGTCCTATCTTGTCATACCATGCTCTGGGTTCTTGCTTCAAGCCATACAAGGCTTTCTTCAACCTGCAAACAAACTCAGGATGAACAACATGAACATAACCTGGTGGCTGCTCCATGTAGACCTTTTCTTGCAAATCACCATGCAAGAAAACATTCTTTACATCCATCTAATATAAAGACCATCCCTTTGATGCAGCCATAGCAATGACTGCTCTTACGATTGCCATCCTTGCAACCGGACTGAATGTTTCTTCATAATCAATGCCATATGTCTGTGCATACCCCTTGACAACTAATCTTGCCTTGTATCTGTTCACCGAACCATCTGCATTGTGCTTCACCTTATAAACCCACTTGCAACCAATTGCATTCTTGTCTTTAGGCAAAGGCACCAATTTCCATGTAGCATTTGCTTCCAAGGCATCCATTTCTTCATCCATGGCTTTCTCCCATTTTTCTTTTCCCATGGCTTGCTCAAAAGAAGTGGGTTCTGGTTCATGTATCACTTTGACCATATAGGCATAGTGAATGGCTGTAAATCCATCATATTTTAGCTTATCCATAGGATACCTAGCTCTGGTAGACTTGCTTAAAATAGGCTCACTACCAGGTGCTCTCAAAACATCCCTTGTCTTCCTTACTCCAGGTGTAACAACAAAAGGAATACCCAACTCATCATCAAGGCTCTGTTCTGAGCCACTGGATTCACCATCCACATAAGAGGCATTCACATCAAACATGGGCTGATCTACTTTCTCTTTTCCTTTTCGTGATACTTGCATACCACCATCTGCATTGCTTTGAGGAGATCCTCCTGATCTCAATCTGCCTGTCCATGGCAAAGTATGTGAACCACTGCTAGAGGACACTACAGGTCCACTAATATTTTGTGATTGCTGCTGTGAATTCTGTGCAGCATTACCATTTTGTGCATCTACATCATCAATCACATTTACTGGTTCATACTAGCTGCTCATCTCATCAAAAACAACATCTCTGCTTACTGTAAACTTACGAGTAGAAGGGTTATAGCATCTATACCCTTTCTGCTGCAGAGAATAACCAATAAAGGTGCACTTTCCAGCTTTTGGATCCAACTTGGATCTCAACTCATCTGGCACATGAACATAGGCAATGCAACCAAAAACTTTCAAATGAGAAATATCTAGTTTCCTACTAGTATACCTCTCCTCTAGCGTCATGCCATGTATTGCCGCAGTGGGAATCCTGTTCATTATGTAGACTGCTGTAGCAACTGCTTCAGCCCAATAATAATATGGCAGGTCTTTTTCGTTAAGCATGGCACGAGATACCTCTCCAATATGCCTGTTTTTCCTTTCTGCAAGTCCATTTTGATGTGGGGTATGACTGCATGAATATTGATGCTTTATGCCATGCTCCTATAGTAACCTTGCAAACTCATTTGACAGGTACTCTCCCCCTCCATCTGACCTTAGGCATTTCATTTGCAGGCCTGTTTCTTTCTCAACCATAGCTTTAAAAGCTTTGAAATGCCCAAACACTTCACTTTTCTTTTTTATAAAATACACCCAAACTTTTCTGCTGTAGTCATCAATAAAAGTGCCAAAATAATGACAGCCTCCAATAGATGCAGCTTTAGTAGTCCACACATCAGAGTGGATTAATTCCAATGGCCTCTTACTCTCTTGAACATGTCTAGGAAATGGTTTCCTTGCCTATTTTCCAAATTGACAGGCTTCACATACCTTATGCATTTCTGCAACCTTGAACTTAGGCAATCTTGCAACAATATTTTGGGCCTACATTAATTTAAGTCACTGTACATTAACATGACCAATGCGTTTATGCCAGATATTTATATCTACGACTACACCAGCCCCATGTGCAAACATTGCTGCACTCAATTCAGGCATGTCTGCATCCAACATAAACATCATGCCCTTCTTCTTCCCTTTTGCTATCAAGCGACCTTTATTTTTCATATCCTCAACAAAGCATCCATAAGGATTAAATCTGACCTGGAAGCCCTGCTCAACCATTTGATCAATAGAAACCAAGTTCTTGGTGATATTCGGGACATGAAATTTTTCAGACTGGTATTTCTTTTTCCCATCCTGCATAGACAAAGGAATTTTACCCATCTGCACAATAGGATGTGCAGTATCATCACCAGTCTCCACAAATCTTGGTCTTTCCATTTTCCTTGCATCTTGCATCCATTCTGCATGACCTGTCATGTGGTTTGATGCACCTGAGTCAACATACCACACATCATTGCTTTCTTTTGCACTTGTCACAGAATTGATCATGTGCTGCTCTATAAACAAATGCTCATTTCTGTCATCACACTGTCTACTAGAGGATGCATAATTGCCTTGCTACAATTTTTCAGTCATGATGTCATTCTGCTTTTTATAGCAGTCTTTAACCATATGACCCATTTTACCACAGTAGTAGCATTCAACATTGTTGTTTGTGTTTTGGCCTCTCTGCCATCCACCATGACCTCTTTGGCTCCCCCTGCCTCTAAAGTTACGATGTCCTCCTCCATAGGACTAGTTTTCTTGAATTTGCTGCATATTTTGATTTCTGCCACGGCCTCTAGATCGGCTTGCCCTACCTCTGCCTCTACTCCAAACAATCCTTTGTCGTAATGCTGACCATTGCCACCCCATCCTTGCCATGTCATACTTCTCTCTCGATCTTCAACCCGCCAGCCTCTCCCTTCTCTACCCCTCTAACCTTCAGACCCTTGTTGCCCACCCCATCCTGCTCAACTTCCAAGCGTGGCGTCGGGTCATCACAAAGTCCACCAATTACCCACAAGACGATGACGTGATGCAACTAGCCAAGCCTGATGAACTCATCCCATGGGTTTGCACTCCCGACGGCCTCCAAGCCGATATCAACTGGATGCAGACCTATGGCCAAGCCTCAGTAGCCCAAACGCAAAGTCACCAAGTTGCCTACCATCCCCTTGGCATAATCATTCTATATAACTGGGTGCTGTAAAGCTCTCCACGACTCTCTCGAGTCCTTGGTCAACAATTTTAAAACAATCCACATAGCATATCCTGAAGAAGTCACTGAGGCAGAGGGGCAGGAATCCATGGCAATTTTTAAGTCCACCACCCACCCGTCAAAATCCCACAATCGCCTCCTATTGATCCCACCCAACCCCCGCCAGCAAACCACCCATGCCATCCCGCCCCAACTCCCCCGCACAAACCTCCCCGTGTACTCCTCCAATGCCTCCAACACAAGCTTTGCATAGCAGGGGACCTCCCAGTCCATCTCCTCCAACACTCATGTCGACCTTTCAGAGGAAGCACTCAACACGCTCCTCAAGCCGAAGAATTTTGTACATATGCCCACCATCGACTTTTCACCCACTGGGACTGTTGAAGAGGAACCCATGCCTATGGACAACAACGGTGTCCCTCCAACACCCCCCTCCTCCCCGCCCAAAGATGTTCAATGGTGACCCAATCTGCAGTCCTTCCAAGATCTACCCAACAGTGCCCTAATGCATCACTGGAAGAAGCAGATCGAAGGCTCTCGCCTCCACCTCTATTAAAGTATGGAAGTTCGCCCTCTTACCCAATTTATTACCCAGTCCTTCAACAATTGGCGGTGAACCCATCCAAAGCGCACTAATTAGTGTGACTGTAGGTGACAGTAATTAGTGTGATCACCCAGTGTGATCACCTACAGAAAAGGGTGATGAAGAAGAGCAAGAATTGCCAGAGACACCCCGAGACGAGCAGCAACTCAGACAGTCTACTAGGGAAAGTAGACCCCTAGGAAGATTGACATATGCTCAGAAAGGCAAAGCAATTCGGATTGAAACCACCAATTATGCTCTTATGACTACAACCATGGCTATAAAAGAGCCAGAGTACGCAGTTGACAAGCCAGAATGGCAAATTGCTATGAATGAAGGAATGGAAGCATTGTATAAAAACAATACTTGGGAATTATGCAACCTTCCACCAAGAAAGAAGGCCATTGCAAACAATTGGGTTTTCAGTAGCAAAGATGGATTCCATAAGATTTTTGGTATCACTAGCGACACTCAGTAGATGGGAATGCATATCAGCTAGATGTCAAAAATGCTTTTCTCAATGGCTAGCTAGACGAGGAAGTCTACATGCAGCAACCAACAGGGTATGTTAAACCATGGAAAGAGCATCACGTTTGCCATCTCAAGAAAAGTCTCTATAGCTTAAAGCAACCACCTAGAAGTTGGTACAACAAATTGACAAGTATTTTGTTAATCTTGGATACATGAAGTCCAATGCAAATCATACTCTCTACTACAAAGTTCAAGGGGAAGACATTACTATTGCACTTTTGTATGTAGATGATCTGGTTGTGATAGGAAGTAATGATAGCTTCATCAGTAAGTTGAAACAAGGCTTATCTGCAAAGTTTGA